>NC_091475.1:116931829-117590596 GCF_036971445.1 Narcine bancroftii | reverse complement strand
ATAGAACGCGGGGAATCAGAGGCAGGGAATCAGAGCTGGGGAATCAGAGGCGGGGAATCATAGTTGGGAATCAGAGGCGGGGAATCAGATATGGGGAAACAGAGGCGGGGAATCAGGGGCGGGGAAACAGAGGCGGGGAATCAGATATGGGGAATCGGATGCGGGGAATCAGAGGCGGGGAATCAGATATGGGGAATCAGAGGTGGGGAATCAGAGGCAGGTAATCAGATGTGCGGAATCAGAGATGGGGAATCAGAGGCAGGGAATCAGAATCAGAAGCGGGGAGTCAGAGGCCGGGAATCAGAGGCCTGGAATCAGATGCTGGGAATAAGAGGCCGGGAATCAGAGGTGGGGAATCAGAGTCCGGGAATCAGAGATGGGGATTCAGAGGCGGGGAATGAGATATGGAGAATCAGAGGCGGGGAATCAGAGGCGGGAAAACAGAGGTGGGGAATCAGATATGGGGAATCAGAGGTGGCGAATCAAAGGTGGTGAATCAGAGATGGGTAATCAGAGGCGGGGAATCAGAGGCAGGGAATCAAACACGGGGAATCAGAGGCGGGGAATCAGAGCTGGGGAATCAGAGGCTGGGAATCAAAGTTGGGGAATCAGAGGCAGGGAATCAGATATGGGGAAACAGGGGCGGGGAATCAGAGGCGGGGAAACAGAGGCGGGGAATCAGATATGGGGAATCAGAGGCAGGGAATTAGAGTTGGGGAATCAGAGGCGGGGAATCAGAGGCGGGGAAACAGAGGCGGGGAATCAAACACGGGGAATCAGAGGTGGGGAATCAGAGGTTGGGAATCAGAGGCAGGGAATCAGAGGCGGGGAATCAGAGGCGGGGAATCAGAGGCAGGGAATCAGATGTGCGGAATCGGAGATAGGGAATCAGAGGCGGGGAATCAGAGGCGGGGAATCAGAGGCCGGGAATCAGATATGGGGAAACAGAGGCGGGGAATCAGAGGCGGGGAAACAGAGGCTGGGAATCAGATATGGGGAATCAGAGGTGGGGAATCAGAGGTTGGGAATCAGAGGCAGGGAATCAGAGGCTTGGAATCAGATGCAGGGAATCAGATGCGGGGAATCAGAGGCGGGGAATCAGAGCTGGGGAATCAGAGGTGGGGAATCAGAGTTGGGGAATCAGAGGCGGGGACTTAGATATTGGGAAACAGAGGCAGGGAATCAGAGGCGGGGAATCAGATATGGGGAATCAGAGATGGGGAATCAGAGGCAGGGAATCAGATGTGCGGAATCAGAGATGGGGAATCAAAGGCAGGGAATCAGAATCAGAAGCAGGGAATCAGAGGCCGGGAATCAGAGGCCGGAATCAGATGCCGGGAATAAGAGGCCAGAAATCAGAGGTGGGGAATCAGAGTCCGGGAATCAGAGATGGGGATTCAGAGGCGGGGAATGAGATATGGGGAATCAGAGGCGGGGAATCATCGGCGGGGAAACAGAGGCGGGGAATCAGATATGGCGAATCAGAGGTGGCGAATCAAAGGCGGTGAATCAGAGATGGGGAATCAGAGGCCGGGAATCAGAGGCTGGGAATCAAACACGGGGAATCAGAGGAGGGGAATCAGAATTGGGGAATCAGAGATGGGGAATCAGAGATGGGGAATCAGAGGCAGGGAATCAGACGCGGGGAATCAGAGGTGGTGAATCAGAGATGTGGAATCAGAGGCGGGGAATCAGAGGCAGGGAATCAGACGCGGGGAATAGGAGGCGGGGAATCATAGCTGGCGAATCAGAGGTGGGGAATCAGAGGTGGGGAATCAGAGGCGGGGAATCAGATATTGGGAATCAGAGGTGGGGAATCAGAGGCGGGGAAACAGAGGCGGGGAATCAGAGGCGGGCAAACAGAGGCGGGGAATTAGATATGGGGAATCAGTGGTGGGGAATCAGAGGTGGTGAATCAGAGATGGGGAATCACAGGCGGGGAATCAGAGGCAGGGAATAGAACGCGGGGAATCAGAGGCAGGGAATCAGAGCTGGGGAATAAGAGGCGGGGAATCATAGTTGGGAATCAGAGGCGGGGAATCAGATATGGGGAAACAGAGGCGGGGAATCAGGGGCGGGGAAACAGAGGCGGGGAATCAGATATGGGGAATCGGATGTGGGGAATCAGAGGCGGGGAATCAGAGCTGTGGAATCAGAGGCGGGGAATCAGAGTTGGGGCATCAGAGGTGGGGAATTAGATATGGGGAAACAGAGGCGGGGAATCAGAGGCGTGGAAACAGAGGCGGGGAATCAGATATGGGGAATCAGAGGTGGGGAATCAGAGGCAGGTAATCAGATGTGCGGAATCAGAGATGGGGAATCAGAGGCAGGGAATCAGAATCAGAAGCGGGGAGTCAGAGGACGGGAATCAGAGGCCTGGAATCAGATGCTGGGAATAAGAGGCCGGGAATCAGACGTGGGGAATCAGAGTCCGGGAATCAGAGATGGGGAGTCAGAGGCGGGGAATGAGATATGGAGAATCAGAGGCGGGGAATCAGAGGCGGGGAAACAGAGGTGGGGAATCAGATATGGGGAATCAGAGGTGGCGAATCAAAGGCGGTGAATCAGAGATGGGGAATCAGAGGCGGGGAATCAGAGGCAGGGAATCAAACACGGGGAATCAGAGGCGGGGAATCAGAGCTGGGGAATCAGAGGCTGGGAATCAAAGTTGGGGAATCAGAGGCAGGGAATCAGATATGGGGAAACAGGGGCGGGGAATCAGAGGCGGGGAAACAGAGGAAGGGAATCAGATATGGGGAATCAGAGGCGGGGAATTAGAGTTGGGGAATCAGAGGCGGGGAATCAGAGGCGGGGAAACAGAGGCGGGGAATCAAACACGGGGAATCAGAGGTGGGGAATCAGAGGTTGGGAATCAGATGCAGGGAATCAGAGGCGGGGAATCAGAGGCGGGGAATCAGAGGCAGGGAATCAGATGTGCGGAATCGGAGATGGGGAATCAGAGGCAGGGAATCAGAGGCGGGGAATCAGAGGCGGGGAATCAGAGGCCGGGAATCAGATATGGGGAAACAGAGGCGGGGAAACAGAGGCTGGGGATCAGATATGGGGAATCAGAGGTGGGGAATCAGAGGTAGGGAATCAGAGGCAGGGAATCAGAGGCTTGGAATCAGATGCAGGGAATCAGATGCGGGGAATCAGAGGCGGGGAATCAGAGCTGGGGAATCAGATGCTGGGAATCAAAGTTGGGGAATCAGAGGCAGGGAATCAGATATGGGGAAACAGGGGTGGGGAATCAGAGGCGGGGAAACAGAGGCGGGGAATCAGATATGGGGAATCAGAGGCGGGGAATTAGAGTTGGGGAATCAGAGGCGGGGAATCAGAGGCGGAGAATCAGAGGCGGGGAATCAAACACGGGGAATCAGAGGTGGGGAATCAGAGGTTGGGAATCAGAGGCAGGGAATCAGAGGCGGGGAATCAGAGGCGGGGAATCAGAGGCAGGGAATCAGATGTGCGGAATCGGAGATGGGGAATCAGAGGCAGGGAATCAGAGGCGGGGAATCAGAGGCGGGGAACCAGAGGCCGGGAATCAGATATGGGGAAACAGAGGCGGGGAATCAGAGGCGGGGAAACAGAGGCTGGGAATCAGATATGGGGAATCAGATGTGGGGAATCAGAGGTTGGGAATCAGAGTCAGGGAATAAGAGGCTTGGAATCAGATGCAGGGAATCAGATGCGGGGAATCAGAGGCGGGGAATCAGAGCTGGGGAATCAGAGCTGGGGAATCAGAGATGGGGAATCAGAGGCAGGGAATCAGATGTGCGGAATCAGAGATGGGGAATCAAAGGCAGGGAATCAGAATCAGTAGCAGGGAATCAGAGGTGGGGAATCAGAGTCCGGGAATCAGAGATGGGGATTCAGAGGCGGGGAATGAGATATGGGGAATCAGAGGCGGGGAATCAGAGGCGGGGAAACAGAGGCGGGGAATCAGATATGGGGAATCCGAGGTGGCGAATCAAAGGCGGTGAATCAGAGTTGGGGAATCAGTGGCCGGGAATCAGAGGCAGGGAATCAAACACGGGGAATCAGAGGCGGGGAATCATAGCTGGCGAATCAGAGGCGGGGAATCAGAGGTGGGGAATCAGAGGCGGGGAATCAGATATTGGGAATCAGAGGTGGGGAATCAGAGGCGGGGAAACAGAGGCGGGGAATCAGATATGGGGTATCAGAGGTGGGGAATCAGAGGTTGTGAATCAGAGATGGGGAATCAGAGGCGGGGAATCAGAGGCCGGTAATCAGACGCGGGGAATCAAAGGCGGGGAATCAGAGCTGGGAAATTAGAGGCAGGGAATCAGAGTTGGGGATTCAGAGGCGGGGAATCAGATATGGGGAAACAGAGGCGGGGAATCAGATGCGGGCAAATAGAGGCGGGGATCAGATATGGGGAAACAGAGGCGGGGAATCAGAGGCGGGGAAACAGAGGCGTGGAATCAGATATGGGGAATCAGAGGTGGGGAATCAGAGGTTGGGAATCAGAGTCTGGGAATCAGAGGCTGGGAATCAGATGCATGGAATCAGATGCGGGGAATCAGAGGCGGGGAATCAGAGCTGGGGAATCAGAGGTGGGGAATCAAAGTTGGGGAATCAGAGGCGGGGACTTAGATATGGGGAAACAGAGGCGGGGAATCAGAGGCGGGGAAACAGAGGCGGGGAATCAGATATGGGGAATCAGAGGTGGGGAATCAGAGGCAGGGAATTAGATTTGCGGAATCAGAGATGGGGAATCAGAAGCAGGGAATCAGAGGCCGGAAATCAGAGGCCGGAATCAGATGCCGGGAATAAGAGGCCGGGAATCAGAGGTGGGGAATCAGAGTCCGGGAATCAGAGATGGGGAATCAGAGGCGGGGAATGAGATATGGGGAATCAGAGGCTGGGAAACAGAGGCGAGGAATCAGATATGGGGAATCAGAGGTGGCGAATCAAAGGCGGTGAATCAGAGATGGGGAATCAGAGGCGGGGAATCAGAGGCAGGGGATCAAAGACGGGGAATCAGAGGCGGGGAATCAGAGCTGGGGAATCAGAGGCGGGGAATCAGAGTTGGGGAATCAGAGGTGGGGAATCAGAGTTGGGGAATCAGAGGCGGGGACTTAGATATTGGGAAACAGAGGCGGGGAATCAAAGGTGGGGAAACAGAGGCGGGGAATCAGATATGGGGAATCAGAGGTGGGGAATCAGAGGCAGGGAATCAAACACGGGGAATCAGATGCGGGGAATCAGAGCTGGGGAATCAGAGGCGGGGAATCAGAGTTGGGGAATCAGAGGCGGGGAATCAGACGCAGGGAATCAATATGTGAAATCAGAGGTGGGGAATCAGACGCAGGGAATCAATATGGGAAATCAGAGTTGGGGAATCAGAGGTTGGGAATCAAAGGAAGGGAATCAGAGGCGAGGAATCAGAGCTGGGGAATCAGAGGCGGGGAATCAGAATTGGGGAATCAGAGATGGGGAATCAGAGATGGGGAATCAGAGGCGGGGAATCAGACGCGTGGAATCAGAGGTGGTGAATCAGAGATGTGGAATCAGAGGCGGGGAATCAGAGGCAGGGAATCAGACGCGGGGAATCAGAGGTGGGGAATCATAGCTGGCGAATCAGAGGCGGGGAATGAGATATGGGGAATCAGAGGCGGGGAATCAGAGGCGGGGAAACAGTGGCGAGGAATCAGATATGGGGAATCAGAGGTGGCGAATCAAAGGCGGTGAATCAGAGATGGGGAATCAGAGGCGGGGAATCAGAGGCAGGGGATCAAACACGGGGAATCAGAGGCGGGGAATCAGAGCTGTGGAATCAGAGGCGGGGAATCAGAGTTGGGGAATCAGAGGCGGGGAATCAGAGCTGGGGAATCAGAGGTGGGGAATCAGAGTCGGGGAATCAGAGGCAGGGAGTCGGATGTGCGGAATCAGAGATGGGGAATCAGAGGTGGGGAATCAGAGGCGGTGAATCTGAGATGGGGAATCAGAGACGGGGAATCAGTGGCAGGTTATCAGACACGGGGATTCAGAGGCTGGGAATCAGACGGGGGGAATCAAAGGCGGGGAATGAAGCTGGGGAATCAGAGGCAGGGAATCAGAGTTGGGGAATCAGAGGCGGGGAATCAGAGTTGGGGAATCAGAGGCGGGGAATCAGAGCTGCGGAATCAGAGGTGGGGATCAGAGTCGGGGAATCAGAGGCAGGGGATCAAACACGGGGAATCAGAGGCGGGGAATCAGAGCTGGGGAATCAGAGGCGGGGAATCAGAGTTGGGGAATCAGAGGCGGGGAATCAGAGCTGCGGAATCAGAGGTGGGGATCAGAGTCGTGGAATCAGAGGCAGGGAATCAGATGTGCGGAATCAGTGATGGGGAATCAGAGGTGGGGAATCAGAGGCTGTGAATCAGAGATGGGGAATCAGAGGCGGGGAATCAGAGGCAAGAAATCAGACACGGGGTTTCAGAGGCTGGGAATCAGACGGGGGAATCAAAGGCGGGGAATCAGAGCTGGGGAATCAGAGGCAGGGAATCAGAGTTGGGGATTCAGAGGCGGGGAATCTGATATGGGGAAACAGAGGCGGGGAATCAGAGTCGGGCAAACAGAGGCGGAGAATTAGATATGGGGAATCAGAGGTGGGGAATCAGAGGTGGTGAATCAGAGATGGGGAATCACAGGCGGGGAATCAGAGGCAGGGAATAGAACGCGGGGAATCAGAGGCAGGGAATCAGAGTTGGGGCATCAGAGGTTTGGAATTAGATATGGGGAAACTGAGGCGGGGAATCAGAGGCGGGGAAACAGAGGCGGGAAATCAGATATGGGGAATCAGAGGTGGGGAATCAGAGGCAGGGAATCAGATGTGCGGAATCAGAGATGGGGAATCAGAGGCAGGGATTCAGAATCAGAAGCGGGGAATCAGAGGCCGGGAAACAGAGGTGGGGAATCAGATATGGGGAATCAGAGGCGGGGAATCAGAGCTGGGGAATCAGAGGCGGGGAATCAGAGTTGGGGAATCAGAGGCGGGGAATCAGAGCTGGGGAATCAGAGGTGGGGATCAGAGTCGGGGAATCAGAGGCAGGGAATCAGATGTGCGGAATCAGAGATGGGGAATCAGAGGTGGGGAATCAGCGGCTGTGAATCAGAGATGGGGAATCAGAGGCGGGGAATCAGAGGCAGGAAATCAGACACGGGGACTCAGAGGCTGGGAATCAGACGGGGGGAATCAAAGGCGGGGAATCAGAGCTGGGGAATCAGAGGCGGGGAATCAGAGTTGGGGAATCAGAAGCGGGGAATCAGATATGGGGAAACAGAGGAGGGGAATCAGAGGCGGGGAAACAGAGGCGGGGAATCTGATATGGGGAATCAGAGGTGGCGAATGAAAGGCGGTGAATCAGAGATGGTTAATCAGAGGCGGGGAATCAGAGGCAGTGAATCAAACACGGGGAATCATAGGTGGGGAATCAGAGCTGGGGAATCAGAGGCGGGGAATCAGAGTTGGGGAATCAGAGGCGGGGAATCAGATATGGGGAAACAGAGGCTGGGAATCAGAGGCAGGGAAACAGAGGTGGGGAATCATATATGGGGAATCAGAGGTGGGGAATCAGAGGTTGCGAAACAGAGGCAGGGAATCAGAGCTGGGGAATCAGAGGCGGGGAATCAGAGCTGCGGAATATGAGGCAGGGAATCAGAGTTGGGGATTCAGAGGCGGGGAATCAGAGCTGGGGAATCAGAGGCGGGGAATCAGAGGCGGGGAAATTGATATGGGGAAACGGAGGCGGGGAATTAGAGGCGGGGAAACAGAGGCGGGGAATCAGATATGGGGAATCAGAGGTGGGGAATCAGAGGCAGGGAATCAGATGTGCGGAATCAGAGAAGGGGAATCAGAGGCAGGGATCAGAATCAGAAGCGGGGAATCAGAGGCCGGGATCAGAGGCCGGGAATCAGATGCCGGGAATAAGAGGCCAGGAATCAGAGTCCGGGAATCAGAGATGGGGAATCAGAGGCGGGGAATGAAATATGGGGAATCAGAGGCGGGGTATCAGAGGCGGGGAAACAGAGGCGGTGAATCTGATATGGGGAATCAGGGTGGCGAATGAAAGGTGGTGAATCAGAGATGGTGAATCAGAGGCGGGGAATCAGAGGCAGGGAATCAAACACGGGGAATCAGAGGCGGGGAATCAGAGCTGGGGAATCAGAGGCGGGGAATCAGAGTTGGGGATTCAGAGGCGGGGAATCAGATATGGGGAAACAGAGGCGGGGAATCAGAGGCGGGCAAACAGAGGCGGGGAATTAGATATGGGGAATCAGAGGTGGGGAATCAGAGGCGGGCAAACAGAGGAGGGGAATTAGATATGGGGAATCAGTGGTGGGGAATCAGAGGTGGTTTATCAGAGATGGGGAATCACAGGCGGGGAATCAGAGGCAGGGAATAGAACGCGGGGAATCAGAGGCAGGGAATCAGAGCTGGGGAATCAGAGGCGGGGAATCATAGTTGGGAATCAGAGGCGGGGAATCAGATATGGGGAAACAGAGGCGGGGAATCAGGGGCGGGGAAACAGAGGCGGGGAATCAGATATGGGGAATCGGATGCGGGGAATCAGAGGCGGGGAATCAGATATGGGGAATCAGAGGTGGGGAATCAGAGGCAGGTAATCAGATGTGCGGAATCAGAGATGGGGAATCAGAGGCAGGGAATCAGAATCAGAAGCGGGGAGTCAGAGGCCGGGAATCAGAGGCCTGGAATCAGATGCTGGGAATAAGAGGCCGGGAATCAGAGGTGGGGAATCAGAGTCCGGGAATCAGAGATGGGGATTCAGAGGCGGGGAATGAGATATGGAGTATCAGAGGCGGGGAATCAGAGGCGGGAAAACAGAGGTGGGGAATCAGATATGGGGAATCAGAGGTGGCGAATCAAAGGTGGTGAATCAGAGATGGGTAATCAGAGGCGGGGAATCAGAGGCAGGGAATCAAACACGGGGAATCAGAGGCGGGGAATCAGAGCTGGGGAATCAGAGGCTGGGAATCAAAGTTGGGGAATCAGAGGCAGGGAATCAGATATGGGGAAACAGGGGCGGGGAATCAGAGGCGGGGAAACAGAGGCGGGGAATGAGATATGGGGAATCAGAGGCAGGGAATTAGAGTTGGGGAATCAGAGGCGGGGAATCAGAGGCGGGGAAACAGAGGCGGGGAATCAAACACGGGGAATCAGAGGTGGGGAATCAGAGGTTGGGAATCAGAGGCAGGGAATCAGAGGCGGGGAATCAGAGGCGGGGAATCAGAGGCAGGTAATCAGATGTGCGGAATCGGAGATAGGGAATCAGAGGCGGGGAATCAGAGGCGGGGAATCAGAGGCCGGGAATCAGATATGGGGAAACAGAGGCGGGGAATCAGAGGCCGGGAATCAGATATGGGGAAACAGAGGCGGGGAATCAGAGGCGGGGAAACAGAGGCTGGGAATCAGATATGGGGAATCAGAGGTGGGGAATCAGAGGTTGGGAATCAGAGGCAGGGAATCAGAGGCTTGGAATCAGATGCAGGGAATCAGATGCGGGGAATCAGAGGCGGGGAATCAGAGCTGGGGAATCAGAGGTGGGGAATCAGAGTTGGGGAATCAGAGGCGGGGACTTAGATATTGGGAAACAGAGGCAGGGAATCAGAGGCGGGGAATCAGATATGGGGAATCAGAGATGGGGAATCAGAGGCAGGGAATCAGATGTGCGGAATCAGAGATGGGGAATCAAAGGCAGGGAATCAGAATCAGATGCAGGGAATCAGAGGCCGGGAATCAGAGGCCGGAATCAGATGCCGGGAATAAGAGGCCGGAAATCAGAGGTGGGGAATCAGAGTCCGGGAATCAGAGATGGGGATTCAGAGGCGGGGAATGAGATATGGGGAATCAGAGGCGGGGAATCATCGGCGGGGAAACAGAGGCGGGGAATCAGATATGGCGAATCAGAGGTGGCGAATCAAAGGCGGTGAATCAGAGATGGGGAATCAGAGGCCGGGAATCAGAGGCTGGGAATCAAACACGGGGAATCAGAGGAGGGGAATCAGAATTGGGGAATCAGAGATGGGGAATCAGAGATGGGGAATCAGAGGCAGGGAATCAGACGCGGGGAATCAGAGGTGGTGAATCAGAGATGTGGAATCAGAGGCGGGGAATCAGAGGCAGGGAATCAGACGCGGGGAATAGGAGGCGGGGAATCATAGCTGGCGAATCAGAGGTGGGGAATCAGAGGTGGGGAATCAGAGGCGGGGAATCAGATATTGGGAATCAGAGGTGGGGAATCAGAGGCGGGGAAACAGAGGCGGGGAATCAGAGGCGGGGAAACAGAGGCAGGGAATCAGATATGGGGAATCAGAGGCGGGGAATTAGAGTTGGGGAATCAGAGGCGGGGAATCAGAGGCAGGGAATCAAACACGGGGAATCAGAGGCGGGGAATCAGAGCTGGGGAATCAGAGGCTGGGAATCAAAGTTGGGGAATCAGAGGCAGGGAATCAGATATGGGGAAACAGGGGCGGGGAATCAGAGGCGGGGAAACAGAGGCAGGGAATCAGATATGGGGAATCAGAGGCGGGGAATTAGAGTTGGGGAATCAGAGGCGGGGAATCAGAGGCGGGGAAACAGAGGCGGGGAATCAAACACGGGGAATCAGAGGTGGGGAATCAGAGGTTGGGAATCAGATGCAGGGAATCAGAGGCGGGGAATCAGAGGCGGGGAATCAGAGGCAGGGAATCAGATGTGCGGATTCGGAGATGGGGAATCAGAGGCAGGGAATCAGAGGCGGGGAATCAGAGGCGGGGAATCAGAGGCCGGGAATCAGATATGGGGAAACAGAGGCGGGGAAACAGAGGCTGGGGATCAGATATGGGGAATCAGAGGTGGGGAATCAGAGGTTGGGAATCAGAGGCAGGGAATCAGAGGCTTGGAATCAGATGCAGGGAATCAGATGCGGGGAATCAGAGGCGGGGAATCAGAGCTGGGGAATCAGTTGCTGGGAATCAAAGTTGGGGAATCAGAGGCAGGGAATCAGATATGGGGAAACAGGGGTGGGGAATCAGAGGCGGGGAAACAGAGGCGGGGAATCAGATATGGGGAATCAGAGGCGGGGAATTAGAGTTGGGGAATCAGAGGCGGGGAATCAGAGGCGGGGAAACAGAGGCGGGGAATCAAACACGGGGAATCAGAGGTGGGGAATCAGAGGTTGGGAATCAGAGGCAGGGAATCAGAGGCGGGGAATCAGAGGCGGGGAATCAGAGGCAGGGAATCAGATGTGCGGAATCGGAGATGGGGAATCAGAGGCAGGGAATCAGAGGCGGGGAATCAGAGGCGGGGAACCAGAGGCCGGGAATCAGATATGGGGAAACAGAGGCGGGGAATCAGAGGCGGGGAAACAGAGGCTGGGAATCAGATATGGGGAATCAGAGGTGGGGAATCAGAGGTTGGGAATCAGAGGCAGGGAATAAGAGGCTTGGAATCAGATGCAGGGAATCAGATGCGGGGAATCAGAGGCGGGGAATCAGAGCTGGGGAATCAGAGGTGGGGAATTAGAGTTGTGGAATCAGAGGCGGGGACTTAGATATTGGGAAACAGAGGCGGGGAATCAGAGGCGGGGAAACAGAAGCGGGGAATCAGATATGGGGAATCAGAGATGGGGAATCAGAGGCAGGGAATCAGATGTGCGGAATCAGAGATGGGGAATCACAGGCGGGGAATCAGAGGCAGGGAATAGAACGCGGGGAATCAGAGGCAGGGAATCAGAGCTGGGGAATCAGAGGCGGGGAATCATAGTTGGGAATCAGAGGCGGGGAATCAGATATGGGGAAACAGAGGCGGGGAATCAGGGGCGGGGAAACAGAGGCGGGGAATCAGATATGGGGAATCGGATGCGGGGAATCAGAGGCGGGGAATCAGATATGGGGAATCAGAGGTGGGGAATCAGAGGCAGGTAATCAGATGTGCGGAATCAGAGATGGGGAATCAGAGGCAGGGAATCAGAATCAGAAGCGGGGAGTCAGAGGCCGTGAATCAGAGGCCTGGAATCAGATGCTGGGAATAAGAGGCCGGGAATCAGAGGTGGGGAATCAGAGTCCGGGAATCAGAGATGGGGATTCAGAGGCGGGGAATGAGATATGGAGAATCAGAGGCGGGGAATCAGAGGCGGGAAAACAGAGGTGGGGAATCAGATATGGGGAATCAGAGGTGGCGAATCAAAGGTGGTGAATCAGAGATGGGTAATCAGAGGCGGGGAATCAGAGGCAGGGAATCAAACACGGGGAATCAGAGGCGGGGAATCAGAGCTGGGGAATCAGAGGCTGGGAATCAAAGTTGGGGAATCAGAGGCAGGGAATCAGATATGGGGAAACAGGGGCGGGGAATCAGAGGCGGGGAAACAGAGGCGGGGAATCAGATATGGGGAATCAGAGGCTGGGAATTAGAGTTGGGGAATCAGAGGCGGGGAATCAGAGGCGGGGAAACAGAGGCGGGGAATCAAACACGGGGAATCAGAGGTGGGGAATCAGAGGTTGGGAATCAGAGGCAGGGAATCAGAGGCGGGGAATCAGAGGCGGGGAATCAGAGGCAGGGAATCAGATGTGCGGAATCGGAGATAGGGAATCAGAGGCGGGGAATCAGAGGCGGGGAATCAGAGGCCGGGAATCAGATATGGGGAAACAGAGGCGGGGAATCAGAGGCGGGGAAACAGAGGCTGGGAATCAGATATGGGGAATCAGAGGTGGGGAATCAGAGGTTGGGAATCAGAGGCAGGGAATCAGAGGCTTGGAATCAGATGCAGGGAATCAGATGCTGGGAATAAGAGGCCGGGAATCAGAGGTGGGGAATCAGAGTCCGGGAATCAGAGATGGGGATTCAGAGGCGGGGAATGAGATATGGAGTATCAGAGGCGGGGAATCAGAGGCGGGAAAACAGAGGTGGGGAATCAGATATGGGGAATCAGAGGTGGCGAATCAAAGGTGGTGAATCAGAGATGGGTAATCAGAGGCGGGGAATCAGAGGCAGGGAATCAAACACGGGGAATCAGAGGCGGGGAATCAGAGCTGGGGAATCAGAGGCTGGGAATCAAAGTTGGGGAATCAGAGGCAGGGAATCAGATATGGGGAAACAGGGGCGGGGAATCAGAGGCGGGGAAACAGAGGCGGGGAATGAGATATGGGGAATCAGAGGCAGGGAATTAGAGTTGGGGAATCAGAGGCGGGGAATCAGAGGCGGGGAAACAGAGGCGGGGAATCAAACACGGGGAATCAGAGGTGGGGAATCAGAGGTTGGGAATCAGAGGCAGGGAATCAGAGGCGGGGAATCAGAGGCGGGGAATCAGAGGCAGGTAATCAGATGTGCGGAATCGGAGATAGGGAATCAGAGGCGGGGAATCAGAGGCGGGGAATCAGAGGCCGGGAATCAGATATGGGGAAACAGAGGCGGGGAATCAGAGGCCGGGAATCAGATATGGGGAAACAGAGGCGGGGAATCAGAGGCGGGGAAACAGAGGCTGGGAATCAGATATGGGGAATCAGAGGTGGGGAATCAGAGGTTGGGAATCAGAGGCAGGGAATCAGAGGCTTGGAATCAGATGCAGGGAATCAGATGCGGGGAATCAGAGGCGGGGAATCAGAGCTGGGGAATCAGAGGTGGGGAATCAGAGTTGGGGAATCAGAGGCGGGGACTTAGATATTGGGAAACAGAGGCAGGGAATCAGAGGCGGGGAATCAGATATGGGGAATCAGAGATGGGGAATCAGAGGCAGGGAATCAGATGTGCGGAATCAGAGATGGGGAATCAAAGGCAGGGAATCAGAATCAGATGCAGGGAATCAGAGGCCGGGAATCAGAGGCCGGAATCAGATGCCGGGAATAAGAGGCCGGAAATCAGAGGTGGGGAATCAGAGTCCGGGAATCAGAGATGGGGATTCAGAGGCGGGGAATGAGATATGGGGAATCAGAGGCGGGGAATCATCGGCGGGGAAACAGAGGCGGGGAATCAGATATGGCGAATCAGAGGTGGCGAATCAAAGGCGGTGAATCAGAGATGGGGAATCAGAGGCCGGGAATCAGAGGCTGGGAATCAAACACGGGGAATCAGAGGAGGGGAATCAGAATTGGGGAATCAGAGATGGGGAATCAGAGATGGGGAATCAGAGGCAGGGAATCAGACGCGGGGAATCAGAGGTGGTGAATCAGAGATGTGGAATCAGAGGCGGGGAATCAGAGGCAGGGAATCAGACGCGGGGAATAGGAGGCGGGGAATCATAGCTGGCGAATCAGAGGTGGGGAATCAGAGGTGGGGAATCAGAGGCGGGGAATCAGATATTGGGAATCAGAGGTGGGGAATCAGAGGCGGGGAAACAGAGGCGGGGAATCAGAGGCGGGGAAACAGAGGCAGGGATTCAGATATGGGGAATCAGAGGCGGGGAATTAGAGTTGGGGAATCAGAGGCGGGGAATCAGAGGCAGGGAATCAAACACGGGGAATCAGAGGCGGGGAATCAGAGCTGGGGAATCAGAGGCTGGGAATCAAAGTTGGGGAATCAGAGGCAGGGAATCAGATATGGGGAAACAGGGGCGGGGAATCAGAGGCGGGGAAACAGAGGCAGGGAATCAGATATGGGGAATCAGAGGCGGGGAATTAGAGTTGGGGAATCAGAGGCGGGGAATCAGAGGCGGGGAAACAGAGGCGGGGAATCAAACACGGGGAATCAGAGGTGGGGAATCAGAGGTTGGGAATCAGATGCAGGGAATCAGAGGCAGGGAATCAGAGGCGGGGAATCAGAGGCAGGGAATCAGATGTGCGGATTCGGAGATGGGGAATCAGAGGCAGGGAATCAGAGGCGGGGAATCAGAGGCGGGGAATCAGAGGCCGGGAATCAGATATGGGGAAACAGAGGCGGGGAAACAGAGGCTGGGGATCAGATATGGGGAATCAGAGGTGGGGAATCAGAGGTTGGGAATCAGAGGCAGGGAATCAGAGGCTTGGAATCAGATGCAGGGAATCAGATGCGGGGAATCAGAGGCGGGGAATCAGAGCTGGGGAATCAGTTGCTGGGAATCAAAGTTGGGGAATCAGAGGCAGGGAATCAGATATGGGGAAACAGGGGTGGGGAATCAGAGGCGGGGAAACAGAGGCGGGGAATCAGATATGGGGAATCAGAGGCGGGGAATTAGAGTTGGGGAATCAGAGGCGGGGAATCAGAGGCGGGGAAACAGAGGCGGGGAATCAAACACGGGGAATCAGAGGTGGGGAATCAGAGGTTGGGAATCAGAGGCAGGGAATCAGAGGCGGGGAATCAGAGGCGGGGAATCAGAGGCAGGGAATCAGATGTGCGGAATCGGAGATGGGGAATCAGAGGCAGGGAATCAGAGGCGGGGAATCAGAGGCGGGGAACCAGAGGCCGGGAATCAGATATGGGGAAACAGAGGCGGGGAATCAGAGGCGGGGAAACAGAGGCTGGGAATCAGATATGGGGAATCAGAGGTGGGGAATCAGAGGTTGGGAATCAGAGGCAGGGAATAAGAGGCTTGGAATCAGATGCAGGGAATCAGATGCGGGGAATCAGAGGCGGGGAATCAGAGCTGGGGAATCAGAGGTGGGGAATTAGAGTTGTGGAATCAGAGGCGGGGACTTAGATATTGGGAAACAGAGGCGGGGAATCAGAGGCGGGGAAACAGAAGCGGGGAATCAGATATGGGGAATCAGAGATGGGGAATCAGAGGCAGGGAATCAGATGTGCGGAATCAGAGATGGGGAATCACAGGCGGGGAATCAGAGGCAGGGAATAGAACGCGGGGAATCAGAGGCAGGGAATCAGAGCTGGGGAATCAGAGGCGGGGAATCATAGTTGGGAATCAGAGGCGGGGAATCAGATATGGGGAAACAGAGGCGGGGAATCAGGGGCGGGGAAACAGAGGCGGGGAATCAGATATGGGGAATCGGATGCGGGGAATCAGAGGCGGGGAATCAGATATGGGGAATCAGAGGTGGGGAATCAGAGGCAGGTAATCAGATGTGCGGAATCAGAGATGGGGAATCAGAGGCAGGGAATCAGAATCAGAAGCGGGGAGTCAGAGGCCGTGAATCAGAGGCCTGGAATCAGATGCTGGGAATAAGAGGCCGGGAATCAGAGGTGGGGAATCAGAGTCCGGGAATCAGAGATGGGGATTCAGAGGCGGGGAATGAGATATGGAGAATCAGAGGCGGGGAATCAGAGGCGGGAAAACAGAGGTGGGGAATCAGATATGGGGAATCAGAGGTGGCGAATCAAAGGTGGTGAATCAGAGATGGGTAATCAGAGGCGGGGAATCAGAGGCAGGGAATCAAACACGGGGAATCAGAGGCGGGGAATCAGAGCTGGGGAATCAGAGGCTGGGAATCAAAGTTGGGGAATCAGAGGCAGGGAATCAGATATGGGGAAACAGGGGCGGGGAATCAGAGGCGGGGAAACAGAGGCGGGGAATCAGATATGGGGAATCAGAGGCTGGGAATTAGAGTTGGGGAATCAGAGGCGGGGAATCAGAGGCGGGGAAACAGAGGCGGGGAATCAAACACGGGGAATCAGAGGTGGGGAATCAGAGGTTGGGAATCAGAGGCAGGGAATCAGAGGCGGGGAATCAGAGGCGGGGAATCAGAGGCAGGGAATCAGATGTGCGGAATCGGAGATAGGGAATCAGAGGCGGGGAATCAGAGGCGGGGAATCAGAGGCCGGGAATCAGATATGGGGAAACAGAGGCGGGGAATCAGAGGCGGGGAAACAGAGGCTGGGAATCAGATATGGGGAATCAGAGGTGGGGAATCAGAGGTTGGGAATCAGAGGCAGGGAATCAGAGGCTTGGAATCAGATGCAGGGAATCAGATGCGGGGAATCAGAGGCGGGGAATCAGAGCTGGGGAATCAGAGGTGGGGAATCAGAGTTGGGGAATCAGAGGCGGGGACTTAGATATTGGGAAACAGAGGCAGGGAATCAGAGGCGGGGAATCAGATATGGGGAATCAGAGATGGGGAATCAGAGGCAGGGAATCAGATGTGCGGAATCAGAGATGGGGAATCACAGGCGGGGAATCAGAGGCAGGGAATAGAACGCGGGGAATCAGAGGCAGGGAATCAGAGTTGGGGCATCAGAGGTTTGGAATTAGATATGGGGAAACTGAGGCGGGGAATCAGAGGCGGGGAAACAGAGGCGGGAAATCAGATATGGGGAATCAGAGGTGGGGAATCAGAGGCAGGGAATCAGATGTGCGGAATCAGAGATGGGGAATCAGAGGCAGGGATTCAGAATCAGAAGCGGGGAATCAGAGGCCGGGAAACAGAGGTGGGGAATCAGATATGGGGAATCAGAGGTGGGGAATCAGAGGCCGGAATCAGATGCCGGGAATAAGAGGCCGGGAATCAGAGGTGGGGAATCAGAGTCCGGGAATCAGAGATGGGTAATCAGAGGCGGGGAATGAGATATGGGGAATCAGAGGCGGGGAATCAGAGGCGGGGAAACAGAGGCGAGGAATCAGATATGGGGAATCAGAGGTGGCGAATCAAAGGCGATGAATCAGAGATGGGGAATCAGAGGCGTGGAATCAGAGGCAGGGAATCAAACACGGGGAATCAGAGGCGGGGAATCAGAGCTGGGGAATCAGAGGCGGGGAATCAGAGTTGGGGAATCAGAGGCGGGGAATCAGAGCTGGGGAATCAGAGGTGGGGATCAGAGTCGGGGAATCAGAGGCAGGGAATCAGATGTGCGGAATCAGAGATGGGGAATCAGAGGTGGGGAATCAGAGGCTGTGAATCAGAGATGGGGAATCAGAGGCGGGGAATCAGAGGCAAGAAATCAGACACGGGGTTTCAGAGGCTGGGAATCAGACGGGGGAATCAAAGGCGGGGAATCAGAGCTGGGGAATCAGAGGCAGGGAATCAGAGTTGGGGATTCAGAGGCGGGGAATCAGATATGGGGAAACAGAGGCGGGGAATCAGAGGCGGGCAAACAGAGGCGGGGAATTAGATATGGGGAATCAGAGGTGGGGAATCAGAGGCGGGCAAACAGAGGAGGGGAATTAGATATGGGGAATCAGTGGTGGGGAATCAGAGGTGGTTTATCAGAGATGGGGAATCACAGGCGGGGAATCAGAGGCAGGGAATAGAACGCGGGGAATCAGAGGCAGGGAATCAGAGCTGGGGATTCAGAGGCGGGGAATCATAGTTGGGAATCAGAGGCGGGGAATCAGATATGGGGAAACAGAGGCGGGGAATCAGGGGCGGGGAAACAGAGGCGGGGAATCAGATATGGGGAATCGGATGCGGGGAATCAGAGGCGGGGAATCAGATATGGGGAATCAGAGGTGGGGAATCAGAGGCAGGTAATCAGATGTGCGGAATCAGAGATGGGGAATCAGAGGCAGGGAATCAGAATCAGAAGCGGGGAGTCAGAGGCCGGGAATCAGAGGCCTGGAATCAGATGCTGGGAATAAGAGGCCGGGAATCAGAGGTGGGGAATCAGAGTCCGGGAATCAGAGATGGGGATTCAGAGGCGGGGAATGAGATATGGAGAATCAGAGGCGGGGAATCAGAGGCGGGAAAACAGAGGTGGGGAATCAGATATGGGGAATCAGAGGTGGCGAATCAAAGGTGGTGAATCAGAGATGGGTAATCAGAGGCGGGGAATCAGAGGCAGGGAATCAAACACGGGGAATCAGAGGCGGGGAATCAGAGCTGGGGAATCAGAGGCTGGGAATCAAAGTTGGGGAATCAGAGGCAGGGAATCAGATATGGGGAAACAGGGGCGGGGAATCAGAGGCGGGGAAACAGAGGCGGGGAATCAGATATGGGGAATCAGAGGCGGGGAATTACAGTTGGGGAATCAGAGGCGGGGAATCAGAGGCGGGGAAACAGAGGCGGGGAATCAAACACGGGGAATCAGAGGTGGGGAATCAGAGGTTGGGAATCAGAGGCAGGGAATCAGAGGCGGGGAATCAGAGGCGGGGAATCAGAGGCAGGGAATCAGATGTGCGGAATCGGAGATAAGGAATCAGAGGCGGGGAATCAGAGGCGGGGAATCAGAGGCCGGGAATCAGATATGGGGAAACAGAGGCGGGGAATCAGAGGCGGGGAAACAGAGGCTGGGAATCAGATATGGGGAATCAGAGGTGGGGAATCAGAGGTTGGGAATCAGAGGCAGGGAATCAGAGGCTTGGAATCAGATGCAGGGAATCAGATGCGGGGAATCAGAGGCGGGGAATCAGAGCTGGGGAATCAGAGGTGGGGAATCAGAGTTGGGGAATCAGAGGCGGGGACTTAGATATTGGGAAACAGAGGCAGGGAATCAGAGGCGGGGAATCAGATATGGGGAATCAGAGATGGGGAATCAGAGGCAGGGAATCAGATGTGCGGAATCAGAGATGGGGAATCAAAGGCAGGGAATCAGAATCAGAAGCAGGGTATCAGAGGCCGGGAATCAGAGGCCGGAATCAGATGCCGGGAATAAGAGGCCGGAAATCAGAGGTGGGGAATCAGAGTCCGGGAATCAGAGATGGGGATTCAGAGGCGGGGAATGAGATATGGGGAATCAGAGGCGTGGAATCAGAGGCGGGGAAACAGAGGCGGGGAATCAGATATGGTGAATCAGAGGTGGCGAATCAAAGGCGGTGAATCAGAGATGGGGAATCAGAGGCCGGGAATCAGAGGCTGGGAATCAAACACGGGGAATCAGAGGATGGGAATCAGAATTGGGGAATCAGAGATGGGGAATCAGAGATGGGGAATCAGAGGCAGGGAATCAGACGCGGGGAATCAGAGGTGGTGAATCAGAGATGTGGAATCAGAGGCGGGGAATCAGAGGCAGGGAATCAGACGCGGGGAATAGGAGGCGGGGAATCATAGCTGGCGAATCAGAGGTGGGGAATCAGAGGTGGGGAATCAGAGGCGGGGAATCAGATATTGGGAATCAGAGGTGGGGAATCAGAGGCGGGGAAACAGAGGCGGGGAATCAGAGGCGGGGAAACAGAGGCAGGGAATCAGATATGGGGAATCAGAGGCGGGGAATTAGAGTTGGGGAATCAGAGGCGGGGAATCAGAGGCAGGGAATCAAACACGGGGAATCAGAGGCGGGGAATCAGAGCTGGGGAATCAGAGGCTGGGAATCAAAGTTGGGGAATCAGAGGCAGGGAATCAGATATGGGGAAACAGGGGCGGGGAATCAGAGGCGGGGAAACAGAGGCAGGGAATCAGATATGGCGAATCAGAGGCGGGGAATTAGAGTTGGGGAATCAGAGGCGGGGAATCAGAGGCGGGGAAACAGAGGCGGGGAATCAAACACGGGGAATCAGAGGTGGGGAATCAGAGGTTGGGAATCAGATGCAGGGAATCAGAGGCGGGGAATCAGAGGCGGGGAATCAGAGGCAGGGAATCAGATGTGCGGAATCAGAGATGGGGAATCAGAGGCAGGGAATCAGAGGCGGGGAATCAGAGGCGGGGAATCAGAGGCCGGGAATCAGATATGGGGAAACAGAGGCGGGGAAACAGAGGCTGGGGATCAGATATGGGGAATCAGAGGTGGGGAATCAGAGGTTGGGAATCAGAGGCAGGGAATCAGAGGCTTGGAATCAGATGCAGGGAATCAGATGCGGGGAATCAGAGGCGGGGAATCAGAGCTGGGGAATCAGATGCCTGGAATCAAAGTTGGGGAATCAGAGGCAGGGAATCAGATATGGGGAAACAGGGGTGGGGAATCAGAGGCGGGGAAACAGAGGCGGGGAATCAGATATGGGGAATCAGAGGCGGGGAATTAGAGTTGGGGAATCAGAGGCGGGGAATCAGAGGCGGGGAAACAGAGGCGGGGAATCAAACACGGGGAATCAGAGGTGGGGAATCAGAGGTTGGGAATCAGAGGCAGGGAATCAGAGGCGGGGAATCAGATATTGGGAATCAGAGGTGGGGAATCAGAGGCGGGGAAACAGAGGCGGGGAATCAGAGGCGGGGAAACAGAGGCAGGGAATCAGATATGGGGAATCAGAGGCGGGGAATTAGAGTTGGGGAATCAGAGGCGGGGAATCAGAGGCAGGGAATCAAACACGGGGAATCAGAGGCGGGGAATCAGAGCTGGGGAATCAGAGGCTGGGAATCAAAGTTGGGGAATCAGAGGCAGGGAATCAGATATGGGGAAACAGGGGCGGGGAATCAGAGGCGGGGAAACAGAGGCAGGGAATCAGATATGGGGAATCAGAGGCGGGGAATTAGAGTTGGGGAATCAGAGGCGGGGAATCAGAGGCGGGGAAACAGAGGCGGGGAATCAAACACGGGGAATCAGAGGTGGGGAATCAGAGGTTGGGAATCAGATGCAGGGAATCAGAGGCGGGGAATCAGAGGCGGGGAATCAGAGGCAGGGAATCAGATGTGCGGAATCAGAGATGGGGAATCAGAGGCAGGGAATCAGAGGCGGGGAATCAGAGGCGGGGAATCAGAGGCCGGGAATCAGATATGGGGAAACAGAGGCGGGGAAACAGAGGCTGGGGATCAGATATGGGGAATCAGAGGTGGGGAATCAGAGGTTGGGAATCAGAGGCAGGGAATCAGAGGCTTGGAATCAGATGCAGGGAATCAGATGCGGGGAATCAGAGGCGGGGAATCAGAGCTGGGGAATCAGATGCCTGGAATCAAAGTTGGGGAATCAGAGGCAGGGAATCAGATATGGGGAAACAGGGGTGGGGAATCAGAGGCGGGGAAACAGAGGCGGGGAATCAGATATGGGGAATCAGAGGCGGGGAATTAGAGTTGGGGAATCAGAGGCGGGGAATCAGAGGCGGGGAAACAGAGGCGGGGAATCAAACACGGGGAATCAGAGGTGGGGAATCAGAGGTTGGGAATCAGAGGCAGGGAATCAGAGGCGGGGAATCAGAGGCGGGGAATCAGAGGCAGGGAATCAGATGTGCGGAATCGGAGATGGGGAATCAGAGGCAGGGAATCAGAGGCGGGGAATCAGAGGCGGGGAACCAGAGGCCGGGAATCAGATATGGGGAAACAGAGGCGGGGAATCAGAGGCGGGGAAACAGAGGCTGGGAATCAGATATGGGGAATCAGAGGTGGGGAATCAGAGGTTGGGAATCAGAGGCAGGGAATAAGAGGCTTGGAATCAGATGCAGGGAATCAGATGCGGGGAATCAGAGGCGGGGAATCAGAGCTGGGGAATCAGAGGTGGGGAATTAGAGTTGTGGAATCAGAGGCGGGGACTTAGATATTGGGAAACAGAGGCGGGGAATCAGAGGCGGGGAAACAGAAGCGGGGAATCAGATATGGGGAATCAGAGATGGGGAATCAGAGGCAGGGAATCAGATGTGCGGAATCAGAGATGGGGAATCAAAGGCAGGGAATCAAAATCAGTAGCAGGGAATCAGAGGTGGGGAATCAGAGTCCGGGAATCAGAGATGGGGATTCAGAGGCGGGGAATGAGATATGGGGAATCAGAGGCGGGGAATCAGAGGCAGGGAATCAGATATGGGGAAACAGGGGTGGGGAATCAGAGGCGGGGAAACAGAGGCGGGGAATCAGATATGGGGAATCAGAGGCGGGGAATTAGAGTTGGGGAATCAGAGGCGGGGAATCAGAGGCGGGGAAACAGAGGCGGGGAATCAAACACGGGGAATCAGAGGTGGGGAATCAGAGGTTGGGAATCAGAGGCAGGGAATCAGAGGCGGGGAATCAGAGGCGGGGAATCAGAGGCAGGGAATCAGATGTGCGGAATCGGAGATGGGGAATCAGAGGCAGGGAATCAGAGGCGGGGAATCAGAGGCGGGGAACCAGAGGCCGGGAATCAGATATGGGGAAACAGAGGCGGGGAATCAGAGGCGGGGAAACAGAGGCTGGGAATCAGATATGGGGAATCAGAGGTGGGGAATCAGAGGTTGGGAATCAGAGGCAGGGAATAAGAGGCTTGGAATCAGATGCAGGGAATCAGATGCGGGGAATCAGAGGCGGGGAATCAGAGCTGGGGAATCAGAGGTGGGGAATTAGAGTTGTGGAATCAGAGGCGGGGACTTAGATATTGGGAAACAGAGGCGGGGAATCAGAGGCGGGGAAACAGAAGCGGGGAATCAGATATGGGGAATCAGAGATGGGGAATCAGAGGCAGGGAATCAGATGTGCGGAATCAGAGATGGGGAATCAAAGGCAGGGAATCAAAATCAGTAGCAGGGAATCAGAGGTGGGGAATCAGAGTCCGGGAATCAGAGATGGGGATTCAGAGGCGGGGAATGAGATATGGGGAATCAGAGGCGGGGAATCAGAGGCGGGGAAACAGAGGCGGGGAATCAGACATGGGGAATCAGAGGTGGCGAATCAAAGGCGGTGAATCAGAGTTGGGGAATCAGAGGCCGGGAATCAGAGGCAGAGAATCAAACACGGGGAATCAGAGGCGGGGAATCATAGCTGGCGAATCAGAGGCGGGGAATCAGAGGTGGGGAATCAGAGGCGGGGAATCAGATATTGGGAATCAGAGGTGGGGAATCAGAGGCGGGGAAACAGAGGCGGGGAATCAGATATGGGGTATCAGAGGTGGGGAATCAGAGGTTGTGAATCAGAGATGGGGAATCAGAGGCGGGGAATCAGAGGCCGGTAATCAGACGCGGGGAATCAGAGGCGGGGAATCAGAGCTGGGAAATTAGAGGCAGGGAATCAGAGTTGGGGATTCAGAGGCGGGGAATCAGATATGGGGAAACAGAGGCGGGGAATCAGATGCGGGCAAATAGTGGCGGGGATAAGATATGGGGAAACAGAGGCAGGGAATCAGAGGCGGGGAAACAGAGGCGTGGAATCAGATATGGGGAATCAGAGGTGGGGAATCAGAGGTTGGGAATCAGAGGCTGGGAATCAGAGGCTGGGAATCAGATGCATGGAATCAGATGCGGGGAATCAGAGGCGGGGAATCAGAGCTGGGGAATCAGAGGTGGGGAATCAAAGTTGGGGAATCAGAGGCGGGGACTTAGATATGGGGAAACAGAGGCGGGGAATCAGAGGCGGGGAAACAGAGGCGGGGAATCAGATATGGGGAATCAGAGGTGGGGAATCAGAGGCAAGGAATTAGATTTGCGGAATCAGAGATGGGGAATCAGAAGCAGGGAATCAGAGGCCGGGAATCAGAGGCCGGAATCAGATGCCGGGAATAAGAGGCCGTGAATCAGAGGTGGGGAATCAGAGTCCGGGAATCAGAGATGGGGAATCAGAGGCGGGGAATGAGATATGGGGAATCAGAGGCGGGGAATCAGAGGCGGGGAAACAGAGGCGAGGAATCAGATATGGGGAATCAGAGGTGGCGAATCAAAGGCGGTGAATCAGAGATGGGGAATCAGAGGCGGGGAATCAGAGGCAGGGGATCAAACACGGGGAATCAGAGGCGGGGAATCAGAGCTGGGGAATCAGAGGCGGGGAATCAGAGTTGGGGAATCAGAGGTGGGGAATCAGAGTTGGGGAATCAGAGGCGGGGACTTAGATATTGGGAAACAGAGGTGGGGAATCAAAGGTGGGGAAACAGAGGCGGGGAATCAGATATGGGGAATCAGAGGTGGGGAATCAGAGGCAGGGAATCAAACACGGGGAATCAGATGCGGGGAATCAGAGCTGGGGAATCAGAGGCGGGGAATCAGAGTTGGGGAATCAGAGGCGGGGAATCAGACGCAGGGAATCAATGTGGGAAATCAGAGGTGGGGAATCAGACGCAGGGAATCAATATGGGAAATCAGAGTTGGGGAATCAGAGGTTGGGAATCAAAGGAAGGGAATCAGAGGCGAGGAATCAGAGCTGGGGAATCAGAGGCGGGGAATCAGAATTGGGGAATCAGAGATGGGGAATCAGAGATGGGGAATCAGAGGCGGGGAATCAGACGCGTGGAATCAGAGGTGGTGAATCAGAGATGTGGAATCAGAGGCGGGGAATCAGAGGCAGGGAATCAGACGCGGGGAATCAGAGGCGGGGAATCATAGCTGGCGAATCAGAGGCGGGGAATGAGATATGGGGAATCAGAGGCGGGGAATCAGATATGGGGAATCAGAGGTGGCGAATCAAAGGCGGTGAATCAGAGATGGGGAATCAGAGGTGGCGAATCAAAGGCGGTGAATCAGAGATGGGGAATCAGAGGCGGGGAATCAGAGGCAGGGGATCAAACACGGGGAATCAGAGGCGGGGAATCAGAGCTGTGGATTCAGAGGCGGGGAATCAGAGTTGGGGAATCAGAGGCGGGGAATCAGAGCTGGGGAATCAGAGGTGGGGAATCAGAGTCGGGGAATCAGAGGCAGGGAGTCGGATGTGCGGAATCAGAGATGGGGAATCAGAGGTGGGGAATCAGAGGCGGTGAATCTGAGATGGGGAATCAGAGGCGGGGAATCAGAGGCAGGTTATCAGACACGGGGATTCAGAGGCTGGGAATCAGACGGGGGGAATCAAAGGCGGGGAATGAAGCTGGGGAATCAGAGGCAGGGAATCAGAGTTGGGGAATCAGAGGCGGGGAATCAGAGTTGGGGAATCAGAGGCGGGGAATCAGAACTGCGGAATCAGAGGTGGGGATCAGAGTCGGGGAATCAGAGGCAGGGGATCAAACACGGGGAATCAGAGGCGGGGAATCAGAGCTGGGGAATCAGAGGCGTGGAATCAGAGTTGGGGAATCAGAGGCGGGGAATCAGAGCTGCGGAATCAGAGGTGGGGATCAGAGTCGTGGAATCAGAGGCAGGGAATCAGATGTGCGGAATCAGAGATGGGGAATCAGAGGTGGGGAATCAGAGGCTGTGAATCAGAGATGGGGAATCAGAGGCGGGGAATCAGAGGCAAGAAATCAGACACGGGGTTTCAGAGGCTGGGAATCAGACGGGGGAATCAAAGGCGGGGAATCAGAGCTGGGGAATCAGAGGCAGGGAATCAGAGTTGGGGATTCAGAGGCGGGGAATCAGATATGGGGAAACAGAGGCGGGGAATCAGAGTCGGGCAAACAGAGGCGGGGAATTAGATATGGGGAATCAGAGGTGGGGAATCAGAGGTGGTGAATCAGAGATGGGGAATCACAGGCGGGGAATCAGAGGCAGGGAATAGAACGCGGGGAATCAGAGGCAGGGAATCAGAGTTGGGGCATCAGAGGTTGGGAATTAGATATGGGGAAACAGAGGCGGGGAATCAGAGGCGGGGAAACAGAGGCGGGAAATCAGATATGGGGAATCAGAGGTGGGGAATCAGAGGCAGGGAATCAGATGTGCGGAATCAGAGATGGGGAATCAGAGGCAGGGATTCAGAATCAGAAGCGGGGAATCAGAGGCCGGGAAACAGAGGTGGGGAATCAGATATGGGGAATCAGAGGTGGGGAATCAGAGGCCGGAATCAGATGCCGGGAATAAGAGGCCGGGAATCAGAGGTGGGGAATCAGAGTCCGGGAATCAGAGATGGGGAATCAGAGGCGGGGAATGAGATATGGGGAATCAGAGGCGGGGAATCAGAGGCGGGGAAACAGAGGCGAGGAATCAGATATGGGGAATCAGAGGTGGCGAATCAAAGGCGATGAATCAGAGATGGGGAATCAGAGGCGTGGAATCAGAGGCAGGGAATCAAACACGGGGAATCAGAGGCGGGGAATCAGAGCTGGGGAATCAGAGGCGGGGAATCAGAGTTGGGGAATCAGAGGCGGGGAATCAGAGCTGGGGAATCAGAGGTGGGGATCAGAGTCGGGGAATCAGAGGCAGGGAATCAGATGTGCGGAATCAGAGATGGGGAATCAGAGGTGGGGAATCGGAGGCTGTGAATCAGAGATGGGGAATCAGAGGCGGGGAATCAGAGGCAAGAAATCAGACACGGGGTTTCAGAGGCTGGGAATCAGACGGGGGAATCAAAGGCGGGGAATCAGAGCTGGGGAATCAGAGGCAGGGAATCAGAGTTGGGGATTCAGAGGCGGGGAATCAGATATGGGGAAACAGATGCGGGGAATCAGAGGTGGGCAAACAGAGGCGGGGAATTAGATATGGGGAATCAGAGGTGGGGAATCAGAGGCGGGCAAACAGAGGCGGGGAATTAGATATGGGGAATCAGTGGTGGGGAATCAGAGGTGGTTTATCAGAGATGGGGAATCACAGGCGGGGAATCAGAGGCAGGGAATAGAACGCGGGGAATCAGAGGCAGGGAATCAGAGCTGGGGAATCAGAGGCGGGAATCATAGTTGGGAATCAGAGGCGGGGAATCAGATATGGGGAAACAGAGGCGGGGAATCAGGGGCGGGGAAACAGAGGCGGGGAATCAGATATGGGGAATCGGATGCGGGGAATCAGAGGCGGGGAATCAGATATGGGGAATCAGAGGTGGGGAATCAGAGGCAGGTAATCAGATGTGCGGAATCAGAGATGGGGAATCAGAGGCAGGGAATCAGAATCAGAAGCGGGGAGTCAGAGGCCGGGAATCAGAGGCCTGGAATCAGATGCTGGGAATAAGAGGCCGGGAATCAGAGGTGGGGAATCAGAGTCCGGGAATCAGAGATGGGGATTCAGAGGCGGGGAATGAGATATGGAGAATCAGAGGCGGGGAATCAGAGGCGGGAAAACAGAGGTGGGGAATCAGATATGGGGAATCAGAGGTGGCGAATCAAAGGTGGTGAATCAGAGATGGGGAATCAGAGGCGGGGAATCAGAGGCAGGGAATCAAACACGGGGAATCAGAGGCGGGGAATCAGAGCTGGGGAATCAGAGGCTGGGAATCAAAGTTGGGGAATCAGAGGCAGGGAATCTGATATGGGGAAACAGGGGCGGGGAATCAGAGGCGGGGAAACAGAGGCGGGGAATCAGATATGGGGAATCAGAGGCGGGGAATTAGAGTTGGGGAATCAGAGGCGGGGCATCAGAGGCGGGGAAACAGAGGCGGGGAATCAAACACGGGGAATCAGAGGTGGGGAATCAGAGGTTGGGAATCAGAGCTGGGGAATCAGAGGTGGGGAATCAGAGTTGGGGAATCAGAGGCGGGGAATCAGAGATGGGGAATCAGAGGCAGGGAATCAGATGTGCGGAATCAGAGATGGGGAATCAAAGGCAGGGAATCAGAATCAGAAGCAGGGAATCAGAGGCCGGGAATCAGAGGCCGGAATCAGATGCCGGGAATAAGAGGCCGGAAATCAGAGGTGGGGAATCAGAGTCCGGGAATCAGAGATGGGGATTCAGAGGCGGGGAATGAGATATGGGGAATCAGAGGCGGGGAATCAGAGGCGGGGAAACAGAGGCGGGGAATCAGATATGGCGAATCAGAGGTGGCGAATCAAAGGCGGTGAATCAGAGATGGGGAATCAGAGGCCGGGAATCAGAGGCAGGGAATCAAACACGGGGAATCAGAGGAGGGGAATCAGAAATGGGGAATCAGAGATGGGGAATCAGAGATGGGGAATCAGAGGCAGGGAATCAGAGTTGGGGATTCAGAGGCGGGGAATCAGATATGGGGAAACAGAGGCGGGGAATCAGAGGCGGGCAAACAGAGGCGGGGAATTAGATATGGGGAATCAGAGGTGGGGAATCAGAGGCGGGCAAACAGAGGAGGGGAATTAGATATGGGGAATCAGTGGTGGGGAATCAGAGGTGGTTTATCAGAGATGGGGAATCACAGGTGGGGAATCAGAGGCAGGGAATAGAACGCGGGGAATCAGAGGCAGGGAATCAGAGCTGGGGAATCAGAGGCGGGGAATCATAGTTGGGAATCAGAAGCGGGGAATCAGATATGGGGAAACAGAGGCGGGGAATCAGGGGCGGGGAAACAGAGGCGGGGAATCAGATATGGGGAATCGGATGCGGGGAATCAGAGGCGGGGAATCAGATATGGGGAATCAGAGGTGGGGAATCAGAGGCAGGTAATCAGATGTGCGGAATCAGAGATGGGGAATCAGAGGCAGGGAATCAGAATCAGAAGCGGGGAGTCAGAGGCCGGGAATCAGAGGCCTGGAATCAGATGCTGGGAATAAGAGGCCGGGAATCAGAGGTGGGGAATCAGAGTCCGGGAATCAGAGATGGGGATTCAGAGGCGGGGAATGAGATATGGAGTATCAGAGGCGGGGAATCAGAGGCGGGAATACAGAGGTGGGGAATCAGATATGGGGAATCAGAGGTGGCAAATCAAAGGTGGTGAATCAGAGATGGGTAATCAGAGGCGGGGAATCAGAGGCAGGGTATCAAACACGGGGAATCAGAGGCGGGGAATCAGAGCTGGGGAATCAGAGGCTGGGAATCAAAGTTGGGGAATCAGAGGCAGGGAATCAGATATGGGGAAACAGGGGCGGGGAATCAGAGGCGGGGAAACAGAGGCGGGGAATCAGATATGGGGAATCAGAGGCAGGGAATTAGAGTTGGGGAATCAGAGGCGGGGAATCAGAGGCGGGGAAACAGAGGCGGGGAATCAAACACGGGGAATCAGAGGTGGGGAATCAGAGGTTGGGAATCAGAGGCAGGGAATCAGAGGCGGGGAATCAGAGGCGGGGAATCAGAGGCAGGGAATCAGATGTGCGGAATCGGAGATAGGGAATCAGAGGCGGGGAATCAGAGGCGGGGAATCAGAGGCCGGGAATCAGATATGGGGAAACAGAGGCGGGGAATCAGAGGCGGGGAAACAGAGGCTGGGAATCAGATATGGGGAATCAGAGGTGGGGAATCAGAGGTTGGGAATCAGAGGCAGGGAATCAGAGGCTTGGAATCAGATGCAGGGAATCAGATGCGGGGAATCAGAGGCGGGGAATCAGAGCTGGGGAATCAGAGGTGGGGAATCAGAGTTGGGGAATCAGAGGCGGGGACTTAGATATTGGGAAACAGAGGCAGGGAATCAGAGGCGGGGAATCAGATATGGGGAATCAGAGATGGGGAATCAGAGGCAGGGAATCAGATGTGCGGAATCAGAGATGGGGAATCAAAGGCAGGGAATCTGAATCAGAAGCAGGGAATCAGAGGCCGGGAATCAGAGGCCGGAATCAGATGCCGGGAATAAGAGGCCGGAAATCAGAGGTGGGGAATCAGAGTCCGGGAATCAGAGATGGGGATTCAGAGGCGGGGAATGAGATATCGGGAATCAGAGGCGGGGAATCATCGGCGGGGAAACAGAGGCGGGGAATCAGATATGGCGAATCAGAGGTGGCGAATCAAAGGCGGTGAATCAGAGATGGGGAATCAGAGGCCGGGAATCAGAGGCTGGGAATCAAACACGGGGAATCAGAAGAGGGGAATCAGAATTGGGGAATCAGAGATGGGGAATCAGAGATGGGGAATCAGAGGCAGGGAATCAGACGCGGGGAATCAGAGGTGGTGAATCAGAGATGTGGAATCAGAGGCGGGGAATCAGAGGCAGGGAATCAGACGCGGGGAATAGGAGGCGGGGAATCATAGCTGGCGAATCAGAGGTGGGGAATCAGAGGTGGGGAATCAGAGGCGGGGAATCAGATATTGGGAATCAGAGGTGGGGAATCAGAGGCGGGGAAACAGAGGCGGGGAATCAGAGGCGGGGAAACAGAGGCAGGGAATCAGATATGGGGAATCAGAGGCGGGGAATTAGAGTTGGGGAATCAGAGGCGGGGAATCAGAGGCAGGGAATCAAACACGGGGAATCAGAGGCGGGGAATCAGAGCTGGGGAATCAGAGGCTGGGAATCAAAGTTGGGGAATCAGAGGCAGGGAATCAGATATGGGGAAACAGGGGCGGGGAATCAGAGGCGGGGAAACAGAGGCAGGGAATCAGATATGGGGAATCAGAGGCGGGGAATTAGAGTTGGGGAATCAGAGGCGGGGAATCAGAGGCGGGGAAACAGAGGCGGGGAATCAAACACGGGGAATCAGAGGTGGGGAATCAGAGGTTGGGAATCAGATGCAGGGAATCAGAGGCGGGGAATCAGAGGCGGGGAATCAGAGGCAGGGAATCAGATGTGCGGATTCGGAGATGGGGAATCAGAGGCAGGGAATCAGAGGCGGGGAATCAGAGGCGGGGAATCAGAGGCCGGGAATCAGATATGGGGAAACAGAGGCGGGGAATCAGAGGCTGGGGATCAGATATGGGGAATCAGAGGTGGGGAATCAGAGGTTGGGAATCAGAGGCAGGGAATCAGAGGCTTGGAATCAGATGCAGGGAATCAGATGCGGGGAATCAGAGGCGGGGAATCAGAGCTGGGGAATCAGTTGCTGGGAATCAAAGTTGGGGAATCAGAGGCAGGGAATCAGATATGGGGAAACAGGGGTGGGGAATCAGAGGCGGGGAAACAGAGGCGGGGAATCAGATATGGGGAATCAGAGGCGGGGAATTAGAGTTGGGGAATCAGAGGCGGGGAATCAGAGGCGGGGAAACAGAGGCGGGGAATCAAACACGGGGAATCAGAGGTGGGGAATCAGAGGTTGGGAATCAGAGGCAGGGAATCAGAGGCGGGGAAACAGAGGCTGGGAATCAGATATGGGGAATCAGAGGTGGGGAATCAGAGGTTGGGAATCGGAGGCAGGGAATAAGAGGCTTGGAATCAGATGCAGGGAATCAGATGCGGGGAATCAGAGGCGGGGAATCAGAGCTGGGGAATCAGAGGTGGGGAATTAGAGTTGTGGAATCAGAGGCGGGGACTTAGATATTGGGAAACAGAGGCGGGGAATCACAGGCGGGGAAACAGAAGCGGGGAATCAGATATGGGGAATCAGAGATGGGGAATCAGAGGCAGGGAATCAGATGTGCGGAATCAGAGATGGGGAATCACAGGCGGGGAATCAGAGGCAGGGAATAGAACGCGGGGAATCAGAGGCAGGGAATCAGAGCTGGGGAATCAGAGGCGGGGAATCATAGTTGGGAATCAGAGGCGGGGAATCAGATATGGGGAAACAGAGGCGGGGAATCAGGGGCGGGGAAACAGAGGCGGGGAATCAGATATGGGGAATCGGATGCGGGGAATCAGAGGCGGGGAATCAGATATGGGGAATCAGAGGTGGGGAATCAGAGGCAGGTAATCAGATGTGCGGAATCAGAGATGGGGAATCAGAGGCAGGGAATCAGAATCAGAAGCGGGGAGTCAGAGGCCGTGAATCAGAGGCCTGGAATCAGATGCTGGGAATAAGAGGCCGGGAATCAGAGGTGGGGAATCAGAGTCCGGGAATCAGAGATGGGGATTCAGAGGCGGGGAATGAGATATGGAGAATCAGAGGCGGGGAATCAGAGGCGGGAAAACAGAGGTGGGGAATCAGATATGGGGAATCAGAGGTGGCGAATCAAAGGTGGTGAATCAGAGATGGGTAATCAGAGGCGGGGAATCAGAGGCAGGGAATCAAACACGGGGAATCAGAGGCGGGGAATCAGAGCTGGGGAATCAGAGGCTGGGAATCAAAGTTGGGGAATCAGAGGCAGGGAATCAGATATGGGGAAACAGGGGCGGGGAATCAGAGGCGGGGAAACAGAGGCGGGGAATCAGATATGGGGAATCAGAGGCTGGGAATTAGAGTTGGGGAATCAGAGGCGGGGAATCAGAGGCGGGGAAACAGAGGCGGGGAATCAAACACGGGGAATCAGAGGTGGGGAATCAGAGGTTGGGAATCAGAGGCAGGGAATCAGAGGCGGGGAATCAGAGGCGGGGAATCAGAGGCAGGGAATCAGATGTGCGGAATCGGAGATAGGGAATCAGAGGCGGGGAATCAGAGGCGGGGAATCAGAGGCCGGGAATCAGATATGGGGAAACAGAGGCGGGGAATCAGAGGCGGGGAAACAGAGGCTGGGAATCAGATATGGATAATCAGAGGTGGGGAATCAGAGGTTGGGAATCAGAGGCAGGGAATCAGAGGCTTGGAATCAGATGCAGGGAATCAGATGCGGGGAATCAGAGGCGGGGAATCAGAGCTGGGGAATCAGAGGTGGGGAATCAGAGTTGGGGAATCAGAGGCGGGGACTTAGATATTGGGAAACAGAGGCAGGGAATCAGAGGCGGGGAATCAGATATGGGGAATCAGAGATGGGGAATCAGAGGCAGGGAATCAGATGTGCGGAATCAGAGATGGGGAATCACAGGCGGGGAATCAGAGGCAGGGAATAGAACGCGGGGAATCAGAGGCAGGGAATCAGAGTTGGGGCATCAGAGGTTTGGAATTAGATATGGGGAAACTGAGGCGGGGAATCAGAGGCGGGGAAACAGAGGCGGGAAATCAGATATGGGGAATCAGAGGTGGGGAATCAGAGGCAGGGAATCAGATGTGCGGAATCAGAGATGGGGAATCAGAGGCAGGGATTCAGAATCAGAAGCGGGGAATCAGAGGCCGGGAAACAGAGGTGGGGAATCAGATATGGGGAATCAGAGGTGGGGAATCAGAGGCCTGAATCAGATGCCGGGAATAAGAGGCCGGGAATCAGAGGTGGGGAATCAGAGTCCGGGAATCAGAGATGGGTAATCAGAGGCGGGGAATGAGATATGGGGAATCAGAGGCGGGGAATCAGAGGCGGGGAAACAAAGGCGAGGAATCAGATATGGGGAATCAGAGGTGGCGAATCAAAGGCGATGAATCAGAGATGGGGAATCAGAGGCGTGGAATCAGAGGCAGGGAATCAAACACGGGGAATCAGAGGCGGGGAATCAGAGCTGGGGAATCAGAGGCGGGGAATCAGAGTTGGGGAATCAGAGGCGGGGAATCAGAGCTGGGGAATCAGAGGTGGGGATCAGAGTCGGGGAATCAGAGGCAGGGAATCAGATGTGCGGAATCAGAGATGGGGAATCAGAGGTGGGGAATCAGAGGCTGTGAATCAGAGATGGGGAATCAGAGGCGGGGAATCAGAGGCAAGAAATCAGACACGGGGTTTCAGAGGCTGGGAATCAGACGGGGGAATCAAAGGCGGGGAATCAGAGCTGGGGAATCAGAGGCAGGGAATCAGAGTTGGGGATTCAGAGGCGGGGAATCAGATATGGGGAAACAGAGGCGGGGAATCAGAGGCGGGCAAACAGAGGCGGGGAATTAGATATGGGGAATCAGAGGTGGGGAATCAGAGGCGGGCAAACAGAGGAGGGGAATTAGATATGGGGAATCAGTGGTGGGGAATCAGAGGTGGTTTATCAGAGATGGGGAATCACAGGCGGGGAATCAGAGGCAGGGAATAGAACGCGGGGAATCAGAGGCAGGGAATCAGAGCTGGGGAATCAGAGGCGGGGAATCATAGTTGGGAATCAGAGGCGGGGAATCAGATATGGGGAAACAGAGGCGGGGAATCAGGGGCGGGGAAACAGAGGCGGGGAATCAGATATGGGGAATCGGATGCGGGGAATTAGAGTTGGGGAATCAGAGGCGGGGAATCAGAGGCAGGGAATCAAACACGGGGTATCAGAGGCGGGGAATCAGAGCTGGGGAATCAGAGGCTGGGAATCAAAGATGGGGAATCAGAGGCAGGGAATCAGATATGGGGAAACAGGGGCGGGGAATCAGAGGCGGGGAAACAGAGGCAGGGAATCAGATATGGGGAATCAGAGGCGGGGAATTAGAGTTGGGGAATCAGAGGCGGGGAATCAGAGGCGGGGAAACAGAGGCGGGGAATCAGAGGCAGGGAATCAGATGTGCGGATTCGGAGATGGGGAATCAGAGGCAGGGAATCAGAGGCGGGGAATCAGAGGCGGGGAATCAGAGGCCGGGAATCAGATATGGGGAAACAGAGGCGGGGAAACAGAGGCTGGGGATCAGATATGGGGAATCAGAGGTGGGGAATCAGAGGTTGGGAATCAGAGGCAGGGAATCAGAGGCTTGGAATCAGATGCAGGGAATCAGATGCGGGGAATCAGAGGCGGGGAATCAGAGCTGGGGAATCAGTTGCTGGGAATCAAAGTTGGGGAATCAGAGGCAGGGAATCAGATATGGGGAAACAGGGGTGGGGAATCAGAGGCGGGGAAACAGAGGCGGGGAATCAGATATGGGGAATCAGAGGCGGGGAATTAGAGTTGGGGAATCAGAGGCGGGGAATCAGAGGCGGGGAAACAGAGGCGGGGAATCAAACACGGGGAATCAGAGGTGGGGAATCAGAGGTTGGGAATCAGAGGCAGGGAATCAGAGGCGGGGAATCAGAGGCGGGGAATCAGAGGCAGGGAATCAGATGTGCGGAATCGGAGATGGGGAATCAGAGGCAGGGAATCAGAGGCGGGGAATCAGAGGCGGGGAACCAGAGGCCGGGAATCAGATATGGGGAAACAGAGGCGGGGAATCAGAGGCGGGGAAACAGAGGCTGGGAATCAGATATGGGGAATCAGAGGTGGGGAATCAGAGGTTGGGAATCAGAGGCAGGGAATAAGAGGCTTGGAATCAGATGCAGGGAATCAGATGCGGGGAATCAGAGGCGGGGAATCAGAGCTGGGGAATCAGAGGTGGGGAATTAGAGTTGTGGAATCAGAGGCGGGGACTTAGATATTGGGAAACAGAGGCGGGGAATCAGAGGCGGGGAAACAGAAGCGGGGAATCAGATATGGGGAATCAGAGATGGGGAATCAGAGGCAGGGAATCAGATGTGCGGAATCAGAGATGGGGAATCACAGGCGGGGAATCAGAGGCAGGGAATAGAACGCGGGGAATCAGAGGCAGGGAATCAGAGCTGGGGAATCAGAGGCGGGGAATCATAGTTGGGAATCAGAGGCGGGGAATCAGATATGGGGAAACAGAGGCGGGGAATCAGGGGCGGGGAAACAGAGGCAGGGAATCAGATATGGGGAATCAGAGGTGGGGAATCAGAGGCAGGTAATCAGATGTGCGGAATCAGAGATGGGGAATCAGAGGCAGGGAATCAGAATCAGAAGCGGGGAGTCAGAGGCCGTGAATCAGAGGCCTGGAATCAGATGCTGGGTATAAGAGGCCGGGAATCAGAGGTGGGGAATCAGAGTCCGGGAATCAGAGATGGGGATTCAGAGGCGGGGAATGAGATATGGAGAATCAGATATGGGGAATCAGAGGTGGCGAATCAAAGGTGGTGAATCAGAGATGGGTAATCAGAGGCGGGGAATCAGAGGCAGGGAATCAAAAACGGGGAATCAGAGGCGGGGAATCAGAGCTGGGGAATCAGAGGCTGGGAATCAAAGTTGGGGAATCAGAGGCAGGGAATCAGATATGGGGAAACAGGGGCGGGGAATCAGAGGCGGGGAAACAGAGGCGGGGAATCAGATATGGGGAATCAGAGGCTGGGAATTAGAGTTGGGGAATCAGAGGCGGGGAATCAGAGGCGGGGAAACAGAGGCGGGGAATCAAACACGGGGAATCAGAGGTGGGGAATCAGAGGTTGGGAATCAGAGGCAGGGAATCAGAGGCGGGGAATCAGAGGCGGGGAATCAGAGGCAGGGAATCAGATGTGCGGAATCGGAGATAGGGAATCAGAGGCGGGGAATCAGAGGCGGGGAATCAGAGGCCGGGAATCAGATATGGGGAAACAGAGGCGGGGAATCAGAGGCGGGGAAACAGAGGCTGGGAATCAGATATGGGGAATCAGAGGTGGGGAATCAGAGGTTGGGAATCAGAGGCAGGGAATCAGAGGCTTGGAATCAGATGCAGGGAATCAGATGCGGGGAATCAGAGGCGGGGAATCAGAGCTGGGGAATCAGAGGTGGGGAATCAGAGTTGGGGAATCAGAGGCGGGGACTTAGATATTGGGAAACAGAGGCAGGGAATCAGAGGCGGGGAATCAGATATGGGGAATCAGAGATGGGGAATCAGAGGCAGGGAATCAGATGTGCGGAATCAGAGATGGGGAATCACAGGCGGGGAATCAGAGGCAGGGAATAGAACGCGGGGAATCAGAGGCAGGGAATCAGAGTTGGGGCATCAGAGGTTTGGAATTAGATATGGGGAAACTGAGGCGGGGAATCAGAGGCGGGGAAACAGAGGCGGGAAATCAGATATGGGGAATCAGAGGTGGGGAATCAGAGGCAGGGAATCAGATGTGCGGAATCAGAGATGGGGAATCAGAGGCAGGGATTCAGAATCAGAAGCGGGGAATCAGAGGCCGGGAAACAGAGGTGGGGAATCAGATATGGGGAATCAGAGGTGGGGAATCAGAGGCCGGAATCAGATGCCGGGAATAAGAGGCCGGGAATCAGAGGTGGGGAATCAGAGTCCGGGAATCAGAGATGGGTAATCAGAGGCGGGGAATGAGATATGGGGAATCAGAGGCGGGGAATCAGAGGCGGGGAAACAGAGGCGAGGAATCAGATATGGGGAATCAGAGGTGGCGAATCAAAGGCGATGAATCAGAGATGGGGAATCAGAGGCGTGGAATCAGAGGCAGGGAATCAAACACGGGGAATCAGAGGCGGGGAATCAGAGCTGGGGAATCAGAGGCGGGGAATCAGAGTTGGGGAATCAGAGGCGGGGAATCAGAGCTGGGGAATCAGAGGTGGGGATCAGAGTCGGGGAATCAGAGGCAGGGAATCAGATGTGCGGAATCAGAGATGGGGAATCAGAGGTGGGGAATCAGAGGCTGTGAATCAGAGATGGGGAATCAGAGGCGGGGAATCAGAGGCAATAAATCAGACACGGGGTTTCAGAGGCTGGGAATCAGACGGGGGAATCAAAGGCGGGGAATCAGAGCTGGGGAATGAGAGGCAGGGAATCAGAGTTGGGGATTCAGAGGCGGGGAATCAGATATGGGGAAACAGAGGCGGGGAATCAGAGGCGGGCAAACAGAGGCGGGGAATTAGATATGGGGAATCAGAGGTGGGGAATCAGAGGCGGGCAAACAGAGGAGGGGAATTAGATATGGGGAATCAGTGGTGGGGAATCAGAGGTGGTTTATCAGAGATGGGGAATCACAGGCGGGGAATCAGAGGCAGGGAATAGAACGCGGGGAATCAGAGGCAGGGAATCAGAGCTGGGGAATCAGAGGCGGGGAATCATAGTTGGGAATCAGAGGCGGGGAATCAGATATGGGGAAACAGAGGCGGGGAATCAGGGGCGGGGAAACAGAGGCGGGGAATCAGATATGGGGAATCGGATGCGGGGAATCAGAGGCGGGGAATCAGATATGGGGAATCAGAGGTGGGGAATCAGAGGCAGGTAATCAGATGTGCGGAATCAGAGATGGGGAATCAGAGGCAGGGAATCAGAATCAGAAGCGGGGAGTCAGAGGCCGGGAATCAGAGGCCTGGAATCAGATGCTGGGAATAAGAGGCCGGGAATCAGAGGTGGGGAATCAGAGTCCGGGAATCAGAGATGGGGATTCAGAGGCGGGGAATGAGATATGGAGAATCAGAGGCGGGGAATCAGAGGCGGGAAAACAGAGGTGGGGAATCAGATATGGGGAATCAGAGGTGGCGAATCAAAGGTGGTGAATCAGAGATGGGTAATCAGAGGCGGGGAATCAGAGGCAGGGAATCAAACACGGGGAATCAGAGGCGGGGAATCAGAGCTGGGGAATCAGAGGCTGGGAATCAAAGTTGGGGAATCAGAGGCAGGGAATCAGATATGGGGAAACAGGGGCGGGGAATCAGAGGCGGGGAAACAGAGGCGGGGAATCAGATATGGGGAATCAGAAGCGGGGAATTACAGTTGGGGAATCAGAGGTGGGGAATCAGAGGCGGGGAAACAGAGGCGGGGAATCAAACACGGGGAATCAGAGGTGGGGAATCAGAGGTTGGGAATCAGAGGCAGGGAATCAGAGGCGGGGAATCAGAGGCGGGGAATCAGAGGCAGGGAATCAGATGTGCGGAATCGGAGATAAGGAATCAGAGGCGGGGAATCAGAGGCGGGGAATCAGAGGCCGGGAATCAGATATGGGGAAACAGAGGCGGGGAATCAGAGGCGGGGAAACAGAGGCTGGGAATCAGATATGGGGAATCAGAGGTGGGGAATCAGAGGTTGGGAATCAGAGGCAGGGAATCAGAGGCTTGGAATCAGATGCAGGGAATCAGATGCGGGGAATCAGAGGCGGGGAATCAGAGCTGGGGAATCAGAGGTGGGGAATCAGAGTTGGGGAATCAGAGGCGGGGACTTAGATATTGGGAAACAGAGGCAGGGAATCAGAGGCGGGGAATCAGATATGGGGAATCAGAGATGGGAATCAGAGGCAGGGAATCAGATGAGCGGAATCAGAGATGGGGAATCAAAGGCAGGGAATCAGAATCAGAAGCAGGGTATCAGAGGCCGGGAATCAGAGGCCGGAATCAGATGCCGGGAATAAGAGGCCGGAAATCAGAGGTGGGGAATCAGAGTCCGGGAATCAGAGATGGGGATTCAGAGGCGGGGAATGAGATATGGGGAATCAGAGGCGTGGAATCAGAGGCGGGGAAACAGAGGCGGGGAATCAGATATGGTGAATCAGAGGTGGCGAATCAAAGGCGGTGAATCAGAGATGGGGAATCAGAGGCCGGGAATCAGAGGCTGGGAATCAAACACGGGGAATCAGAGGATGGGAATCAGAATTGGGGAATCAGAGATGGGGAATCAGAGATGGGGAATCAGAGGCAGGGAATCAGACGCGGGGAATCAGAGGTGGTGAATCAGAGATGTGGAATCAGAGGCGGGGAATCAGAGGCAGGGAATCAGACGCGGGGAATAGGAGGCGGGGAATCATAGCTGGCGAATCAGAGGTGGGGAATCAGAGGTGGGGAATCAGAGGCGGGGAATCAGATATTGGGAATCAGAGGTGGGGAATCAGAGGCGGGGAAACAGAGGCGGGGAATCAGAGGCGGGGAAACAGAGGCAGGGAATCAGATATGGGGAATCAGAGGCGGGGAATTAGAGTTGGGGAATCAGAGGCGGGGAATCAGAGGCAGGGAATCAAACACGGGGAATCAGAGGCGGGGAATCAGAGCTGGGGAATCAGAGGCTGGGAATCAAAGTTGGGGAATCAGAGGCAGGGAATCAGATATGGGGAAACAGGGGCGGGGAATCAGAGACGGGGAAACAGAGGCAGGGAATCAGATATGGGGAATCAGAGGCGGGGAATTAGAGTTGGGGAATCAGAGGCGGGGAATCAGAGGCGGGGAAACAGAGGCGGGGAATCAAACACGGGGAATCAGAGGTGGGGAATCAGAGGTTGGGAATCAGATGCAGGGAATCAGAGGCGGGGAATCAGAGGCGGGGAATCAGAGGCAGGGAATCAGATGTGCGGAATCAGAGATGGGGAATCAGAGGCAGGGAATCAGAGGCGGGGAATCAGAGGCGGGGAATCAGAGGCCGGGAATCAGATATGGGGAAACAGAGGCGGGGAAACAGAGGCTGGGGATCAGATATGGGGAATCAGAGGTGGGGAATCAGAGGTTGGGAATCAGAGGCAGGGAATCAGAGGCTTGGAATCAGAAGCAGGGAATCAGATGCGGGGAATCAGAGGCGGGGAATCAGAGCTGGGGAATCAGATGCCTGGAATCAAAGTTGGGGAATCAGAGGCAGGGAATCAGATATGGGGAAACAGGGGTGGGGAATCAGAGGCGGGGAAACAGAGGCGGGGAATCAGATATGGGGAATCAGAGTCGGGGAATTAGAGTTGGGGAATCAGAGGCGGGGAATCAGAGGCGGGGAAACAGAGGCGGGGAATCAAACACGGGGAATCAGAGGTGGGGAATCAGAGGTTGGGAATCAGAGGCAGGGAATCAGAGGCGGGGAATCAGAGGCGGGGAATCAGAGGCAGGGAATCAGATGTGCGGAATCGGAGATGGGGAATCAGAGGCAGGGAATCAGAGGCGGGGAATCAGAGGCGGGGAACCAGAGGCCGGGAATCAGATATGGGGAAACAGAGGCGGGGAATCAGAGGCGGGGAAACAGAGGCTGGGAATCAGATATGGGGAATCAGAGGTGGGGAATCAGAGGTTTGGAATCAGAGGCAGGGAATAAGAGGCTTGGAATCAGATGCAGGGAATCAGATGCGGGGAATCAGAGGCGGGGAATCAGAGCTGGGGAATCAGAGGTGGGGAATTAGAGTTGTGGAATCAGAGGCGGGGACTTAGATATTGGGAAACAGAGGCGGGGAATCAGAGGCGGGGAAACAGAAGCGGGGAATCAGATATGGGGAATCAGAGATGGGGAATCAGAGGCAGGGAATCAGATGTGCGGAATCAGAGATGGGGAATCAAAGGCAGGGAATCAAAATCAGTAGCAGGGAATCAGAGGTGGGGAATCAGAGTCCGGGAATCAGAGATGGGGATTCAGAGGCGGGGAATGAGATATGGGGAATCAGAGGCGGGGAATCAGAGGCAGGGAATCAGATATGGGGAAACAGGGGTGGGGAATCAGAGGCGGGGAAACAGAGGCGGGGAATCAGATATGGGGAATCAGAGGCGGGGAATTAGAGTTGGGGAATCAGAGGCGGGGAATCAGAGGCGGGGAAACAGAGGCGGGGAATCAAACACGGGGAATCAGAGGTGGGGAATCAGAGGTTGGGAATCAGAGGCAGGGAATCAGAGGCGGGGAATCAGAGGCGGGGAATCAGAGGCAGGGAATCAGATGTGCGGAATCGGAGATGGGGAATCAGAGGCAGGGAATCAGAGGCGGGGAATCAGAGGCGGGGAACCAGAGGCCGGGAATCAGATATGGGGAAACAGAGGCGGGGAATCAGAGGCGGGGAAACAGAGGCTGGGAATCAGATATGGGGAATCAGAGGTGGGGAATCAGAGGTTGGGAATCAGAGGCAGGGAATAAGAGGCTTGGAATCAGATGCAGGGAATCAGATGCGGGGAATCAGAGGCGGGGAATCAGAGCTGGGGAATCAGAGGTGGGGAATTAGAGTTGTGGAATCAGAGGCGGGGACTTAGATATTGGGAAACAGAGGCGGGGAATCAGAGGCGGGGAAACAGAAGCGGGGAATCAGATATGGGGAATCAGAGATGGGGAATCAGAGGCAGGGAATCAGATGTGCGGAATCAGAGATGGGGAATCAAAGGCAGGGAATCAAAATCAGTAGCAGGGAATCAGAGGTGGGGAATCAGAGTCCGGGAATCAGAGATGGGGATTCAGAGGCGGGGAATGAGATATGGGGAATCAGAGGCGGGGAATCAGAGGCGGGGAAACAGAGGCGGGGAATCAGATATGGGGAATCAGAGGTGGCGAATCAAAGGCGGTGAATCAGAGTTGGGGAATCAGAGGCCGGGAATCAGAGGCAGAGAATCAAACACGGGGAATCAGAGGCGGGGAATCATAGCTGGCGAATCAGAGGCGGGGAATCAGAGGTGGGGAATCAGAGGCGGGGAATCAGATATTGGGAATCAGAGGTGGGGAATCAGAGGCGGGGAAACAGAGGCGGGGAATCAGATATGGGGTATCAGAGGTGGGGAATCAGAGGTTGTGAATCAGAGATGGGGAATCAGAGGCGGGGAATCAGAGGCCGGTAATCAGACGCGGGGAATCAGAGGCGGGGAATCAGAGCTGGGAAATTAGAGGCAGGGAATCAGAGTTGGGGATTCAGAGGCGGGGAATCAGATATGGGGAAACAGAGGCGGGGAATCAGATGCGGGCAAATAGAGGCGGGGATCAGATATGGGGAAACAGAGGCGGGGAATCAGAGGCGGGGAAACAGAGGCGTGGAATCAGATATGGGGAATCAGAGGTGGGGAATCAGAGGTTGGGAATCAGAGGCTGGGAATCAATGGCTGGGAATCAGATGCATGGAATCAGATGCGGGGAATCAGAGGCGGGGAATCAGAGCTGGGGAATCAGAGGTGGGGAATCAAAGTTGGGGAATCAGAGGCGGGGACTTAGATATGGGGAAACAGAGGCGGGGAATCAGAGGCGGGGAAACAGAGGCGGGGAATCAGATATGGGGAATCAGAGGTGGGGAATCAGAGGCAGGGAATTAGATTTGCGGAATCAGAGATGGGGAATCAGAAGCAGGGAATCAGAGGCCGGGAATCAGAGGCCGGAATCAGATGCCGGGAATAAGAGGCCGTGAATCAGAGGTGGGGAATCAGAGTCCGGGAATCAGAGATGGGGAATCAGAGGCGGGGAATGAGATATGGGGAATCAGAGGCGGGGAATCAGAGGCGGGGAAACAGAGGCGAGGAATCAGATATGGGGAATCAGAGGTGGCGAATCAAAGGCGGTGAATCAGAGATGGGGAATCAGAGGCGGGGAATCAGAGGCAGGGGATCAAACACGGGGAATCAGAGGCGGGGAATCAGAGCTGGGGAATCAGAGGCGGGGAATCAGAGTTGGGGAATCAGAGGTGGGGAATCAGAGTTGGGGAATCAGAGGCGGGGACTTAGATATTGGGAAACAGAGGCGGGGAATCAAAGGTGGGGAAACAGAGGCGGGGAATCAGATATGGGGAATCAGAGGTGGGGAATCAGAGGCAGGGAATCAAACACGGGGAATCAGATGCGGGGAATCAGAGCTGGGGAATCAGAGGCGGGGAATCAGAGTTGGGGAATCAGAGGCGGGGAATCAGACGCAGGGAATCAATGTGGGAATTCAGAGGTGGGGAATCAGACGCAGGGAATCAATATGGGAAATCAGAGTTGGGGAATCAGAGGTTGGGAATCAAAGGAAGGGAATCAGAGGCGAGGAATCAGAGCTGGGGAATCAGAGGCGGGGAATCAGAATTGGGGAATCAGAGATGGGGAATCAGAGATGGGGAATCAGAGGCGGGGAATCAGACGCGTGGAATCAGAGGTGGTGAATCAGAGATGTGGAATCAGAGGCGGGGAATCAGAGGCAGGGAATCAGACGCGGGGAATCAGAGGCGGGGAATCATAGCTGGCGAATCAGAGGCGGGGAATGAGATATGGGGAATCAGAGGCGGGGAATCAGATATGGGGAATCAGAGGTGGCGAATCAAAGGCGGTGAATCAGAGATGGGGAATCAGAGGTGGCGAATCAAAGGCGGTGAATCAGAGATGGGGAATCAGAGGCGGGGAATCAGAGGCAGGGGATCAAACACGGGGAATCAGAGGCGGGGAATCAGAGCTGTGGATTCAGAGGCGGGGAATCAGAGTTGGGGAATCAGAGGCGGGGAATCAGAGCTGGGGAATCAGAGGTGGGGAATCAGAGTCGGGGAATCAGAGGCAGGGAGTCGGATGTGCGGAATCAGAGATGGGGAATCAGAGGTGGGGAATCAGAGGCGGTGAATCTGAGATGGGGAATCAGAGGCGGGGAATCAGAGGCAGGTTATCAGACACGGGGATTCAGAGGCTGGGAATCAGACGGGGGGAATCAAAGGCGGGGAATGAAGCTGGGGAATCAGAGGCAGGGAATCAGAGTTGGGGAATCAGAGGCGGGGAATCAGAGGCGGGGAATCAGAGCTGCGGAATCAGAGGTGGGGATCAGAGTCGGGGAATCAGAGGCAGGGGATCAAACACGGGGAATCAGAGGCGGGGAATCAGAGCTGGGGAATCAGAGGCGTGGAATCAGAGTTGGGGAATCAGAGGCGGGGAATCAGAGCTGCGGAATCAGAGGTGGGGATCAGAGTCGTGGAATCAGAGGCAGGGAATCAGATGTGCGGAATCAGAGATGGGGAATCAGAGGTGGGGAATCAGAGGCTGTGAATCAGAGATGGGGAATCAGAGGCGGGGAATCAGAGGCAAGAAATCAGACACGGGGTTTCAGAGGCTGGGAATCAGACGGGGGAATCAAAGGCGGGGAATCAGAGCTGGGGAATCAGAGGCAGGGAATCAGAGTTGGGGATTCAGAGGCGGGGAATCAGATATGGGGAAACAGAGGCGGGGAATCAGAGTCGGGCAAACAGAGGCGGGGAATTAGATATGGGGAATCAGAGGTGGGGAATCAGAGGTGGTGAATCAGAGATGGGGAATCACAGGCGGGGAATCAGAGGCAGGGAATAGAACGCGGGGAATCAGAGGCAGGGAATCAGAGTTGGGGCATCAGAGGTTGGGAATTAGATATGGGGAAACAGAGGCGGGGAATCAGAGGCGGGGAAACAGAGGCGGGAAATCAGATATGGGGAATCAGAGGTGGGGAATCAGAGGCAGGGAATCAGATGTGCGGAATCAGAGATGGGGAATCAGAGGCAGGGATTCAGAATCAGAAGCGGGGAATCAGAGGCCGGGAAACAGAGGTGGGGAATCAGATATGGGGAATCAGAGGTGGGGAATCAGAGGCCGGAATCAGATGCCGGGAATAAGAGGCCGGGAATCAGAGGTGGGGAATCAGAGTCCGGGAATCAGAGATGGGGAATCAGAGGCGGGGAATGAGATATGGGGAATCAGAGGCGGGGAATCAGAGGCGGGGAAACAGAGGCGAGGAATCAGATATGGGGAATCAGAGGTGGCGAATCAAAGGCGATGAATCAGAGATGGGGAATCAGAGGCGTGGAATCAGAGGCAGGGAATCAAACACGGGGAATCAGAGGCGGGGAATCAGAGCTGGGGAATCAGAGGCGGGGAATCAGAGTTGGGGAATCAGAGGCGGGGAATCAGAGCTGGGGAATCAGAGGTGGGGATCAGAGTCGGGGAATCAGAGGCAGGGAATCAGATGTGCGGAATCAGAGATGGGGAATCAGAGGTGGGGAATCAGAGGCTGTGAATCAGAGATGGGGAATCAGAGGCGGGGAATCAGAGGCAAGAAATCAGACACGGGGTTTCAGAGGCTGGGAATCAGACGGGGGAATCAAAGGCGGGGAATCAGAGCTGGGGAATCAGAGGCAGGGAATCAGAGTTGGGGATTCAGAGGCGGGGAATCAGATATGGGGAAACAGAGGCGGGGAATCAGAGGTGGGCAAACAGAGGCGGGGAATTAGATATGGGGAATCAGAGGTGGGGAATCAGAGGCGGGCAAACAGAGGCGGGGAATTAGATATGGGGAATCAGTGGTGGGGAATCAGAGGTGGTTTATCAGAGATGGGGAATCACAGGCGGGGAATCAGAGGCAGGGAATAGAACGCGGGGAATCAGAGGCAGGGAATCAGAGCTGGGGAATCAGAGGCGGGAATCATAGTTGGGAATCAGAGGCGGGGAATCAGATATGGGGAAACAGAGGCGGGGAATCAGGGGCGGGGAAACAGAGGCGGGGAATCAGATATGTGGAATCGGATGCGGGGAATCAGAGGCGGGGAATCAGATATGGGGAATCAGAGGTGGGGAATCAGAGGCAGGTAATCAGATGTGCGGAATCAGAGATGGGGAATCAGAGGCAGGGAATCAGAATCAGAAGCGGGGAGTCAGAGGCCGGGAATCAGAGGCCTGGAATCAGATGCTGGGAATAAGAGGCCGGGAATCAGAGGTGGGGAATCAGAGTCCGGGAATCAGAGATGGGGATTCAGAGGCGGGGAATGAGATATGGAGAATCAGAGGCGGGGAATCAGAGGCGGGAAAACAGAGGTGGGGAATCAGATATGGGAAATCAGAGGTGGCGAATCAAAGGTGGTGAATCAGAGATGGGGAATCAGAGGCGGGGAATCAGAGGCAGGGAATCAAACACGGGGAATCAGAGGCGGGGAATCAGAGCTGGGGAATCAGAGGCTGGGAATCAAAGTTGGGGAATCAGAGGCAGGGAATCTGATATGGGGAAACAGGGGCGGGGAATCAGAGGCGGGGAAACAGAGGCGGGGAATCAGATATGGGGAATCAGAGGCGGGGAATTAGAGTTGGGGAATCAGAGGCGGGGCATCAGAGGCGGGGAAACAGAGGCGGGGAATCAAACACGGGGAATCAGAGGTGGGGAATCAGAGGTTGGGAATCAGAGCTGGGGAATCAGAGGTGGGGAATCAGAGTTGGGGAATCAGAGGCGGGGAATCAGAGATGGGGAATCAGAGGCAGGGAATCAGATGTGCGGAATCAGAGATGGGGAATCAAAGGCAGGGAATCAGAATCAGAAGCAGGGAATCAGAGGCCGGGAATCAGAGGCCGGAATCAGATGCCGGGAATAAGAGGCCGGAAATCAGAGGTGGGGAATCAGAGTCCGGGAATCAGAGATGGGGATTCAGAGGCGGGGAATGAGATATGGGGAATCAGAGGCGGGGAATCAGAGGCGGGGAAACAGAGGCGGGGAATCAGATATGGCGAATCAGAGGTGGCGAATCAAAGGCGGTGAATCAGAGATGGGGAATCAGAGGCCGGGAATCAGAGGCAGGGAATCAAACACGGGGAATCAGAGGAGGGGAATCAGAATTGGGGAATCAGAGATGGGGAATCAGAGATGGGGAATCAGAGGCAGGGAATCAGACGCGGGGAATCAGAGGTGGTGAATCAGAGATGTGGAATCAGAGGCGGGGAATCAGAGGCAGGGAATCAGACGCGGGGAATAAGAGGCGGGGAATCATAGCTGGCGAATCAGAGGCGGGGAATCAGAGGTGGGGAATCAGAGGCGGGGAATCAGATATTGGGAATCAGAGGTGCGGAATCAGAGGCGGGGAAACAGAGGCGGGGAATCAGATATGGGGTATCAGAGGTGGGGAATCAGAGGTTGTGAATCAGAGATGGGGAATCAGAGGCGGGGAATCAGAGGCCGGTAATCAGACGCGGGGAATCAGAGGCGGGGAATCAGAGCTGGGAAATTAGAGGCAGGGAATCAGAGTTGGGGATTCAGAGGCGGGGAATCAGATATGGGGAAACAGAGGCGGGGAATCAGAGGCGGGCAAATAGAGGCGGGGTTCAGATATGGGGAATCAGAGGTGGGGAATCAGAGGCAGGGAATTAGATTTGCGGAATCAGAGATGGGGAATCAGAAGCAGGGAATCAGAGGCCGGGAATCAGAGGCCGGAATCAGATGCCGGGAATAAGAGGCCGGGAATCAGAGGTGGGGAATCAGAGTCCGGGAATCAGAGATGGGGAATCAGAGGCGGGGAATGAGATATGGGGAATCAGAGGAGGGGAATCAGAGGCGGGGAAACAGAGGCGAGGAATCAGATATGGGGAATCGGAGGTGGCGAATCAAAGGCGTTGAATCAGAGATGGGGAATCAGAGGCGGGGAATCAGAGGCAGGGAATCAAACACGGGGAATCAGAGGCGGGGAATCAGAGCTGGGGAATCAGAGGCGGGGAATCAGAGTTGGGGAATCAGAGGCGGGGAATCAGAGCTGGGGAATCAGAGGTGGGGATCAGAGTCGGGGAATCAGAGGCAGGGAATCAGATGTGCGGAATCAGAGATGGGGAATCAGAGGTGGGGAATCAGCGGCTGTGAATCAGAGATGGGGAATCAGAGGCGGGGAATCAGAGGCAGGAAATCAGACACGGGGACTCAGAGGCTGGGAATCAGACGGGGGGAATCAAAGGCGGGGAATCAGAGCTGGGGAATCAGAGGCGGGGAATCAGAGTTGGGGAATCAGAGGCGGGGAATCAGATATGGGGAAACAGAGGAGGGGAATCAGAGGCGGGGAAACAGAGGCGGGGAATCTGATATGGGGAATCAGAGGTGGCGAATGAAAGGCGGTGAATCAGAGATGGGGAATCAGAGGCGGGGAATCAGAGGCAGTGAATCAAACACGGGGAATCATAGGTGGGGAATCAGAGCTGGGGAATCAGAGGCGGGGAATCAGAGTTGGGGAATCAGAGGCGGGGAATCAGAGGCGGGGAAACAGACGCTGGGAATCAGATATGGGGAATCAGAGGTGGGGAATCAGAGGTTGGGAATCAGAGGCAGGGAATCAGAGGCTTGGAATCAGATGCAGGGAATCAGATGCGGGGAATCAGAGGCGGGGAATCAGAGCTGGGGAATCAGAGGTGGGGAATCAGAGTTGGGGAATCAGAGGCGGGGACTTAGATATTGGGAAACAGAGGCAGGGAATCAGAGGCGGGGAATCAGATATGGGGAATCAGAGATGGGGAATCAGAGGCAGGGAATCAGATGTGCGGAATCAGAGATGGGGAATCAAAGGCAGGGAATCAGAATCAGAAGCAGGGAATCAGAGGCCGGGAATCAGAGGCCGGAATCAGATGCCGGGAATAAGAGGCCGGAAATCAGAGGTGGGGAATCAGAGTCCGGGAATCAGAGATGGGGATTCAGAGGCGGGGAATGAGATATGGGGAATCAGAGGCGGGGAATCAGAGGCGGGGAAACAGAGGCGGGGAATCAGATATGGCGAATCAGAGGTGGCGAATCAAAGGCGGTGAATCAGAGATGGGGAATCAGAGGCCGGGAATCAGAGGCAGGGAATCAAACACGGGGAATCAGAGGAGGGGAATCAGAATTGGGGAATCAGAGATGGGGAATCAGAGATGGGGAATCAGAGGCAGGGAATCAGACGCGGGGAATCAGAGGTGGTGAATCAGAGATGTGGAATCAGAGGCGGGGAATCAGAGGCAGGGAATCAGACGCGGGGAATAAGAGGCGGGGAATCATAGCTGGCGAATCAGAGGCGGGGAATCAGAGGTGGGGAATCAGAGGTGGGGAATCAGATATGGGGTATCAGAGGTGGGGAATCAGAGGTTGTGAATCAGAGGCGGGGAATCAGAGCTGGGAAATTAGAGGCAGGGAATCAGAGTTGGGGATTCAGAGGCGGGGAATCAGATATGGGGAAACAGAGGCGGGGAATCAGAGGCGGGCAAATAGAGGCGGGGTTCAGATCTGGGGAATCAGAGGTGGGGAATCAGAGGCAGGGAATTAGATTTGCGGAATCAGAGATGGGGAATCAGAAGCAGGGAATCAGAGGCCGGGAATCAGAGGCCGGAATCAGATGCCGGGAATAAGAGGCCGGGAATCAGAGGTGGGGAATCAGAGTCCGGGAATCAGAGATGGGGAATCAGAGGCGGGGAATGAGATATGGGGAATCAGAGGAGGGGAATCAGAGGTGGGGAAACAGAGGCGAGGAATCAGATATGGGGAATCAGAGGTGGCGAATCAAAGGCGTTGAATCAGAGATGGGGAATCAGAGGTGGGGAATCAGAGGCAGGGAATCAAACACGGGGAATCAGAGGCGGGGAATCAGAGCTGGGGAATCAGAGGCGGGGAATCAGAGTTGGGGAATCAGAGGCGGGGAATCAGAGCTGGGGAATCAGAGGTGGGGATCAGAGTCGGGGAATCAGAGGCAGGGAATCAGATGTGCGGAATCAGAGATGGGGAATCAGAGGTGGGGAATCAGCGGCTGTGAATCAGAGATGGGGAATCAGAGGCGGGGAATCAGAGGCAGGAAATCAGACACGGGGACTCAGAGGCTGGGAATCAGACGGGGGGAATCAAAGGCGGGGAATCAGAGCTGGGGAATCAGAGGCGGGGAATCAGAGTTGGGGAATCAGAGGCGGGGAATCAGATATGGGGAAACAGAGGAGGGGAATCAGAGGCGGGGAAACAGAGGCGGGGAATCTGATATGGGGAATCAGAGGTGGCGAATGAAAGGCGGTGAATCAGAGATGGGGAATCAGAGGCGGGGAATCAGAGGCAGTGAATCAAACACGGGGAATCATAGGTGGGGAATCAGAGCTGGGGAATCAGAGGCGGGGAATCAGAGTTGGGGAATCAGAGGCGGGGAATCAGATATGGGGAAACAGAGGCTGGGAATCAGAGGCAGGGAAACAGAGGTGGGGAATCATATATGGGGAATCAGAGGTGGGGAATCAGAGGTTGCGAAACAGAGGCAGGGAATCAGAGCTGGGGAATCAGAGGCGGGGAATCAGAGCTGGGGAATCAGAGGCAGGGAATCAGAGTTGGGGATTCAGAGGCGGGGAATCAGAGCTGGGGAATCAGAGGCGGGGAATCAGAGGCGGGGAAATAGATATGGGGAAACAGAGGCGGGGAATTAGAGGCGGGGAACAGAGGCGGGGAATCAGATATGGGGAATCAGAGGTGGGGAATCAGAGGCAGGGAATCAGATGTGCGGAATCAGAGATGGGGAATCAGAGGCAGGGATCAGAATCAGAAGCTGGGAATCAGAGGCCGGGATCAGAGGCCGGGAATCAGATGCCGGGAATAAGAGGCAAGGAATCAGAGTCCGGGAATCAGAGATGGGGAATCAGAGGCGGGGAATGAAATATGGGGAATCAGAGGCGGGGTATCAGAGGCGGGGAAACAGAGGCGGGGAATCTGATATGGGGAATCAGGGTGGCGAATGAAAGGCGGTGAATCAGAGATGGTGAATCAGAGGCGGGGAATCAGAGGCAGGGAATCAAACACGGGGAATCAGAGGCGGGGAATCAGAGCTGGGGAATCAGAGGCGGGGAATCAGAGTTGGGGAATCAGAGGCGGGGAATCAGATATGGGGAAACAGAGGCGGGGAATCAGATATGGGGAATCAGAGGTGGGGAATCAGAGGATGGGAAACAGAGGCAGGGAATCAGAGGCGGGGAGTCAGAGGCGGGGAATCAGAGGCAGGGAATCAGATGTGCAGAATCAGAGATGGGGAATCAGAGGCAGCGAATCAGAGGCGGGGAATCAGAGGCGGGGAATCAGAGGCCGGGAATCAGAGGCCGGGAATCAGAGGCCGGGAATCAGAGGCCGGCAATCAGAGGCCGGGAATCAGAGATGGGGATTCAGAGGCGGGGAATCAAACACGGGGAATCAGAGCTGGGGAATCAGAGGCAGGGAATCAGAGGCGGGGAATCAGAGGAAGGGAATCAGATGTGGGGAATCAGAGGCGGGGAATCAGAGCTGGGGAATCAGAGGCGGGGAATCAGAGTTTGGGAATCAGAGGCGTGGAATTAGATATGGGGAAACAGAGGCGGGGAATCAGAGGCGGGGAAACAGAGCTGGGGAATCAGAGGTGGGGAAATCAGAGTTGGGGAATCGGAGGCGGGGAATCAGATATGGAGAATCAGAGGCGGGGAATTAGAGGCACGGAAAGAGAGGCGGGGAATCAGATATGGGGAATCAGAGGTGGGGAATCAGGGGTGGGGTATCAGAGGCTGGGTATCAGACACGGGGATTCAGAGGCGGGGAATCAGAGGCAGGGAATCAGATGTGCGGAATCAGAGATGGGGAATCAGAAGCAGGGAATCAGATGTGCGGAATCAGAGATGGGGAATCAAAGGCAGGGAATCAGAATCAGAAGCAGGGAATCACAGGCCGGGAATCAGAGGCCGGAATCAGATGCCGGGAATAAGAGGCCGGAAATCAGAGGTGGGGATTCAGAGTCCGGGAATCAGAGATGGGGATTCAGAGGCGGGGAATGAGATATGGGGAATCAGAGGCGGGGAATCAGAAGCGGGGAAACAGAGGCGGGGAATCAGATATGGCGAATCAGAGGTGGCGAATCAAAGGCGGTGAATCAGAGATGGGGAATCAGAGGCCGGGAATCAGAGGCAGGGAATCAAACACGGGGAATCAGAGGAGGGGAATCAGAATTGGGGAATCAGAGATGGGGAATCAGAGATGGGGAATCAGAGGCAGGGAATCAGACGCGGGGAATCAGAGGTGGTGAATCAGAGATGTGGAATCAGAGGCGGGGAATCAGATGCAGGGAATCAGACGCGGGGAATATGAGGCGGGGAATCATAGCTGGCGAATCAGAGGCGGGGAATCAGACGTGGGGAATCAGAAGCGGGGAATCAGAGGTTGTGAATCAGAGATGGGGAATCAGAGGCGGGGAATCAGAGGCCGGTAATCAGACGCGGGGAATCAGAGGCGGGGAATCAGAGCTGGGAAATTAGAGGCAGGGAATCAGAGTTGGGGATTCAGAGGCGGGGAATCAGATATGGGGAAACAGAGGCGATGAATCAGAGGCGGGCAAATAGAGGCGGGGTTCAGATATGGGGAAACAGATGCGGGGAATCAGAGGCGGGGAAACAGAGGCGGGGAATCAGATATGGGGATCAGAGGTGGGGAATCAGAGGTTGGGAATCAGAGGCTGGGAATCAGAGGCTGGGAATCAGATGCATGGAATCAGATGCGGGGAATCAGAGGCGGGGAATCAGAGCTGGGGAATCTGAGGTGGGGAATCAAAGTTGGGGAATCAGAGGCGGGGACTTAGATATGGGGAAACAGAGGCGGGGAATCAGAGGCGGGGAAACAGAGGCGGGGAATCAGATATGGGGAATCAGAGGTGGGAAATCAGAGGCAGGGAATTAGATTTGCGGAATCAGAGATGGGGAATCAGAAGCAGGGAATCAGAGGCCGGGAATCAGAGGCCGGAATCAGATGCCGGGAATAAGAGGCCGGGAATCAGAGATGGGGAATCAGAGGCGGGGAATGAGATATGGGGAATCAGAGGAGGGGAATCAGAGGCGGGGAAACAGAGGTGAGGAATCAGATATGGGGAATCAGAGGTGGCGAATCAAAGGCGTTGAATCAGAGATGGGGAATCAGAGGCGGGGAATCAGAGGCAGGGAATCAAACACGGGGAATCAGAGGCGGGGAATCAGAGCTAGGGAATCAGAGGCGGGGAATCAGAGTTGGGGTATCAGAGGCGGGGAATCAGAGCTGGGGAATCAGAGGTGGGGATCAGAGTCGGGGAATCAGAGGCAGGGAATCAGATGTGCGGAATCAGAGATGGGGAATCAGAGGTGGGGAATCAGCGGCTGTGAATCAGAGATGGGGTATCAGAGGCGGGGAATCAGAGGCAGGAAATCAGACACGGTGACTCAGAGGCTGGGAATCAGACGGGGGGAATCAAAGGCGGGGAATCAGAGCTGGGGAATCAGAGGCGGGGAATCAGAGTTGGGGAATCAGAAGCGGGGAATCAGATATGGGGAAACAGAGGAGGGGAATCAGAGGCGGGGAAACAGAGGCGGGGAATCTGATATGGGGAATCAGAGGTGGCGAATGAAAGGCGGTGAATCAGAGATGGGGAATCAGAGGCGGGGAATCAGAGGCAGTGAATCAAACACGGGGAATCATAGGTGGGGAATCAGAGCTGGGGAATCAGAGGCGGGGAATCAGAGTTGGGGAATCAGAGGCGGGGAATCAGATATGGGGAAACAGAGGCTGGGAATCAGAGGCAGGGAAACAGAGGTGGGGAATCATATATGGGGAATCAGAGGTGGGGAATCAGAGGTTGCGAAACAGAGGCAGGGAATCAGAGCTGGGGAATCAGAAGCGGGGAATCAGAGCTGCGGAATATGAGGCAGGGAATCAGAGTTGGGGATTCAGAGGCGTGGAATCAGAGCTGGGGAATCAGAGGCGGGGAATCAGAGGCGGGGAAATAGATATGGGGAAACAGAGGCGGGGAATTAGAGGCGGGGAAACAGAGGCGGGGAATCAGATATGGGGAATCAGAGGTGGGGAATCAGAGGCAGGGAATCAGATGTGCGGAATCAGAGATGGGGAATCAGAGGCAGGGATCAGAATCAGAAGCGGGGAATCAGAGGCCGGGATCAGAGGCCGGGAATCAGATGCGGGAATAAGAGGCCAGGAATCAGAATCACGGGAATCAGATGGGGAATCAGAGGCGGGAATGAAATATGGGGAATCAGAGGCGAATCAGAGGCGGGAATCAGAGAGGATGGGGAATCAGGTGCGAATCAAAGCGTGAATCAGAGATGGTGAATCAGAGGCGGGAATCAGAGGCAGGGAATCAACATCGGGAATCAGAGGCGGGAATCAGAGCTGGGGAATCAGAGGCGGGGAATCAGATATGGGGAATCAGAGGCGGGGAATCAGATATGGAATCAGAGGGAATCAGGGTGGGAATCTGGGGGGTATCAGAGGCTGGGTATCAGACAGCGGATTCAGAGGCGGGGAATCAGAGCAGGGAATCAGATGTGCGGAATCAGAGATGGGGAATCAAAGGCAGGGAATCAGAATCAGAAGCAGGGAATCACAGGCCGGGAATCAGAGGCCAGAATCAGATGCCGGGAATAAGAGGCCGGAAATCAGAGGTGGGGATTCAGAGTCCGGGAATCAGAGATGGGGATTCAGAGGCGGGGAATGAGATATGGGGAATCAGAGGCGGGGAATCAGAAGCGGGGAAACAGAGGCGGGGAATCAGATATGGCGAATCAGAGGTGGCGAATCAAAGGCGGTGAATCAGAGATGGGGAATCAGAGGCCGGGAATCAGAGGCAGGGAATCAAACACGGGGAATCAGAGGAGGGGAATCAGAATTGGGGAATCAGAGATGGGGAATCAGAAATGGGGAATCAGAGGCAGGGAATCAGACGCGGGGAATCAGAGGTGGTGAATCAGAGATGTGGAATCAGAGGCGGGGAATCAGAGGCAGGGAATCAGACGCGGGGAATATGAGGCGGGGAATCATAGCTGGCGAATCAGAGGCGGGGAATCAGAGGTGGGGAATCAGAAGCGGGGAATCAGATATTGGGAATCAGAGGTGGGGAATCAGAGGCGCGGAAACAGAGGCGGGGAATCAGATATGGGGTATCAGAGGTGGGGAATCAGAGGTTGTGAATCAGAGATGGGGAATCAGAGGCGGGGAATCAGAGGCCGGTAATCAGACGCGGGGAATCAGAGGCGGGGAATCAGAGCTGGGAAATTAGAGGCAGGGAATCAGAGTTGGGGATTCAGAGGCGGGGAATCAGATATGGGGAAACAGAGGCGATGAATCAGAGGCGGGCAAATAGAGGCGGGGTTCAGATATGGGGAAACAGAGGCGGGGAATCAGAGGCGGGGAAACAGAGGCGGGGATTCAGAATCAGAAGCGGGGAATCAGAGGCCGGGAAACAGAGGTGGGGAATCAGATATGGGGAATCAGAGGTGGGGAATCAGAGGCCGGAATCAGATGCCGGGAATAAGAGGCCGGGAATCAGAGGTGGGGAATCAGAGTCCGGGAATCAGAGATGGGGAATCAGAGGCGGGGAATGAGATATGGGGAATCAGAGGCGGGGAATCAGAGGCGGGGAAACAGAGGCGAGGAATCAGATATGGGGAAGCAGAGGTGGCGAATCAAAGGCGATGAATCAGAGATGGGGAATCAGAGGCGTGGAATCAGAGGCAGGGAATCAAACACGGGGAATCAGAGGCGGGGAATCAGAGCTGTGGAATCAGAGGCGGGGAATCAGAGTTGGGGAATCAGAGGCGGGGAATCAGAGCTGGGGAATCAGAGGTGGGGATCAGAGTCGGGGAATCAGAGGCAGGGAATCAGATGTGCGGAATCAGAGATGGGGAATCAGAGGTGGGGAATCAGAGGCTGTGAATCAGAGATGGGGAATCAGAGGCGGGGAATCAGAGGCAAGAAATCAGACACGGGGTTTCAGAGGCTGGGAATCAGACGGGGGAATCAAAGGCGGGGAATCAGAGCTGGGGAATCAGAGGCAGGGAATCAGAGTTGGGGATTCAGAGGCGGGGAATCAGATGTGGGCAAACAGAGGCGGGGAATTAGATATGGGGAATCAGAGGTGGGGAATCAGAGGCGGGCAAACAGAGGCGGGGAATTAGATATGGGGAATCAGTGGTGGGGAATCAGAGGTGGTTTATCAGAGATGGGGAATCACAGGCGGGGAATCAGAGGCAGGGAATAGAACGCGGGGAATCAGAGGCAGGAAATCAGAGCTGGGGAATCAGAGGCGGGGAATCATAGTTGGGAATCAGAGGCGGGGAATCAGATATTGGGAAACAGAGGCGGGGAATCAGGGGCGGGGAAACAGAGGCGGGGAATCAGATATGGGGAATCGGATGCGGGGAATCAGAGGCGGGGAATCAGATATGGGGAATCAGAGGTGGGGAATCAGAGGCAGGTAATCAGATGTGCGGAATCAGAGATGGGGAATCAGAGGCAGGGAATTAGAATCAGAAGCGGGGAGTCAGAGGCCGGGAATCAGAGGTGGGGAATCAGAGTCCGGGAATCAGAGATGGGGATTCAGAGGCGGGGAATGAGATATGGAGAATCAGAGGCGTGGAATCAGAGGCGGGAAAACAGAGGTGGGGAATCAGATATGGGGAATCAGAGGTGGCGAATCAAAGGTGGTGAATCAGAGATGGGGAATCAGAGGCGGGGAATCAGAGGCAGGGAATCAAACACGGGGAATCAGAGGCGGAGAATCAGAGCTGGGGAATCAGAGGCTGGGAATCAAAGTTGGGGAATCAGAGGCAGGGAATCAGATATGGGGAAACAGAGGCGGGGAATCAGAGGCGGGGATATAGAGGCGGGGAATCAGATATGGGGAATCAGAGGCGGGGAATTAGAGTTGGGGAATCAGAGGCGGGGCATCAGAGGCGGGGAAACAGAGGCGGGGAATCAAACACGGGGAATCAGAGGTGGGGAATCAGAGGTTGGGAATCAGAGGCAGGGAATCAGAGGCGGGGAATCAGAGGCGGGGAATCAGAGGCAGGGAATCAGATGTGCGGAATCGGAGATAGGGAATCAGAGGCGGGGAATCAGAGGCGGGGAATCAGAGGCCGGGAATCAGATATGGGGAAACAGAGGCGGGGAATCAGAGGCGGGGAAACAGAGGCTGGGAATCAGATATGGGGAATCAGAGGTGGGGAATCAGAGGTTGGGAATCAGAGGCAGGGAATCAGAGGCTTGGAATCAGATGCAGGGAATCAGATGCGTGGAATCAGAGGCGGGGAATCAGAGCTGGGGAATCAGAGGTGGGGAATCAGAGTTGGGGAATCAGAGGCGGGGACTTAGATATTGGGAAACAGAGGCAGGGAATCAGAGGCGGGGAATCAGATATGGGGAATCAGAGATGGGGAATCAGAGGCAGGGAATCAGATGTGCGGAATCAGAGATGGGGAATCAAAGGCAGGGAATCAGAATCAGAAGCAGGGAATCAGAGGCCGGGAATCAGAGGCCGGAATCAGATGCCGGGAATAAGAGGCCGGAAATCAGAGGTGGGGAATCAGAGTCCGGGAATCAGAGATGGGGATTCAGAGGCGGGGAATGAGATATGGGGAATCAGAGGCGGGGAATCAGAGGCGGGGAAACAGAGGCGGGGAATCAGATATGGCGAATCAGAGGTGGCGAATCAAAGGCGGTGAATCAGAGATGGGGAATCAGAGGCCGGGAATCAGAGGCAGGGAATCAAACACGGGGAATCAGAGGAGGGGAATCAGAATTGGGGAATCAGAGATGGGGAATCAGAGATGGGGAATCAGAGGCAGGGAATCAGACGCGGGGAATCAGAGGTGGTGAATCAGAGATGTGGAATCAGAGGTGGGGAATCAGAGGCAGGGAATCAGACGCGGGGAATAAGAGGCGGGGAATCATAGCTGGCGAATCAGAGGCGGGGAATCAGAGGTGGGGAATCAGAGGTGGGGAATCAGATATTGGGAATCAGAGGTGGGGAATCAGAGGCGGGGAAACAGAGGCGGGGAATCAGATATGGGGTATCAGAGGTGGGGAATCAGAGGTTGTGAATCAGAGGCGGGGAATCAGAGCTGGGAAATTAGAGGCAGGGAATCAGAGTTGGGGATTCAGAGGCGGGGAATCAGATATGGGGAAACAGAGGCGGGGAATCAGAGGCGGGCAAATAGAGGCGGGGTTCAGATATGGGGAATCAGAGGTGGGGAATCAGAGGCAGGGAATTAGATTTGCGGAATCAGAGATGGGGAATCAGAAGCAGGGAATCAGAGGCCGGGAATCAGAGGCCGGAATCAGATGCCGGGAATAAGAGGCCGGGAATCAGAGGTGGGGAATCAGAGTCCGGGAATCAGAGATGGGGAATCAGAGGCGGGGAATGAGATATGGGGAATCAGAGGAGGGGAATCAGAGGCGGGGAAACAGAGGCGAGGAATCAGATATGGGGAATCAGAGGTGGCGAATCAAAGGCGTTGAATCAGAGATGGGGAATCAGAGGCGGGGAATCAGAGGCAGGGAATCAAACACGGGGAATCAGAGGCGGGGAATCAGAGCTGGGGAATCAGAGGCGGGGAATCAGAGTTGGGGAATCAGAGGCGGGGAATCAGAGCTGGGGAATCAGAGGTGGGGATCAGAGTCGGGGAATCAGAGGCAGGGAATCAGATGTGCGGAATCAAGATGGGGAATCAGAGGTGGGGAATCAGCGGCTGTGAATCAGAGATGGGGAATCAGAGGCGGGGAATCAGAGGCAGGAAATCAGACACGGGGACTCAGAGGCTGGGAATCAAACGGGGGGAATCAAAGGCGGGGAATCAGAGCTGGGGAATCAGAGGCGGGGAATCAGAGTTGGGGAATCAGAGGCGGGGAATCAGATATGGGGAAACAGAGGAGGGGAATCAGAGGCGGGGAAACAGAGGCGGGGAATCTGATATGGGGAATCAGAGGTGGCGAATGAAAGGCGGTGAATCAGAGATGGGGAATCAGAGGCGGGGAATCAGAGGCAGTGAATCAAACACGGGGAATCATAGGTGGGGAATCAGAGCTGGGGAATCAGAGGCGGGGAATCAGAGTTGGGGAATCAGAGGCGGGGAATCAGATATGGGGAAACAGAGGCTGGGAATCAGAGGCAGGGAAACAGAGGTGGGGAATCATATATGGGGAATCAGAGGTGGGGAATCAGAGGTTGCGAAACAGAGGCAGGGAATCAGAGCTGGGGAATCAGAGGCGGGGAATCAGAGCTGGGGAATCAGAGGCAGGGAATAAGAGTTGGGGATTCAGAGGCGGGGAATCAGAGCTGGGGAATCAGAGGCGGGGAATCAGAGGCGGGGAAATAGATATGGGGAAACAGAGGCGGGGAATTAGAGGCGGGGAACAGAGGCGGGGAATCAGATATGGGGAATCAGAGGTGGGGAATCAGAGGCAGGGAATCAGATGTGCGGAATCAGAGATGGGGAATCAGAGGCAGGGATCAGAATCAGAAGCTGGGAATCAGAGGCCGGGATCAGAGGCCGGGAATCAGATGCCGGGAATAAGAGGCAAGGAATCAGAGTCCGGGAATCAGAGATGGGGAATCAGAGGCGGGGAATGAAATATGGGGAATCAGAGGCGGGGTATCAGAGGCGGGGAAACAGAGGCGGGGAATCTGATATGGGGAATCAGGGTGGCGAATGAAAGGCGGTGAATCAGAGATGGTGAATCAGAGGCGGGGAATCAGAGGCAGGGAATCAAACACGGGGAATCAGAGGCGGGGAATCAGAGCTGGGGAATCAGAGGCGGGGAATCAGAGTTGGGGAATCAGAGGCGGGGAATCAGATATGGGGAAACAGAGGCGGGGAATCAGATATGGGGAATCAGAGGTGGGGAATCAGAGGATGGGAAACAGAGGCAGGGAATCAGAGGCGGGGAGTCAGAGGCGGGGAATCAGAGGCAGGGAATCAGATGTGCAGAATCAGAGATGGGGAATCAGAGGCAGCGAATCAGAGGCGGGGAATCAGAGGCGGGGAATCAGAGGCCGGGAATCAGAGGCCGGGAATCAGAGGCCGGGAATCAGAGGCCGGCAATCAGAGGCCGGGAATCAGAGATGGGGATTCAGAGGCGGGGAATCAAACACGGGGAATCAGAGCTGGGGAATCAGAGGCAGGGAATCAGAGGCGGGGAATCAGAGGAAGGGAATCAGATGTGGGGAATCAGAGGCGGGGAATCAGAGCTGGGGAATCAGAGGCGGGGAATCAGAGTTTGGGAATCAGAGGCGTGGAATTAGATATGGGGAAACAGAGGCGGGGAATCAGAGGCGGGGAAACAGAGCTGGGGAATCAGAGGTGGGGAAATCAGAGTTGGGGAATCGGAGGCGGGGAATCAGATATGGAGAATCAGAGGCGGGGAATTAGAGGCACGGAAAGAGAGGCGGGGAATCAGATATGGGGAATCAGAGGTGGGGAATCAGGGGTGGGGTATCAGAGGCTGGGTATCAGACACGGGGATTCAGAGGCGGGGAATCAGAGGCAGGGAATCAGATGTGCGGAATCAGAGATGGGGAATCAGAAGCAGGGAATCAGATGTGCGGAATCAAGATGGGGAATCAGAGGTGGGGAATCAGCGGCTGTGAATCAGAGATGGGGAATCAGAGGCGGGGAATCAGAGGCAGGAAATCAGACACGGGGACTCAGAGGCTGGGAATCAAACGGGGGGAATCAAAGGCGGGGAATCAGAGCTGGGGAATCAGAGGCGGGGAATCAGAGTTGGGGAATCAGAGGCGGGGAATCAGATATGGGGAAACAGAGGAGGGGAATCAGAGGCGGGGAAACAGAGGCGGGGAATCTGATATGGGGAATCAGAGGTGGCGAATGAAAGGCGGTGAATCAGAGATGGGGAATCAGAGGCGGGGAATCAGAGGCAGTGAATCAAACACGGGGAATCATAGGTGGGGAATCAGAGCTGGGGAATCAGAGGCGGGGAATCAGAGTTGGGGAATCAGAGGCGGGGAATCAGATATGGGGAAACAGAGGCTGGGAATCAGAGGCAGGGAAACAGAGGTGGGGAATCATATATGGGGAATCAGAGGTGGGGAATCAGAGGTTGCGAAACAGAGGCAGGGAATCAGAGCTGGGGAATCAGAGGCGGGGAATCAGAGCTGGGGAATCAGAGGCAGGGAATAAGAGTTGGGGATTCAGAGGCGGGGAATCAGAGCTGGGGAATCAGAGGCGGGGAATCAGAGGCGGGGAAATAGATATGGGGAAACAGAGGCGGGGAATTAGAGGCGGGGAACAGAGGCGGGGAATCAGATATGGGGAATCAGAGGTGGGGAATCAGAGGCAGGGAATCAGATGTGCGGAATCAGAGATGGGGAATCAGAGGCAGGGATCAGAATCAGAAGCTGGGAATCAGAGGCCGGGATCAGAGGCCGGGAATCAGATGCCGGGAATAAGAGGCAAGGAATCAGAGTCCGGGAATCAGAGATGGGGAATCAGAGGCGGGGAATGAAATATGGGGAATCAGAGGCGGGGTATCAGAGGCGGGGAAACAGAGGCGGGGAATCTGATATGGGGAATCAGGGTGGCGAATGAAAGGCGGTGAATCAGAGATGGTGAATCAGAGGCGGGGAATCAGAGGCAGGGAATCAAACACGGGGAATCAGAGGCGGGGAATCAGAGCTGGGGAATCAGAGGCGGGGAATCAGAGTTGGGGAATCAGAGGCGGGGAATCAGATATGGGGAAACAGAGGCGGGGAATCAGATATGGGGAATCAGAGGTGGGGAATCAGAGGATGGGAAACAGAGGCAGGGTATCAGAGGCGGGGAGTCAGAGGCGGGGAATCAGAGGCAGGGAATCAGATGTGCAGAATCAGAGATGGGGAATCAGAGGCAGCGAATCAGAGGCGGGGAATCAGAGGCGGGGAATCAGAGGCCGGGAATCAGAGGCCGGGAATCAGAGGCCGGGAATCAGAGGCCGGCAATCAGAGGCCGGGAATCAGAGATGGGGATTCAGAGGCGGGGAATCAAACACGGGGAATCAGAGCTGGGGAATCAGAGGCAGGGAATCAGAGGCGGGGAATCAGAGGAAGGGAATCAGATGTGGGGAATCAGAGGCGGGGAATCAGAGCTGGGGAATCAGAGGCGGGGAATCAGAGTTTGGGAATCAGAGGCGTGGAATTAGATATGGGGAAACAGAGGCGGGGAATCAGAGGCGGGGAAACAGAGCTGGGGAATCAGAGGTGGGGAAATCAGAGTTGGGGAATCGGAGGCGGGGAATCAGATATGGAGAATCAGAGGCGGGGAATTAGAGGCACGGAAAGAGAGGCGGGGAATCAGATATGGGGAATCAGAGGTGGGGAATCAGGGGTGGGGTATCAGAGGCTGGGTATCAGACACGGGGATTCAGAGGCGGGGAATCAGAGGCAGGGAATCAGATGTGCGGAATCAGAGATGGGGAATCAGAAGCAGGGAATCAGATGTGCGGAATCAGAGATGGGGAATCAAAGGCAGGGAATCAGAATCAGAAGCAGGGAATCACAGGCCGGGAATCAGAGGCCGGAATCAGATGCCGGGAATAAGAGGCCGGAAATCAGAGGTGGGGATTCAGAGTCCGGGAATCAGAGATGGGGATTCAGAGGCGGGGAATGAGATATGGGGAATCAGAGGCGGGGAATCAGAAGCGGGGAAACAGAGGCGGGGAATCAGATATGGCGAATCAGAGGTGGCGAATCAAAGGCGGTGAATCAGAGATGGGGAATCAGAGGCCGGGAATCAGAGGCAGGGAATCAAACACGGGGAATCAGAGGAGGGGAATCAGAATTGGGGAATCAGAGATGGGGAATCAGAGATGGGGAATCAGAGGCAGGGAATCAGACGCGGGGAATCAGAGGTGGTGAATCAGAGATGTGGAATCAGAGGCGGGGAATCAGATGCAGGGAATCAGACGCGGGGAATATGAGGCGGGGAATCATAGCTGGCGAATCAGAGGCGGGGAATCAGAGGTGGGGAATCAGAAGCGGGGAATCAGATATTGGGAATCAGAGGTGGGGAATCAGAGGCGGGGAAACAGAGGCGGGGAATCAGATATGGGGTATCAGAGGTGGGGAATCAGAGGTTGTGAATCAGAGATGGGGAATCACAGGCGGGGAATCAGAGGCCGGTAATCAGACGCGGGGAATCAGAGGCGGGGAATCAGAGCTGGGAAATTAGAGGCAGGGAATCAGAGTTGGGGATTCAGAGGCGGGGAATCAGATATGGGGAAACAGAGGCGATGAATCAGAGGCGGGCAAATAGAGGCGGGGTTCAGATATGGGGAAACAGATGCGGGGAATCAGAGGCGGGGAAACAGAGGCGGGGAATCAGATATGGGGATCAGAGGTGGGGAATCAGAGGTTGGGAATCAGAGGCTGGGAATCAGAGGCTGGGAATCAGATGCATGGAATCAGATGCGGGGAATCAGAGGCGGGGAATCAGAGCTGGGGAATCAGAGGTGGGGAATCAAAGTTGGGGAATCAGAGGCGGGGACTTAGATATGGGGAAACAGAGGCGGGGAATCAGAGGCGGGGAAACAGAGGCGGGGAATCAGATATGGGGAATCAGAGGTGGGGAATCAGAGGCAGGGAATTAGATTTGCGGAATCAGAGATGGGGAATCAGAAGCAGGGAATCAGAGGCCGGGAATCAGAGGCCGGAATCAGATGCCGGGAATAAGAGGCCGGGAATCAGAGATGGGGAATCAGAGGCGGGGAATGAGATATGGGGAATCAGAGGAGGGGAATCAGAGGCGGGGAAACAGAGGCGAGGAATCAGATATGGGGAATCAGAGGTGGCGAATCAAAGGCGTTGAATCAGAGATGGGGAATCAGAGGCGGGGAATCAGAGGCAGGGAATCAAACACGGGGAATCAGAGGCGGGGAATCAGAGCTGGGGAATCAGAGGCGGGGAATCAGAGTTGGGGTATCAGAGGCGGGGAATCAGAGCTGGGGAATCAGAGGTGGGGATCAGAGTCGGGGAATCAGAGGCAGGGAATCAGATGTGCGGAATCAGAGATGGGGAATCAGAGGTGGGGAATCAGCGGCTGTGAATCAGAGATGGGGTATCAGAGGCGGGGAATCAGAGGCAGGAAATCAGACACGGTGACTCAGAGGCTGGGAATCAGACGGGGGGAATCAAAGGCGGGGAATCAAGCTGGGGAATCAGAGGCGGGGAATCAGAGTTGGGGAATCAGAAGCGGGGAATCAGATATGGGGAAACAGAGGAGGGGAATCAGAGGCAGGGAAACAGAGGCGGGGAATCTGATATGGGGAATCAGAGGTGGCGAATGAAAGGCGGTGAATCAGAGATGGGGAATCAGAGGCGGGGAATCAGAGGCAGTGAATCAAACACGGGGAATCATAGGTGGGGAATCAGAGCTGGGGAATCAGAGGCGGGGAATCAGAGTTGGGGAATCAGAGGCGGGGAATCAGATATGGGGAAACAGAGGCTGGGAATCAGAGGCAGGGAAACAGAGGTGGGGAATCATATATGGGGAATCAGAGGTGGGGAATCAGAGGTTGCGAAACAGAGGCAGGGAATCAGAGCTGGGGAATCAGAGGCGGGGAATCAGAGCTGCGGAATATGAGGCAGGGAATCAGAGTTGGGGATTCAGAGGCGTGGAATCAGAGCTGGGGAATCAGAGGCGGGGAATCAGAGGCGGGGAAATAGATATGGGGAAACAGAGGCGGGGAATTAGAGGCGGGGAAACAGAGGCGGGGAATCAGATATGGGGAATCAGAGGTGGGGAATCAGAGGCAGGGAATCAGATGTGCGGAATCAGAGATGGGGAATCAGAGGCAGGGATCAGAATCAGAAGCGGGGAATCAGAGGCCGGGATCAGAGGCCGGGAATCAGATGCCGGGAATAAGAGGCCAGGAATCAGAGTCCGGGAATCAGAGATGGGGAATCAGAGGCGGGGAATGAAATATGGGGAATCAGAGGCGGGGTATCAGAGGCGGGGAAACAGAGGCGGGGAATCTGATATGGGGAATCAGGGTGGCGAATGAAAGGCGGTGAATCAGAGATGGTGAATCAGAGGCGGGGAATCAGAGGCAGGGAATCAAACACGGGGAATCAGAGGCGGGGAATCAGAGCTGGGGAATCAGAGGCGGGGAATCAGAGTTGGGGAATCAGAGGCGGGGAATCAGATATGGGGAAACAGATGCGGGGAATCAGATATGGGGAATCAGAGGTGGGGGATCAGAGGATGGGAAACAGAGGCAGGGAATCAGAGGCGGGGAGTCAGAGGCGGGGAATCAGAGGCAGGGAATCAGATGTGCAGAATCAGAGATGGGGAATCAGAGGCAGTGAATCAGAGGCGGGGAATCAGAGGCGGGGAATCAGAGGCCGGGAATCAGAGGCCGGGAATCAGAGGCCGGGAATCAGAGGGCGGCAATCAGAGGCCGGGAATCAGAGATGGGGATTCAGAGGCGGGAAATCAAACACGGGGAATCAGAGCTGGGGAATCAGAGGCAGGGAATCAGAGGCGGGGAATCAGAGGAAGGGAATCAGATGTGGGGAATCAGAGGCGGGGAATCAGAGCTGGGGAATCAGAGGCGGGGAATCAGAGTTTGGGAATCAGAGGCGTGGAATTAGATATGGGGAAACAGAGGCGGGGAATCAGAGGCGGGGAAACAGAGCTGGGGAATCAGAGGCGGGGAAATCAGAGTTGGGGAATCGGAGGCGGGGAATCAGATATGGGGAATCAGAGGCGGGGAATTAGAGGCACGGAAAGAGAGGCGGGGAATCAGATATGGGGAATCAGAGGTGGGGAATCAGGGGTGGGGTATCAGAGGCTGGGTATCAGACACGGGGATTCAGAGGCGGGGAATCAGAGGCAGGGAATCAGATGTGCGGAATCAGAGATGGGGAATCAGAGGCAGGGAATCAGATGTGCGGAATCAGAGATGGGGAATCAAAGGCAGGGAATCAGAATCAGAAGCAGGGAATCAGAGGCCGGGAATCAGAGGCCGGAATCAGATGCCGGGAATAAGAGGCCGGGAATCAGAGGTGGGGAATCAGAGTCCGGGAATCAGAGATGGGGATTCAGAGGCGGGGAATGAGATATGGGGAATCAGAGGCGGGGAATCAGAGGCGGGGAAACAGAGGCGGGGAATCAGATATGGCGAATCAGAGGTGGCGAATCAAAGGCGGTGAATCAGAGATGGGGAATCAGAGGCCGGGAATCAGAGGCAGGGAATCAAACACGGGTAATCAGAGGAGGGGAATCAGAATTAGGCAATCAGAGATGGGGAATCAGAGATGGGGAATCAGAGGCAGGGAATCAGACGCGGGGAATCAGAGGTGGTGAATCAGAGATGTGGAATCAGAGGCGGGGAATCAGAGGCAGGGAATCAGACGCGGGGAATAAGAGGCGGGGAATCATAGCTGGCGAATCAGAGGCGGGGAATCAGAGGTGGGGAATCAGAGGCGGGGAATCAGATATTGGGAATCAGAGGTGGGGAATCAGAGGCGGGGAAACAGAGGCGGGGAATCAGATATGGGGTATCAGAGGTGGGGAATCAGAGGTTGTGAATCAGAGATGGGGAATCAGAGGCGGGGAATCAGAGGCCGGTAATCAGACGCGGGGAATCAGAGGCGGGGAATCAGAGCTGGGAAATTAGAGGCAGGGAATCAGAGTTGGGGATTCAGAGGCGGGGAATCAGATATGGGGAAACAGAGGCGGGGAATCAGAGGTGGGCAAATAGAGGCGGGGATCAGATATGGGGAAACAGAGGCGGGGAATCAGAGGCGGGGAAACAGAGGCGGGGAATCAGATATGGGGATCAGAGGTGGGGAATCAGAGGTTGGGAATCAGAGGCTGGGAATCAGAGGCTGGGAATCAGATGCATGGAATCAGATGCGGGGAATCAGAGGCGGGGAATCAGAGCTGGGGAATCAGAGGTGGGGAATCAAAGTTGGGGAATCAGAGGCGGGGACTTAGATATGGGGAAACAGAGGCGGGGAATCAGAGGCGGGGTAACAGAGGCGGGGAATCAGATATGGGGAATCAGAGGTGGGGAATCAGAGGCAGGGAATTAGATTTGCGGAATCAGAGATGGGGAATCAGAAGCAGGGAATCAGAGGCCGGGAATCAGAGGCCGGAATCAGATGCCGGGAATAAGAGGCCGGGAATCAGAGGTGGGGAATCAGAGTCCGGGAATCAGAGATAGGGAATCAGAGGCGGGGAATGAGATATGGGGAATCAGAGGAGGGGAATCAGAGGCTGGGAAACAGAGGCGAGGAATCAGATATGGGGAATCAGAGGTGGCGAATCAAAGGCGTTGAATCAGAGATGGGGAATCAGAGGTGGGGAATCAGAGGCGGGGAAACAGAGGCGGGGAATCAGATATGGGGTATCAGAGGTGGGGAATCAGAGGTTGTGAATCAGAGATGGGGAATCAGAGGCGGGGAATCAGAGGCCGGTAATCAGACGCGGGGAATCAGAGGCGGGGAATCAGAGCTGGGAAATTAGAGGCAGGGAATCAGAGTTGGGGATTCAGAGGCGGGGAATCAGATATGGGGAAACAGAGGCGGGGAATCAGAGGTGGGCAAATAGAGGCGGGGAATCAGATATGGGGATCAGAGGTGGGGAATCAGAGGTTGGGAATCAGAGGCTGGGAATCAGAGGCTGGGAATCAGATGCATGGAATCAGATGCGGGGAATCAGAGGCGGGGAATCAGAGCTGGGGAATCAGAGGTGGGGAATCAAAGTTGGGGAATCAGAGGCGGGGACTTAGATATGGGGAAACAGAGGCGGGGAATCAGAGGCGGGGTAACAGAGGCGGGGAATCAGATATGGGGAATCAGAGGTGGGGAATCAGAGGCAGGGAATCAGATGTGCGGAATCAGAGATGGGGAATCAGAGGCAGGGATCAGAATCAGAAGCGGGGAATCAGAGGCCGGGATCAGAGGCCGGGAATCAGATGCCGGGAATAAGAGGCCAGGAATCAGAGTCCGGGAATCAGAGATGGGGAATCAGAGGCGGGGAATGAAATATGGGGAATCAGAGGCGGGGTATCAGAGGCGGGGAAACAGAGGCGGGGAATCTGATATGGGGAATCAGGGTGGCGAATGAAAGGCGGTGAATCAGAGATGGTGAATCAGAGGCGGGGAATCAGAGGCAGGGAATCAAACACGGGGAATCAGAGGCGGGGAATCAGAGCTGGGGAATCAGAGGCGGGGAATCAGAGTTGGGGAATCAGAGGCGGGGAATCAGATATGGGGAAACAGAGGCGGGGAATCAGATATGGGGAATCAGAGGTGGGGAATCAGAGGATGGGAAACAGAGGCAGGGAATCAGAGGCGGGGAGTCAGAGGCGGGGAATCAGAGGCAGGGAATCAGATGTGCAGAATCAGAGATGGGGAATCAGAGGCAGTGAATCAGAGGCGGGGAATCTGAGGCGGGGAATCAGAGGCCGGGAATCAGAGGCCGGGAATCAGAGGCCGGGAATCAGAGGCCGGGAATCAGAGGTGGGGAATCAGAGTCCGGGAATCAGAGATAGGGAATCAGAGGCGGGGAATGAGATATGGGGAATCAGAGGAGGGGAATCAGAGGCTGGGAAACAGAGGCGAGGAATCAGATATGGGGAATCAGAGGTGGCGAATCAAAGGCGTTGAATCAGAGATGGGGAATCAGAGGCGGGGAATCAGAGGCAGGGAATCAAACACGGGGAATCAGAGGCGGGGAATCAGAGCTGGGGAATCAGAGGCGGGGAATCAGAGTTGGGGAATCAGAGGCGGGGAATCAGAGCTGGGGAATCAGAGGTGGGGATCAGAGTCGGGGAATCAGAGGCAGGGAATCAGATGTGCGGAATCAGAGATGGGGAATCAGAGGTGGGGAATCAGAGGCTGTGAATCAGAGATGGGGAATCAGAGGCGGGGAATCAGAGGCAGGAAATCAGACACGGGGATTCAGAGGCTGGGAATCAGTCGGGGGGAATCAAAGGCGGGGAATCAGAGCTGGGGAATCAGAGGCAGGGAATCAGAGTTGGGGATTCAGAGGCGGGGAATCAGATATGGGGAAACAGAGGCGGGGAATCAGAGGCGGGGATTCAGAGGCGGGGAATTAGATATGGGGAATCAGAGGTGGGGAATCAGAGGTGGTGAATCAGAGATGGGGAATCACAGGCGGGGAATCAGAGGCAGGGAATAGAACTCGGGAAATCAGAGGCAGGGAATCAGAGTTGGGGCATCAGAGGTTGGGAATTAGATATGGGGAAACAGAGGCGGGGAATCAGAGGCGGGGAAACAGAGGCGGGATATCAGATATGGGGAATCAGAGGTGGGGAATCAGAGGCAGTGAATCAGATGTGCGGAATCAGAGATGGGGAATCAGAGGCAGGGAATCAGAATCAGAAGCGGGGAATCAGAGGCCGGGAATCAGAGGCCGGGAATCAGATGCTGGGAATAAGAGGCCGGGAATCAGAGGTGGGGAATCAGAGTCCGGGAATCAGAGATGGGGATTCAGAGGCGGGGAATGAGATATGGAGAATCAGAGCCGGGGAATCAGAGGCGGGGAAACAGAGGTGGGGAATCAGATATGTGGAATCAGAGGTGGCGAATCAAAGGCGGTGAATCAGAGATGGGGAATCAGAGGCGGGGAATCAGAGGCAGGGAATCAAACACGGGAAATCAGAGGCGGGGAATCAGAGCTGGGGAATCAGAGGCGGGGAATCAGAGTTGGGGAATCAGAGGCAGGGAATCAGATATGGGGAAACAGGCGCAGGGAATCAGAGGCGGGGAAACAGAGGCGGGGTATCAGATATGGGGAATCAGAGGTGTGGAATCAGAGGTTGGGAATCAGAGGCAGGGAATCAGAGGCGGGGAAACAGAGGCGGGGAATCAGATATGGGGAATCAGAGGTGGCGAATCAAAGGCGGTGAAACGGAGATGGGGAATCAGGGCAGGGAATCAGAGGCAGGGAATCAGAGGTGGGGAATCAGAGGCGGGGAATCAGATATTGGGAATCAGAGGTGGGGAATCAGAGGCGGGGAAACAGAGGCGGGGAATCAGATATGGGGTATCAGAGGTGGGGAATCAGAGGTTGTGAATCAGAGATGGGGAATCAGAGGCGGGGAATCAGAGGCCGGTAATCAGACGCGGGGAATCAGAGGTGGGGAATCAGAGCTGGGAAATTAGAGGCAGGGAATCAGAGTTGGGGATTCAGAGGCGGGGAATCAGATATGGGGAAACAGAGGCGGGGAATCAGAGGCGGGCAAATAGAGGTGGGGATCAGATATGGGGAAACAGAGGCGGGGAATCAGAGGCGGGGAAACAGAGGCGGGGAATCAGATATGGGGATCAGAGGTGGGGAATCAGAGGTTGGGAATCAGAGGCTGGGAATCAGAGGCTGGGAATCAGATGCATGGAATCAGATGCGGGGAATCAGAGGCGGGTAATCAGAGCTGGGGAATCAGAGGTGGGGAATCAAAGTTGGCGAATCAGAGGCGGGGACTTAGATATGGGGAAACAGAGGTGGGGAATCAGAGGCGGGGAAACAGAGGCGGGGAATCAGATATGGGGAATCAGAGGTGGGGAATCAGAGGCAGGGAATTAGATTTGCGGAATCAGAGATGGGGAATCAGAAGCAGGGAATCAGAGGCCGGGAATCAGAGGCCGGAATCAGATGCTGGGAATAAGAGGCCGGGAATCAGAGGTGGGGAATCAGAGTCCGGGAATCAGAGATGGGGAATCAGAGGCGGGGAATGAGATATGGGGAATCAGAGGAGGGGAATCAGAGGCGGGGAAACAGAGGCGAGGAATCAGATATGGGGAATCAGAGGTGGCGAATCAAAGGCGTTGAATCAGAGATGGTGAATCAGAGGCGGGGAATCAGAGGCAGGGAATCAAACACGGGGAATCAGAGGCGGGGAATCAGAGCTGGGGAATCAGAGGCAGGGAATCAGATGTGCGGAATCAGAGATGGGGAATCAGAGGTGAGGAATCAGAGGCTGTGAATCAGAGATGGGGAATCAGAGGCGGGGAATCAGAGGCAGGAAATCAGACACGGGGATTCAGAGGCTGGGAATCAGACGGGGGGAATCAAAGGCGGGGAATCAGAGCTGGGGAATCAGAGGCAGGGAATCAGAGTTGGGGATTCAGAGGCGGGGAATCAGATATGGGGAAACAGAGGCGGGGAATCAGAGGCGGGCAAACAGAGGCGGGAAATTAGATATGGGGAATCAGAGGTGGGGAATCAGAGGTGGTGAATCAGAGATGGGGAATCACAGGCGGGGAATCAGAGGCAGGGAATAGAACGCGGGGAATCAGAGGCAGGGAATCAGAGTTGGGGCATCAGAGGTTGAGAATTAGATATGGGGAAAAAGAGGCGGGGAATCAGAGGCGGGGAAACAGAGGCGGGAAATCAGATATGGGGAATCAGAGGTGGGGAATCAGAGGCAGGGAATCAGATGTGCGGAATCAGAGATGGGGAATCAGAGGCAGGGAATCAGAATCAGAAGCGGGGAATCAGAGGCCGGGAATCAGAGGCCGGGAATCAGATGCTGGGAATAAGAGGCCGGGAATCAGAGGTGGGGAATCAGAGTCCGGGAATCAGAGATGGGGATTCAGAGGCGGGGAATGAGATATGGAGAATCAGAGGCGGGGAATCAGATGCGGGGAAACAGAGGTGGGGAATCAGATATGTGGAATCAGAGGTGGCGAATCAAAGGCGGTGAATCAGAGATGGGGAATCAGAGGCGGGGAATCAGAGGCAGGGAATCAAACACGGGAAATCAGAGGTTGGGAATCAGAGCTGGGGAATCAGAGGCGGGGAATCAGAGTTGGGGAATCAGAGGCAGGGAATCAGATATGGGGAAACAGGGGCAGGGAATCAGAGGCGGGGAAACAGAGGCGGGGAATCAGATATGGGGAATCAGAGGTGTGGAATCAGAGGTTGGGAATCAGAGGCAGGGAATCAGAGGCGGGGAAACAGAGGCGGGGAATCAGATATGGGGAATCAGAGGTGGGGAATCAGAGGCAGGGAATTAGATTTGCGGAATCAGAGATGGGGAATCAGAAGCAGGGAATCAGAGGCGGGGAATCAGAGGCAGGGGATCAAACACGGGGAATCAGAGGCGGGGAATCAGAGCTGTGGAATCAGAGGCGGGGAATCAGAGTTGGGGAATCAGAGGCGGGGAATCAGAGCTGGGGAATCAGAGGTGGGGAATCAGAGTCGGGGAATCAGAGGCAGGGAGTCGGATGTGCGGAATCAGAGATGGGTAATCAGAGGTGGGGAATCAGAGGCGGTGAATCTGAGATGGGGAATCAGAGACGGGGAATCAGTGGCAGGTTATCAGACACGGGGATTCAGAGGCTGGGAATCAGACGGGGGGAATCAAAGGCGGGGAATGAAGCTGGGGAATCAGAGGCAGGGAATCAGAGTTGGGGAATCAGAGGCGGGGAATCAGAGTTGGGGAATCAGAGGCGGGGAATCAGAGCTGCGGAATCAGAGGTGGGGATCAGAGTCGGGGAATCAGAGGCAGGGGATCAAACACGGGGAATCAGAGGCGGGGAATCAGAGCTGGGGAATCAGAGGCGGGGAATCAGAGTTGGGGAATCAGAGGCGGGGAATCAGAGCTGCGGAATCAGAGGTGGGGATCAGAGTCGTGGAATCAGAGGCAGGGAATCAGATGTGCGGAATCAGAGATGGGGAATCAGAGGTGGGGAATCAGAGGCTGTGAATCAGAGATGGGGAATCAGAGGCGGGGAATCAGAGGCAAGAAATCAGACACGGGGTTTCAGAGGCTGGGAATCAGACGGGGGAATCAAAGGCGGGGAATCAGAGCTGGGGAATCAGAGGCAGGGAATCAGAGTTGGGGATTCAGAGGCGGGGAATCAGATATGGGGAAACAGAGGCGGGGAATCAGAGTCGGGCAAACAGAGGCGGGGAATTAGATATGGGGAATCAGAGGTGGGGAATCAGAGGTGGTGAATCAGAGATGGGGAATCACAGGCGGGGAATCAGAGGCAGGGAATAGAACGCGGGGAATCAGAGGCAGGGAATCAGAGTTGGGGCATCAGAGGTTTGGAATTAGATATGGGGAAACTGAGGCGGGGAATCAGAGGCGGGGAAACAGAGGCGGGAAATCAGATATGGGGAATCAGAGGTGGGGAATCAGAGGCAGGGAATCAGATGTGCGGAATCAGAGATGGGGAATCAGAGGCAGGGATTCAGAATCAGAAGCGGGGAATCAGAGGCCGGGAAACAGAGGTGGGGAATCAGATATGGGGAATCAGAGGCGGGGAATCAGAGCTGGGGAATCAGAGGCGGGGAATCAGAGTTGGGGAATCAGAGGCGGGGAATCAGAGCTGGGGAATCAGAGGTGGGGATCAGAGTCGGGGAATCAGAGGCAGGGAATCAGATGTGCGGAATCAGAGATGGGGAATCAGAGGTGGGGAATCAGCGGCTGTGAATCAGAGATGGGGAATCAGAGGCGGGGAATCAGAGGCAGGAAATCAGACACGGGGACTCAGAGGCTGGGAATCAGACGGGGGGAATCAAAGGCGGGGAATCAGAGCTGGGGAATCAGAGGCGGGGAATCAGAGTTGGGGAATCAGAAGCGGGGAATCAGATATGGGGAAACAGAGGAGGGGAATCAGAGGCGGGGAAACAGAGGCGGGGAATCTGATATGGGGAATCAGAGGTGGCGAATGAAAGGCGGTGAATCAGAGATGGGGAATCAGAGGCGGGGAATCAGAGGCAGTGAATCAAACACGGGGAATCATAGGTGGGGAATCAGAGCTGGGGAATCAGAGGCGGGGAATCAGAGTTGGGGAATCAGAGGCGGGGAATCAGATATGGGGAAACAGAGGCTGGGAATCAGAGGCAGGGAAACAGAGGTGGGGAATCATATATGGGGAATCAGAGGTGGGGAATCAGAGGTTGCGAAACAGAGGCAGGGAATCAGAGCTGGGGAATCAGAGGCGGGGAATCAGAGCTGGGGAATCAGAGGCAGGGAATCAGAGTTGGGGATTCAGAGGCGGGGAATCGGAGCTGGGGAATCAGAGGCGGGGAATCAGAGGCGGGGAAATAGATATGGGGAAACAGAGGCGGGGAATTAGAGGCGGGGAACAGAGGCGGGGAATCAGATATGGGGAATCAGAGGTGGGGAATCAGAGGCAGGGAATCAGATGTGCGGAATCAGAGATGGGGAATCAGAGGCAGGGAATCAGAGGCCGGGATCAGAGGCCGGGAATCAGATGCCGGGAATAAGAGGCAAGGAATCAGAGTCTGGGAATCAGAGATGGGGAATCAGAGGCGGGGAATGAAATATGGGGAATCAGAGGCGGGGTATCAGAGGCGGGGAAACAGAGGCGGGGAATCTGATATGGGGAATCAGGGTGGCGAATGAAAGGCGGTGAATCAGAGATGGTGAATCAGAGGCGGGGAATCAGAGGCAGGGAATCAAACACGGGGAATCAGAGGCGGGGAATCAGAGCTGGGGAATCAGAGGCGGGGAATCAGAGTTGGGGAATCAGAGGCGGGGAATCAGATATGGGGAAACAGAGGCGGGGAATCAGATATGGGGAATCAGAGGTGGGGAATCAGAGGATGGGAAACAGAGGCAGGGAATCAGAGGCGGGGAGTCAGAGGCGGGGAATCAGAGGCAGGGAATCAGATGTGCCGAATCAGAGATGGGGAATCAGAGGCAGCGAATCAGAGGCGGGGAATCAGAGGCGGGGAATCAGAGGCCGGGAATCAGAGGCCGGGAATCAGAGGCCGGGAATCAGAGGCCGGCAATCAGAGGCCGGGAATCAGAGATGGGGATTCAGAGGCGGGGAATCAAACACGGGGAATCAGAGCTGGGGAATCAGAGGCAGGGAATCAGAGGCGGGGAATCAGAGGAAGGGAATCAGATGTGGGGAATCAGAGGCGGGGAATCAGAGCTGGGGAATCAGAGGCGGGGAATCAGAGTTTGGGAATCAGAGGCGTGGAATTAGATATGTGGAAACAGAGGCGGGGAATCAGAGGCGGGGAAACAGAGCTGGGGAATCAGAGGTGGGGAAATCAGAGTTGGGGAATCGGATGCGGGGAATCAGATATGGGGAATCAGAGGTGGGGAATCAGGGGTGGGGTATCAGAGGCTGGGTATCAGACACGGGGATTCAGAGGCGGGGAATCAGAGGCAGGGAATCAGATGTGCGGAATCAGAGATGGGGAATCAGAAGCAGGGAATCAGATGTGCGGAATCAGAGATGGGGAATCAAAGGCAGGGAATCAGAATCAGAAGCAGGGAATCACAGGCCGGGAATCAGAGGCCGGAATCAGATGCCGGGAATAAGAGGCCGGAAATCAGAGGTGGGGATTCAGAGTCCGGGAATCAGAGATGGGGATTCAGAGGCGGGGAATGAGATATGGGGAATCAGAGGCGGGGAATCAGAAGCGGGGAAACAGAGGCGGGGAATCAGATATGGCGAATCAGAGGTGGCGAATCAAAGGCGGTGAATCAGAGATGGGGAATCAGAGGCCGGGAATCAGAGGCAGGGAATCAAACACGGGGAATCAGAGGAGGGGAATCAGAATTGGGGAATCAGAGATGGGGAATCAGAAATGGGGAATCAGAGGCAGGGAATCAGACGCGGGGAATCAGAGGCAGGGAATCAGACGCGGGGAATATGAGGCGGGGAATCATAGCTGGCGAATCAGAGGCGGGGAATCAGAGGTGGGGAATCAGAAGCGGGGAATCAGATATTGGGAATCAGAGGTGGGGAATCAGAGGCGCGGAAACAGAGGCGGGGAATCAGATATGGGGAATCAGAGGTGGGGAATCAGAGGCAGGGAATCAGATGTGCGGAATCAGAGATGGGGAATCAGAGGCAGGGATCAGAATCAGAAGCTGGGAATCAGAGGCCGGGATCAGAGGCCGGGAATCAGATGCCGGGAATAAGAGGCAAGGAATCAGAGTCCGGGAATCAGAGGCGGGGAATCAGAGGTGGGGAATCAGAGGCGGGGAATCAGATATGGGGAATCAGAGGTGGGGAATCAGAGGCAGGGAATCAGATGTGCGGAATCAGAGATGGGGAATCAGAGGCAGGGATCAGAATCAGAAGCTGGGAATCAGAGGCCGGGATCAGAGGCCGGGAATCAGATGCCGGGAATAAGAGGCAAGGAATCAGAGTCCGGGAATCAGAGATGGGGAATCAGAGGCGGGGAATGAAATATGGGGAATCAGAGGCGGGGTATCAGAGGCGGGGAAACAGAGGCGGGGAATCTGATATGGGGAATCAGGGTGGCGAATGAAAGGCGGTGAATCAGAGATGGTGAATCAGAGGCGGGGAATCAGAGGCAGGGAATCAAACACGGGGAATCAGAGGCGGGGAATCAGAGCTGGGGAATCAGAGGCGGGGAATCAGAGTTGGGGAATCAGAGGCGGGGAATCAGATATGGGGAAACAGAGGCGGGGAATCAGATATGGGGAATCAGAGGTGGGGAATCAGAGGATGGGAAACAGAGGCAGGGAATCAGAGGCGGGGAGTCAGAGGCGGGGAATCAGAGGCAGGGAATCAGATGTGCCGAATCAGAGATGGGGAATCAGAGGCAGCGAATCAGAGGCGGGGAATCAGAGGCGGGGAATCAGAGGCCGGGAATCAGAGGCCGGGAATCAGAGGCCGGGAATCAGAGGCCGGCAATCAGAGGCCGGGAATCAGAGATGGGGATTCAGAGGCGGGGAATCAAACACGGGGAATCAGAGCTGGGGAATCAGAGGCAGGGAATCAGAGGCGGGGAATCAGAGGAAGGGAATCAGATGTGGGGAATCAGAGGCGGGGAATCAGAGCTGGGGAATCAGAGGCGGGGAATCAGAGTTTGGGAATCAGAGGCGTGGAATTAGATATGTGGAAACAGAGGCGGGGAATCAGAGGCGGGGAAACAGAGCTGGGGAATCAGAGGTGGGGAAATCAGAGTTGGGGAATCGGATGCGGGGAATCAGATATGGGGAATCAGAGGTGGGGAATCAGGGGTGGGGTATCAGAGGCTGGGTATCAGACACGGGGATTCAGAGGCGGGGAATCAGAGGCAGGGAATCAGATGTGCGGAATCAGAGATGGGGAATCAGAAGCAGGGAATCAGATGTGCGGAATCAGAGATGGGGAATCAAAGGCAGGGAATCAGAATCAGAAGCAGGGAATCACAGGCCGGGAATCAGAGGCCGGAATCAGATGCCGGGAATAAGAGGCCGGAAATCAGAGGTGGGGATTCAGAGTCCGGGAATCAGAGATGGGGATTCAGAGGCGGGGAATGAGATATGGGGAATCAGAGGCGGGGAATCAGAAGCGGGGAAACAGAGGCGGGGAATCAGATATGGCGAATCAGAGGTGGCGAATCAAAGGCGGTGAATCAGAGATGGGGAATCAGAGGCCGGGAATCAGAGGCAGGGAATCAAACACGGGGAATCAGAGGAGGGGAATCAGAATTGGGGAATCAGAGATGGGGAATCAGAAATGGGGAATCAGAGGCAGGGAATCAGACGCGGGGAATCAGAGGCAGGGAATCAGACGCGGGGAATATGAGGCGGGGAATCATAGCTGGCGAATCAGAGGCGGGGAATCAGAGGTGGGGAATCAGAAGCGGGGAATCAGATATTGGGAATCAGAGGTGGGGAATCAGAGGCGCGGAAACAGAGGCGGGGAATCAGATATGGGGTATCAGAGGTGGGGAATCAGAGGTTGTGAATCAGAGATGGGGAATCAGAGGCGGGGAATCAGAGGCCGGTAATCAGACGCGGGGAATCAGAGGCGGGGAATCAGAGCTGGGAAATTAGAGGCAGGGAATCAGAGTTGGGGATTCAGAGGCGGGGAATCAGATATGGGGAAACAGAGGCGATGAATCAGAGGCGGGCAAATAGAGGCGGGGTTCAGATATGGGGAAACAGAGGCGGGGAATCAGAGGCGGGGAAACAGAGGCGGGGATTCAGAATCAGAAGCGGGGAATCAGAGGCCGGGAAACAGAGGTGGGGAATCAGATATGGGGAATCAGAGGTGGGGAATCAGAGGCCGGAATCAGATGCCGGGAATAAGAGGCCGGGAATCAGAGGTGGGGAATCAGAGTCCGGGAATCAGAGATGGGGAATCAGAGGCGGGGAATGAGATATGGGGAATCAGAGGCGGGGAATCAGAGGCGGGGAAACAGAGGCGAGGAATCAGATATGGGGAAGCAGAGGTGGCGAATCAAAGGCGATGAATCAGAGATGGGGAATCAGAGGCGTGGAATCAGAGGCAGGGAATCAAACACGGGGAATCAGAGGCGGGGAATCAGAGCTGGGGAATCAGAGGTGGGGATCAGAGTCGGGGAATCAGAGGCAGGGAATCAGATGTGCGGAATCAGAGATGGGGAATCAGAAGTGGGGAATCAGAGGCTGTGAATCAGAGATGGGGAATCAGAGGCGGGGAATCAGAGGCAAGAAATCAGACACGGGGTTTCAGAGGCTGGGAATCAGACGGGGGAATCAAAGGCGGGGAATCAGAGCTGGGGAATCAGAGGCAGGGAATCAGAGTTGGGGATTCAGAGGCGGGGAATCAGATATGGGGAAACAGAGGCGGGGAATCAGAGGTGGGCAAACAGAGGCGGGGAATTAGATATGGGGAATCAGAGGTGGGGAATCAGAGGCGGGCAAACAGAGGCGGGGAATTAGATATGGGGAATCAGTGGTGGGGAATCAGAGGTGGTTTATCAGAGATGGGGAATCACAGGCGGGGAATCAGAGGCAGGGAATAGAACGCGGGGAATCAGAGGCAGGAAATCAGAGCTGGGGAATCAGAGGTGGGGAATCATAGTTGGGAATCAGAGGCGGGGAATCAGATATTGGGAAACAGAGGCGGGGAATCAGGGGCGGGGAAACAGAGGCGGGGAATCAGATATGGGGAATCGGATGCGGGGAATCAGAGGCGGGGAATCAGATATGGGGAATCAGAGGTGGGGAATCAGAGGCAGGTAATCAGATGTGCGGAATCAGAGATGGGGAATCAGAGGCAGGGAATTAGAATCAGAAGCGGGGAGTCAGAGGCCGGGAATCAGAGGCCTGGAATCAGATGCTGGCAATAAGAGGCCGGGAATCAGAGGTGGGGAATCAGAGTCCGGGAATCAGAGATGGGGATTCAGAGGCGGGGAATGAGATATGGAGAATCAGAGGCGGGGAATCAGAGGCGGGAAAACAGAGGTGGGGAATCAGATATGGGGAATCAGAGGTGGCGAATCAAAGGTGGTGAATCAGAGATGGGGAATCAGAGGCGGGGAATCAGAGGCAGGGAATCAAACACGGGGAATCAGAGGCGGGGAATCAGAGCTGGGGAATCAGAGGCTGGGAATCAAAGTTGGGGAATCAGATATGGGGAAACAGAGGCGGGGAATCAGAGGCGGGGATATAGAGGCGGGGAATCAGATATGGGGAATCAGAGGCGGGGAATTAGAGTTGGGGAATCAGAGGCGGGGCATCAGAGGCGGGGAAACAGAGGCGGGGAATCAAACACGGGGAATCAGAGGTGGGGAATCAGAGGTTGGGAATCAGAGGCAGGGAATCAGAGGCGGGGAATCAGAGGCGGGGAATCAGAGGCAGGGAATCAGATGTGCGGAATCGGAGATAGGGAATCAGAGGCGGGGAATCAGAGGCGGGGAATCAGAGGCCGGGAATCAGATATGGGGAAACAGAGGCGTGGAATCAGAGGCGGGGAAACAGAGGATGGGAATCAGATATGGGGAATGAGAGGTGGGGAATCAGAGGTTGGGAATCAGAGGCAGGGAATCAGAGGCTTGGAATCAGATGCAGGGAATCAGATGCGTGGAATCAGAGGCGGGGAATCAGAGCTGGGGAATCAGAGGTGGGGAATCAGAGCTGGGGATTCAGAGGCGGGGACTTAGATATTGGGAAACAGAGGCAGGGAATCAGAGGCGGGGAATCAGATATGGGGAATCAGAGATGGGGAATCAGAGGCAGGGAATCAGATGTGCGGAATCAGAGATGGGGAATCAAAGGCAGGGAATCAGAATCAGAAGCAGGGAATCAGAGGCCGGGAATCAGAGGCCGGAATCAGATGCCGGGAATAAGAGGCCGGAAATCAGAGGTGGGGAATCAGAGTCCGGGAATCAGAGATGGGGATTCAGAGGCGGGGAATGAGATATGGGGAATCAGAGGCGGGGAATCAGAGGCGGGGAAACAGAGGCGGGGAATCAGATATGGCGAATCAGAGGTGGCGAATCAAAGGCGGTGAATCAGAGATGGGGAATCAGAGGCCGGGAATCAGAGGCAGGGAATCAAACACGGGGAATCAGAGGAGGGGAATCAGAATTGGGGAATCAGAGATGGGGAATCAGAGATGGGGAATCAGAGGCAGGGAATCAGACGCGGGGAATCAGAGGTGGTGAATCAGAGATGTGGAATCAGAGGCGGGGAATCAGAGGCAGGGAATCAGAGGTGGGGAATCAGAGGTGGGGAATCAGATATTGGGAATCAGAGGTGGGGAATCAGAGGCGGGGAAACAGAGGCGGGGAATCAGATATGGGGTATCAGAGGTGGGGAATCAGAGGTTGTGAATCAGAGGCGGGGAATCAGAGCTGGGAAATTAGAGGCAGGGAATCAGAGTTGGGGATTCAGAGGCGGGGAATCAGATATGGGGAAACAGAGGCGGGGAATCAGAGGCGGGCAAATAGAGGCGGGGTTCAGATATGGGGAATCAGAGGTGGGGAATCAGAGGCAGGGAATTAGATTTGCGGAATCAGAGATGGGGAATCAGAAGCAGGGAATCAGAGGCCGGGAATCAGAGGCCGGAATCAGATGCCGGGAATAAGAGGCCGGGAATCAGAGGTGGGGAATCAGAGTCCGGGAATCAGAGATGGGGAATCAGAGGCGGGGAATGAGATATGGGGAATCAGAGGAGGGGAATCAGAGGTGGGGAAAGAGAGGCGAGGAATCAGATATGGGGAATCAGAGGTGGCGAATCAAAGGCGTTGAATCAGAGATGGGGAATCAGAGGTGGGGAATCAGAGGCAGGGAATCAAACACGGGGAATCAGAGGCGGGGAATCAGAGCTGGGGAATCAGAGGCGGGGAATCAGAGTTGGGGAATCAGAGGCGGGGAATCAGAGCTGGGGAATCAGAGGTGGGGATCAGAGTCGGGGAATCAGAGGCAGGGAATCAGATGTGCGGAATCAGAGATGGGGAATCAGAGGTGGGGAATCAGCGGCTGTGAATCAGAGATGGGGAATCAGAGACGGGGAATCAGAGGCAGGAAATCAGACACGGGGACTCAGAGGCTGGGAATCAGACGGGGGGAATCAAAGGCGGCGAATCAGAGGTGGCGAATCAAAGGCGGTGAATCAGAGATGGGGAATCAGAGGCCGGGAATCAGAGGCAGGGAATCAAACACGGGGAATCAGAGGAGGGGAATCAGAATTGGGGAATCAGAGATGGGGAATCAGAGATGGGGAATCAGAGGCAGGGAATCAGACGCGGGGAATCAGAGGTGGTGAATCAGAGATGTGGAATCAGAGGCGGGGAATCAGAGGCAGGGAATCAGACGCGGGGAATAAGAGGCGGGGAATCATAGCTGGCGAATCAGAGGCGGGGAATCAGAGGTGGGGAATCAGAGGTGGGGAATCAGATATTGGGAATCAGAGGTGGGGAATCAGAGGCGGGGAAACAGAGGCGGGGAATCAGATATGGGGTATCAGAGGTGGGGAATCAGAGGTTGTGAATCAGAGGCGGGGAATCAGAGCTGGGAAATTAGAGGCAGGGAATCAGAGTTGGGGATTCAGAGGCGGGGAATCAGATATGGGGAAACAGAGGCGGGGAATCAGAGGCGGGCAAATAGAGGCGGGGTTCAGATATGGGGAATCAGAGGTGGGGAATCAGAGGCAGGGAATTAGATTTGCGGAATCAGAGATGGGGAATCAGAAGCAGGGAATCAGAGGCCGGGAATCAGAGGCCGGAATCAGATGCCGGGAATAAGAGGCCGGGAATCAGAGGTGGGGAATCAGAGTCCGGGAATCAGAGATGGGGAATCAGAGGCGGGGAATGAGATATGGGGAATCAGAGGAGGGGAATCAGAGGCGGGGAAACAGAGGCGAGGAATCAGATATGGGGAATCAGAGGTGGCGAATCAAAGGCGTTGAATCAGAGATGGGGAATCAGAGGCGGGGAATCAGAGGCAGGGAATCAAACACGGGGAATCAGAGGCGGGGAATCAGAGCTGGGGAATCAGAGGCGGGGAATCAGAGTTGGGGAATCAGAGGCGGGGAATCAGAGCTGGGGAATCAGAGGTGGGGATCAGAGTCGGGGAATCAGAGGCAGGGAATCAGATGTGCGGAATCAGAGATGGGGAATCAGAGGTGGGGAATCAGCGGCTGTGAATCAGAGATGGGGAATCAGAGGCGGGGAATCAGAGGCAGGAAATCAGACACGGGGACTCAGAGGCTGGGAATCAGACGGGGGGAATCAAAGGCGGGGAATCAGAGCTGGGGAATCAGAGGCGGGGAATCAGAGTTGGGGAATCAGAGGCGGGGAATCAGATATGGGGAAACAGAGGAGGGGAATCAGAGGCGGGGAAACAGAGGCGGGGAATCTGATATGGGGAATCAGAGGTGGCGAATGAAAGGCGGTGAATCAGAGATGGGGAATCAGAGGCGGGGAATCAGAGGCAGTGAATCAAACACGGGGAATCATAGGTGGGGAATCAGAGCTGGGGAATCAGAGGCGGGGAATCAGAGTTGGGGAATCAGAGGCGGGGAATCAGATATGGGGAAACAGAGGCTGGGAATCAGAGGCAGGGAAACAGAGGTGGGGAATCATATATGGGGAATCAGAGGTGGGGAATCAGAGGTTGCGAAACAGAGGCAGGGAATCAGAGCTGGGGAATCAGAGGCGGGGAATCAGAGCTGGGGAATCAGAGGCAGGGAATCAGAGTTGGGGATTCAGAGGCGGGGAATCAGAGCTGGGGAATCAGAGGCGGGGAATCAGAGGCGGGGAAATAGATATGGGGAAACAGAGGCGGGGAATTAGAGGCGGGGAACAGAGGCGGGGAATCAGATATGGGGAATCAGAGGTGGGGAATCAGAGGCAGGGAATCAGATGTGCGGAATCAGAGATGGGGAATCAGAGGCAGGGATCAGAATCAGAAGCTGGGAATCAGAGGCCGGGATCAGAGGCCGGGAATCAGATGCCGGGAATAAGAGGCAAGGAATCAGAGTCCGGGAATCAGAGATGGGGAATCAGAGGCGGGGAATGAAATATGGGGAATCAGAGGCGGGGTATCAGAGGCGGGGAAACAGAGGCGGGGAATCTGATATGGGGAATCAGGGTGGCGAATGAAAGGCGGTGAATCAGAGATGGTGAATCAGAGGCGGGGAATCAGAGGCAGGGAATCAAACACGGGGAATCAGAGGCGGGGAATCAGAGCTGGGGAATCAGAGGCGGGGAATCAGAGTTGGGGAATCAGAGGCGGGGAATCAGATATGGGGAAACAGAGGCGGGGAATCAGATATGGGGAATCAGAGGTGGGGAATCAGAGGATGGGAAACAGAGGCAGGGAATCAGAGGCGGGGAGTCAGAGGCGGGGAATCAGAGGCAGGGAATCAGATGTGCCGAATCAGAGATGGGGAATCAGAGGCAGCGAATCAGAGGCGGGGAATCAGAGGCGGGGAATCAGAGGCCGGGAATCAGAGGCCGGGAATCAGAGGCCGGGAATCAGAGGCCGGCAATCAGAGGCCGGGAATCAGAGATGGGGATTCAGAGGCGGGGAATCAAACACGGGGAATCAGAGCTGGGGAATCAGAGGCAGGGAATCAGAGGCGGGGAATCAGAGGAAGGGAATCAGATGTGGGGAATCAGAGGCGGGGAATCAGAGCTGGGGAATCAGAGGCGGGGAATCAGAGTTTGGGAATCAGAGGCGTGGAATTAGATATGTGGAAACAGAGGCGGGGAATCAGAGGCGGGGAAACAGAGCTGGGGAATCAGAGGTGGGGAAATCAGAGTTGGGGAATCGGATGCGGGGAATCAGATATGGGGAATCAGAGGCGGGGAATTAGAGGCACGGAAAGAGAGGCGGGGAATCAGATATGGGGAATCAGAGGTGGGGAATCAGGGGTGGGGTATCAGAGGCTGGGTATCAGACACGGGGATTCAGAGGCGGGGAATCAGAGGCAGGGAATCAGATGTGCGGAATCCGAGATGGGGAATCAGAAGCAGGGAATCAGATGTGCGGAATCAGAGATGGGGAATCAAAGGCAGGGAATCAGAATCAGAAGCAGGGAATCACAGGCCGGGAATCAGAGGCCGGAATCAGATGCCGGGAATAAGAGGCCGGAAATCAGAGGTGGGGATTCAGAGTCCGGGAATCAGAGATGGGGATTCAGAGGCGGGGAATGAGATATGGGGAATCAGAGGCGGGGAATCAGAAGCGGGGAAACAGAGGCGGGGAATCAGATATGGCGAATCAGAGGTGGCGAATCAAAGGCGGTGAATCAGAGATGGGGAATCAGAGGCCGGGAATCAGAGGCAGGGAATCAAACACGGGGAATCAGAGGAGGGGAATCAGAATTGGGGAATCAGAGATGGGGAATCAGAAATGGGGAATCAGAGGCAGGGAATCAGACGCGGGGAATCAGAGGCAGGGAATCAGACGCGGGGAATATGAGGCGGGGAATCATAGCTGGCGAATCAGAGGCGGGGAATCAGAGGTGGGGAATCAGAAGCGGGGAATCAGATATTGGGAATCAGAGGTGGGGAATCAGAGGCGCGGAAACAGAGGCGGGGAATCAGATATGGGGTATCAGAGGTGGGGAATCAGAGGTTGTGAATCAGAGATGGGGAATCAGAGGCGGGGAATCAGAGGCCGGTAATCAGACGCGGGGAATCAGAGGCGGGGAATCAGAGCTGGGAAATTAGAGGCAGGGAATCAGAGTTGGGGATTCAGAGGCGGGGAATCAGATATGGGGAAACAGAGGCGATGAATCAGAGGCGGGCAAATAGAGGCGGGGTTCAGATATGGGGAAACAGAGGCGGGGAATCAGAGGCGGGGAAACAGAGGCGGGGATTCAGAATCAGAAGCGGGGAATCAGAGGCCGGGAAACAGAGGTGGGGAATCAGATATGGGGAATCAGAGGTGGGGAATCAGAGGCCGGAATCAGATGCCGGGAATAAGAGGCCGGGAATCAGAGGTGGGGAATCAGAGTCCGGGAATCAGAGATGGGGAATCAGAGGCGGGGAATGAGATATGGGGAATCAGAGGCGGGGAATCAGAGGCGGGGAAACAGAGGCGAGGAATCAGATATGGGGAAGCAGAGGTGGCGAATCAAAGGCGATGAATCAGAGATGGGGAATCAGAGGCGTGGAATCAGAGGCAGGGAATCAAACACGGGGAATCAGAGGCGGGGAATCAGAGCTGGGGAATCAGAGGTGGGGATCAGAGTCGGGGAATCAGAGGCAGGGAATCAGATGTGCGGAATCAGAGATGGGGAATCAGAAGTGGGGAATCAGAGGCTGTGAATCAGAGATGGGGAATCAGAGGCGGGGAATCAGAGGCAAGAAATCAGACACGGGGTTTCAGAGGCTGGGAATCAGACGGGGGAATCAAAGGCGGGGAATCAGAGCTGGGGAATCAGAGGCAGGGAATCAGAGTTGGGGATTCAGAGGCGGGGAATCAGATATGGGGAAACAGAGGCGGGGAATCAGAGGTGGGCAAACAGAGGCGGGGAATTAGATATGGGGAATCAGAGGTGGGGAATCAGAGGCGGGCAAACAGAGGCGGGGAATTAGATATGGGGAATCAGTGGTGGGGAATCAGAGGTGGTTTATCAGAGATGGGGAATCACAGGCGGGGAATCAGAGGCAGGGAATAGAACGCGGGGAATCAGAGGCAGGAAATCAGAGCTGGGGAATCAGAGGTGGGGAATCATAGTTGGGAATCAGAGGCGGGGAATCAGATATTGGGAAACAGAGGCGGGGAATCAGGGGCGGGGAAACAGAGGCGGGGAATCAGATATGGGGAATCGGATGCGGGGAATCAGAGGCGGGGAATCAGATATGGGGAATCAGAGGTGGGGAATCAGAGGCAGGTAATCAGATGTGCGGAATCAGAGATGGGGAATCAGAGGCAGGGAATTAGAATCAGAAGCGGGGAGTCAGAGGCCGGGAATCAGAGGCCTGGAATCAGATGCTGGCAATAAGAGGCCGGGAATCAGAGGTGGGGAATCAGAGTCCGGGAATCAGAGATGGGGATTCAGAGGCGGGGAATGAGATATGGAGAATCAGAGGCGGGGAATCAGAGGCGGGAAAACAGAGGTGGGGAATCAGATATGGGGAATCAGAGGTGGCGAATCAAAGGTGGTGAATCAGAGATGGGGAATCAGAGGCGGGGAATCAGAGGCAGGGAATCAAACACGGGGAATCAGAGGCGGGGAATCAGAGCTGGGGAATCAGAGGCTGGGAATCAAAGTTGGGGAATCAGATATGGGGAAACAGAGGCGGGGAATCAGAGGCGGGGATATAGAGGCGGGGAATCAGATATGGGGAATCAGAGGCGGGGAATTAGAGTTGGGGAATCAGAGGCGGGGCATCAGAGGCGGGGAAACAGAGGCGGGGAATCAAACACGGGGAATCAGAGGTGGGGAATCAGAGGTTGGGAATCAGAGGCAGGGAATCAGAGGCGGGGAATCAGAGGCGGGGAATCAGAGGCAGGGAATCAGATGTGCGGAATCGGAGATAGGGAATCAGAGGCGGGGAATCAGAGGCGGGGAATCAGAGGCCGGGAATCAGATATGGGGAAACAGAGGCGTGGAATCAGAGGCGGGGAAACAGAGGATGGGAATCAGATATGGGGAATGAGAGGTGGGGAATCAGAGGTTGGGAATCAGAGGCAGGGAATCAGAGGCTTGGAATCAGATGCAGGGAATCAGATGCGTGGAATCAGAGGCGGGGAATCAGAGCTGGGGAATCAGAGGTGGGGAATCAGAGCTGGGGATTCAGAGGCGGGGACTTAGATATTGGGAAACAGAGGCAGGGAATCAGAGGCGGGGAATCAGATATGGGGAATCAGAGATGGGGAATCAGAGGCAGGGAATCAGATGTGCGGAATCAGAGATGGGGAATCAAAGGCAGGGAATCAGAATCAGAAGCAGGGAATCAGAGGCCGGGAATCAGAGGCCGGAATCAGATGCCGGGAATAAGAGGCCGGAAATCAGAGGTGGGGAATCAGAGTCCGGGAATCAGAGATGGGGATTCAGAGGCGGGGAATGAGATATGGGGAATCAGAGGCGGGGAATCAGAGGCGGGGAAACAGAGGCGGGGAATCAGATATGGCGAATCAGAGGTGGCGAATCAAAGGCGGTGAATCAGAGATGGGGAATCAGAGGCCGGGAATCAGAGGCAGGGAATCAAACACGGGGAATCAGAGGAGGGGAATCAGAATTGGGGAATCAGAGATGGGGAATCAGAGATGGGGAATCAGAGGCAGGGAATCAGACGCGGGGAATCAGAGGTGGTGAATCAGAGATGTGGAATCAGAGGCGGGGAATCAGAGGCAGGGAATCAGAGGTGGGGAATCAGAGGTGGGGAATCAGATATTGGGAATCAGAGGTGGGGAATCAGAGGCGGGGAAACAGAGGCGGGGAATCAGATATGGGGTATCAGAGGTGGGGAATCAGAGGTTGTGAATCAGAGGCGGGGAATCAGAGCTGGGAAATTAGAGGCAGGGAATCAGAGTTGGGGATTCAGAGGCGGGGAATCAGATATGGGGAAACAGAGGCGGGGAATCAGAGGCGGGCAAATAGAGGCGGGGTTCAGATATGGGGAATCAGAGGTGGGGAATCAGAGGCAGGGAATTAGATTTGCGGAATCAGAGATGGGGAATCAGAAGCAGGGAATCAGAGGCCGGGAATCAGAGGCCGGAATCAGATGCCGGGAATAAGAGGCCGGGAATCAGAGGTGGGGAATCAGAGTCCGGGAATCAGAGATGGGGAATCAGAGGCGGGGAATGAGATATGGGGAATCAGAGGAGGGGAATCAGAGGTGGGGAAAGAGAGGCGAGGAATCAGATATGGGGAATCAGAGGTGGCGAATCAAAGGCGTTGAATCAGAGATGGGGAATCAGAGGTGGGGAATCAGAGGCAGGGAATCAAACACGGGGAATCAGAGGCGGGGAATCAGAGCTGGGGAATCAGAGGCGGGGAATCAGAGTTGGGGAATCAGAGGCGGGGAATCAGAGCTGGGGAATCAGAGGTGGGGATCAGAGTCGGGGAATCAGAGGCAGGGAATCAGATGTGCGGAATCAGAGATGGGGAATCAGAGGTGGGGAATCAGCGGCTGTGAATCAGAGATGGGGAATCAGAGACGGGGAATCAGAGGCAGGAAATCAGACACGGGGACTCAGAGGCTGGGAATCAGACGGGGGGAATCAAAGGCGGCGAATCAGAGGTGGCGAATCAAAGGCGGTGAATCAGAGATGGGGAATCAGAGGCCGGGAATCAGAGGCAGGGAATCAAACACGGGGAATCAGAGGAGGGGAATCAGAATTGGGGAATCAGAGATGGGGAATCAGAGATGGGGAATCAGAGGCAGGGAATCAGACGCGGGGAATCAGAGGTGGTGAATCAGAGATGTGGAATCAGAGGCGGGGAATCAGAGGCAGGGAATCAGACGCGGGGAATAAGAGGCGGGGAATCATAGCTGGCGAATCAGAGGCGGGGAATCAGAGGTGGGGAATCAGAGGTGGGGAATCAGATATTGGGAATCAGAGGTGGGGAATCAGAGGCGGGGAAACAGAGGCGGGGAATCAGATATGGGGTATCAGAGGTGGGGAATCAGAGGTTGTGAATCAGAGGCGGGGAATCAGAGCTGGGAAATTAGAGGCAGGGAATCAGAGTTGGGGATTCAGAGGCGGGGAATCAGATATGGGGAAACAGAGGCGGGGAATCAGAGGCGGGCAAATAGAGGCGGGGTTCAGATATGGGGAATCAGAGGTGGGGAATCAGAGGCAGGGAATTAGATTTGCGGAATCAGAGATGGGGAATCAGAAGCAGGGAATCAGAGGCCGGGAATCAGAGGCCGGAATCAGATGCCGGGAATAAGAGGCCGGGAATCAGAGGTGGGGAATCAGAGTCCGGGAATCAGAGATGGGGAATCAGAGGCGGGGAATGAGATATGGGGAATCAGAGGAGGGGAATCAGAGGCGGGGAAACAGAGGCGAGGAATCAGATATGGGGAATCAGAGGTGGCGAATCAAAGGCGTTGAATCAGAGATGGGGAATCAGAGGCGGGGAATCAGAGGCAGGGAATCAAACACGGGGAATCAGAGGCGGGGAATCAGAGCTGGGGAATCAGAGGCGGGGAATCAGAGTTGGGGAATCAGAGGCGGGGAATCAGAGCTGGGGAATCAGAGGTGGGGATCAGAGTCGGGGAATCAGAGGCAGGGAATCAGATGTGCGGAATCAGAGATGGGGAATCAGAGGTGGGGAATCAGCGGCTGTGAATCAGAGATGGGGAATCAGAGGCGGGGAATCAGAGGCAGGAAATCAGACACGGGGACTCAGAGGCTGGGAATCAGACGGGGGGAATCAAAGGCGGGGAATCAGAGCTGGGGAATCAGAGGCGGGGAATCAGAGTTGGGGAATCAGAGGCGGGGAATCAGATATGGGGAAACAGAGGAGGGGAATCAGAGGCGGGGAAACAGAGGCGGGGAATCTGATATGGGGAATCAGAGGTGGCGAATGAAAGGCGGTGAATCAGAGATGGGGAATCAGAGGCGGGGAATCAGAGGCAGTGAATCAAACACGGGGAATCATAGGTGGGGAATCAGAGCTGGGGAATCAGAGGCGGGGAATCAGAGTTGGGGAATCAGAGGCGGGGAATCAGATATGGGGAAACAGAGGCTGGGAATCAGAGGCAGGGAAACAGAGGTGGGGAATCATATATGGGGAATCAGAGGTGGGGAATCAGAGGTTGCGAAACAGAGGCAGGGAATCAGAGCTGGGGAATCAGAGGCGGGGAATCAGAGCTGGGGAATCAGAGGCAGGGAATCAGAGTTGGGGATTCAGAGGCGGGGAATCAGAGCTGGGGAATCAGAGGCGGGGAATCAGAGGCGGGGAAATAGATATGGGGAAACAGAGGCGGGGAATTAGAGGCGGGGAACAGAGGCGGGGAATCAGATATGGGGAATCAGAGGTGGGGAATCAGAGGCAGGGAATCAGATGTGCGGAATCAGAGATGGGGAATCAGAGGCAGGGATCAGAATCAGAAGCTGGGAATCAGAGGCCGGGATCAGAGGCCGGGAATCAGATGCCGGGAATAAGAGGCAAGGAATCAGAGTCCGGGAATCAGAGATGGGGAATCAGAGGCGGGGAATGAAATATGGGGAATCAGAGGCGGGGTATCAGAGGCGGGGAAACAGAGGCGGGGAATCTGATATGGGGAATCAGGGTGGCGAATGAAAGGCGGTGAATCAGAGATGGTGAATCAGAGGCGGGGAATCAGAGGCAGGGAATCAAACACGGGGAATCAGAGGCGGGGAATCAGAGCTGGGGAATCAGAGGCGGGGAATCAGAGTTGGGGAATCAGAGGCGGGGAATCAGATATGGGGAAACAGAGGCGGGGAATCAGATATGGGGAATCAGAGGTGGGGAATCAGAGGATGGGAAACAGAGGCAGGGAATCAGAGGCGGGGAGTCAGAGGCGGGGAATCAGAGGCAGGGAATCAGATGTGCAGAATCAGAGATGGGGAATCAGAGGCAGCGAATCAGAGGCGGGGAATCAGAGGCGGGGAATCAGAGGCCGGGAATCAGAGGCCGGGAATCAGAGGCCGGGAATCAGAGGCCGGCAATCAGAGGCCGGGAATCAGAGATGGGGATTCAGAGGCGGGGAATCAAACACGGGGAATCAGAGCTGGGGAATCAGAGGCAGGGAATCAGAGGCGGGGAATCAGAGGAAGGGAATCAGATGTGGGGAATCAGAGGCGGGGAATCAGAGCTGGGGAATCAGAGGCGGGGAATCAGAGTTTGGGAATCAGAGGCGTGGAATTAGATATGGGGAAACAGAGGCGGGGAATCAGAGGCGGGGAAACAGAGCTGGGGAATCAGAGGTGGGGAAATCAGAGTTGGGGAATCGGAGGCGGGGAATCAGATATGGAGAATCAGAGGCGGGGAATTAGAGGCACGGAAAGAGAGGCGGGGAATCAGATATGGGGAATCAGAGGTGGGGAATCAGGGGTGGGGTATCAGAGGCTGGGTATCAGACACGGGGATTCAGAGGCGGGGAATCAGAGGCAGGGAATCAGATGTGCGGAATCAGAGATGGGGAATCAGAAGCAGGGAATCAGATGTGCGGAATCAGAGATGGGGAATCAAAGGCAGGGAATCAGAATCAGAAGCAGGGAATCACAGGCCGGGAATCAGAGGCCGGAATCAGATGCCGGGAATAAGAGGCCGGAAATCAGAGGTGGGGATTCAGAGTCCGGGAATCAGAGATGGGGATTCAGAGGCGGGGAATGAGATATGGGGAATCAGAGGCGGGGAATCAGAAGCGGGGAAACAGAGGCGGGGAATCAGATATGGCGAATCAGAGGTGGCGAATCAAAGGCGGTGAATCAGAGATGGGGAATCAGAGGCCGGGAATCAGAGGCAGGGAATCAAACACGGGGAATCAGAGGAGGGGAATCAGAATTGGGGAATCAGAGATGGGGAATCAGAGATGGGGAATCAGAGGCAGGGAATCAGACGCGGGGAATCAGAGGTGGTGAATCAGAGATGTGGAATCAGAGGCGGGGAATCAGATGCAGGGAATCAGACGCGGGGAATATGAGGCGGGGAATCATAGCTGGCGAATCAGAGGCGGGGAATCAGAGGTGGGGAATCAGAAGCGGGGAATCAGATATTGGGAATCAGAGGTGGGGAATCAGAGGCGGGGAAACAGAGGCGGGGAATCAGATATGGGGTATCAGAGGTGGGGAATCAGAGGTTGTGAATCAGAGATGGGGAATCAGAGGCGGGGAATCAGAGGCCGGTAATCAGACGCGGGGAATCAGAGGCGGGGAATCAGAGCTGGGAAATTAGAGGCAGGGAATCAGAGTTGGGGATTCAGAGGCGGGGAATCAGATATGGGGAAACAGAGGCGATGAATAAGAGGCGGGCAAATAGAGGCGGGGTTCAGATATGGGGAAACAGATGCGGGGAATCAGAGGCGGGGAAACAGAGGCGGGGAATCAGATATGGGGATCAGAGGTGGGGAATCAGAGGTTGGGAATCAGAGGCTGGGAATCAGAGGCTGGGAATCAGATGCATGGAATCAGATGCGGGGAATCAGAGGCGGGGAATCAGAGCTGGGGAATCAGAGGTGGGGAATCAAAGTTGGGGAATCAGAGGCGGGGACTTAGATATGGGGAAACAGAGGCGGGGAATCAGAGGCGGGGAAACAGAGGCGGGGAATCAGATATGGGGAATCAGAGGTGGGGAATCAGAGGCAGGGAATTAGATTTGCGGAATCAGAGATGGGGAATCAGAAGCAGGGAATCAGAGGCCGGGAATCAGAGGCCGGAATCAGATGCCGGGAATAAGAGGCCGGGAATCAGAGATGGGGAATCAGAGGCGGGGAATGAGATATGGGGAATCAGAGGAGGGGAATCAGAGGCGGGGAAACAGAGGCGAGGAATCAGATATGGGGAATCAGAGGTGGCGAATCAAAGGCGTTGAATCAGAGATGGGGAATCAGAGGCGGGGAATCAGAGACAGGGAATCAAACACGGGGAATCAGAGGCGGGGAATCAGAGCTGGGGAATCAGAGGCGGGGAATCAGAGTTGGGGTATCAGAGGCGGGGAATCAGAGCTGGGGAATCAGAGGTGGGGATCAGAGTCGGGGAATCAGAGGCAGGGAATCAGATGTGCGGAATCAGAGATGGGGAATCAGAGGTGGGGAATCAGCGGCTGTGAATCAGAGATGGGGTATCAGAGGCGGGGAATCAGAGGCAGGAAATCAGACACGGTGACTCAGAGGCTGGGAATCAGACGGGGGGAATCAAAGGCGGGGAATCAGAGCTGGGGAATCAGAGGCGGGGAATCAGAGTTGGGGAATCAGAAGCGGGGAATCAGATATGGGGAAACAGAGGAGGGGAATCAGAGGCGGGGAAACAGAGGCGGGGAATCTGATATGGGGAATCAGAGGTGGCGAATGAAAGGCGGTGAATCAGAGATGGGGAATCCGAGGCGGGGAATCAGAGGCAGTGAATCAAACACGGGGAATCATAGGTGGGGAATCAGAGCTGGGGAATCAGAGGCGGGGAATCAGAGTTGGGGAATCAGAGGCGGGGAATCAGATATGGGGAAACAGAGGCTGGGAATCAGAGGCAGGGAAACAGGTGGGGAATCATATATGGGGAATCAGAGGTGGGGAATCAGAGGTTGCGAAACAGAGGCAGGGAATCAGAGCTGGGGAATCAGAGGCGGGGAATCAGAGCTGCGGAATATGAGGCAGGGAATCAGAGTTGGGGATTCAGAGGCGGGGAATCAGAGCTGGGGAATCAGAGGCGGGGAATCAGAGGTGGGGAATCAGAGGTGGTGAATCAGAGATGGGGAATCACAGGCGGGGAATCAGAGGCAGGGAATAGAACGCGGGGAATCAGAGGCAGGGAATCAGAGTTGGGGCATCAGAGGTTGGGAATTAGATATGGGGAAACAGAGGCGGGGAATCAGAGGCGGGGAAACAGAGGCGGGAAATCAGATATGGGGAATCAGAGGTGGGGAATCAGAGGCAGGGAATCAGATGTGCGGAATCAGAGATGGGGAATCAGAGGCAGGGATTCAGAATCAGAAGCGGGCAATCAGAGGCCGGGAAACAGAGGTGGGGAATCAGATATGGGGAATCAGAGGTGGGGAATCAGAGGCCGGAATCAGATGCCGGGAATAAGAGGCCGGGAATCAGAGGTGGGGAATCAGAGTCCGGGAAGCAGAGATGGGGAATCAGAGGCGGGGAATGAGATATGGGGAATCAGAGGCGGGGAATCAGAGGCGGGGAAACAGAGGCGAGGAATCAGATATGGGGAATCAGAGGTGGCGAATCAAAGGCGATGAATCAGAGATGGGGAATCAGAGGCGTGGAATCAGAGGCAGGGAATCAAACACGGGGAATCAGAGGCGGGGAATCAGAGCTGGGGAATCAGAGGCGGGGAATCAGAGTTGGGGATTCAGAGGCGGGGAATCAGAGCTGGGGAATCAGAGGTGGGGATCAGAGTCGGGGAATCAGAGGCAGGGAATCAGATGTGCGGAATCAGAGATGGGGAATCAGAGGTGGGGAATCAGAGGCTGTGAATCAGAGATGGGGAATCAGAGGCGGGGAATCAGAGGCAAGAAATCAGACACGGGGTTTCAGAGGCTGGGAATCAGACGGGGGAATCAAAGGCGGGGAATCAGAGCTGGGGAATCAGAGGCAGGGAATCAGAGTTGGGGATTCAGAGGCGGGGAATCAGATATGGGGAAACAGAGGCGGGGAATCAGAGGTGGGCAAACAGAGGCGGGGAATTAGATATGGGGAATCAGAGGTGGGGAATCAGAGGCGGGCAAACAGAGGCGGGGAATTAGATATGGGGAATCAGTGGTGGGGAATCAGAGGTGGTTTATCAGAGATGGGGAATCACAGGCGGGGAATCAGAGGCAGGGAATAGAACGCGGGGAATCAGAGGCAGGGAATCAGAGCTGGGGAATCAGAGGCGGGAATCATAGTTGGGAATCAGAGGCGGGGAATCAGATATGGGGAAACAGAGGCGGTTAATCAGGGGCGGGGAAACAGAGGCGGGGAATCAGATATGGGGAATCGGATGCGGGGAATCAGAGGCGGGGAATCAGATATGGGGAATCAGAGGTGGGGAATCAGAGGCAGGTAATCAGATTTGCGGAATCAGAGATGGGGAATCAGAGGCAGGGAATCAGAATCAGAAGCGGGGAGTCAGAGGCCGGGAATCAGAGGCCTGGAATCAGATGCTGGGAATAAGAGGCCGGGAATCAGAGGTGGGGAATCAGAGTCCGGGAATCAGAGATGGGGATTCAGAGGCGGGGAATGAGATATGGAGAATCAGAGGCGGGGAATCAGAGGCGGGAAAACAGAGGTGGGGAATCAGATATGGGGAATCAGAGGTGGCGAATCAAAGGTGGTGAATCAGAGATGGGGAATCAGAGGCGGGGAATCAGAGGCAGGGAATCAAACACGGGGAATCAGAGGCGGGAAATCAGAGCTGGGGAATCAGAGGCTGGGAATCAAAGTTGGGGAATCAGAGGCAGGGAATCTGATATGGGGAAACAGGGGCGGGGAATCAGAGGCGGGGAAACAGAGGCGGGGAATCAGATATGGGGAATCAGAGGCGGGGAATTAGAGTTGGGGAATCAGAGGCGGGGCATCAGAGGCGGGGAAACAGAGGCGGGGAATCAAACACGGGGAATCAGAGGTGGGGAATCAGAGGTTGGGAATCAGAGCTGGGGAATCAGAGGTGGGGAATCAGAGTTGGGGAATCAGAGGCGGGGAATCAGAGATGGGGAATCAGAGGCAGGGAATCAGATGTGCGGAATCAGAGATGGGGAATCAAAGGCAGGGAATCAGAATCAGAAGCAGGGAATCAGAGGCCGGGAATCAGAGGCCGGAATCAGATGCCGGGAATAAGAGGCCGGAAATCAGAGGTGGGGAATCAGAGTCCGGGAATCAGAGATGGGGATTCAGAGGCGGGGAATGAGATATGGGGAATCAGAGGCGGGGAATCAGAGGCGGGGAAACAGAGGCGGGGAATCAGATATGGCGAATCAGAGGTGGCGAATCAAAGGCGGTGAATCAGAGATGGGGAATCAGAGGCCGGGAATCAGTGGCAGGGAATCAAACACGGGGAATCAGAGGAGGGGAATCAGAATTGGGGAATCAGAGATGGGGAATCAGAGATGGGGAATCAGAGGCAGGGAATCAGACGCGGGGAATCAGAGGTGGTGAATCAGAGATGTGGAATCAGAGGCGGGGAATCAGAGGCAGGGAATCAGACGCGGGGAATAAGAGGCGGGGAATCATAGCTGGCGAATCAGAGGCGGGGAATCAGAGGTGGGGAATCAGAGGCGGGGAATCAGATATTGGGAATCAGAGGTGCGGAATCAGAGGCGGGGAAACAGAGGCGGGGAATCAGATATGGGGTATCAGAGGTGGGGAATCAGAGGTTGTGAATCAGAGATGGGGAATCAGAGGCGGGGAATCAGAGGCCGGTAATCAGACGCGGGGAATCAGAGGCGGGGAATCAGAGCTGGGAAATTAGAGGCAGGGAATCAGAGTTGGGGATTCAGAGGCGGGGAATCAGATATGGGGAAACAGAGGCGGGGAATCAGAGGCGGGCAAATAGAGGCGGGGTTCAGATATGGGGAATCAGAGGTGGGGAATCAGAGGCAGGGAATTAGATTTGCGGAATCAGAGATGGGGAATCAGAAGCAGGGAATCAGAGGCCGGGAATCAGAGGCCGGAATCAGATGCCGGGAATAAGAGGCCGGGAATCAGAGGTGGGGAATCAGAGTCCGGGAATCAGAGATGGGGAATCAGAGGCGGGGAATGAGATATGGGGAATCAGAGGAGGGGAATCAGAGGCGGGGAAACAGAGGCGAGGAATCAGATATGGGGAATCAGAGGTGGCGAATCAAAGGCGTTGAATCAGAGATGGGGAATCAGAGGCGGGGAATCAGAGGCAGGGAATCAAACACGGGGAATCAGAGGCGGGGAATCAGAGCTGGGGAATCAGAGGCGGGGAATCAGAGTTGGGGAATCAGAGGCGGGGAATCAGAGCTGGGGAATCAGAGGTGGGGATCAGAGTCGGGGAATCAGAGGCAGGGAATCAGATGTGCGGAATCAGAGATGGGGAATCAGAGGTGGGGAATCAGCGGCTGTGAATCAGAGATGGGGAATCAGAGGCGGGGAATCAGAGGCAGGAAATCAGACACGGGGACTCAGAGGCTGGGAATCAGACGGGGGGAATCAAAGGCGGGGAATCAGAGCTGGGGAATCAGAGGCGGGGAATCAGAGTTGGGGAATCAGAGGCGGGGAATCAGATATGGGGAAACAGAGGAGGGGAATCAGAGGCGGGGAATCAGAGGCGGGGAATCAGAGCTGGGAAATTAGAGGCAGGGAATCAGAGTTGGGGATTCAGAGGCGGGGAATCAGATATGGGGAAACAGAGGCGGGGAATCAGAGGCGGGCAAATAGAGGCGGGGTTCAGATATGGGGAATCAGAGGTGGGGAATCAGAGGCAGGGAATTAGATTTGCGGAATCAGAGATGGGGAATCAGAAGCAGGGAATCAGAGGCCGGGAATCAGAGGCCGGAATCAGATGCCGGGAATAAGAGGCCGGGAATCAGAGGTGGGGAATCAGAGTCCGGGAATCAGAGATGGGGAATCAGAGGCGGGGAATGAGATATGGGGAATCAGAGGAGGGGAATCAGAGGCGGGGAAACAGAGGCGAGGAATCAGATATGGGGAATCAGAGGTGGCGAATCAAAGGCGTTGAATCAGAGATGGGGAATCAGAGGCAGGGAATCAGAGGCAGGGAATCAAACACGGGGAATCAGAGGCAGGGAATCAGAGCTGGGGAATCAGAGGCGGGGAATCAGAGTTGGGGAATCAGAGGCGGGGAATCAGAGCTGGGGAATCAGAGGTGGGGATCAGAGTCGGGGAATCAGAGGCAGGGAATCAGATGTGCGGAATCAGAGATGGGGAATCAGAGGTGGGGAATCAGCGGCTGTGAATCAGAGATGGGGAATCAGAGGCGGGGAATCAGAGGCAGGAAATCAGACACGGGGACTCAGAGGCTGGGAATCAGACGGGGGGAATCAAAGGCGGGGAATCAGAGCTGGGGAATCAGAGGCGGGGAATCAGAGTTGGGGAATCAGAGGCGGGGAATCAGATATGGGGAAACAGAGGAGGGGAATCAGAGGCGGGGAAACAGAGGCGGGGAATCTGATATGGGGAATCAGAGGTGGCGAATGAAAGGCGGTGAATCAGAGATGGGGAATCAGAGGCGGGGAATCAGAGGCAGTGAATCAAACACGGGGAATCATAGGTGGGGAATCAGAGCTGGGGAATCAGAGGCGGGGAATCAGACTTGGGGAATCAGAGGCGGGGAATCAGATATGGGGAAACAGAGGCTGGGAATCAGAGGCAGGGAAACAGAGGTGGGGAATCATATATGGGGAATCAGAGGTGGGGAATCAGAGGTTGCGAAACAGAGGCAGGGAATCAGAGCTGGGGAATCAGAGGCGGGGAATCAGAGCTGGGGAATCAGAGGCAGGGAATCAGAGTTGGGGATTCAGAGGCGGGGAATCAGAGCTGGGGAATCAGAGGCGGGGAATCAGAGGCGGGGAAATAGATATGGGGAAACAGAGGCGGGGAATTAGAGGCGGGGAACAGAGGCGGGGAATCAGATATGGGGAATCAGAGGTGGGGAATCAGAGGCAGGGAATCAGATGTGCGGAATCAGAGATGGGGAATCAGAGGCAGGGATCAGAATCAGAAGCGGGGAATCAGAGGCCGGGATCAGAGGCCGGGATCAGAGGCCGGGAATCAGATGCCGGGAATAAGAGGCAAGGAATCAGAGTCCGGGAATCAGAGATGGGGAATAGGAGGCGGGGAATGAAATATGGGGAATCAGAGGCGGGGTATCAGAGGCGGGGAAACAGAGGCGGGGAATCTGATATGGGGAATCAGGGTGGCGAATGAAAGGCGGTGAATCAGAGATGGTGAATCAGAGGCGGGGAATCAGAGGCAGGGAATCAAACACGGGGAATCAGAGGCGGGGAATCAGAGCTGGGGAATCAGAGGCGGGGAATCAGAGGCGGGGAAACAGAGGCGAGGAATCAGATATGGGGAATCAGAGGTGGGGAATCAGAGGCAGGGAATCAAACACGGGGAATCAGATGCGGGGAATCAGAGCTGGGGAATCAGAGGCGGGGAATCAGAGTTGGGGAATCAGAGGCGGGGAATCAGACGCAGGGAATCAATGTGGGAAATCAGAGGTGGGGAATCAGACGCAGGGAATCAATATGGGAAATCAGAGTTGGGGAATCAGAGGCAGGGAATCAAACACGGGGAATCAGAGGCGGGGAATCAGAGATGGGGAATCACAGGCGGGGAATCAGAGGCAGGGAATAGAACGCGGGGAATCAGAGGCAGGAAATCAGAGCTGGGGAATCAGAGGCGGGGAATCAGAGATGGGGAATCAGAGGCGGGGAATGAGATATGGGGAATCAGAGGAGGGGAAACAGAGGCGGGAAAACAGAGGCGAGGAATCAGATATGGGGAATCAGAGGTGGCGAATCAAAGGCGTTGAATCAGAGATGGGGAATCAGAGGCGGGGAATCAGAGGCAGGGAATCAAACACGGGGAATCAGAGGCGGGGAATCAGAGCTGGGGAATCAGAGGCGGGGAATCAGAGTTGGGGAATCAGAGGCGGGGAATCAGAGCTGGGGAATCAGAGGTGGGGATCAGAGTCGGGGAATCAGAGGCAGGGAATCAGATGTGCGGAATCAGAGATGGGGAATCAGAGGTGGGGAATCAGCGGCTGTGAATCAGAGATGGGGAATCAGAGGCGGGGAATCAGAGGCAGGAAATCAGACACGGGGACTCAGAGGCTGGGAATCAGACGGGGGGAATCAAAGGCGGGGAATCAGAGCTGGGGAATCAGAGGCGGGGAATCAGAGTTGGGGAATCAGAGGCGGGGAATCAGATATGGGGAAACAGAGGAGGGGAATCAGAGGCGGGGAATCAGAGGCGGGGAATCAGAGCTGGGAAATTAGAGGCAGGGAATCAGAGTTGGGGATTCAGAGGCGGGGAATCAGATATGGGGAAACAGAGGCGGGGAATCAGAGGCGGGCAAATAGAGGCGGGGTTCAGATATGGGGAATCAGAGGTGGGGAATCAGAGGCAGGGAATTAGATTTGCGGAATCAGAGATGGGGAATCAGAAGCAGGGAATCAGAGGCCGGGAATCAGAGGCCGGAATCAGATGCCGGGAATAAGAGGCCGGGAATCAGAGGTGGGGAATCAGAGTCCGGGAATCAGAGATGGGGAATCAGAGGCGGGGAATGAGATATGGGGAATCAGAGGAGGGGAATCAGAGGCGGGGAAACAGAGGCGAGGAATCAGATATGGGGAATCAGAGGTGGCGAATCAAAGGCGTTGAATCAGAGATGGGGAATCAGAGGCGGGGAATCAGAGGCAGGGAATCAAACACGGGGAATCAGAGGCGGGGAATCAGAGCTGGGGAATCAGAGGCGGGGAATCAGAGTTGGGGAATCAGAGGCGGGGAATCAGAGCTGGGGAATCAGAGGTGGGGATCAGAGTCGGGGAATCAGAGGCAGGGAATCAGATGTGCGGAATCAGAGATGGGGAATCAGAGGTGGGGAATCAGCGGCTGTGAATCAGAGATGGGGAATCAGAGGCGGGGAATCAGAGGCAGGAAATCAGACACGGGGACTCAGAGGCTGGGAATCAGACAGGGGGAATCAAAGGCGGGGAATCAGAGCTGGGGAATCAGAGGCGGGGAATCAGAGTTGGGGAATCAGAGGCGGGGAATCAGATATGGGGAAACAGAGGAGGGGAATCAGAGGCGGGGAAACAGAGGCGGGGAATCTGATATGGGGAATCAGAGGTGGCGAATGAAAGGCGGTGAATCAGAGATGGGGAATCAGAGGCGGGGAATCAGAGGCAGTGAATCAAACACGGGGAATCATAGGTGGGGAATCAGAGCTGGGGAATCAGAGGCGGGGAATCAGACTTGGGGAATCAGAGGCGGGGAATCAGATATGGGGAAACAGAGGCTGGGAATCAGAGGCAGGGAAACAGAGGTGGGGAATCATATATGGGGAATCAGAGGTGGGGAATCAGAGGTTGCGAAACAGAGGCAGGGAATCAGAGCTGGGGAATCAGAGGCGGGGAATCAGAGCTGGGGAATCAGAGGCAGGGAATCAGAGTTGGGGATTCAGAGGCGGGGAATCAGAGCTGGGGAATCAGAGGCGGGGAATCAGAGGCGGGGAAATAGATATGGGGAAACAGAGGCGGGGAATTAGAGGCGGGGAACAGAGGCGGGGAATCAGATATGGGGAATCAGAGGTGGGGAATCAGAGGCAGGGAATCAGATGTGCGGAATCAGAGATGGGGAATCAGAGGCAGGGATCAGAATCAGAAGCGGGGAATCAGAGGCCGGGATCAGAGGCCGGGATCAGAGGCCGGGAATCAGATGCCGGGAATAAGAGGCAAGGAATCAGAGTCCGGGAATCAGAGATGGGGAATAGGAGGCGGGGAATGAAATATGGGGAATCATAGGCGGGGTATCAGAGGCGGGGAAACAGAGGCGGGGAATCTGATATGGGGAATCAGGGTGGCGAATGAAAGGCGGTGAATCAGAGATGGTGAATCAGAGGCGGGGAATCAGAGGCAGGGAATCAAACACGGGGAATCAGAGGCGGGGAATCAGAGCTGGGGAATCAGAGGCGGGGAATCAGAGGCGGGGAAACAGAGGCGAGGAATCAGATATGGGGAATCAGAGGTGGGGAATCAGAGGCAGGGAATCAAACACGGGGAATCAGATGCGGGGAATCAGAGCTGGGGAATCAGAGGCGGGGAATCAGAGTTGGGGAATCAGAGGCGGGGAATCAGACGCAGGGAATCAATGTGGGAAATCAGAGGTGGGGAATCAGACGCAGGGAATCAATATGGGAAATCAGAGTTGGGGAATCAGAGGCGGGGAATCAGAGATGGGGAATCACAGGCGGGGAATCAGAGGCAGGGAATAGAACGCGGGGAATCAGAGGCAGGAAATCAGAGCTGGGGAATCAGAGGCGGGGAATCATAGTTGGGAATCAGAGGCGGGGAATCAGATATTGGGAAACAGAGGCGGGGAATCAGGGGCGGGGAAACAGAGGCGGGGAATCAGATATGGGGAATCGGATGCGGGGAATCAGAGGCGGGGAATCAGATATGGGGAATCAGAGGTGGGGAATCAGAGGCAGGTAATCAGATGTGCGGAATCAGAGATGGGGAATCAGAGGCAGGGAATTAGAATCAGAAGCGGGGAGTCAGAGGCCGGGAATCAGAGGCCTGGAATCAGATGCTGGGAATAAGAGGCCGGGGATCAGAGGTGGGGAATCAGAGTCCGGGAATCAGAGATGGGGATTCAGAGGCGGGGAATGAGATATGGAGAATCAGAGGCGGGGAATCAGAGGCGGGAAAACAGAGGTGGGGAATCAGATATGGGGAATCAGAGGTGGCGAATCAAAGGTGGTGAATCAGAGATGGGGAATCAGAGGCGGGGAATCAGAGGCAGGGAATCAAACACGGGGAATCAGAGGCGGGGAATCAGAGCTGGGGAATCAGAGGCTGGGAATCAAAGTTGGGGAATCAGAGGCAGGGAATCAGATATGGGGAAACAGAGGCGGGGAATCAGAGGCGGGGATACAGAGGCGGGGAATCAGATATGGGGAATCAGAGGCGGGGAATTAGAGTTGGGGAATCAGAGGCGGGGCATCAGAGGCGGGGAAACAGAGGCGGGGAATCAAACACGGGGAATCAGAGGTGGGGAATCAGAGGTTGGGAATCAGAGGCAGGGAATCAGAGGCGGGGAATCAGAGGCGGGGAATCAGAGGCAGGGAATCAGATGTGCGGAATCGGAGATAGGGAATCAGAGGCGGGGAATCAGAGGCGGGGAATCAGAGGCCGGGAATCAGATATGGGGAAACAGAGGCGGGGAATCAGAGGCGGGGAAACAGAGGCTGGGAATCAGATATGGGGAATCAGAGGTGGGGAATCAGAGGTTGGGAATCAGAGGCAGGGAATCAGAGGCTTGGAATCAGATGCAGGGAATCAGATGCGTGGAATCAGAGGCGGGGAATCAGAGCTGGGGAATCAGAGGTGGGGAATCAGAGTTGGGGAATCAGAGGCGGGGACTTAGATATTGGGAAACAGAGGCAGGGAATCAGAGGCGGGGAATCAGATATGGGGAATCAGAGATGGGGAATCAGAGGCAGGGAATCAGATGTGCGGAATCAGAGATGGGGAATCAAAGGCAGGGAATCAGAATCAGAAGCAGGGAATCAGAGGCCGGGAATCAGAGGCCGGAATCAGATGCCGGGAATAAGAGGCCGGAAATCAGAGGTGGGGAATCAGAGTCCGGGAATCAGAGATGGGGATTCAGAGGCGGGGAATGAGATATGGGGAATCAGAGGCGGGGAATCAGAGGCGGGGAAACAGAGGCGGGGAATCAGATATGGCGAATCAGAGGTGGCGAATCAAAGGCGGTGAATCAGAGATGGGGAATCAGAGGCCGGGAATCAGAGGCAGGGAATCAAACACGGGGAATCAGAGGAGGGGAATCAGAATTGGGGAATCAGAGATGGGGAATCAGAGATGGGGAATCAGAGGCAGGGAATCAGACGCGGGGAATCAGAGGTGGTGAATCAGAGATGTGGAATCAGAGGCGGGGAATCAGAGGCAGGGAATCAGACGCGGGGAATAAGAGGCGGGGAATCATAGCTGGCGAATCAGAGGCGGGGATTCAGAGGTGGGGAATCAGAGGTGGGGAATCAGATATTGGGAATCAGAGGTGGGGAATCAGAGGCGGGGAAACAGAGGCGGGGAATCAGATATGGGGTATCAGAGGTGGGGAATCAGAGGTTGTGAATCAGAGGCGGGGAATCAGAGCTGGGAAATTAGAGGCAGGGAATCAGAGTTGGGGATTCAGAGGCGGGGAATCAGATATGGGGAAACAGAGGCGGGGAATCAGAGGCGGGCAAATAGAGGCGGGGTTCAGATATGGGGAATCAGAGGTGGGGAATCAGAGGCAGGGAATTAGATTTGCGGAATCAGAGATGGGGAATCAGAAGCAGGGAATCAGAGGCCGGGAATCAGAGGCCGGAATCAGATGCCGGGAATAAGAGGCCGGGAATCAGAGGTGGGGAATCAGAGGCGGGGAATGAGATATGGGGAATCAGAGGAGGGGAATCAGAGGCGGGGAAACAGAGGCGAGGAATCAGATATGGGGAATCAGAGGAGGGGAATCAGAGGCGGGGAAACAGAGGCGAGGAATCAGATATGGGGAATCAGAGGTGGCGAATCAAAGGCGTTGAATCAGAGATGGGGAATCAGAGGCGGGGAATCAGAGGCAGGGAATCAAACACGGGGAATCAGAGGCGGGGAATCAGAGCTGGGGAATCAGAGGCGGGGAATCAGAGTTGGGGAATCAGAGGCGGGGAATCAGAGCTGGGGAATCAGAGGTGGGGATCAGAGTCGGGGAATCAGAGGCAGGGAATCAGATGTGCGGAATCAGAGATGGGGAATCAGAGGTGGGGAATCAGCGGCTGTGAATCAGAGATGGGGAATCAGAGGCGGGGAATCAGAGGCAGGAAATCAGACACGGGGACTCAGAGGCTGGGAATCAGACGGGGGGAATCAAAGGCGGGGAATCAGAGCTGGGGAATCAGAGGCGGGGAATCAGAGTTGGGGAATCAGAGGCGGGGAATCAGATATGGGGAAACAGAGGAGGGGAATCAGAGGCGGGGAAACAGAGGCGGGGAATCTGATATGGGGAATCAGAGGTGGCGAATGAAAGGCGGTGAATCAGAGATGGGGAATCAGAGGCGGGGAATCAGAGGCAGTGAATCAAACACAGGGAATCATAGGTGGGGAATCAGAGCTGGGGAATCAGAGGCGGGGAATCAGAGTTGGGGAATCAGAGGCGGGGAATCAGATATGGGGAAACAGAGGCTGGGAATCAGAGGCAGGGAAACAGAGGTGGGGAATCATATATGGGGAATCAGAGGTGGGGAATCAGAGGTTGCGAAACAGAGGCAGGGAATCAGAGCTGGGGAATCAGAGGCGGGGAATCAGAGCTGGGGAATCAGAGGCAGGGAATCAGAGTTGGGGATTCAGAGGCGGGGAATCAGAGCTGGGGAATCAGAGGCGGGGAATCAGAGGCGGGGAAATAGATATGGGGAAACAGAGGCGGGGAATTAGAGGCGGGGAACAGAGGCGGGGAATCAGATATGGGGAATCAGAGGTGGGGAATCAGAGGCAGGGAATCAGATGTGCGGAATCAGAGATGGGGAATCAGAGGCAGGGATCAGAATCAGAAGCGGGGAATCAGAGGCCGGGATCAGAGGCCGGGAATCAGATGCCGGGAATAAGAGGCAAGGAATCAGAGTCCGGGAATCAGAGATGGGGAATCAGAGGCGGGGAATGAAATATGGGGAATCAGAGGCGGGGTATCAGAGGCGGGGAAACAGAGGCGGGGAATCTGATATGGGGAATCAGGGTGGCGAATGAAAGGCGGTGAATCAGAGATGGTGAATCAGAGGCGGGGAATCAGAGGCAGGGAATCAAACACGGGGAATCAGAGGCGGGGAATCAGAGCTGGGGAATCAGAGGCGGGGAATCAGAGTTGGGGAATCAGAGGCGGGGAATCAGATATGGGGAAACAGAGGCGGGGAATCAGATATGGGGAATCAGAGGTGGGGAATCAGAGGATGGGAAACAGAGGCAGGGAATCAGAGGCGGGGAGTCAGAGGCGGGGAATCAGAGGCAGGGAATCAGATGTGCAGAATCAGAGATGGGGAATCAGAGGCAGCGAATCAGAGGCGGGGAATCAGAGGCGGGGAATCAGAGGCCGGGAATCAGAGGCCGGGAATCAGAGGCCGGGAATCAGAGGCCGGCAATCAGAGGCCGGGAATCAGAGATGGGGATTCAGAGGCGGGGAATCAAACACGGGGAATCAGAGCTGGGGAATCAGAGGCAGGGAATCAGAGGCGGGGAATCAGAGGAAGGGAATCAGATGTGGGGAATCAGAGGCGGGGAATCAGAGCTGGGGAATCAGAGGCGGGGAATCAGAGTTTGGGAATCAGAGGCGTGGAATTAGATATGGGGAAACAGAGGCGGGGAATCAGAGGCGGGGAAACAGAGCTGGGGAATCAGAGGTGGGGAAATCAGAGTTGGGGAATCGGAGGCGGGGAATCAGATATGGAGAATCAGAGGCGGGGAATTAGAGGCACGGAAAGAGAGGCGGGGAATCAGATATGGGGAATCAGAGGTGGGGAATCAGGGGTGGGGTATCAGAGGCTGGGTATCAGACACGGGGATTCAGAGGCGGGGAATCAGAGGCAGGGAATCAGATGTGCGGAATCAGAGATGGGGAATCAGAAGCAGGGAATCAGATGTGCGGAATCAGAGATGGGGAATCAAAGGCAGGGAATCAGAATCAGAAGCAGGGAATCACAGGCCGGGAATCAGAGGCCGGAATCAGATGCCGGGAATAAGAGGCCGGAAATCAGAGGTGGGGATTCAGAGTCCGGGAATCAGAGATGGGGATTCAGAGGCGGGGAATGAGATATGGGGAATCAGAGGCGGGGAATCAGAAGCGGGGAAACAGAGGCGGGGAATCAGATATGGCGAATCAGAGGTGGCGAATCAAAGGCGGTGAATCAGAGATGGGGAATCAGAGGCCGGGAATCAGAGGCAGGGAATCAAACACGGGGAATCAGAGGAGGGGAATCAGAATTGGGGAATCAGAGATGGGGAATCAGAGATGGGGAATCAGAGGCAGGGAATCAGACGCGGGGAATCAGAGGTGGTGAATCAGAGATGTGGAATCAGAGGCGGGGAATCAGATGCAGGGAATCAGACGCGGGGAATATGAGGCGGGGAATCATAGCTGGCGAATCAGAGGCGGGGAATCAAAGGTGGGGAATCAGAAGCGGGGAATCAGATATTGGGAATCAGAGGTGGGGAATCAGAGGCGGGGAAACAGAGGCAGGGAATCAGATATGGGGTATCAGAGGTGGGGAATCAGAGGTTGTGAATCAGAGATGGGGAATCAGAGGCGGGGAATCAGAGGCCGGTAATCAGACGCGGGGAATCAGAGGCGGGGAATCAGAGCTGGGAAATTAGAGGCAGGGAATCAGAGTTGGGGATTCAGAGGCGGGGAATCAGATATGGGGAAACAGAGGCGATGAATCAGAGGCGGGCAAATAGAGGCGGGGTTCAGATATGGGGAAACAGATGCGGGGAATCAGAGGCGGGGAAACAGAGGCGGGGAATCAGATATGGGGATCAGAGGTGGGGAATCAGAGGTTGGGAATCAGAGGCTGGGAATCAGAGGCTGGGAATCAGATGCATGGAATCAGATGCGGGGAATCAGAGGCGGGGAATCAGAGCTGGGGAATCAGAGGTGGGGAATCAAAGTTGGGGAATCAGAGGCGGGGACTTAGATATGGGGAAACAGAGGCGGGGAATCAGAGGCGGGGAAACAGAGGCGGGGAATCAGATATGGGGAATCAGAGGTGGGGAATCAGAGGCAGGGAATTAGATTTGCGGAATCAGAGATGGGGAATCAGAAGCAGGGAATCAGAGGCCGGGAATCAGAGATGGGGAATCAGAGGCGGGGAATGAGATATGGGGAATCAGAGGAGGGGAATCAGAGGCGGGGAAACAGAGGCGAGGAATCAGATATGGGGAATCAGAGGTGGCGAATCAAAGGCGTTGAATCAGAGATGGGGAATCAGAGGCGGGGAATCAGAGGCAGGGAATCAAACACGGGGAATCAGAGGCGGGGAATCAGAGCTGGGGAATCAGAGGCGGGGAATCAGAGTTGGGGTATCAGAGGCGGGGAATCAGAGCTGGGGAATCAGAGGTGGGGATCAGAGTCGGGGAATCAGAGGCAGGGAATCAGATGTGTGGAATCAGAGATGGGGAATCAGAGGTGGGGAATCAGCGGCTGTGAATCAGAGATGGGGTATCAGAGGCGGGGAATCAGAGGCAGGAAATCAGACACGGTGACTCAGAGGCTGGGAATCAGACGGGGGGAATCAAAGGCGGGGAATCAGAGCTGGGGAATCAGAGGCGGGGAATCAGAGTTGGGGAATCAGAAGCGGGGAATCAGATATGGGGAAACAGAGGAGGGGAATCAGAGGAGGGGAAACAGAGGCGGGGAATCTGATATGGGGAATCAGAGGTGGCGAATGAAAGGCGGTGAATCAGAGATGGGGAATCAGAGGCGGGGAATCAGAGGCAGTGAATCAAACACGGGGAATCATAGGTGGGGAATCAGAGCTGGGGAATCAGAGGCGGGGAATCAGAGTTGGGGAATCAGAGGCGGGGAATCAGATATGGGGAAACAGAGGCTGGGAATCAGAGGCAGGGAAACAGAGGTGGGGAATCATATATGGGGAATCAGAGGTGGGGAATCAGAGGTTGCGAAACAGAGGCAGGGAATCAGAGCTGGGGAATCAGAGGCGGGGAATCAGAGCTGCGGAATATGAGGCAGGGAATCAGAGTTGGGGATTCAGAGGCGTGGAATCAGAGCTGGGGAATCAGAGGCGGGGAATCAGAGGCGGGGAAATAGATATGGGGAAACAGAGGCGGGGAATTAGAGGCGGGGAAACAGAGGCGGGGAATCAGATATGGGGAATCAGAGGTGGGGAATCAGAGGCAGGGAATCAGATGTGCGGAATCAGAGATGGGGAATCAGAGGCAGGGATCAGAATCAGAAGCGGGGAATCAGAGGCCGGGATCAGAGGCCGGGAATCAGATGCCGGGAATAAGAGGCCAGGAATCAGAGTCCGGGAATCAGAGATGGGGAATCAGAGGCGGGGAATGAAATATGGGGAATCAGAGGCGGGGTATCAAAGGCGGGGAAACAGAGGCGGGGAATCTGATATGGGGAATCAGGGTGGCGAATGAAAGGCGGTGAATCAGAGATGGTGAATCAGAGGCGGGGAATCAGAGGCAGGGAATCAAACACGGGGAATCAGAGGCGGGGAATCAGAGATGGGGAATCAGAGGCGGGGAATCAGAGTTGGGGAATCAGAGGCGGGGAATCAGATATGGGGAAACAGATGCGGGGAATCAGATATGGGGAATCAGAGGTGGGGAATCAGAGGATGGGAAACAGAGGCAGGGAATCAGAGGCGGGGAGTCAGAGGCGGGGAATCAGAGGCAGGGAATCAGATGTGCAGAATCAGAGATGGGGAATCAGAGGCAGTGAATCAGAGGCGGGGAATCAGAGGCGGGGAATCAGAGGCCGGGAATCAGAGGCCGGGAATCAGAGGCCGGGAATCAGAGGGCGGCAATCAGAGGCCGGGAATCAGAGATGGGGATTCAGAGGCGGGAAATCAAACACGGGGAATCAGAGCTGGGGAATCAGAGGCAGGGAATCAGAGGCGGGGAATCAGAGGAAGGGAATCAGATGTGGGGAATCAGAGGCGGGGAATCAGAGCTGGGGAATCAGAGGCGGGGAATCAGAGTTTGGGAATCAGAGGCGTGGAATTAGATATGGGGAAACAGAGGCGGGGAATCAGAGGCGGGGAAACAGAGCTGGGGAATCAGAGGCGGGGAAATCAGAGTTGGGGAATCGGAGGCGGGGAATCAGATATGGGGAATCAGAGGTGGGGAATTAGAGGCACGGAAAGAGAGGCGGGGAATCAGATATGGGGAATCAGAGGTGGGGAATCAGGGGTGGGGTATCAGAGGCTGGGTATCAGACACGGGGATTCAGAGGCGGGGAATCAGAGGCAGGGAATCAGATGTGCGGAATCAGAGATGGGGAATCAGAGGCAGGGAATCAGATGTGCGGAATCAGAGATGGGGAATCAAAGGCAGGGAATCAGAATCAGAAGCAGGGAATCAGAGGCCAGGAATCAGAGGCCGGAATCAGATGCCGGGAATAAGAGGCCGGGAATCAGAGGTGGGGAATCAGAGTCCGGGAATCAGAGATGGGGATTCAGAGGCGGGGAATGAGATATGGGGAATCAGAGGCGGGGAATCAGAGGCGGGGAAACAGAGGCGGGGAATCAGATATGGCGAATCAGAGGTGGCGAATCAAAGGCGGTGAATCAGAGATGGGGAATCAGAGGCGGGGAATCAGAGGCAGGGAATCAAACACGGGTAATCAGAGGAGGGGAATCAGAATTAGGCAATCAGAGATGGGGAATCAGAGATGGGGAATCAGAGGCAGGGAATCAGACGCGGGGAATCAGAGGTGGTGAATCAGAGATGTGGAATCAGAGGCGGGGAATCAGAGGCAGGGAATCAGACGCGGGGAATAAGAGGCGGGGAATCATAGCTGGCGAATCAGAGGCGGGGAATCAGAGGTGGGGAATCAGAGGCGGGGAATCAGATATTGGGAATCAGAGGTGGGGAATCAGAGGCGGGGAAACAGAGGCGGGGAATCAGATATGGGGTATCAGAGGTGGGGAATCAGAGGTTGTGAATCAGAGATGGGGAATCAGAGGCGGGGAATCAGAGGCCGGTAATCAGACGCGGGGAATCAGAGGCGGGGAATCAGAGCTGGGAAATTAGAGGCAGGGAATCAGAGTTGGGGATTCAGAGGCGGGGAATCAGATATGGGGAAACAGAGGTGGGGAATCAGAGGTGGGCAAATAGAGGCGGGGATCAGATATGGGGAAACAGAGGCGGGGAATCAGAGGCGGGGAAACAGAGGCGGGGAATCAGATATGGGGATCAGAGGTGGGGAATCAGAGGTTGGGAATCAGAGGCTGGGAATCAGAGGCTGGGAATCAGATGCATGGAATCAGATGCGGGGAATCGGAGGCGGGGAATCAGAGCTGGGGAATCAGAGGTGGGGAATCAAAGTTGGGGAATCAGAGGCGGGGACTTAGATATGGGGAAACAGAGGCGGGGAATCAGAGGCGGGGTAACAGAGGCGGGGAATCAGATATGGGGAATCAGAGGTGGGGAATCAGAGGCAGGGAATTAGATTTGCGGAATCAGAGATGGGGAATCAGAAGCAGGGAATCAGAGGCCGGGAATCAGAGGCCGGAATCAGATGCCGGGAATAAGAGGCCGGGAATCAGAGGTGGGGAATCAGAGTCCGGGAATCAGAGATAGGGAATCAGAGGCGGGGAATGAGATATGGGGAATCAGAGGAGGGGAATCAGAGGCTGGGAAACAGAGGCGAGGAATCAGATATGGGGAATCAGAGGTGGCGAATCAAAGGCGTTGAATCAGAGATGGGGAATCAGAGGCGGGGAATCAGAGGCAGGAAATCAAACACGGGGAATCAGAGGCGGGGAATCAGAGCTGGGGAATCAGAGGCGGGGAATCAGAGTTGGGGAATCAGAGGCGGGGAATCAGAGCTGGGGAATCAGAGGTGGGGATCAGAGTCGGGGAATCAGAGGCAGGGAATCAGATGTGCGGAATCAGAGATGGGGAATCAGAGGTGGGGAATCAGAGGCTGTGAATCAGAGATGGGGAATCAGAGGCGGGGAATCAGAGGCAGGAAATCAGACACGGGGATTCAGAGGCTGGGAATCAGTCGGGGGGAATCAAAGGCGGGGAATCAGAGCTGGGGAATCAGAGGCAGGGAATCAGAGTTGGGGATTCAGAGGCGGGGAATCAGATATGGGGAAACAGAGGCGGGGAATCAGAGGCGGGGATTCAGAGGCGGGGAATTAGATATGGGGAATCAGAGGTGGGGAATCAGAGGTGGTGAATCAGAGATGGGGAATCACAGGCGGGGAATCAGAGGCAGGGAATAGAACTCGGGAAATCAGAGGCAGGGAATCAGAGTTGGGGCATCAGAGGTTGGGAATTAGATATGGGGAAACAGAGGCGGGGAATCAGAGGCGGGGAAACAGAGGCGGGATATCAGATATGGGGAATCAGAGGTGGGGAATCAGAGGCAGTGAATCAGATGTGCGGAATCAGAGATGGGGAATCAGAGGCAGGGAATCAGAATCAGAAGCGGGGAATCAGAGGCCGGGAATCAGAGGCCGGGAATCAGATGCTGGGAATAAGAGGCCGGGAATCAGAGGTGGGGAATCAGAGTCCGGGAATCAGAGATGGGGATTCAGAGGCGGGGAATGAGATATGGAGAATCAGAGCCGGGGAATCAGAGGCGGGGAAACAGAGGTGGGGAATCAGATATGTGGAATCAGAGGTGGCGAATCAAAGGCGGTGAATCAGAGATGGGGAATCAGAGGCGGGGAATCAGAGGCAGGGAATCAAACACGGGAAATCAGAGGCGGGGAATCAGAGCTGGGGAATCAGAGGCGGGGAATCAGAGTTGGGGAATCAGAGGCAGGGAATCAGATATGGGGAAACAGGGGCAGGGAATCAGAGGCGGGGAAACAGAGGCGGGGTATCAGATATGGGGAATCAGAGGTGTGGAATCAGAGGTTGGGAATCAGAGGCAGGGAATCAGAGGCGGGGAAACAGAGGCGGGGAATCAGATATGGGGAATCAGAGGTGGCGAATCAAAGGCGGTGAAACGGAGATGGGGAATCAGGGCAGGGAATCAGAGGCAGGGAATCAGAGGTGGGGAATCAGAGGCGGGGAATCAGATATTGGGAATCAGAGGTGGGGAATCAGAAGCGGGGAAACAGAGGCGGGGAATCAGATATAGGGTATCAGAGGTGGGGAATCAGAGGTTGTGAATCAGAGATGGGGAATCAGAGGCGGGGAATCAGAGGCCGGTAATCAGACGCGGGGAATCAGAGGTGGGGAATCAGAGCTGGGAAATTAGAGGCAGGGAATCAGAGTTGGGGATTCAGAGGCGGGGAATCAGATATGGGGAAACAGAGGCGGGGAATCAGAGGCGGGCAAATAGAGGTGGGGATCAGATATGGGGAAACAGAGGCGGGGAATCAGAGGCGGGGAAACAGAGGCGGGGAATCAGATATGGGGATCAGAGGTGGGGAATCAGAGGTTGGGAATCAGAGGCTGGGAATCAGAGGCTGGGAATCAGATGCATGGAATCAGATGCGGGGAATCAGAGGCGGGTAATCAGAGCTGGGGAATCAGAGGTGGGGAATCAAAGTTGGCGAATCAGAGGCGGGGACTTAGATATGGGGAAACAGAGGTGGGGAATCAGAGGCGGGGAAACAGAGGCGGGGAATCAGATATGGGGAATCAGAGGTGGGGAATCAGAGGCAGGGAATTAGATTTGCGGAATCAGAGATGGGGAATCAGAAGCAGGGAATCAGAGGCCGGGAATCAGAGGCCGGAATCAGATGCTGGGAATAAGAGGCCGGGAATCAGAGGTGGGGAATCAGAGTCCGGGAATCAGAGATGGGGAATCAGAGGCGGGGAATGAGATATGGGGAATCAGAGGAGGGGAATCAGAGGCGGGGAAACAGAGGCGAGGAATCAGATATGGGGAATCAGAGGTGGCGAATCAAAGGCGTTGAATCAGAGATGGTGAATCAGAGGCGGGGAATCAGAGGCAGGGAATCAAACACGGGGAATCAGAGGCGGGGAATCAGAGCTGGGGAATCAGAGGCAGGGAATCAGATGTGCGGAATCAGAGATGGGGAATCAGAGGTGGGGAATCAGAGGCTGTGAATCAGAGATGGGGAATCAGAGGCGGGGAATCAGAGGCAGGAAATCAGACACGGGGATTCAGAGGCTGGGAATCAGACGGGGGGAATCAAAGGCGGGGAATCAGAGCTGGGGAATCAGAGGCAGGGAATCAGAGTTGGGGATTCAGAGGCGGGGAATCAGATATGGGGAAACAGAGGCGGGGAATCAGAGACGGGCAAACAGAGGCGGGAAATTAGATATGGGGAATCAGAGGTGGGGAATCAGAGGTGGTGAATCAGAGATGGGGAATCACAGGCGGGGAATCAGAGGCAGGGAATAGAACGCGGGGAATCAGAGGCAGGGAATCAGAGTTGGGGCATCAGAGGTTGAGAATTAGATATGGGGAAAAAGAGGCGGGGAATCAGAGGCGGGGAAACAGAGGCGGGAAATCAGATATGGGGAATCAGAGGTGGGGAATCAGAGGCAGGGAATCAGATGTGCGGAATCAGAGATGGGGAATCAGAGGCAGGGAATCAGAATCAGAAGCGGGGAATCAGAGGCCGGGAATCAGAGGCCGGGAATCAGATGCTGGGAATAAGAGGCCGGGAATCAGAGGTGGGGAATCAGAGTCCGGGAATCAGAGATGGGGATTCAGAGGCGGGGAATGAGATATGGAGAATCAGAGGCGGGGAATCAGAGGCGGGGAAACAGAGGTGGGGAATCAGATATGTGGAATCAGAGGTGGCGAATCAAAGGCGGTGAATCAGAGATGGGGAATCAGAGGCGGGGAATCAGAGGCAGGGAATCAAACACGGGAAATCAGAGGTTGGGAATCAGAGCTGGGGAATCAGAGGCGGGGAATCAGAGTTGGGGAATCAGAGGCAGGGAATCAGATATGGGGAAACAGGGGCAGGGAATCAGAGGCGGGGAAACAGAGGCGGGGAATCAGATATGGGGAATCAGAGGTGTGGAATCAGAGGTTGGGAATCAGAGGCAGGGAATCAGAGGCGGGGAAACAGAGGCGGGGAATCAGATATGGGGAATCAGAGGTGGCGAATCAAAGGCGGTGAAACAGAGATGGGGAATCAGGGCAGGGAATCAGAGGCAGGGAATCAAACACGGGGAATCAGAGCTGGGGAATCAGAGGCGGGGAATTAGAGTTGGGGAATCAGAGGAGGGGAATCAGAGGCGGGGAAACAGAGGCGGGGAATCAGATATGGGGAATCAGAGGTGGGTTATCAGAGGTTGGGAATCAGAGGCAGGGAATCTGAGGCGGGGAATCAGATGTGCGGAATCGGAGATGGGGAATCAGAGGCAGGGAATCAGAGGCGGGGAATCTGATATGGGGAATCAGAGGTGGCGAATGAAAGGCGGTGAATCAGAGATGGGGAATCAGAGGCGGGGAATCAGAGGCAGTGAATCAAACACGGGGAATCATAGGTGGGGAATCAGAGCTGGGGAATCAGAGGCGGGGAATCAGAGTTGGGGAATCAGAGGCGGGGAATCAGATATGGGGAAACAGAGGCTGGGAATCAGAGGCAGGGAAACAGAGGTGGGGAATCATATATGGGGAATCAGAGGTGGGGAATCAGAGGTTGCGAAACAGAGGCAGGGAATCAGAGCTGGGGAATCAGAGGCGGGGAATCAGAGCTGGGGAATCAGAGGCAGGGAATCAGAGTTGGGGATTCAGAGGCGGGGAATCAGAGCTGGGGAATCAGAGGCGGGGAATCAGAGGCGGGGAAATAGATATGGGGAAACAGAGGCGGGGAATTAGAGGCGGGGAAACAGAGGCGGGGAATCAGATATGGGGAATCAGAGGTGGGGAATCAGAGGCAGGGAATCGGATGTGCGGAATCAGAGATGGGGAATCAGAGGCAGGGATCAGAATCAGAAGCGGGGAATCAGAGGCCGGGATCAGAGGCCAGGAATCAGATGCCGGGAATAAGAGGCCAGGAATCAGAGTCCGGGAATCAGAGATGGGGAATCAGAGGCGGGGAATGAAATATGGGGAATCAGAGGCGGGGTATCAGAGGCGGGGAAACAGAGGCGGGGAATCTGATATGGGGAATCAGGGTGGCGAATGAAAGGCGGTGAATCAGAGATGGTGAATCAGAGGCGGGGAATCAGAGCTGGGGAATCAGAGGCGGGGAATCAGAGTTGGGGAATCAGAGGCGGGGAATCAGATATGGGGAAACAGAGGCGGGGAATCAGATATGGGGAATCAGAGGTGGGGAATCAGAGGATGGGAAACAGAGGCAGGGAATCAGAGGCGGGGAGTCAGAGGCGGGGAATCAGAGGCAGGGAATCAGATGTGCAGAATCAGAGATGGGGAATCAGAGGCAGCGAATCAGAGGCGGGGAATCAGAGGCGGGGAATCAGAGGCCGGGAATCAGAGGCCGGGAATCAGAGGCCGGGAATCGGAGGCCGGCAATCAGAGGCCGGTAATCAGAGATGGGGATTCAGAGGCGGGGAATCAAACACGGGGAATCAGAGCTGGGGAATCAGAGGCAGGGAATCAGAGGCGGGGAATCAGAGGAAGGGAATCAGATGTGGGGAATCAGAGGCGGGGAATCAGAGCTGGGGAATCAGAGGCGGGGAATCAGAGTTTGGGAATCAGAGGCGTGGAATTAGATATGGGGAAACAGAGGCGGGGAATCAGAGGCGGGGAAACAGAGCTGGGGAATCAGAGGCGGGGAAATCAGAGTTGGGGAATCGGAGGCGGGGAATCAGATATGGGGAATCAGAGGCGGGGAATTAGAGGCACGGAAAGAGAGGCGGGGAATCAGATATGGGGAATCAGAGGTGGGGAATCAGGGGTGGGGTATCAGAGGCTGGGTATCAGACACGGGGATTCAGAGGCGGGGAATCAGAGGCAGGGAATCAGACGCGGGGAATCAGAGCTGGGTAATCAGAGGCGGGGAATCAGATTTGGGGAATCAGAGGCGGGGAATCAGAGGCGGGGAATTAGATATGGGGAAACAGAGGCGGGGAATCAGAGGCGGGGAAACAGAGGCGGGAAATCAGATATGGGGAATCAGAGGTGGGGAATCAGAGGCAGGGAATCAGATGTGCGGAATCAGAGATGGGGAATCAGAGGCAGGGAATCAGAGTTGGGGAATCAGAGGCGGGGAATCAGATATGGGGAAACAGAGGCGGGGAATCAGAGTTGGGGAATCAGAGGCGGGGAATCAGAGTTGGGGAATCAGAGGCGGGGAATCAGATATGGGGAAACAGAGGCGGGGAATCAGATATGGGGAATCAGAGGTGGGGAATCAGAGGATGGGAAACAGAGGCAGGGAATCAGAGGCGGGGAGTCAGAGGCGGGGAAACAGAGGCAGGGAATCAGATGTGCAGATCCAGAGATGGGGAATCAGAGGCAGCGAATCAGAGGCGGGGAATCAGAGGCGGGGAATCAGAGGCCGGGAATCAGAGGCCGGGAATCAGAGGCCGGGAATCAGAGGCCGGCAATCAGAGGCCGGGAATCAGAGATGGGGATTCAGAGGCGGGGAATCAAACACGGGGAATCAGAGCTGGGGAATCAGAGGCAGGGAATCAGAGGCGGGGAATCAGAGGAAGGGAATCAGATGTGGGGAATCAGAGGCGGGGAATCAGAGCTGGGGAATCGGAGGCGGGGAATCAGAGTTTGGGAATCAGAGGCGTGGAATTAGATATGGGGAAACAGAGGTGGGGAATCAGAGGCGGGGAAACAGAGCTGGGGAATCAGAGGCGGGGAAATCAGAGTTGGGGAATCGGAGGCGGGGAATCAGATATGGGGAATCAGAGGCGGGGAATTAGAGGCACGGAAAGAGAGGCGGGGAATCAGATATGGGGAATCAGAGGTGGGGAATCAGGGGTGGGGTATCAGAGGCTGGGTATCAGACACGGGGATTCAGAGGCGGGGAATCAGAGGCAGGGAATCAGATGTGCGGAATCAGAGATGGGGAATCAGAAGCAGGGAATCAGATGTGCGGAATCAGAGATGGGGAATCAAAGGCAGGGAATCAGAATCAGAAGCAGGGAATCACAGGCCGGGAATCAGAGGCCGGAATCAGATGCCGGGAATAAGAGGCCGGAAATCAGAGGTGGGGATTCAGAGTCCGGGAATCAGAGATGGGGATTCAGAGGCGGGGAATGAGATATGGGGAATCAGAGGCGGGGAATCAGAAGCGGGGAAACAGAGGCGGGGAATCAGATATGGCGAATCAGAGGTGGCGAATCAAAGGCGGTGAATCAGAGATGGGGAATCAGAGGCCGGGAATCAGAGGCAGGGAATCAAACACGGGGAATCAGAGGAGGGGAATCAGAATTGGGGAATCAGAGATGGGGAATCAGAGATGGGGAATCAGAGGCAGGGAATCAGACGCGGGGAATCAGAGGTGGTGAATCAGAGATGTGGAATCAGAAGCGGGGAATCAGATATTGGGAATCAGAGGTGGGGAATCAGAGGCGGGGAAACAGAGGCGGGGAATCAGATATGGGGTATCAGAGGTGGGGAATCAGAGGTTGTGAATCAGAGATGGGGAATCAGAGGCGGGGAATCAGAGGCCGGTAATCAGACGCGGGGAATCAGAGGCGGGGAATCAGAGCTGGGAAATTAGAGGCAGGGAATCAGAGTTGGGGATTCAGAGGCGGGGAATCAGATATGGGGAAACAGAGGCGATGAATCAGAGGCGGGCAAATAGAGGCGGGGTTCAGATATGGGGAAACAGAGGCAGGGAATCAGAGGCGGGGAAACAGAGGCGGGGAATCAGATATGGGGATCAGAGGTGGGGAATCAGAGGTTGGGAATCAGAGGCTGGGAATCAGAGGCTGGGAATCAGATGCATGGAATCAGATGCGGGGAATCAGAGGCGGGGAATCAGAGCTGGGGAATCAGAGGTGGGGAATCAAAGTTGGGGAATCAGAGGCGGGGACTTAGATATGGGGAAACAGAGGCGGGGAATCAGAGGCGGGGAAACAGAGGCGGGGAATCAGATATGGGGAATCAGAGGTGGGGAATCAGAGGCAGGGAATTAGATTTGCGGAATCAGAGATGGGGAATCAGAAGCAGGGAATCAGAGGCCGGGAATCAGAGGCCGGAATCAGATGCCGGGAATAAGAGACCGGGAATCAGAGATTGGGAATCAGAGGCGGGGAATGAGATATGGGGAATCAGAGGAGGGGAATCAGAGGCGGGGAAACAGAGGCGAGGAATCAGATATGGGGAATCAGAGGTGGCGAATCAAAGGCGTTGAATCAGAGATGGGGAATCAGAGGCGGGGAATCAGAGGCAGGGAATCAAACACGGGGAATCAGAGGCGGGGAATCAGAGCTGGGGAATCAGAGGCGGGGAATCAGAGTTGGGGAATCAGAGGCGGGGAATCAGAGCTGGGGAATCAGAGGTGGGGATCAGAGTCGGGGAATCAGAGGCAGGGAATCAGATGTGCGGAATCAGAGATGGGGAATCAGAGGTGGGGAATCAGCGGCTGTGAATCAGAGATGGGGAATCAGAGGCGGGGAATCAGAGGCAGGAAATCAGACACGGGGACTCAGAGGCTGGGAATCAGACGGGGGGAATCAAAGGCGGGGAATCAGAGCTGGGGAATCAGAGGCGGGGAATCAGAGTTGGGGAATCAGAAGCGGGGAATCAGATATGGGGAAACAGAGGAGGGGAATCAGAGGCGGGGAAACAGAGGCGGGGAATCTGATATGGGGAATCAGAGGTGGCGAATGAAAGGCGGTGAATCAGAGATGGGGAATCAGAGGCGGGGAATCAGAGGCAGTGAATCAAACATGGGGAATCATAGGTGGGGAATCAGAGCTGGGGAATCAGAGGCGGGGAATCAGAGTTGGGGAATCAGAGGCGGGGAATCAGATATGGGGAAACAGAGGCTGGGAATCAGAGGCAGGGAAACATAGGTGGGGAATCATATATGGGGAATCAGAGGTGGGGAATCAGAGGTTGCGAAACAGAGGCAGGGAATCAGAGCTGGGGAATCAGAGGCGGGGAATCAGAGCTGCGGAATATGAGGCAGGGAATCAGAGTTGGGGATTCAGAGGCGTGGAATCAGAGCTGGGGAATCAGAGGCGGGGAATCAGAGGCGGGGAAATAGATATGGGGAAACAGAGGCGGGGAATTAGAGGCGGGGAAACAGAGGCGGGGAATCAGATATGGGGAATCAGAGGTGGGGAATCAGAGGCAGGGAATCAGATGTGCGGAATCAGAGATGGGGAATCAGAGGCAGGGATCAGAATCAGAAGCGGGGAATCAGAGGCCGGGATCAGAGGCCGGGAATCAGATGCCGGGAATAAGAGGCCAGGAATCAGAGTCCGGGAATCAGAGATGGGGAATTAGAGGCGGGGAATGAAATATGGGGAATCAGAGGCGGGGTATCAGAGGCGGGGAATCAAACACGGGTAATCAGAGGCGGTGAATCAGAGATGGTGAATCAGAGGCGGGGAATCAGAGGCAGGGAATCAAACACGGGGAATCAGAGGCGGGGAATCAGAGCTGGGGAATCAGAGGCGGGGAATCAGAGTTGGGGAATCAGAGGCGGGGAATCAGATATGGGGAAACAGATGCGGGGAATCAGATATGGGGAATCAGAGGTGGGGAATCAGAGGATGGGAAACAGAGGCAGGGAATCAGAGGCGGGGAGTCAGAGGCGGGGAATCAGAGGCAGGGAATCAGATGTGCAGAATCAGAGATGGGGAATCAGAGGCAGCGAATCAGAGGCGGGGAATCAGAGGCGGGGAATCAGAGGCCGGGAATCAGAGGCCGGGAATCAGAGGCCGGGAATCAGAGGGCGGCAATCAGAGGCCGGGAATCAGAGATGGGGATTCAGAGGCGGGAAATCAAACACGGGGAATCAGAGCTGGGGAATCAGAGGCAGGGAATCAGAGGCGGGGAATCAGAGGAAGGGAATCAGATGTGGGGAATCAGAGGCGGGGAATCAGAGCTGGGGAATCAGAGGCGGGGAATCAGAGTTTGGGAATCAGAGGCGTGGAATTAGATATGGGGAAACAGAGGCGGGGAATCAGAGGCGGGGAAACAGAGCTGGGGAATCAGAGGCGGGGAAATCAGAGTTGGGGAATCGGAGGCGGGGAATCAGATATGGGGAATCAGAGGCGGGGAATTAGAGGCACGGAAAGAGAGGCGGGGAATCAGATATGGGGAATCAGAGGTGGGGAATCAGGGGTGGGGTATCAGAGGCTGGGTATCAGACACGGGGATTCAGAGGCGGGGAATCAGAGGCAGGGAATCAGATGTGCGGAATCAGAGATGGGGAATCAGAGGCAGGGAATCAGATGTGCGGAATCAGAGATGGGGAATCAAAGGCAGGGAATCAGAATCAGAAGCAGGGAATCAGAGGCCGGGAATCAGAGGCCGGAATCAGATGCCGGGAATAAGAGGCCGGGAATCAGAGGTGGGGTATCAGAGTCCGGGAATCATAGATGGGGATTCAGAGGCGGGGAATGAGATATGGGGAATCAGAGGCGGGGAATCAGAGGCGGGGAAACAGAGGCGGGGAATCAGATATGGCGAATCAGAGGTGGCGAATCAAAGGCGGTGAATCAGAGATGGGGAATCAGAGGCCGGGAATCAGAGGCAGGGAATCAAACACGGGGAATCAGAGGAGGGGAATCAGAATTAGGCAATCAGAGATGGGGAATCAGAGATGGGGAATCAGAGGCAGGGAATCAGACGCGGGGAATCAGAGGTGGTGAATCAGAGATGTGGAATCAGAGGCGGGGAATCAGAGGCAGGGAATCAGACGCGGGGAATAAGAGGCGGGGAATCATAGCTGGCGAATCAGAGGCGGGGAATCAGAGGTGGGGAATCAGAGGTGGGGAATCAGATATTGGGAATCAGAGGTGGGGAATCAGAGGCGGGGAAACAGAGGCGGGGAATCAGATATGGGGTATCAGAGGTGGGGAATCAGAGGTTGTGAATCAGAGATGGGGAATCAGAGGCGGGGAATCAGAGGCCGGTAATCAGACGCGGGGAATCAGAGGCGGGGAATCAGAGCTGGGAAATTAGAGGCAGGGAATCAGTGTTGGGGATTCAGAGGCGGGTAATCAGATATGGGGAAACAGAGGCGGGGAATCAAACACGGGGAATCAGAGCTGGGGAATCAGAGGCAGGGAATCAGAGGCGGGGAATCAGAGGAAGGGAATCAGATGTGGGGAATCAGAGGCGGGGAATCAGAGCTGGGGAATCGGAGGCGGGGAATCAGAGTTTGGGAATCAGAGGCGTGGAATTAGATATGGGGAAACAGAGGTGGGGAATCAGAGGCGGGGAAACAGAGCTGGGGAATCAGAGGCGGGGAAATCAGAGTTGGGGAATCGGAGGCGGGGAATCAGATATGGGGAATCAGAGGCGGGGAATTAGAGGCACGGAAAGAGAGGCGGGGAATCAGATATGGGGAATCAGAGGTGGGGAATCAGGGGTGGGGTATCAGAGGCTGGGTATCAGACACGGGGATTCAGAGGCGGGGAATCAGAGGCAGGGAATCAGATGTGCGGAATCAGAGATGGGGAATCAGAAGCAGGGAATCAGATGTGCGGAATCAGAGATGGGGAATCAAAGGCAGGGAATCAGAATCAGAAGCAGGGAATCACAGGCCGGGAATCAGAGGCCGGAATCAGATGCCGGGAATAAGAGGCCGGAAATCAGAGGTGGGGATTCAGAGTCCGGGAATCAGAGATGGGGATTCAGAGGCGGGGAATGAGATATGGGGAATCAGAGGCGGGGAATCAGAAGCGGGGAAACAGAGGCGGGGAATCAGATATGGCGAATCAGAGGTGGCGAATCAAAGGCGGTGAATCAGAGATGGGGAATCAGAGGCCGGGAATCAGAGGCAGGGAATCAAACACGGGGAATCAGAGGAGGGGAATCAGAATTGGGGAATCAGAGATGGGGAATCAGAGATGGGGAATCAGAGGCAGGGAATCAGACGCGGGGAATCAGAGGTGGTGAATCAGAGATGTGGAATCAGAAGCGGGGAATCAGATATTGGGAATCAGAGGTGGGGAATCAGAGGCGGGGAAACAGAGGCGGGGAATCAGATATGGGGTATCAGAGGTGGGGAATCAGAGGTTGTGAATCAGAGATGGGGAATCAGAGGCGGGGAATCAGAGGCCGGTAATCAGACGCGGGGAATCAGAGGCGGGGAATCAGAGCTGGGAAATTAGAGGCAGGGAATCAGAGTTGGGGATTCAGAGGCGGGGAATCAGATATGGGGAAACAGAGGCGATGAATCAGAGGCGGGCAAATAGAGGCGGGGTTCAGATATGGGGAAACAGAGGCAGGGAATCAGAGGCGGGGAAACAGAGGCGGGGAATCAGATATGGGGATCAGAGGTGGGGAATCAGAGGTTGGGAATCAGAGGCTGGGAATCAGAGGCTGGGAATCAGATGCATGGAATCAGATGCGGGGAATCAGAGGCGGGGAATCAGAGCTGGGGAATCAGAGGTGGGGAATCAAAGTTGGGGAATCGGAGGCGGGGACTTAGATATGGGGAAACAGAGGCGGGGAATCAGAGGCGGGGAAACAGAGGCGGGGAATCAGATATGGGGAATCAGAGGTGGGGAATCAGAGGCAGGGAATTAGATTTGCGGAATCAGAGATGGGGAATCAGAAGCAGGGAATCAGAGGCCGGGAATCAGAGGCCGGAATCAGATGCCGGGAATAAGAGACCGGGAATCAGAGATTGGGAATCAGAGGCGGGGAATGAGATATGGGGAATCAGAGGAGGGGAATCAGAGGCGGGGAAACAGAGGCGAGGAATCAGATATGGGGAATCAGAGGTGGCGAATCAAAGGCGTTGAATCAGAGATGGGGAATCAGGGGCGGGGAATCAGAGGCAGGGAATCAAACACGGGGAATCAGAGGCGGGGAATCAGAGCTGGGGAATCAGAGGCGGGGAATCAGAGTTGGGGAATCAGAGGCGGGGAATCAGAGCTGGGGAATCAGAGGTGGGGATCAGAGTCGGGGAATCAGAGGCAGGGAATCAGATGTGCGGAATCAGAGATGGGGAATCAGAGGTGGGGAATCAGCGGCTGTGAATCAGAGATGGGGAATCAGAGGCGGGGAATCAGAGGCAGGAAATCAGACACGGGGTCTCAGAGGCTGGGAATCAGACGGGGGGAATCAAAGGCGGGGAATCAGAGCTGGGGAATCAGAGGCGGGGAATCAGAGTTGGGGAATCAGAAGCGGGGAATCAGATATGGGGAAACAGAGGAGGGGAATCAGAGGCGGGGAAACAGAGGCGGGGAATCTGATATGGGGAATCAGAGGTGGCGAATGAAAGGCGGTGAATCAGAGATGGGGAATCAGAGGCGGGGAATCAGAGGCAGTGAATCAAACATGGGGAATCATAGGTGGGGAATCAGAGCTGGGGAATCAGAGGCGGGGAATCAGAGTTGGGGAATCAGAGGCGGGGAATCAGATATGGGGAAACAGAGGCTGGGAATCAGAGGCAGGGAAACATAGGTGGGGAATCATATATGGGGAATCAGAGGTGGGGAATCAGAGGTTGCGAAACAGAGGCAGGGAATCAGAGCTGGGGAATCAGAGGCGGGGAATCAGAGCTGCGGAATATGAGGCAGGGAATCAGAGTTGGGGATTCAGAGGCGTGGAATCAGAGCTGGGGAATCAGAGGCGGGGAATCAGAGGCGGGGAAATAGATATGGGGAAACAGAGGCGGGGAATTAGAGGCGGGGAAACAGAGGCGGGGAATCAGATATGGGGAATCAGAGGTGGGGAATCAGAGGCAGGGAATCAGATGTGCGGAATCAGAGATGGGGAATCAGAGGCAGGGATCAGAATCAGAAGCGGGGAATCAGAGGCCGGGATCAGAGGCCGGGAATCAGATGCCGGGAATAAGAGGCCAGGAATCAGAGTCCGGGAATCAGAGATGGGGAATCAGAGGCGGGGAATGAAATATGGGGAATCAGAGGCGGGGTATCAGAGGCGGGGAATCAAACACGGGTAATCAGAGGCGGTGAATCAGAGATGGTGAATCAGAGGCGGGGAATCAGAGGCAGGGAATCAAACACGGGGAATCAGAGGCGGGGAATCAGAGCTGGGGAATCAGAGGCGGGGAATCAGAGTTGGGGAATCAGAGGCGGGGAATCAGATATGGGGAAACAGATGCGGGGAATCAGATATGGGGAATCAGAGGTGGGGAATCAGAGGATGGGAAACAGAGGCAGGGAATCAGAGGCGGGGAGTCAGAGGCGGGGAATCAGAGGCAGGGAATCAGATGTGCAGAATCAGAGATGGGGAATCAGAGGCAGCGAATCAGAGGCGGGGAATCAGAGGCGGGGAATCAGAGGCCGGGAATCAGAGGCCGGGAATCAGAGGCCGGGAATCAGAGGGCGGCAATCAGAGGCCGGGAATCAGAGATGGGGATTCAGAGGCGGGAAATCAAACACGGGGAATCAGAGCTGGGGAATCAGAGGCAGGGAATCAGAGGCGGGGAATCAGAGGAAGGGAATCAGATGTGGGGAATCAGAGGCGGGGAATCAGAGCTGGGGAATCAGAGGCGGGGAATCAGAGTTTGGGAATCAGAGGCGTGGAATTAGATATGGGGAAACAGAGGCGGGGAATCAGAGGCGGGGAAACAGAGCTGGGGAATCAGAGGCGGGGAAATCAGAGTTGGGGAATCGGAGGCGGGGAATCAGATATGGGGAATCAGAGGCGGGGAATTAGAGGCACGGAAAGAGAGGCGGGGAATCAGATATGGGGAATCAGAGGTGGTGAATCAGGGGTGGGGTATCAGAGGCTGGGTATCAGACACGGGGATTCAGAGGCGGGGAATCAGAGGCAGGGAATCAGATGTGCGGAATCAGAGATGGGGAATCAGAGGCAGGGAATCAGATGTGCGGAATCAGAGATGGGGAATCAAAGGCAGGGAATCAGAATCAGAAGCAGGGAATCAGAGGCCGGGAATCAGAGGCCGGAATCAGATGCCGGGAATAAGAGGCCGGGAATCAGAGGTGGGGAATCAGAGTCCGGGAATCATAGATGGGGATTCAGAGGCGGGGAATGAGATATGGGGAATCAGAGGCGGGGAATCAGAGGCGGGGAAACAGAGGCGGGGAATCAGATATGGCGAATCAGAGGTGGCGAATCAAAGGCGGTGAATCAGAGATGGGGAATCAGAGGCCGGGAATCAGAGGCAGGGAATCAAACACGGGGAATCAGAGGAGGGGAATCAGAATTAGGCAATCAGAGATGGGGAATCAGAGATGGGGAATCAGAGGCAGGGAATCAGACGCGGGGAATCAGAGGTGGTGTATCAGAGATGTGGAATCAGAGGCGGGGAATCAGAGGCAGGGAATCAGACGCGGGGAATAAGAGGCGGGGAATCATAGCTGGCGAATCAGAGGCGGGGAATCAGAGGTGGGGAATCCGAGGTGGGGAATCAGATATTGGGAATCAGAGGTGGGGAATCAGAGGCGGGGAAACAGAGGCGGGGAATCAGATATGGGGTATCAGAGGTGGGGAATCAGAGGTTGTGAATCAGAGATGGGGAATCAGAGGCGGGGAATCAGAGGCCGGTAATCAGACGCGGGGAATCAGAGGCGGGGAATCAGAGCTGGGAAATTAGAGGCAGGGAATCAGAGTTGGGGATTCAGAGGCGGGGAATCAGATATGGGGAAACAGAGGCGGGGAATCAGAGGTGGGGATTCAGAGGCAGGGAATCAGAGTTGGGGATTCAGAGGCGGGGAATCAGATATGGGGAAACAGAGGCGGGGAATCAGAGGTGGGCAAATAGAGGCGGGGATCAGATATGGGGAAACAGAGGCGGGGAATCAGAGGCGGGGAAACAGAGGCGGGGAATCAGATATGGGGATCAGAGGTGGGGAATCAGAGGTTGGGAATCAGAGGCTGGGAATCAGAGGCTGGGAATCAGATGCATGGAATCAGATGTGGGGAATCAGAGGCGGGGAATCAGAGCTGGGGAATCAGAGGTGGGGAATCAAAGTTGGGGAATCAGAGGCGGGGACTTAGATATGGGGAAACAGAGGCGGGGAATCAGACGCGGGGTAACAGAGGCGGGGAATCAGATATGGGGAATCAGAGGTGGGGAATCAGAGGCAGGGAATTAGATTTGCGGAATCAGAAATGGGGAATCAGAAGCAGGGAATCAGAGGCCGGGAATCAGAGGCCGGAATCAGATGCCGGGAATAAGAGGCCGGGAATCAGAGGTGGGGAATCAGAGTCCGGGAATCAGAGATAGGGAATCAGAGGCGGGGAATGAGATATGGGGAATCAGAGGAGGGGAATCAGAGGCTGGGAAACAGAGGCGAGGAATCAGATATGGGGAATCAGAGGTGGCGAATCAAAGGCGTTGAATCAGAGATGGGGAATCAGAGGCGGGGAATCAGAGGCAGGGAATCAAACACGGGGAATCAGAGGCGGGGAATCAGAGCTGGGGAATCAGAGGCGGGGAATCAGAGTTGGGGAATCAGAGGCGGGGAATCAGAGCTGGGGAATCAGAGGTGGGGATCAGAGTCGGGGAATCAGAGGCAGGGAATCAGATGTGCGGAATCAGAGATGGGGAATCAGAGGTGGGGAATCAGAGGCTGTGAATCAGAGATGGGGAATCAGAGGCGGGGAATCAGAGGCAGGAAATCAGACACGGGGATTCAGAGGCTGGGAATCAGACGGGGGGAATCAAAGGCGGGGAATCAGAGCTGGGGAATCAGAGGCAGGGAATCAGAGTTGGGGATTCAGAGGCGGGGAATCAGATATGGGGAAACAGAGGCGGGGAATCAGAGGCGGGGATTCAGAGGCGGGGAATTAGATATGGGGAATCAGAGGTGGGGAATCAGAGGTGGTGAATCAGAGATGGGGAATCACAGGCGGGGAATCAGAGGCAGGGAATAGAACGCGGGAAATCAGAGGCAGGGAATCAGAGTTGGGGCATCAGAGGTTGGGAATTGGATATGGGGAAACAGAGGCGGGGAATCAGAGGCGGGGAAACAGAGGCGGGATATCAGATATGGGGAATCAGAGGTGGGGAATCAGAGGCAGTGAATCAGATGTGCGGAATCAGAGATGGGGAATCAGAGGCAGGGAATCAGAATCAGAAGCGGGGAATCAGAGGCCGGGAATCAGAGGCCGGGAATCAGATGCTGGGAATAAGAGGCCGGGAATCAGAGGTGGGGAATCAGAGTCCGGGAATCAGAGATGGGGATTCAGAGGCGGGGAATGAGATATGGAGAATCAGAGGCGGGGAATCAGAGGCGGGGAAACAGAGGTGGGGAATCAGATATGTGGAATCAGAGGTGGCGAATCAAAGGCGGTGAATCAGAGATGGGGAATCAGAGGCGGGGAATCAGAGGCAGGGAATCAAACACGGGAAATCAGAGTCGGGGAATCAGAGCTGGGGAATCAGAGGCGGGGAATCAGAGTTGGGGAATCAGAGGCAGGGAATCAGATATGGGGAAACAGGGGCAGGGAATCAGAGGCGGGGAAACAGAGGCGGGGTATCAGATATGGGGAATCAGAGGTGTGGAATCAGAGGTTGGGAATCAGAGGCAGGGAATCAGAGGCGGGGAAACAGAGGTGGGGAATCAGATATGGGGAATCAGAGGTGGCGAATCAAAGGCGGTGAAACAGAGATGGGGAATCAGGGCAGGGAATCAGAGGCAGGGAATCAGAGGTGGGGAATCAGAGGCGGGGAATCAGATATTGGGAATCAGAGGTGGGGAATCAGAGGCGGGGAAACAGAGGCGGGGAATCAGATATGGGGTATTAGAGGTGGGGAATCAGAGGTTGTGAATCAGAGATGGGGAATCAGAGGTGGGGAATCAGAGGCCGGTAATCAGACGCGGGGAATCAGAGGTGGGGAATCAGAGCTGGGAAATTAGAGGCAGGGAATCAGAGTTGGGGATTCAGAGGCGGGGAATCAGATATGGGGAAACAGAGGCGGGGAATCAGAGGCGGGCAAATAGAGGTGGGGATCAGATATGGGGAAACAGAGGCGGGGAATCAGAGGCGGGGAAACAGAGGCGGGGAATCAGATATGGGGATCAGAGGTGGGGAATCAGAGGTTGGGAATCAGAGGCTGGGAATCAGAGGCTGGGAATCAGATGCATGGAATCAGATGCGGGGAATCAGAGGCGGGTAATCAGAGCTGGGGAATCAGAGGTGGGGAATCAAAGTTGGCGAATCAGAGGCGGGGACTTAGATATGGGGAAACAGAGGTGGGGAATCAGAGGCGGGGAAACAGAGGCGGGGAATCAGATATGGGGAATCAGAGGTGGGGAATCAGAGGCAGGGAATTAGATTTGCGGAATCAGAGATGGGGAATCAGAAGCAGGGAATCAGAGGCCGGGAATCAGAGGCCGGAATCAGATGCTGGGAATAAGAGGCCGGGAATCAGAGGTGGGGAATCAGAGTCCGGGAATCAGAGATGGGGAATCAGAGGCGGGGAATGAGATATGGGGAATCAGAGGAGGGGAATCAGAGGCGGGGAAACAGAGGCGAGGAATCAGATATGGGGAATCAGAGGTGGCGAATCAAAGGCGTTGAATCAGAGATGGTGAATCAGAGGCGGGGAATCAGAGGCAGGGAATCAAACACGGGGAATCAGAGGCGGGGAATCAGAGCTGGGGAATCAGAGGCAGGGAATCAGATGTGCGGAATCAGAGATGGGGAATCAGAGGTGGGGAATCAGAGGCTGTGAATCAGAGATGGGGAATCAGAGGCGGGGAATCAGAGGCAGGAAATCAGACACGGGGATTCAGAGGCTGGGAATCAGACGGGGGGAATCAAAGGCGGGGAATCAGAGCTGGGGAATCAGAGGCAGGGAATCAGAGTTGGGGATTCAGAGGCGGGGAATCAGATATGGGGAAACAGAGGCGGGGAATCAGAGGCGGGCAAACAGAGGCGGGAAATTAGATATGGGGAATCAGAGGTGGGGAATCAGAGGTGGTGAATCAGAGATGGGGAATCACAGGCGGGGAATCAGAGGCAGGGAATAGAACGCGGGGAATCAGAGGCAGGGAATCAGAGTTGGGGCATCAGAGGTTGAGAATTAGATATGGGGAAACAGAGGCGGGGAATCAGAGGCGGGGAAACAGAGGCGGGAAATCAGATATGGGGAATCAGAGGTGGGGAATCAGAGGCAGGGGATCAGATGTGCGGAATCAGAGATGGGGAATCAGAGGCAGGGAATCAGAATCAGAAGCGGGGAATCAGAGGCCGGGAATCAGAGGCCGGGAATCAGATGCTGGGAATAAGAGGCCGGGAATCAGAGGTGGGGAATCAGAGTCCGGGAATCAGAGATGGGGATTCAGAGGCGGGGAATGAGATATGGAGAATCAGAGGCGGGGAATCAGAGGCGGGGAAACAGAGGTGGGGAATCAGATATGTGGAATCAGAGGTGGCGAATCAAAGGCGGTGAATCAGAGATGGGGAATCAGAGGCGGGGAATCAGAGGCAGGGAATCAAACACGGGAAATCAGAGGTTGGGAATCAGAGCTGGGGAATCAGAGGCGGGGAATCAGAGTTGGGGAATCAGAGGCAGGGAATCAGATATGGGGAAACAGGGGCAGGGAATCAGAGGCGGGGAAACAGAGGCGGGGAATCAGATATGGGGAATCAGAGGTGTGGAATCAGAGGTTGGGAATCAGAGGCAGGGAATCAGAGGCGGGGAAACAGAGGCGGGGAATCAGATATGGGGAATCAGAGGTGGCGAATCAAAGGCGGTGAAACAGAGATGGGGAATCAGGGCAGGGAATCAGAGGCAGGGAATCAAACACGGGGAATCAGAGCTGGGGAATCAGAGGCGGGGAATTAGAGTTGGGGAATCAGAGGAGGGGAATCAGAGGCGGGGAAACAGAGGCGGGGAATCAGATATGGGGAATCAGAGGTGGGTTATCAGAGGTTGGGAATCAGAGGCAGGGAATCTGAGGCGGGGAATCAGATGTGCGGAATCGGAGATGGGGAATCAGAGGCAGGGAATCAGAGGCGGGGAATCTGATATGGGGAATCAGAGGTGGCGAATGAAAGGCGGTGAATCAGAGATGGGGAATCAGAGGCGGGGAATCGGAGGCAGTGAATCAAACACGGGGAATCATAGGTGGGGAATCAGAGCTGGGGAATCAGAGGCGGGGAATCAGAGTTGGGGAATCAGAGGCGGGGAATCAGATATGGGGAAACAGAGGCTGGGAATCAGAGGCAGGGAAACAGAGGTGGGGAATCATATATGGGGAATCAGAGGTGGGGAATCAGAGGTTGCGAAACAGAGGCAGGGAATCAGAGCTGGGGAATCAGAGGCGGGGAATCAGAGCTGGGGAATCAGAGGCAGGGAATCAGAGTTGGGGATTCAGAGGCGGGGAATCAGAGCTGGGGAATCAGAGGCGGGGAATCAGAGGCGGGGAAATAGATATGGGGAAACAGAGGCGGGGAATTAGAGGCGGGGAAACAGAGGCGGGGAATCAGATATGGGGAATCAGAGGTGGGGAATCAGAGGCAGGGAATCAGATGTGCGGAATCAGAGATGGGGAATCAGAGGCAGGGATCAGAATCAGAAGCGGGGAATCAGAGGCCGGGATCAGAGGCCGGGAATCAGATGCCGGGAATAAGAGGCCAGGAATCAGAGTCCGGGAATCAGAGATGGGGAATCAGAGGCGGGGAATGAAATATGGGGAATCAGAGGCGGGGTATCAGAGGCGGGGAAACAGAGGCGGGGAATCTGATATGGGGAATCAGGGTGGCGAATGAAAGGCGGTGAATCAGAGATGGTGAATCAGAGGCGGGGAATCAGAGCTGGGGAATCAGAGGCGGGGAATCAGAGTTGGTGAATCAGAGGCGGGGAATCAGATATGGGGAAACAGAGGCGGGGAATCAGATATGGGGAATCAGAGGTGGGGAATCAGAGGATGGGAAACAGAGGCAGGGAATCAGAGGCGGGGAATCAGAGGCGGGGAATCAGAGGCGGGGAATCAGAGGCCGGGAATCAGAGGCCGGGAATCAGAGGCCGGGAATCGGAGGCCGGCAATCAGAGGCCGGGAATCAGAGATGGGGATTCAGAGGCGGGGAATCAAACACGGGGAATCAGAGCTGGGGAATCAGAGGCAGGGAATCAGAGGCGGGGAATCAGAGGAAGGGAATCAGATGTGGGGAATCAGAGGCGGGGAATCAGAGCTGGGGAATCAGAGGCGGGGAATCAGAGTTTGGGAATCAGAGGCGTGGAATTAGATATGGGGAAACAGAGGCGGGGAATCAGAGGCGGGGAAACAGAGCTGGGGAATCAGAGGCGGGGAAATCAGAGCTGGGGAATCGGAGGCGGGGAATCAGATATGGGGAATCAGAGGCGGGGAATTAGAGGCACGGAAAGAGAGGCGGGGAATCAGATATGGGGAATCAGAGGTGGGGAATCAGGGGTGGGGTATCAGAGGCTGGGTATCAGACACGGGGATTCAGAGGCGGGGAATCAGAGGCAGGGAATCAGACGCGGGGAATCAGAGCTGGGTAATCAGAGGCGGGGAATCAGATTTGGGGAATCAGAGGCGGGGAAACAGAGGCGGGGAATCAGATATGGGGATCAGAGGTGGGGAATCAGAGGTTGGGAATCAGAGGCTGGGAATCAGAGGCTGGGAATCAGATGCATGGAATCAGATGCGGGGAATCAGAGGCGGGTAATCAGAGCTGGGGATTCAGAGGTGGGGAATCAAAGTTGGCGAATCAGAGGCGGGGACTTAGATATGGGGAAACAGAGGTGGGGAATCAGAGGCGGGGAAACAGAGGCGGGGAATCAGATATGGGGAATCAGAGGTGGGGAATCAGAGGCAGGGAATTAGATTTGCGGAATCAGAGATGGGGAATCAGAAGCAGGGAATCAGAGGCCGGGAATCAGAGGCCGGAATCAGATGCTGGGAATAAGAGGCCGGGAATCAGAGGTGGGGAATCAGAGTCCGGGAATCAGAGATGGGGAATCAGAGGCGGGGAATGAGATATGGGGAATCAGAGGAGGGGAATCAGAGGCGGGGAAACAGAGGCGAGGAATCAGATATGGGGAATCAGAGGTGGCGAATCAAAGGCGTTGAATCAGAGATGGTGAATCAGAGGCGGGGAATCAGAGGCAGGGAATCAAACACGGGGAATCAGAGGCGGGGAATCAGAGCTGGGGAATCAGAGGCAGGGAATCAGATGTGCGGAATCAGAGATGGGGAATCAGAGGTGGGGAATCAGAGGCTGTGAATCAGAGATGGGGAATCAGAGGCGGGGAATCAGAGGCAGGAAATCAGACACGGGGATTCAGAGGCTGGGAATCAGACGGGGGGAATCAAAGGCGGGGAATCAGAGCTGGGGAATCAGAGGCAGGGAATCAGAGTTGGGGATTCAGAGGCGGGGAATCAGATATGGGGAAACAGAGGCGGGGAATCAGAGGCGGGCAAACAGAGGCGGGAAATTAGATATGGGGAATCAGAGGTGGGGAATCAGAGGTGGTGAATCAGAGATGGGGAATCACAGGCGGGGAATCAGAGGCAGGGAATAGAACGCGGGGAATCAGAGGCAGGGAATCAGAGGCGGGGAAACAGAGGCGGGAAATCAGATATGGGGAATCAGAGGTGGGGAATCAGAGGCAGGGAATCAGAATCAGAAGCGGGGAATCAGAGGCCGGGAATCAGAGGCCGGGAATCAGAGGCGGGGAATCAGAGGCGGGGAAACAGAGGCGGGAAATCAGATATGGGGAATCAGAGGTGGGGAATCAGAGGCAGGGAATCAGATGTGCGGAATCAGAGATGGGGAATCAGAGGCAGGGAATCAGAATCAGAAGCGGGGAATCAGAGGCCGGGAATCAGAGGCCGGGAATCAGATGCTGGGAATAAGAGGCCGGGAATCAGAGGTGGGGAATCAGAGTCCGGGAATCAGAGATGGGGATTCAGAGGCGGGGAATGAGATATGGAGAATCAGAGGCGGGGAATCAGAGGCGGGGAAACAGAGGTGGGGAATCAGATATGTGGAATCAGAGGTGGCGAATCAAAGGCGGTGAATCAGAGATGGGGAATCAGAGGCGGGGAATCAGAGGCAGGGAATCAAACACGGGAAATCAGAGGTTGGGAATCAGAGCTGGGGAATCAGAGGCGGGGAATCAGATATGGGGAATCAGAGGTGTGGAATCAGAGGTTGGGAATCAGAGGCAGGGAATCAGAGGCGGGGAAACAGAGGCGGGGAATCAGATATGGGGAATCAGAGGTGGCGAATCAAAGGCGGTGAAACAGAGATGGGGAATCAGGGCAGGGAATCAGAGGCAGGGAATCAAACACGGGGAATCAGAGCTGGGGAATCAGAGGCGGGGAATTAGAGTTGGGGAATCAGAGGAGGGGAATCAGAGGCGGGGAAACAGAGGCGGGGAATCAGATATGGGGAATCAGAGGTGGGTTATCAGAGGTTGGGAATCAGAGGCAGGGAATCTGAGGCGGGGAATCAGATGTGCGGAATCGGAGACGGGGAATCAGAGGCAGGGAATCAGAGGCGGGGAATCTGATATGGGGAATCAGAGGTGGCGAATGAAAGGCGGTGAATCAGAGATGGGGAATCAGAGGCGGGGAATCAGAGGCAGTGAATCAAACACGGGGAATCATAGGTGGGGAATCAGAGCTGGGGAATCAGAGGCGGGGAATCAGAGTTGGGGAATCAGAGGCGGGGAATCAGATATGGGGAAACAGAGGCTGGGAATCAGAGGCAGGGAAACAGAGGTGGGGAATCATATATGGGGAATCAGAGGTGGGGAATCAGAGGTTGCGAAACAGAGGCAGGGAATCAGAGCTGGGGAATCAGAGGCGGGGAATCAGAGCTGGGGAATCAGAGGCAGGGAATCAGAGTTGGGGATTCAGAGGCGGGGAATCAGAGCTGGGGAATCAGAGGCGGGGAATCAGAGGCGGGGAAATAGATATGGGGAAACAGAGGCGGGGAATTAGAGGCGGGGAAACAGAGGCGGGGAATCAGATATGGGGAATCAGAGGTGGGGAATCAGAGGCAGGGAATCAGATGTGCGGAATCAAAGATGGGGAATCAGAGGCAGGGATCAGAATCAGAAGCGGGGAATCAGAGGCCGGGATCAGAGGCCGGGAATCAGATGTGCGGAATCAGAGATGGGGAATCAGAGGCAGGGAATCAGATGTGCGGAATCAGAGATGGGGAATCAAAGGCAGGGAATCAGAATCAGAAGCAGGGAATCAGAGGCCGGGAATCAGAGGCCGGAATCAGATGCCGGGAATAAGAGGCCGGGAATCAGAGGTGGGGAATCAGAGTCCGGGAATCATAGATGGGGATTCAGAGGCGGGGAATGAGATATGGGGAATCAGAGGCGGGGAATCAGAGGCGGGGAAACAGAGGCGGGGAATCAGATATGGCGAATCAGAGGTGGCGAATCAAAGGCGGTGAATCAGAGATGGGGAATCAGAGGCCGGGAATCAGAGGCAGGGAATCAAACACGGGGAATCAGAGGAGGGGAATCAGAATTAGGCAATCAGAGATGGGGAATCAGAGATGGGGAATCAGAGGCAGGGAATCAGACGCGGGGAATCAGAGGTGGTGAATCAGAGATGTGGAATCAGAGGCGGGGAATCAGAGGCAGGGAATCAGACGCGGGGAATAAGAGGCGGGGAATCATAGCTGGCGAATCAGAGGCGGGGAATCAGAGGTGGGGAATCCGAGGTGGGGAATCAGATATTGGGAATCAGAGGTGGGGAATCAGAGGCGGGGAAACAGAGGCGGGGAATCAGATATGGGGTATCAGAGGTGGGGAATCAGAGGTTGTGAATCAGAGATGGGGAATCAGAGGCGGGGAATCAGAGGCCGGTAATCAGACGCGGGGAATCAGAGGCGGGGAATCAGAGCTGGGAAATTAGAGGCAGGGAATCAGAGTTGGGGATTCAGAGGCGGGGAATCAGATATGGGGAAACAGAGGCGGGGAATCAGAGGTGGGGATTCAGAGGCAGGGAATCAGAGTTGGGGATTCAGAGGCGGGGAATCAGATATGGGGAAACAGAGGCGGGGAATCAGAGGTGGGCAAATAGAGGCGGGGATCAGATATGGGGAAACAGAGGCGGGGAATCAGAGGCGGGGAAACAGAGGCGGGGAATCAGATATGGGGATCAGAGGTGGGGAATCAGAGGTTGGGAATCAGAGGCTGGGAATCAGAGGATGGGAATCAGATGCATGGAATCAGATGTGGGGAATCAGAGGCGGGGAATCAGAGCTGGGGAATCAGAGGTGGGGAATCAAAGTTGGGGAATCAGAGGCGGGGACTTAGATATGGGGAAACAGAGGCGGGGAATCAGAGGCGGGGTAACAGAGGCGGGGAATCAGATATGGGGAATCAGAGGTGGGGAATCAGAGGCAGGGAATTAGATTTGCGGAATCAGAAATGGGGAATCAGAAGCAGGGAATCAGAGGCCGGGAATCAGAGGCCGGAATCAGATGCCGGGAATAAGAGGCCGGGAATCAGAGGTGGGGAATCAGAGTCCGGGAATCAGAGATAGGGAATCAGAGGCGGGGAATGAGATATGGGGAATCAGAGGAGGGGAATCAGAGGCTGGGAAACAGAGGCGAGGAATCAGATATGGGGAATCAGAGGTGGCGAATCAAAGGCGTTGAATCAGAGATGGGGAATCAGAGGCGGGGAATCAGAGGCAGGGAATCAAACACGGGGAATCAGAGGCGGGGTATCAGAGCTGGGGAATCAGAGGCGGGGAATCAGAGTTGGGGAATCAGAGGCGGGGAATCAGAGCTGGGGAATCAGAGGTGGGGATCAGAGTCGGGGAATCAGAGGCAGGGAATCAGATGTGCGGAATCAGAGATGGGGAATCAGAGGTGGGGAATCAGAGGCTGTGAATCAGAGATGGGGAATCAGAGGCGGGGAATCAGAGGCAGGAAATCAGACACGGGGATTCAGAGGCTGGGAATCAGACGGGGGGAATCAAAGGCGGGGAATCAGAGCTGGGGAATCAGAGGCAGGGAATCAGAGTTGGGGATTCAGAGGCGGGGAATCAGATATGGGGAAACAGAGGCGGGGAATCAGAGGCGGGGATTCAGAGGCGGGGAATTAGATATGGGGAATCAGAGGTGGGGAATCAGAGGTGGTGAATCAGAGATGGGGAATCACAGGCGGGGAATCAGAGGCAGGGAATAGAACGCGGGAATTCAGAGGCAGGGAAACAGAGGTGGGGAATCATATATGGGGAATCAGAGGTGGGGAATCAGAGGTTGGGAATTAGATATGGGGAAACAGAGGCGGGGAATCAGAGGCGGGGAAACAGAGGCGGGATATCAGATATGGGGAATCAGAGGTGGGGAATCAGAGGCAGTGAATCAGATGTGCGGAATCAGAGATGGGGAATCAGAGGCAGGGAATCAGAATCAGAAGCGGGGAATCAGAGGCCGGGAATCAGAGGCCGGGAATCAGATGCTGGGAATAAGAGGCCGGGAATCAGAGGTGGGGAATCAGAGTCCGGGAATCAGAGATGGGGATTCAGAGGCGGGGAATGAGATATGGAGAATCAGAGGCGGGGAATCAGAGGCGGGGAAACAGAGGTGGGGAATCAGATATGTGGAATCAGAGGTGGCGAATCAAAGGCGGTGAATCAGAGATGGGGAATCAGAGGCGGGGAATCAGAGGCAGGGAATCAAACACGGGAAATCAGAGTCGGGGAATCAGAGCTGGGGAATCAGAGGCGGGGAATCAGAGTTGGGGAATCAGAGGCAGGGAATCAGATATGGGGAAACAGGGGCAGGGAATCAGAGGCGGGGAAACAGAGGCGGGGTATCAGATATGGGGAATCAGAGGTGTGGAATCAGAGGTTGGGAATCAGAGGCAGGGAATCAGAGGCGGGGAAACAGAGGTGGGGAATCAGATATGGGGAATCAGAGGTGGCGAATCAAAGGCGGTGAAACAGAGATGGGGAATCAGGGCAGGGAATCAGAGGCAGGGAATCAGAGGTGGGGAATCAGAGGCGGGGAATCAGATATTGGGAATCAGAGGTGGGGAATCAGAGGCGGGGAAACAGAGGCGGGGAATCAGATATGGGGTATCAGAGGTGGGGAATCAGAGGTTGTGAATCAGAGATGGGGAATCAGAGGTGGGGAATCAGAGGCCGGTAATCAGACGCGGGGAATCAGAGGTGGGGAATCAGAGCTGGGAAATTAGAGGCAGGGAATCAGAGTTGGGGATTCAGAGGCGGGGAATCAGATATGGGGAAACAGAGGCGGGGAATCAGAGGCGGGCAAATAGAGGTGGGGATCAGATATGGGGAAACAGAGGCGGGGAATCAGAGGCGGGGAAACAGAGGCGGGGAATCAGATATGGGGATCAGAGGTGGGGAATCAGAGGTTGGGAATCAGAGGCTGGGAATCAGAGGCTGGGAATCAGATGCATGGAATCAGATGCGGGGAATCAGAGGCGGGTAATCAGAGCTGGGGAATCAGAGGTGGGGAATCAAAGTTGGCGAATCAGAGGCGGGGACTTAGATATGGGGAAACAGAGGTGGGGAATCAGAGGCGGGGAAACAGAGGCGGGGAATCAGATATGGGGAATCAGAGGTGGGGAATCAGAGGCAGGGAATTAGATTTGCGGAATCAGAGATGGGGAATCAGAAGCAGGGAATCAGAGGCCGGGAATCAGAGGCCGGAATCAGATGCTGGGAATAAGAGGCCGGGAATCAGAGGTGGGGAATCAGAGTCCGGGAATCAGAGATGGGGAATCAGAGGCGGGGAATGAGATATGGGGAATCAGAGGAGGGGAATCAGAGGCGGGGAAACAGAGGCGAGGAATCAGATATGGGGAATCAGAGGTGGCGAATCAAAGGCGTTGAATCAGAGATGGTGAATCAGAGGCGGGGAATCAGAGGCAGGGAATCAAACACGGGGAATCAGAGGCGGGGAATCAGAGCTGGGGAATCAGAGGCAGGGAATCAGATGTGCGGAATCAGAGATGGGGAATCAGAGGTGGGGAATCAGAGGCTGTGAATCAGAGATGGGGAATCAGAGGCGGGGAATCAGAGGCAGGAAATCAGACACGGGGATTCAGAGGCTGGGAATCAGACGGGGGGAATCAAAGGCGGGGAATCAGAGCTGGGGAATCAGAGGCAGGGAATCAGAGTTGGGGATTCAGAGGCGGGGAATCAGATATGGGGAAACAGAGGCGGGGAATCAGAGGCGGGCAAACAGAGGCGGGAAATTAGATATGGGGAATCAGAGGTGGGGAATCAGAGGTGGTGAATCAGAGATGGGGAATCACAGGCGGGGAATCAGAGGCAGGGAATAGAACGCGGGGAATCAGAGGCAGGGAATCAGAGTTGGGGCATCAGAGGTTGAGAATTAGATATGGGGAAACAGAGGCGGGGAATCAGAGGCGGGGAAACAGAGGCGGGAAATCAGATATGGGGAATCAGAGGTGGGGAATCAGAGGCAGGGGATCAGATGTGCGGAATCAGAGATGGGGAATCAGAGGCAGGGAATCAGAATCAGAAGCGGGGAATCAGAGGCCGGGAATCAGAGGCCGGGAATCAGATGCTGGGAATAAGAGGCCGGGAATCAGAGGTGGGGAATCAGAGTCCGGGAATCAGAGATGGGGATTCAGAGGCGGGGAATGAGATATGGAGAATCAGAGGCGGGGAATCAGAGGCGGGGAAACAGAGGTGGGGAATCAGATATGTGGAATCAGAGGTGGCGAATCAAAGGCGGTGAATCAGAGATGGGGAATCAGAGGCGGGGAATCAGAGGCAGGGAATCAAACACGGGAAATCAGAGGTTGGGAATCAGAGCTGGGGAATCAGAGGCGGGGAATCAGAGTTGGGGAATCAGAGGCAGGGAATCAGATATGGGGAAACAGGGGCAGGGAATCAGAGGCGGGGAAACAGAGGCGGGGAATCAGATATGGGGAATCAGAGGTGTGGAATCAGAGGTTGGGAATCAGAGGCAGGGAATCAGAGGCGGGGAAACAGAGGCGGGGAATCAGATATGGGGAATCAGAGGTGGCGAATCAAAGGCGGTGAAACAGAGATGGGGAATCAGGGCAGGGAATCAGAGGCAGGGAATCAAACACGGGGAATCAGAGCTGGGGAATCAGAGGCGGGGAATTAGAGTTGGGGAATCAGAGGAGGGGAATCAGAGGCGGGGAAACAGAGGCGGGGAATCAGATATGGGGAATCAGAGGTGGGTTATCAGAGGTTGGGAATCAGAGGCAGGGAATCTGAGGCGGGGAATCAGATGTGCGGAATCGGAGATGGGGAATCAGAGGCAGGGAATCAGAGGCGGGGAATCTGATATGGGGAATCAGAGGTGGCGAATGAAAGGCGGTGAATCAGAGATGGGGAATCAGAGGCGGGGAATCGGAGGCAGTGAATCAAACACGGGGAATCATAGGTGGGGAATCAGAGCTGGGGAATCAGAGGCGGGGAATCAGAGTTGGGGAATCAGAGGCGGGGAATCAGATATGGGGAAACAGAGGCTGGGAATCAGAGGCAGGGAAACAGAGGTGGGGAATCATATATGGGGAATCAGAGGTGGGGAATCAGAGGTTGCGAAACAGAGGCAGGGAATCAGAGCTGGGGAATCAGAGGCGGGGAATCAGAGCTGGGGAATCAGAGGCAGGGAATCAGAGTTGGGGATTCAGAGGCGGGGAATCAGAGCTGGGGAATCAGAGGCGGGGAATCAGAGGCGGGGAAATAGATATGGGGAAACAGAGGCGGGGAATTAGAGGCGGGGAAACAGAGGCGGGGAATCAGATATGGGGAATCAGAGGTGGGGAATCAGAGGCAGGGAATCAGATGTGCGGAATCAGAGATGGGGAATCAGAGGCAGGGATCAGAATCAGAAGCGGGGAATCAGAGGCCGGGATCAGAGGCCGGGAATCAGATGCCGGGAATAAGAGGCCAGGAATCAGAGTCCGGGAATCAGAGATGGGGAATCAGAGGCGGGGAATGAAATATGGGGAATCAGAGGCGGGGTATCAGAGGCGGGGAAACAGAGGCGGGGAATCTGATATGGGGAATCAGGGTGGCGAATGAAAGGCGGTGAATCAGAGATGGTGAATCAGAGGCGGGGAATCAGAGCTGGGGAATCAGAGGCGGGGAATCAGAGTTGGTGAATCAGAGGCGGGGAATCAGATATGGGGAAACAGAGGCGGGGAATCAGATATGGGGAATCAGAGGTGGGGAATCAGAGGATGGGAAACAGAGGCAGGGAATCAGAGGCGGGGAATCAGAGGCGGGGAATCAGAGGCGGGGAATCAGAGGCCGGGAATCAGAGGCCGGGAATCAGAGGCCGGGAATCGGAGGCCGGCAATCAGAGGCCGGGAATCAGAGATGGGGATTCAGAGGCGGGGAATCAAACACGGGGAATCAGAGCTGGGGAATCAGAGGCAGGGAATCAGAGGCGGGGAATCAGAGGAAGGGAATCAGATGTGGGGAATCAGAGGCGGGGAATCAGAGCTGGGGAATCAGAGGCGGGGAATCAGAGTTTGGGAATCAGAGGCGTGGAATTAGATATGGGGAAACAGAGGCGGGGAATCAGAGGCGGGGAAACAGAGCTGGGGAATCAGAGGCGGGGAAATCAGAGCTGGGGAATCGGAGGCGGGGAATCAGATATGGGGAATCAGAGGCGGGGAATTAGAGGCACGGAAAGAGAGGCGGGGAATCAGATATGGGGAATCAGAGGTGGGGAATCAGGGGTGGGGTATCAGAGGCTGGGTATCAGACACGGGGATTCAGAGGCGGGGAATCAGAGGCAGGGAATCAGACGCGGGGAATCAGAGCTGGGTAATCAGAGGCGGGGAATCAGATTTGGGGAATCAGAGGCGGGGAAACAGAGGCGGGGAATCAGATATGGGGATCAGAGGTGGGGAATCAGAGGTTGGGAATCAGAGGCTGGGAATCAGAGGCTGGGAATCAGATGCATGGAATCAGATGCGGGGAATCAGAGGCGGGTAATCAGAGCTGGGGATTCAGAGGTGGGGAATCAAAGTTGGCGAATCAGAGGCGGGGACTTAGATATGGGGAAACAGAGGTGGGGAATCAGAGGCGGGGAAACAGAGGCGGGGAATCAGATATGGGGAATCAGAGGTGGGGAATCAGAGGCAGGGAATTAGATTTGCGGAATCAGAGATGTGGAATCAGAAGCAGGGAATCAGAGGCCGGGAATCAGAGGCCGGAATCAGATGCTGGGAATAAGAGGCCGGGAATCAGAGGTGGGGAATCAGAGTCCGGGAATCAGAGATGGGGAATCAGAGGCGGGGAATGAGATATGGGGAATCAGAGGAGGGGAATCAGAGGCGGGGAAACAGAGGCGAGGAATCAGATATGGGGAATCAGAGGTGGCGAATCAAAGGCGTTGAATCAGAGATGGTGAATCAGAGGCGGGGAATCAGAGGCAGGGAATCAAACACGGGGAATCAGAGGCGGGGAATCAGAGCTGGGGAATCAGAGGCAGGGAATCAGATGTGCGGAATCAGAGATGGGGAATCAGAGGTGGGGAATCAGAGGCTGTGAATCAGAGATGGGGAATCAGAGGCGGGGAATCAGAGGCAGGAAATCAGACACGGGGATTCAGAGGCTGGGAATCAGACGGGGGGAATCAAAGGCGGGGAATCAGAGCTGGGGAATCAGAGGCAGGGAATCAGAGTTGGGGATTCAGAGGCGGGGAATCAGATATGGGGAAACAGAGGCGGGGAATCAGAGGCGGGCAAACAGAGGCGGGAAATTAGATATGGGGAATCAGAGGTGGGGAATCAGAGGTGGTGAATCAGAGATGGGGAATCACAGGCGGGGAATCAGAGGCAGGGAATAGAACGCGGGGAATCAGAGGCAGGGAATCAGAGGCGGGGAAACAGAGGCGGGAAATCAGATATGGGGAATCAGAGGTGGGGAATCAGAGGCAGGGAATCAGAATCAGAAGCGGGGAATCAGAGGCCGGGAATCAGAGGCCGGGAATCAGAGGCGGGGAATCAGAGGCGGGGAAACAGAGGCGGGAAATCAGATATGGGGAATCAGAGGTGGGGAATCAGAGGCAGGGAATCAGATGTGCGGAATCAGAGATGGGGAATCAGAGGCAGGGAATCAGAATCAGAAGCGGGGAATCAGAGGCCGGGAATCAGAGGCCGGGAATCAGATGCTGGGAATAAGAGGCCGGGAATCAGAGGTGGGGAATCAGAGTCCGGGAATCAGAGATGGGGATTCAGAGGCGGGGAATGAGATATGGAGAATCAGAGGCGGGGAATCAGAGGCGGGGAAACAGAGGTGGGGAATCAGATATGTGGAATCAGAGGTGGCGAATCAAAGGCGGTGAATCAGAGATGGGGAATCAGAGGCGGGGAATCAGAGGCAGGGAATCAAACACGGGAAATCAGAGGTTGGGAATCAGAGCTGGGGAATCAGAGGCGGGGAATCAGATATGGGGAATCAGAGGTGTGGAATCAGAGGTTGGGAATCAGAGGCAGGGAATCAGAATCAGAAGCGGGGAATCAGAGGCCGGGAATCAGAGGCCGGGAATCAGATGCTGGGAATAAGAGGCCGGGAATCAGAGGTGGGGAATCAGAGTCCGGGAATCAGAGATGGGGATTCAGAGGCGGGGAATGAGATATGGAGAATCAGAGGCGGGGAATCAGAGGCGGGGAAACAGAGGTGGGGAATCAGATATGTGGAATCAGAGGTGGCGAATCAAAGGCGGTGAATCAGAGATGGGGAATCAGAGGCGGGGAATCAGAGGCAGGGAATCAAACACGGGAAATCAGAGGTTGGGAATCAGAGCTGGGGAATCAGAGGCGGGGAATCAGAGTTGGGGAATCAGAGGCAGGGAATCAGATATGGGGAAACAGGGGCAGGGAATCAGAGGCGGGGAAACAGAGGCGGGGAATCAGATATGGGGAATCAGAGGTGTGGAATCAGAGGTTGGGAATCAGAGGCAGGGAATCAGAGGCGGGGAAACAGAGGCGGGGAATCAGATATGGGGAATCAGAGGTGGCGAATCAAAGGCGGTGAAACAGAGATGGGGAATCAGGGCAGGGAATCAGAGGCAGGGAATCAAACACGGGGAATCAGAGCTGGGGAATCAGAGGCGGGGAATTAGAGTTGGGGAATCAGAGGAGGGGAATCAGAGGCGGGGAAACAGAGGCGGGGAATCAGATATGGGGAATCAGAGGTGGGTTATCAGAGGTTGGGAATCAGAGGCAGGGAATCTGAGGCGGGGAATCAGATGTGCGGAATCGGAGATGGGGAATCAGAGGCAGGGAATCAGAGGCGGGGAATCTGATATGGGGAATCAGAGGTGGCGAATGAAAGGCGGTGAATCAGAGATGGGGAATCAGAGGCGGGGAATCGGAGGCAGTGAATCAAACACGGGGAATCATAGGTGGGGAATCAGAGCTGGGGAATCAGAGGCGGGGAATCAGAGTTGGGGAATCAGAGGCGGGGAATCAGATATGGGGAAACAGAGGCTGGGAATCAGAGGCAGGGAAACAGAGGTGGGGAATCATATATGGGGAATCAGAGGTGGGGAATCAGAGGTTGCGAAACAGAGGCAGGGAATCAGAGCTGGGGAATCAGAGGCGGGGAATCAGAGCTGGGGAATCAGAGGCAGGGAATCAGAGTTGGGGATTCAGAGGCGGGGAATCAGAGCTGGGGAATCAGAGGCGGGGAATCAGAGGCGGGGAAATAGATATGGGGAAACAGAGGCGGGGAATTAGAGGCGGGGAAACAGAGGCGGGGAATCAGATATGGGGAATCAGAGGTGGGGAATCAGAGGCAGGGAATCAGATGTGCGGAATCAGAGATGGGGAATCAGAGGCAGGGATCAGAATCAGAAGCGGGGAATCAGAGGCCGGGATCAGAGGCCGGGAATCAGATGCCGGGAATAAGAGGCCAGGAATCAGAGTCCGGGAATCAGAGATGGGGAATCAGAGGCGGGGAATGAAATATGGGGAATCAGAGGCGGGGTATCAGAGGCGGGGAAACAGAGGCGGGGAATCTGATATGGGGAATCAGGGTGGCGAATGAAAGGCGGTGAATCAGAGATGGTGAATCAGAGGCGGGGAATCAGAGCTGGGGAATCAGAGGCGGGGAATCAGAGTTGGTGAATCAGAGGCGGGGAATCAGATATGGGGAAACAGAGGCGGGGAATCAGATATGGGGAATCAGAGGTGGGGAATCAGAGGATGGGAAACAGAGGCAGGGAATCAGAGGCGGGGAATCAGAGGCGGGGAATCAGAGGCGGGGAATCAGAGGCCGGGAATCAGAGGCCGGGAATCAGAGGCCGGGAATCGGAGGCCGGCAATCAGAGGCCGGGAATCAGAGATGGGGATTCAGAGGCGGGGAATCAAACACGGGGAATCAGAGCTGGGGAATCAGAGGCAGGGAATCAGAGGCGGGGAATCAGAGGAAGGGAATCAGATGTGGGGAATCAGAGGCGGGGAATCAGAGCTGGGGAATCAGAGGCGGGGAATCAGAGTTTGGGAATCAGAGGCGTGGAATTAGATATGGGGAAACAGAGGCGGGGAATCAGAGGCGGGGAAACAGAGCTGGGGAATCAGAGGCGGGGAAATCAGAGCTGGGGAATCGGAGGCGGGGAATCAGATATGGGGAATCAGAGGCGGGGAATTAGAGGCACGGAAAGAGAGGCGGGGAATCAGATATGGGGAATCAGAGGTGGGGAATCAGGGGTGGGGTATCAGAGGCTGGGTATCAGACACGGGGATTCAGAGGCGGGGAATCAGAGGCAGGGAATCAGACGCGGGGAATCAGAGCTGGGTAATCAGAGGCGGGGAATCAGATTTGGGGAATCAGAGGCGGGGAAACAGAGGCGGGGAATCAGATATGGGGATCAGAGGTGGGGAATCAGAGGTTGGGAATCAGAGGCTGGGAATCAGAGGCTGGGAATCAGATGCATGGAATCAGATGCGGGGAATCAGAGGCGGGTAATCAGAGCTGGGGATTCAGAGGTGGGGAATCAAAGTTGGCGAATCAGAGGCGGGGACTTAGATATGGGGAAACAGAGGTGGGGAATCAGAGGCGGGGAAACAGAAGCGGGGAATCAGATATGGGGAATCAGAGGTGGGGAATCAGAGGCAGGGAATTAGATTTGCGGAATCAGAGATGTGGAATCAGAAGCAGGGAATCAGAGGCCGGGAATCAGAGGCCGGAATCAGATGCTGGGAATAAGAGGCCGGGAATCAGAGGTGGGGAATCAGAGTCCGGGAATCAGAGATGGGGAATCAGAGGCGGGGAATGAGATATGGGGAATCAGAGGAGGGGAATCAGAGGCGGGGAAACAGAGGCGAGGAATCAGATATGGGGAATCAGAGGTGGCGAATCAAAGGCGTTGAATCAGAGATGGTGAATCAGAGGCGGGGAATCAGAGGCAGGGAATCAAACACGGGGAATCAGAGGCGGGGAATCAGAGCTGGGGAATCAGAGGCAGGGAATCAGATGTGCGGAATCAGAGATGGGGAATCAGAGGTGGGGAATCAGAGGCTGTGAATCAGAGATGGGGAATCAGAGGCGGGGAATCAGAGGCAGGAAATCAGACACGGGGATTCAGAGGCTGGGAATCAGACGGGGGGAATCAAAGGCGGGGAATCAGAGCTGGGGAATCAGAGGCAGGGAATCAGAGTTGGGGATTCAGAGGCGGGGAATCAGATATGGGGAAACAGAGGCGGGGAATCAGAGGCGGGCAAACAGAGGCGGGAAATTAGATATGGGGAATCAGAGGTGGGGAATCAGAGGTGGTGAATCAGAGATGGGGAATCACAGGCGGGGAATCAGAGGCAGGGAATAGAACGCGGGGAATCAGAGGCAGGGAATCAGAGGCGGGGAAACAGAGGCGGGAAATCAGATATGGGGAATCAGAGGTGGGGAATCAGAGGCAGGGAATCAGAATCAGAAGCGGGGAATCAGAGGCCGGGAATCAGAGGCCGGGAATCAGAGGCGGGGAATCAGAGGCGGGGAAACAGAGGCGGGAAATCAGATATGGGGAATCAGAGGTGGGGAATCAGAGGCAGGGAATCAGATGTGCGGAATCAGAGATGGGGAATCAGAGGCAGGGAATCAGAATCAGAAGCGGGGAATCAGAGGCCGGGAATCAGAGGCCGGGAATCAGATGCTGGGAATAAGAGGCCGGGAATCAGAGGTGGGGAATCAGAGTCCGGGAATCAGAGATGGGGATTCAGAGGCGGGGAATGAGATATGGAGAATCAGAGGCGGGGAATCAGAGGCGGGGAAACAGAGGTGGGGAATCAGATATGTGGAATCAGAGGTGGCGAATCAAAGGCGGTGAATCAGAGATGGGGAATCAGAGGCGGGGAATCAGAGGCAGGGAATCAAACACGGGAAATCAGAGGTTGGGAATCAGAGCTGGGGAATCAGAGGCGGGGAATCAGATATGGGGAATCAGAGGTGTGGAATCAGAGGTTGGGAATCAGAGGCAGGGAATCAGAGGCGGGGAAACAGAGGCGGGGAATCAGATATGGGGAATCAGAGGTGGCGAATCAAAGGCGGTGAAACAGAGATGGGGAATCAGGGCAGGGAATCAGAGGCAGGGAATCAAACACGGGGAATCAGAGCTGGGGAATCAGAGGCGGGGAATTAGAGTTGGGGAATCAGAGGAGGGGAATCAGAGGCGGGGAAACAGAGGCGGGGAATCAGATATGGGGAATCAGAGGTGGGTTATCAGAGGTTGGGAATCAGAGGCAGGGAATCTGAGGCGGGGAATCAGATGTGCGGAATCGGAGATGGGGAATCAGAGGCAGGGAATCAGAGGCGGGGAATCTGATATGGGGAATCAGAGGTGGCGAATGAAAGGCGGTGAATCAGAGATGGGGAATCAGAGGCGGGGAATCAGAGGCAGTGAATCAAACACGGGGAATCATAGGTGGGGAATCAGAGCTGGGGAATCAGAGGCGGGGAATCAGAGTTGGGGAATCAGAGGCGGGGAATCAGATATGGGGAAACAGAGGCTGGGAATCAGAGGCAGGGAAACAGAGGTGGGGAATCATATATGGGGAATCAGAGGTGGGGAATCAGAGGTTGCGAAACAGAGGCAGGGAATCAGAGCTGGGGAATCAGAGGCGGGGAATCAGAGCTGGGGAATCAGAGGCAGGGAATCAGAGTTGGGGATTCAGAGGCGGGGAATCAGAGCTGGGGAATCAGAGGCGGGGAATCAGAGGCGGGGAAATAGATATGGGGAAACAGAGGCGGGGAATTAGAGGCGGGGAAACAGAGGCGGGGAATCAGATATGGGGAATCAGAGGTGGGGAATCAGAGGCAGGGAATCAGATGTGCGGAATCAAAGATGGGGAATCAGAGGCAGGGATCAGAATCAGAAGCGGGGAATCAGAGGCCGGGATCAGAGGCCGGGAATCAGATGCCGGGAATAAGAGGCCAGGAATCAGAGTCCGGGAATCAGAGATGGGGAATCAGAGGCGGGGAATGAAATATGGGGAATCAGAGGCGGGGTATCAGAGGCGGGGAAACAGAGGCGGGGAATCTGATATGGGGAATCAGGGTGGCGAATGAAAGGCGGTGAATCAGAGATGGTGAATCAGAGGCGGGGAATCAGAGCTGGGGAATCAGAGGCGGGGAATCAGAGTTGGTGAATCAGAGGCGGGGAATCAGATATGGGGAAACAGAGGCGGGGAATCAGATATGGGGAATCAGAGGTGGGGAATCAGAGGATGGGAAACAGAGGCAGGGAATCAGAGGCGGGGAGTCAGAGGCGGGGAATCAGAGGCAGGGAATCAGATGTGCAGAATCAGAGATGGGGAATCAGAGGCAGCGAATCAGAGGCGGGGAATCAGAGGCGGGGAATCAGAGGCCGGGAATCAGAGGCCGGGAATCAGAGGCCGGGAATCGGAGGCCGGCAATCAGAGGCCGGGAATCAGAGATGGGGATTCAGAGGCGGGGAATCAAACACGGGGAATCAGAGCTGGGGAATCAGAGGCAGGGAATCAGAGGCGGGGAATCAGAGGAAGGGAATCAGATGTGGGGAATCAGAGGCGGGGAATCAGAGCTGGGGAATCAGAGGCGGGGAATCAGAGTTTGGGAATCAGAGGCGTGGAATTAGATATGGGGAAACAGAGGCGGGGAATCAGAGGCGGGGAAACAGAGCTGGGGAATCAGAGGCGGGGAAATCAGAGTTGGGGAATCGGAGGCGGGGAATCAGATATGGGGAATCAGAGGCGGGGAATTAGAGGCATGGAAAGAGAGGCGGGGAATCAGATATGGGGAATCAGAGGTGGGGAATCAGGGGTGGGGTATCAGAGGCTGGGTATCAGACACGGGGATTCAGAGGCGGGGAATCAGAGGCAGGGAATCAGACGCGGGGAATCAGAGCTGGGTAATCAGAGGCGGGGAATCAGATTTGGGGAATCAGAGGCGGGGAATCAGAGGCGGGGAATTAGATATGGGGAAACAGAGGCGGGGAATCAGAGGCGGGGAAACAGAGGCGGGAAATCAGATATGGGGAATCAGAGGTGGGGAATCAGAGGCAGGGAATCAGATGTGCGGAATCAGAGATGGGGAATCAGAGGCAGGGAATCAGAATCAGAAGCGGGGAATCAGAGGCCGGGAATCAGAGGCCGGGAATCAGATGCTGGGAATAAGAGGCCGGAAATCAGAGGTGGGGAATCAGAGTCCGGGAATCAGAGATGGGGATTCAGAGGCGGGGAATTAGATATGGGGAATCAGAGGCGGGGAATCAGAGGCGGTGAATCAGAGATGGGGAATCAGAGGCGGGGAATCAGAGGCAGGGATTCAAACACGGGAAATCAGAGGTGGGGAATCAGAGCTGAGGAATCAGAGGCGGGGAATCAGAGTTGGGGAATCAGAGGCAGGGAATCAGATATGGGGAAACAGGGGCAGGGAATCAGAGGCGGGGAAACAGAGGCGGGGAATCAGATATGGGGAATCAGAGGTGTGGAATCAGAGGTTGGGAATCAGAGGCAGGGAATCAGAGGCGGGGAAACAGAGGCGGGGAATCAGATATGGGGAATCAGAGGTGGCGAATCAAAGGCGGTGAAACAGAGATGGGGAATCAGGGCAGGGAATCAGAGGCAGGGAATCAAACACGGGGAATCAGAGCTGGGGAATCAGAGGCGGGGAATTAGAGTTGGGGAATCAGAGGAGGGGAATCAGAGGCGGGGAAACAGAGGCGGGGAATCAGATATGGGGAATCAGAGGTGGGTTATCAGAGGTTGGGAATCAGAGGCAGGGAATCTGAGGCGGGGAATCAGATGTGCGGAATCGGAGATGGGGAATCAGAGGGAGGGAATCAGAGGCGGGGAATCTGATATGGGGAATCAGAGGTGGCGAATGAAAGGTGGTGAATCAGAGATGGGGAATCAGAGGCGGGGAATCAGAGGCAGTGAATCAAACACGGGGAATCATAGGTGGGGAATCAGAGCTGGGGAATCAGAGGCGGGGAATCAGAGTTGGGGAATCAGAGGCGGGGAATCAGATATGGGGAAACAGAGGCTGGGAATCAGAGGCAGGGAAACAGAGGTGGGGAATCATATATGGGGAATCAGAGGTGGGGAATCAGAGGTTGCGAAACAGAGGCAGGGAATCAGAGCTGGGGAATCAGAGGCGGGGAATCAGAGCTGGGGAATCAGAGGCAGGGAATCAGAGTTGGGGATTCAGAGGCGGGGAATCAGAGCTGGGGAATCAGAGGCGGGGAATCAGAGGCGGGGAATAGATATGGGGAAACAGAGGCGGGGAATTAGAGGCGGGGAAACAGAGGCGGGGAATCAGATATGGGGAATCAGAGGTGGGGAATCAGAGGCAGGGAATCAGATGTGCGGAATCAGAGATGGGGAATCAGAGGCAGGGATCAGAATCAGAAGCGGGGAATCAGAGGCTGGGATCAGAGGCCGGGAATCAGATGCCGGGAATAAGAGGCCAGGAATCAGAGTCCGGGAATCAGAGATGGGGAATCAGAGGCGGGGAATGAAATATGGGGAATCAGAGGCGGGGTATCAGAGGCGGGGAAACAGAGGCGAGGAATCTGATATGGGGAATCAGGGTGGCAAATGAAAGGCGGTGAATCAGAGGCAGGGAATCAAACACGGGGAATCAGAGGCGGGGAATCAGAGCTGGGGAATCAGAGGCGGGGAATCGGAGGCCGGCAATCAGAGGCCGGGAATCAGAGATGGGGATTCAGAGGCGGGGAATCAAACACGGGGAATCAGAGCTGGGGAATCAGAGGCAGGGAATCAGAGGCGGGGAATCAGAGGAAGGGAATCAGATGTGGGGAATCAGAGGCGGGGAATCAGAGCTGGGGAATCAGAGGCGGGGAATCAGAGTTTGGGAATCAGAGGCGTGGAATTAGATATGGGGAAACAGAGGCGGGGAATCAGAGGCGGGGAAACAGAGCTGGGGAATCAGAGGCGGGGAAATCAGAGTTGGGGAATCGGAGGCGGGGAATCAGATATGGGGAATCAGAGGCGGGGAATTAGAGGCACGGAAAGAGAGGCGGGGAATCAGATATGGGGAATCAGAGGTGGGGAATCAGGGGTGGGGTATCAGAGGCTGGCTATCAGACACTGGGATTCAGAGGCGGGGAATCAGAGGCAGGGAATCAGACGCGGGGAATCAGAGCTGGGTAATCAGAGGCGGGGAATCAGATTTGGGGAATCAGAGGCGGGGAATTAGATATGGGGAAACAGAGGCGGGGAATCAGAGGCGGGGAAACAGAGGCGGGGAATCAGATATGGGGAATCAGAGGTGTGGAATCAGAGGCAGGGAATCAGATGTGCGGAATCAGAGATGGGGAATCAGAGGCTGGGATCAGAATCAGAAGTGGGGAATCAGAGGCCGGGATCAGAGTCCGGGATTCAGATGCCGGGAATAAGAGGCCAGGAATCAGAGTCCTGGAATCAGAGATGGGGAATCAGAGGTTGGGAATGAGATATGGGGAATCAGAGGTTGGGAAACAGAGGCAGGGAATCAGAGGCGGGGAGTCAGAGGTGGGGAATCAGAGGCAGAGATTCAGATGTGCGGAATCAGAGATGGGGAATCAGAGGCGGGGAATCAGAGGCCGGGAATCAGAGGCCGGGGATGAGACGCCGGGAATCAGAGGCCGGCAATCAGAGGCCGGGAATCAAAGATGGGGAATCAGAGGCGGGGAATCAAACACGGGGAATCAGAGCTGGGGAATCAGAGGCGGGGAATCAGAGTTGGGGAATCAGAGGCGGGGAATCAGATATGGGGAAACAGAGGCGGGGAATCAGAGGCGGGGAATCAGAGCTGGGGAATCAGAAGCGTGGAATCAGAGTTGGGGAGTCAGAGGCGGGGAATCAGAAATGGGGAATCAGAGGCGGGGAATCAGAGGCGCAGAAACAGAGGCGGGGTATCAGATATGGGGAATCAGAGGTGGGGAATCAGGGGCGGGGTATCAGAGGCTGGGTATCAGACACGGGGATTCAGAGGCTGGGAATCAGAGATGGGGAATCAGAGGCGGGGAATCAGATGCAGGGAATAAGACGCGGGGAATCAGAGGCGGGGAATCAGAGCTGGGGAATCAGAGGCGGGGAATCAGACTTGGGGAATCAGAGTGGGGAATCAGATATGGGGAAACAGAGGCGGGGAATCAGAGGCGGGGAAACAGAGGCGGGGAATCAGATATGGGGACTCAGAGGTGGGGAATCAGAGGTTGGGAATCAGAGGAGGGAATCAGAGGCGGGGAATCAGAGGCGGGGTATCAGAGGCAGGGAATCGGATGTGCGGAATCAGAGATGGGGAATCAGAAGTGGGGAATCAGAGTCCAGGAATCAGAGATGGGGAATCAGAGGCGGGGAATCAGAGGCGGGGAAAATAGGTGGGGAATCAGATATGGGGAATCAGAGGCGGGGAAACAGAGGCGGGGAATCAGATATGGGGTATCAGAGGTGGGGAATCAGAGGTTGTGAATCAGAGATGGGGAATCAGAGGCGGGGAATCAGAGGCCGGTAATCAGACGCGGGGAATCAGAGCCGGGGAATCAGAGCTGGGAAATTAGAGGCAGGGAATCAGAGTTGGGGATTCAGAGGCGGGGAATCAGATATGGGGAAACAGAGGCGATGAATCAGAGGCGGGCAAATAGAGGCGGGGTTCAGATATGGGGAAACAGAGGCGGGGAATCAGAGGCGGGGAAACAGAGGCGGGGAATCAGATATGGGGATCAGAGGTGGGGAATCAGAGGTTGGGAATCAGAGGCTGGGAATCAGAGGCTGGGAATCAGATGCATGGAATCAGATGCGAGGAATCAGAGGCGGGGAATCAGAGCTGGGGAATCAGAGGTGGGGAATCAAAGTTGGGGAATCAGAGGCGGGGACTTAGATATGGGGAAACAGAGGCGGGGAATCAGAGGCGGGGAAACAGAGGCGGGGAATCAGATATGGGGAATCAGAGGTGGGGAATCAGAGGCAGGGAATTAGATTTGCGGAATCAGAGATGGGGAATCAGAAGCAGGGAATCAGAGGCCGGGAATCAGAGGCCGGAATCAGATGCCGGGAATAAGAGACCGGGAATCAGAGATTGGGAATCAGAGGCGGGGAATGAGATATGGGGAATCAGAGGAGGGGAATCAGAGGCGGGGAAACAGAGGCGAGGAATCAGATATGGGGAATCAGAGGTGGCGAATCAAAGGCGTTGAATCAGAGATGGGGAATCAGAGGCGGGGAATCAGAGGCAGGGAATCAAACACGGGGAATCAGAGGCGGGGAATCAGAGCTGGGGAATCAGAGGCGGGGAATCAGAGTTGGGGAATCAGAGGCGGGGAATCAGAGCTGGGGAATCAGAGGTGGGGATCAGAGTCGGGGAATCAGAGGCAGGGAATCAGATGTGCGGAATCAGAGATGGGGAATCAGAGGTGGGGAATCAGCGGCTGTGAATCAGAGATGGGGAATCAGAGGCGGGGAATCAGAGGCAGGAAATCAGACACGGGGACTCAGAGGCTGGGAATCAGACGGGGGGAATCAAAGGCGGGGAATCAGAGCTGGGGAATCAGAGGCAGGGAATCAGAGTTGGGGAATCAGAAGCGGGGAATCAGATATGGGGAAACAGAGGAGGGGAATCAGAGGCGGGGAAACAGAGGCGGGGAATCTGATATGGGGAATCAGAGGTGGCGAATGAAAGGCGGTGAATCAGAGATGGGGAATCAGAGGCGGGGAATCAGAGGCAGTGAATCAAACACGGGGAATCATAGGTGGGGAATCAGAGCTGGGGAATCAGAGGCGGGGAATCAGAGTTGGGGAATCTGAGGCGGGGAATCAGATATGGGGAAACAGAGGCTGGGAATCAGAGGCAGGGAAACATAGGTGGGGAATCATATATGGGGAATCAGAGGTGGGGAATCAGAGGTTGCGAAACAGAGGCAGGGAATCAGAGCTGGGGAATCAGAGGCGGGGAATCAGAGCTGCGGAATATGAGGCAGGGAATCAGAGTTGGGGATTCAGAGGCGTGGAATCAGAGCTGGGGAATCAGAGGCGGGGAATCAGAGGCGGGGAAATAGATATGGGGAAACAGAGGCGGGGAATCAGAGGCGGGGAATCAGAGGCCGGGAATCAGAGGCCGGGGATGAGACGCCGGGAATCAGAGGCCGGCAATCAGAGGCCGGGAATCAAAGATGGGGAATCAGAGGCGGGGAATCAAACACGGGGAATCAGAGCTGGGGAATCAGAGGCGGGGAATCAGAGTTGGGGAATCAGAGGCGGGGAATCAGATATGGGGAAACAGAGGCGGGGAATCAGAGGCGGGGAATCAGAGCTGGGGAATCAGAAGCGTGGAATCAGAGTTGGGGAGTCAGAGGCGGGGAATCAGAAATGGGGAATCAGAGGCGGGGAATCAGAGGCGCAGAAACAGAGGCGGGGTATCAGATATGGGGAATCAGAGGTGGGGAATCAGGGGCGGGGTATCAGAGGCTGGGTATCAGACACGGGGATTCAGAGGCTGGGAATCAGAGATGGGGAATCAGAGGCGGGGAATCAGATGCAGGGAATAAGACGCGGGGAATCAGAGGCGGGGAATCAGAGCTGGGGAATCAGAGGCGGGGAATCAGACTTGGGGAATCAGAGTGGGGAATCAGATATGGGGAAACAGAGGCGGGGAATCAGAGGCGGGGAAACAGAGGCGGGGAATCAGATATGGGGACTCAGAGGTGGGGAATCAGAGGTTGGGAATCAGAGGAGGGAATCAGAGGCGGGGAATCAGAGGCGGGGTATCAGAGGCAGGGAATCGGATGTGCGGAATCAGAGATGGGGAATCAGAAGTGGGGAATCAGAGTCCAGGAATCAGAGATGGGGAATCAGAGGCGGGGAATCAGAGGCGGGGAAAATAGGTGGGGAATCAGATATGGGGAATCAGAGGCGGGGAAACAGAGGCGGGGAATCAGATATGGGGTATCAGAGGTGGGGAATCAGAGGTTGTGAATCAGAGATGGGGAATCAGAGGCGGGGAATCAGAGGCCGGTAATCAGACGCGGGGAATCAGAGCCGGGGAATCAGAGCTGGGAAATTAGAGGCAGGGAATCAGAGTTGGGGATTCAGAGGCGGGGAATCAGATATGGGGAAACAGAGGCGATGAATCAGAGGCGGGCAAATAGAGGCGGGGTTCAGATATGGGGAAACAGAGGCGGGGAATCAGAGGCGGGGAAACAGAGGCGGGGAATCAGATATGGGGATCAGAGGTGGGGAATCAGAGGTTGGGAATCAGAGGCTGGGAATCAGAGGCTGGGAATCAGATGCATGGAATCAGATGCGAGGAATCAGAGGCGGGGAATCAGAGCTGGGGAATCAGAGGTGGGGAATCAAAGTTGGGGAATCAGAGGCGGGGACTTAGATATGGGGAAACAGAGGCGGGGAATCAGAGGCGGGGAAACAGAGGCGGGGAATCAGATATGGGGAATCAGAGGTGGGGAATCAGAGGCAGGGAATTAGATTTGCGGAATCAGAGATGGGGAATCAGAAGCAGGGAATCAGAGGCCGGGAATCAGAGGCCGGAATCAGATGCCGGGAATAAGAGACCGGGAATCAGAGATTGGGAATCAGAGGCGGGGAATGAGATATGGGGAATCAGAGGAGGGGAATCAGAGGCGGGGAAACAGAGGCGAGGAATCAGATATGGGGAATCAGAGGTGGCGAATCAAAGGCGTTGAATCAGAGATGGGGAATCAGAGGCGGGGAATCAGAGGCAGGGAATCAAACACGGGGAATCAGAGGCGGGGAATCAGAGCTGGGGAATCAGAGGCGGGGAATCAGAGTTGGGGAATCAGAGGCGGGGAATCAGAGCTGGGGAATCAGAGGTGGGGATCAGAGTCGGGGAATCAGAGGCAGGGAATCAGATGTGCGGAATCAGAGATGGGGAATCAGAGGTGGGGAATCAGCGGCTGTGAATCAGAGATGGGGAATCAGAGGCGGGGAATCAGAGGCAGGAAATCAGACACGGGGACTCAGAGGCTGGGAATCAGACGGGGGGAATCAAAGGCGGGGAATCAGAGCTGGGGAATCAGAGGCAGGGAATCAGAGTTGGGGAATCAGAAGCGGGGAATCAGATATGGGGAAACAGAGGAGGGGAATCAGAGGCGGGGAAACAGAGGCGGGGAATCTGATATGGGGAATCAGAGGTGGCGAATGAAAGGCGGTGAATCAGAGATGGGGAATCAGAGGCGGGGAATCAGAGGCAGTGAATCAAACACGGGGAATCATAGGTGGGGAATCAGAGCTGGGGAATCAGAGGCGGGGAATCAGAGTTGGGGAATCAGAGGCGGGGAATCAGATATGGGGAAACAGAGGCTGGGAATCAGAGGCAGGGAAACATAGGTGGGGAATCATATATGGGGAATCAGAGGTGGGGAATCAGAGGTTGCGAAACAGAGGCAGGGAATCAGAGCTGGGGAATCAGAGGCGGGGAATCAGAGCTGCGGAATATGAGGCAGGGAATCAGAGTTGGGGATTCAGAGGCGTGGAATCAGAGCTGGGGAATCAGAGGCGGGGAATCAGAGGCGGGGAAATAGATATGGGGAAACAGAGGCGGGGAATTAGAGGCGGGGAAACAGAGGCGGGGAATCAGATATGGGGAATCAGAGGTGGGGAATCAGAGGCAGGGAATCAGATGTGCGGAATCAGAGATGGGGAATCAGAGGCAGGGATCAGAATCAGAAGCGGGGAATCAGAGGCCGGGATCAGAGGCCGGGAATCAGATGCCGGGAATAAGAGGCCAGGAATCAGAGTCCGGGAATCAGAGATGGGGAATCAGAGGCGGGGAATGAAATATGGGGAATCAGAGGCGGGGTATCAGAGGCGGGGAAACAGAGGCCGGGAATCTGATATGGGGAATCAGGGTGGCGAATGAAAGGCGGTGAATCAGAGATGGTGAATCAGAGGCGGGGAATCAGAGGCAGGGAATCAAACACGGGGAATCAGAGGCGGGGAATCAGAGCTGGGGAATCAGAGGCGGGGAATCAGAGTTGGGGAATCAGAGGCGGGGAATCAGATATGGGGAAACAGATGCGGGGAAACAGATATGGGGAATCAGAGGTGGGGAATCAGAGGATGGGAAACAGAGGCAGGGAATCAGAGGCGGGGAGTCAGAGGCGGGGAATCAGAGGCAGGGAATCAGATGTGCAGAATCAGAGATGGGGAATCAGAGGCAGCGAATCAGAGGCGGGGAATCAGAGGCGGGGAATCAGAGGCCGGGAATCAGAGGCCGGGAATCAGAGGCCGGGAATCAGAGGGCGGCAATCAGAGGCCGGGAATCAGAGATGGGGATTCAGAGGCGGGAAATCAAACACGGGGAATCAGAGCTGGGGAATCAGAGGCAGGGAATCAGAGGCGGGGAATCAGAGGAAGGGAATCAGATGTGGGGAATCAGAGGCGGGGAATCAGAGCTGGGGAATCAGAGGCGGGGAATCAGAGTTTGGGAATCAGAGGCGTGGAATTAGATATGGGGAAACAGAGGCGGGGAATCAGAGGCGGGGAAACAGAGCTGGGGAATCAGAGGCGGGGAAATCAGAGTTGGGGAATCGGAGGTGGGGAATCAGATATGGGGAATCAGAGGCGGGGAATTAGAGGCACGGAAAGAGAGGCGGGGAATCAGATATGGGGAATCAGAGGTGGGGAATCAGGGGTGGGGTATCAGAGGCTGGGTATCAGACACGGGGATTCAGAGGCGGGGAATCAGAGGCAGGGAATCAGATGTGCGGAATCAGAGATGGGGAATCAGAGGCAGGGAATCAGATGTGCGGAATCAGAGATGGGGAATCAAAGGCAGGGAATCAGAATCAGAAGCAGGGAATCAGAGGCCGGGAATCAGAGGCCGGAATCAGATGCCGGGAATAAGAGGCCGGGAATCAGAGGTGGGGAATCAGAGTCCGGGAATCAGAGATGGGGATTCAGAGGCGGGGAATGAGATATGGGGAATCAGAGGCGGGGAATCAGAGGCGGGGAAACAGAGGCGGGGAATCAGATATGGCGAATCAGAGGTGGCGAATCAAAGGCGGTGAATCAGAGATGGGGAATCAGAGGCCGGGAATCAGAGGCAGGGAATCAAACACGGGGAATCAGAGGAGGGGAATCAGAATTAGGCAATCAGAGATGGGGAATCAGAGATGGGGAATCAGAGGCAGGGAATCAGACGCGGGGAAGCAGAGGTGGTGAATCAGAGATGTGGAATCAGAGGCGGGGAATCAGAGGCAGGGAATCAGACGCGGGGAATAAGAGGCGGGGAATCATAGCTGGCGAATCAGAGGCGGGGAATCAGAGGTGGGGAATCAGAGGTGGGGAATCAGATATTGGGAATCAGAGGTGGGGAATCAGAGGCGGGGAAACAGAGGCGGGGAATCAGATATGGGGTATCAGAGGTGGGGAATCAGAGGTTGTGAATCAGAGATGGGGAATCAGAGGCGGGGAATCAGAGGCCGGTAATCAGACGCGGGGAATCAGAGGCGGGGAATCAGAGCTGGGAAATTAGAGGCAGGGAATCAGAGTTGGGGATTCAGAGGCGGGGAATCAGATATGGGGAAACAGAGGCGGGGAATCAGAGGTGGGCAAATAGAGGCGGGGATCAGATATGGGGAAACAGAGGCGGGGAATCAGAGGCGGGGAAACAGAGGCGGGGAATCAGATATGGGGATCAGAGGTGGGGAATCAGAGGTTGGGAATCAGAGGCTGAGAATCAGAGGCTGGGAATCAGATGCATGGAATCAGATGCGGGGAATCAGAGGCGGGGAATCAGAGCTGGGGAATCAGAGGTGGGGAATCAAAGTTGGGGAATCAGAGGCGGGGACTTAGATATGGGGAAACAGAGGCGGGGAATCAGAGGCGGGGTAACAGAGGCGGGGAATCAGATATGGGGAATCAGAGGTGGGGAATCAGAGGCAGGGAATTAGATTTGCGGAATCAGAAATGGGGAATCAGAAGCAGGGAATCAGAGGCCGGGAATCAGAGGCCGGAATCAGATGCCGGGAATAAGAGGCCGGGAATCAGAGGTGGGGAATCAGAGTCCGGGAATCAGAGATAGGGAATCAGAGGCGGGGAATGAGATATGGGGAATCAGAGGAGGGGAATCAGAGGCTGGGAAACAGAGGCGAGGAATCAGATATGGGGAATCAGAGGTGGCGAATCAAAGGCGTTGAATCAGAGATGGGGAATCAGAGGCGGGGAATCAGAGGCAGGGAATAAAACACGGGGAATCAGAGGCGGGGAATCAGAGCTGGGGAATCAGAGGCGGGGAATCAGAGTTGGGGAATCAGAGGCGGGGAATCAGAGCTGGGGAATCAGAGGTGGGGATCAGAGTCGGGGAATCAGAGGCAGGGAATCAGATGTGCGGAATCAGAGATGGGGAATCAGAGGTGGGGAATCAGAGGCTGTGAATCAGAGATGGGGAATCAGAGGCGGGGAATCAGAGGCAGGAAATCAGACACGGGGATTCAGAGGCTGGGAATCAGACGGGGGGAATCAAAGGCGGGGAATCAGAGCTGGGGAATCAGAGGCAGGGAATCAGAGTTGGGGATTCAGAGGCGGGGAATCAGATATGGGGAAACAGAGGCGGGGAGTCAGAGGCGGGGATTCAGAGGCGGGGAATTAGATATGGGGAATCAGAGGTGGGGAATCAGAGGTGGTGAATCAGAGATGGGGAATCACAGGCGGGGAATCAGAGGCAGGGAATAGAACGCGGGAAATCAGAGGCAGGGAATCAGAGTTGGGGCATCAGAGGTTGGGAATTAGATATGGGGAAACAGAGGCGGGGAATCAGAGGCGGGGAAACAGAGGCGGGATATCAGATATGGGGAATCAGAGGTGGGGAATCAGAGGCAGTGAATCAGATGTGCGGAATCAGAGATGGGGAATCAGAGGCAGGGAATCAGAATCAGAAGCGGGGAATCAGAGGCCGGGAATCAGAGGCCGGGAATCAGATGCTGGGAATAAGAGGCCGGGAATCAGAGGTGGGGAATCAGAGTCCGGGAATCAGAGATGGGGATTCAGAGGCGGGGAATGAGATATGGAGAATCAGAGGCGGGGAATCAGAGGCGGGGAAACAGAGGTGGGGAATCAGATATGTGGAATCAGAGGTGGCGAATCAAAGGCGGTGAATCAGAGATGGGGAATCAGAGGCGGGGAATCAGAGGCAGGGAATCAAACACGGGAAATCAGAGGCGGGGAATCAGAGCTGGGGAATCAGAGGCGGGGAATCAGAGTTGGGGAATCAGAGGCAGGGAATCAGATATGGGGAAACAGGGGCAGGGAATCAGAGGCGGGGAAACAGAGGCGGGGTATCAGATATGGGGAATCAGAGGTGTGGAATCAGAGGTTGGGAATCAGAGGCAGGGAATCAGAGGCGGGGAAACAGAGGTGGGGAATCAGATATGGGGAATCAGAGGTGGCGAATCAAAGGCGGTGAAACAGAGATGGGGAATCAGGGCAGGGAATCAGAGGCAGGGAATCAGAGGTGGGGAATCAGAGGCGGGGAATCAGATATTGGGAATTAGAGGTGGGGAATCAGAGGCGGGGAAACAGAGGCGGGGAATCAGATATGGGGTATCAGAGGTGGGGAATCAGAGGTTGTGAATCAGAGATGGGGAATCAGAGGTGGGGAATCAGAGGCCGGTAATCAGACGCGGGGAATCAGAGGTGGGGAATCAGAGCTGGGAAATTAGAGGCAGGGAATCAGAGTTGGGGATTCAGAGGCGGGGAATCAGATATGGGGAAACAGAGGCGGGGAATCAGAGGCGGGCAAATAGAGGTGGGGATCAGATATGGGGAAACAGAGGCGGGGAATCAGAGGCAGGGAAACAGAGGCGGGGAATCAGATATGGGGATCAGAGGTGGGGAATCAGAGGTTGGGAATCAGAGGCTGGGAATCAGAGGCTGGGAATCAGATGCATGGAATCAGATGCGGGGAATCAGAGGCGGGTAATCAGAGCTGGGGAATCAGAGGTGGGGAATCAAAGTTGGCGAATCAGAGGCGGGGACTTAGATATGGGGAAACAGAGGTGGGGAATCAGAGGCGGGGAAACAGAGGCGGGGAATCAGATATGGGGAATCAGAGGTGGGGAATCAGAGGCAGGGAATTAGATTTGCGGAATCAGAGATGGGGAATCAGAAGCAGGGAATCAGAGGCCGGGAATCAGAGGCCGGAATCAGATGCTGGGAATAAGAGGCCGGGAATCAGAGGTGGGGAATCAGAGTCCGGGAATCAGAGATGGGGAATCAGAGGCGGGGAATGAGATATGGGGAATCAGAGGAGGGGAATCAAAGGCGGGGAAACAGAGGCGAGGAATCAGATATGGGGAATCAGAGGTGGCGAATCAAAGGCGTTGAATCAGAGATGGTGAATCAGAGGCGGGGAATCAGAGGCAGGGAATCAAACACGGGGAATCAGAGGCGGGGAATCAGAGCTGGGGAATCAGAGGCAGGGAATCAGATGTGCGGAATCAGAGATGGGGAATCAGAGGTGGGGAATCAGAGGCTGTGAATCAGAGATGGGGAATCAGAGGCGGGGAATCAGAGGCAGGAAATCAGACACGGGGACTCAGAGGCTGGGAATCAGACGGGGGGAATCAAAGGCGGGGAATCAGAGCTGGGGAATCAGAGGCAGGGTATCAGAGTTGGGGAATCAGAAGCGGGGAATCAGATATGGGGAAACAGAGGAGGGGAATCAGAGGCGGGGAAACAGAGGCGGGGAATCTGATATGGGGAATCAGAGGTGGCGAATGAAAGGCGGTGAATCAGAGATGGGGAATCAGAGGCGGGGAATCAGAGGCAGTGAATCAAACACGGGGAATCATAGGTGGGGAATCAGAGCTGGGGAATCAGAGGCGGGGAATCAGAGTTGGGGAATCAGAGGCGGGGAATCAGATATGGGGAAACAGAGGCTGGGAATCAGAGGCAGGGAAACATAGGTGGGGAATCATATATGGGGAATCAGAGGTGGGGAATCAGAGGTTGCGAAACAGAGGCAGGGAATCAGAGCTGGGGAATCAGAGGCGGGGAATCAGAGCTGCGGAATATGAGGCAGGGAATCAGAGTTGGGGATTCAGAGGCGTGGAATCAGAGCTGGGGAATCAGAGGCGGGGAATCAGAGGCGGGGAAATAGATATGGGGAAACAGAGGCGGGGAATTAGAGGCGGGGATACAGAGGCGGGGAATCAGATATGGGGAATCAGAGGTGGGGAATCAGAGGCAGGGAATCAGATGTGCGGAATCAGAGATGGGGAATCAGAGGCAGGGATCAGAATCAGAAGCGGGGAATCAGAGGCCGGGATCAGAGGCCGGGAATCAGATGCCGGGAATAAGAGGCCAGGAATCAGAGTCCGGGAATCAGAGATGGGGAATCAGAGGCGGGGAATGAAATATGGGGAATCAGAGGCGGGGTATCAGAGGCGGGGAAACAGAGGCGGGGAATCTGATATGGGGAATCAGGGTGGCGAATGAAAGGCGGTGAATCAGAGATGGTGAATCAGAGGCGGGGAATCAGAGGCAGGGAATCAAACACGGGGAATCAGAGGCGGGGAATCAGAGCTGGGGAATCAGAGGCGGGGAATCAGAGTTGGGGAATCAGAGGCGGGGAATCAGATATGGGGAAACAGATGCGGGGAATCAGATATGGGGAATCAGAGGTGGGGAATCAGAGGATGGGAAACAGAGGCAGGGAATCAGAGGCGGGGAGTCAGAGGCGGGGAATCAGAGGCAGGGAATCAGATGTGCAGAATCAGAGATGGGGAATCAGAGGCAGCGAATCAGAGGCGGGGAATCAGAGGCGGGGAATCAGAGGCCGGGAATCAGAGGCCGGGAATCAGAGGCCGGGAATCAGAGGGCGGCAATCAGAGGCCGGGAATCAGAGATGGGGATTCAGAGGCGGGAAATCAAACACGGGGAATCAGAGCTGGGGAATCAGAGGCAGGGAATCAGAGGCGGGGAATCAGAGGAAGGGAATCAGATGTGGGGAATCAGAGGCGGGGAATCAGAGCTGGGGAATCAGAGGCGGGGAATCAGAGTTTGGGAATCAGAGGCGTGGAATTAGATATGGGGAAACAGAGGCGGGGAATCAGAGGCGGGGAAACAGAGCTGGGGAATCAGAGGCGGGGAAATCAGAGTTGGGGAATCGGAGGCGGGGAATCAGATATGGGGAATCAGAGGCGGGGAATTAGAGGCACGGAAAGAGAGGCGGGGAATCAGATATGGGGAATCAGAGGTGGGGAATCAGGGGTGGGGTATCAGAGGCTGGGTATCAGACACGGGGATTCAGAGGCGGGGAATCAGAGGCAGGGAATCAGATGTGCGGAATCAGAGATGGGGAATCAGAGGCAGGGAATCAGATGTGCGGAATCAGAGATGGGGAATCAAAGGCAGGGAATCAGAATCAGAAGCAGGGAATCAGAGGCCGGGAATCAGAGGCCGGAATCAGATGCCGGGAATAAGAGGCCGGGAATCAGAGGTGGGGAATCAGAGTCCGGGAATCAGAGATGGGGATTCAGAGGCGGGGAATGAGATATGGGGAATCAGAGGCGGGGAATCAGAGGCGGGGAAACAGAGGCGGGGAATCAGATATGGCGAATCAGAGGTGGCGAATCAAAGGCGGTGAATCAGAGATGGGGAATCAGAGGCCGGGAATCAGAGGCAGGGAATCAAACACGGGGAATCAGAGGAGGGGAATCAGAATTAGGCAATCAGAGATGGGGAATCAGAGATGGGGAATCAGAGGCAGGGAATCAGACGCGGGGAAGCAGAGGTGGTGAATCAGAGATGTGGAATCAGAGGCGGGGAATCAGAGGCAGGGAATCAGACGCGGGGAATAAGAGGCGGGGAATCATAGCTGGCGAATCAGAGGCGGGGAATCAGAGGTGGGGAATCAGAGGTGGGGAATCAGATATTGGGAATCAGAGGTGGGGAATCAGAGGCGGGGAAACAGAGGCGGGGAATCAGATATGGGGTATCAGAGGTGGGGAATCAGAGGTTGTGAATCAGAGATGGGGAATCAGAGGCGGGGAATCAGAGGCCGGTAATCAGACGCGGGGAATCAGAGGCGGGGAATCAGAGCTGGGAAATTAGAGGCAGGGAATCAGAGTTGGGGATTCAGAGGCGGGGAATCAGATATGGGGAAACAGAGGCGGGGAATCAGAGGTGGGCAAATAGAGGCGGGGATCAGATATGGGGAAACAGAGGCGGGGAATCAGAGGCGGGGAAACAGAGGCGGGGAATCAGATATGGGGATCAGAGGTGGGGAATCAGAGGTTGGGAATCAGAGGCTGGGAATCAGAGGCTGGGAATCAGATGCATGGAATCAGATGCGGGGAATCAGAGGCGGGGAATCAGAGCTGGGGAATCAGAGGTGGGGAATCAAAGTTGGGGAATCAGAGGCGGGGACTTAGATATGGGGAAACAGAGGCGGGGAATCAGAGGCGGGGTAACAGAGGCGGGGAATCAGATATGGGGAATCAGAGGTGGGGAATCAGAGGCAGGGAATTAGATTTGCGGAATCAGAAATGGGGAATCAGAAGCAGGGAATCAGAGGCCGGGAATCAGAGGCCGGAATCAGATGCCGGGAATAAGAGGCCGGGAATCAGAGGTGGGGAATCAGAGTCCGGGAATCAGAGATAGGGAATCAGAGGCGGGGAATGAGATATGGGGAATCAGAGGAGGGGAATCAGAGGCTGGGAAACAGAGGCGAGGAATCAGATATGGGGAATCAGAGGTGGCGAATCAAAGGCGTTGAATCAGAGATGGGGAATCAGAGGCGGGGAATCAGAGGCAGGGAATAAAACACGGGGAATCAGAGGCGGGGAATCAGAGCTGGGGAATCAGAGGCGGGGAATCAGAGTTGGGGAATCAGAGGCGGGGAATCAGAGCTGGGGAATCAGAGGTGGGGATCAGAGTCGGGGAATCAGAGGCAGGGAATCAGATGTGCGGAATCAGAGATGGGGAATCAGAGGTGGGGAATCAGAGGCTGTGAATCAGAGATGGGGAATCAGAGGCGGGGAATCAGAGGCAGGAAATCAGACACGGGGATTCAGAGGCTGGGAATCAGACGGGGGGAATCAAAGGCGGGGAATCAGAGCTGGGGAATCAGAGGCAGGGAATCAGAGTTGGGGATTCAGAGGCGGGGAATCAGATATGGGGAAACAGAGGCGGGGAATCAGAGGCGGGGATTCAGAGGCGGGGAATTAGATATGGGGAATCAGAGGTGGGGAATCAGAGGTGGTGAATCAGAGATGGGGAATCACAGGCGGGGAATCAGAGGCAGGGAATAGAACGCGGGAAATCAGAGGCAGGGAATCAGAGTTGGGGCATCAGAGGTTGGGAATTAGATATGGGGAAACAGAGGCGGGGAATCAGAGGCGGGGAAACAGAGGCGGGATATCAGATATGGGGAATCAGAGGTGGGGAATCAGAGGCAGTGAATCAGATGTGCGGAATCAGAGATGGGGAATCAGAGGCAGGGAATCAGAATCAGAAGCGGGGAATCAGAGGCCGGGAATCAGAGGCCGGGAATCAGATGCTGGGAATAAGAGGCCGGGAATCAGAGGTGGGGAATCAGAGTCCGGGAATCAGAGATGGGGATTCAGAGGCGGGGAATGAGATATGGAGAATCAGAGGCGGGGAATCAGAGGCGGGGAAACAGAGGTGGGGAATCAGATATGTGGAATCAGAGGTGGCGAATCAAAGGCGGTGAATCAGAGATGGGGAATCAGAGGCGGGGAATCAGAGGCAGGGAATCAAACACGGGAAATCAGAGGCGGGGAATCAGAGCTGGGGAATCAGAGGCGGGGAATCAGAGTTGGGGAATCAGAGGCAGGGAATCAGATATGGGGAAACAGGGGCAGGGAATCAGAGGCGGGGAAACAGAGGCGGGGTATCAGATATGGGGAATCAGAGGTGTGGAATCAGAGGTTGGGAATCAGAGGCAGGGAATCAGAGGCGGGGAAACAGAGGTGGGGAATCAGATATGGGGAATCAGAGGTGGCGAATCAAAGGCGGTGAAACAGAGATGGGGAATCAGGGCAGGGAATCAGAGGCAGGGAATCAGAGGTGGGGAATCAGAGGCGGGGAATCAGATATTGGGAATCAGAGGTGGGGAATCAGAGGCGGGGAAACAGAGGCGGGGAATCAGATATGGGGTATCAGAGGTGGGGAATCAGAGGTTGTGAATCAGAGATGGGGAATCAGAGGTGGGGAATCAGAGGCCGGTAATCAGACGCGGGGAATCAGAGGTGGGGAATCAGAGCTGGGAAATTAGAGGCAGGGAATCAGAGTTGGGGATTCAGAGGCGGGGAATCAGATATGGGGAAACAGAGGCGGGGAATCAGAGGCGGGCAAATAGAGGTGGGGATCAGATATGGGGAAACAGAGGCGGGGAATCAGAGGCAGGGAAACAGAGGCGGGGAATCAGATATGGGGATCAGAGGTGGGGAATCAGAGGTTGGGAATCAGAGGCTGGGAATCAGAGGCTGGGAATCAGATGCATGGAATCAGATGCGGGGAATCAGAGGCGGGTAATCAGAGCTGGGGAATCAGAGGTGGGGAATCAAAGTTGGCGAATCAGAGGCGGGGACTTAGATATGGGGAAACAGAGGTGGGGAATCAGAGGCGGGGAAACAGAGGCGGGGAATCAGATATGGGGAATCAGAGGTGGGGAATCAGAGGCAGGGAATTAGATTTGCGGAATCAGAGATGGGGAATCAGAAGCAGGGAATTAGAGGCCGGGAATCAGAGGCCGGAATCAGATGCTGGGAATAAGAGGCCGGGAATCAGAGGTGGGGAATCAGAGTCCGGGAATCAGAGATGGGGAATCAGAGGCGGGGAATGAGATATGGGGAATCAGAGGAGGGGAATCAGAGGCGGGGAAACAGAGGCGAGGAATCAGATATGGGGAATCAGAGGTGGCGAATCAAAGGCGTTGAATCAGAGATGGTGAATCAGAGGCGGGGAATCAGAGGCAGGGAATCAAACACGGGGAATCAGAGGCGGGGAATCAGAGCTGGGGAATCAGAGGCAGGGAATCAGAGGCGGGGAATCAGAGGCGGGGAAATAGATATGGGGAAACAGAGGCGGGGAATTAGAGGCGGGGAAACAGAGGCGGGGAATCAGATATGGGGAATCAGAGATGGGGAATCAGAGGTGGGGAATCAGAGGCTGTGAATCAGAGATGGGGAATCAGAGGCGGGGAATCAGAGGCAGGAAATCAGACACGGGGATTCAGAGGCTGGGAATCAGACGGGGGGAATCAAAGGCGGGGAATCAGAGCTGGGGAATCAGAGGCAGGGAATCAGAGTTGGGGATTCAGAGGCGGGGAATCAGATATGGGGAAACAGAGGCGGGGAATCAGAGGCGGGCAAACAGAGGCGGGAAATTAGATATGGGGAATCAGAGGTGGGGAATCAGAGGTGGTGAATCAGAGATGGGGAATCACAGGCGGGGAATCAGAGGCAGGGAATAGAACGCGGGGAATCAGAGGCAGGGAATCAGAGTTGGGGCATCAGAGGTTGAGAATTAGATATGGGGAAACAGAGGCGGGGAATCAGAGGCGGGGAAACAGAGGCGGGAAATCAGATATGGGGAATCAGAGGTGGGGAATCAGAGGCAGGGAATCAGATGTGCGGAATCAGAGATGGGGAATCAGAGGCAGGGAATCAGAATCAGAAGCGGGGAATCAGAGGCCGGGAATCAGAGGCCGGGAATCAGATGCTGGGAATAAGAGGCCGGGAATCAGAGTGTGGGAATCAGAGTCCGGGAATCAGAGATGGGGATTCAGAGGCGGGGAATGAGATATGGAGAATCAGAGGCGGGGAATCAGAGGCGGGGAAACAGAGGTGGGGAATCAGATATGTGGAATCAGAGGTGGCGAATCAAAGGCGGTGAATCAGAGATGGGGAATCAGAGGCGGGGAATCAGAGGCAGGGAATCAAACACGGGAAATCAGAGGTTGGGAATCAGAGCTGGGGAATCAGAGGCGGGGAATCAGAGTTGGGGAATCAGAGGCAGGGAATCAGATATGGGGAAACAGGGGCAGGGAATCAGAGGCGGGGAAACAGAGGCGGGGAATCAGATATGGGGAATCAGAGGTGTGGAATCAGAGGTTGGGAATCAGAGGCAGGGAATCAGAGGCGGGGAAACAGAGGCGGGGAATCAGATATGGGGAATCAGAGGTGGCGAATCAAAGGCGGTGAAACAGAGATGGGGAATCAGGGCAGGGAATCAGAGGCAGGGAATCAAACACGGGGAATCAGAGCTGGGGAATCAGAGGCGGGGAATTAGAGTTGGGGAATCAGAGGAGGGGAATCAGAGGCGGGGAAACAGAGGCGGGGAATCAGATATGGGGAATCAGAGGTGGGTTATCAGAGGTTGGGAATCAGAGGCAGGGAATCTGAGGCGGGGAATCAGATGTGCGGAATCGGAGATGGGGAATCAGAGGCAGGGAATCAGAGGCGGGGAATCTGATATGGGGAATCAGAGGTGGCGAATGAAAGGCGGTGAATCAGAGATGGGGAATCAGAGGCGGGGAATCGGAGGCAGTGAATCAAACACGGGGAATCATAGGTGGGGAATCAGAGCTGGGGAATCAGAGGCGGGGAATCAGAGTTGGGGAATCAGAGGCGGGGAATCAGATATGGGGAAACAGAGGCTGGGAATCAGAGGCAGGGAAACAGAGGTGGGGAATCATATATGGGGAATCAGAGGTGGGGAATCAGAGGTTGCGAAACAGAGGCAGGGAATCAGAGCTGGGGAATCAGAGGCGGGGAATCAGAGCTGGGGAATCAGAGGCAGGGAATCAGAGTTGGGGATTCAGAGGCGGGGAATCAGAGCTGGGGAATCAGAGGCGGGGAATCAGAGGCGGGGAAATAGATATGGGGAAACAGAGGCGGGGAATTAGAGGCGGGGAAACAGAGGCGGGGAATCAGATATGGGGAATCAGAGGTGGGGAATCAGAGGCAGGGAATCAGATGTGCGGAATCAGAGATGGGGAATCAGAGGCAGGGATCAGAATCAGAAGCGGGGAATCAGAGGCCGGGATCAGAGGCCGGGAATCAGATGCCGGGAATAAGAGGCCAGGAATCAGAGTCCGTGAATCAGAGATGGGGAATCAGAGGCGGGGAATAAAATATGGGGAATCAGAGGCGGGGTATCAGAGGCCGGGAAACAGAGGCGGGGAATCTGATATGGGGAATCAGGGTGGCGAATGAAAGGCGGTGAATCAGAGATGGTGAATCAGAGGCGGGGAATCAGAGCTGGGGAATCAGAGGCGGGGAATCAGAGTTGGTGAATCAGAGGCGGGGAATCAGATATGGGGAATCAGAGGTGGGGAATCAGAGGATGGGAAACAGAGGCAGGGAATCAGAGGCGGGGAGTCAGAGGCGGGGAATCAGAGGCAGGGAATCAGATGTGCAGAATCAGAGATGGGGAATCAGAGGCAGCGAATCAGAGGCGGGGAATCAGAGGCGGGGAATCAGAGGCCGGGAATCAGAGGCCGGGAATCAGAGGCCGGGAATCGGAGGCCGGCAATCAGAGGCCGGGAATCAGAGATGGGGATTCAGAGGCGGGGAATCAAACACGGGGAATCAGAGCTGGGGAATCAGAGGCAGGGAATCAGAGGCGGGGAATCAGAGGAAGGGAATCAGATGTGCGGAATCAGAGGCGGGGAATCAGAGCTGGGGAATCAGAGGCGGGGAATCAGAGTTTGGGAATCAGAGGCGTGGAATTAGATATGGGGAAACAGAGGCGGGGAATCAGAGGCGGGGAAACAGAGCTGGGGAATCAGAGGCGGGGAAATCAGAGCTGGCGAATCGGAGGCGGGGAATCAGATATGGGGAATCAGAGGCGGGGAATTAGAGGCACGGAAAGAGAGGCGGGGAATCAGATATGGGGAATCAGAGGTGGGGAATCAGGGGTGGGGTATCAGAGGCTGGGTATCAGACACGGGGATTCAGAGGCGGGGAATCAGAGGCAGGGAATCAGACGCGGGGAATCAGAGCTGGGTAATCAGAGGCGGGGAATCAGATTTGGGGAATCAGAGGCGGGGAAACAGAGGCGGGGAATCAGATATGGGGATCAGAGGTGGGGAATCAGAGGTTGGGAATCAGAGGCTGGGAATCAGAGGCTGGGAATCAGATGCATGGAATCAGATGCGGGGAATCAGAGGCGGGTAATCAGAGCTGGGGAATCAGAGGTGGGGAATCAAAGTTGGCGAATCAGAGGCGGTGACTTAGATATGGGGAAACAGAGGTGGGGAATCAGAGGCGGGGAAACAGAGGCGGGGAATCAGATATGGGGAATCAGAGGTGGGGAATCAGAGGCAGGGAATTAGATTTGCGGAATCAGAGATGGGGAATCAGAAGCAGGGAATCAGAGGCCGGGAATCAGAGGCCGGAATCAGATGCCGGGAATAAGAGGCCGGGAATCAGAGGTGGGGAATCAGAGTCCGGGAATCAGAGATAGGGAATCAGAGGCGGGGAATGAGATATGGGGAATCAGAGGAGGGGAATCAGAGGCTGGGAAACAGAGGCGAGGAATCAGATATGGGGAATCAGAGGTGGCGAATCAAAGGCGTTGAATCAGAGATGGGGAATCAGAGGCGGGGAATCAGAGGCAGGGAATCAAACACGGGGAATCAGAGGCGGGGAATCAGAGCTGGGGAATCAGAGGCGGGGAATCAGAGTTGGGGAATCAGAGGCGGGGAATCAGAGCTGGGGAATCAGAGGTGGGGATCAGAGTCGGGGAATCAGAGGCAGGGAATCAGATGTGCGGAATCAGAGATGGGGAATCAGAGGTGGGGAATCAGAGGCTGTGAATCAGAGATGGGGAATCAGAGGCGGGGAATCAGAGGCAGGAAATCAGACACGGGGATTCAGAGGCTGGGAATCAGACGGGGGGAATCAAAGGCGGGGAATCAGAGCTGGGGAATCAGAGGCAGGGAATCAGAGTTGGGGATTCAGAGGCGGGGAATCAGATATGGGGAAACAGAGGCGGGGAATCAGAGGCGGGGATTCAGAGGCGGGGAATTAGATATGGGGAATCAGAGGTGGGGAATCAGAGGTGGTGAATCAGAGATGGGGAATCACAGGCGGGGAATCAGAGGCAGGGAATAGAACGCGGGAAATCAGAGGCAGGGAATCAGAGTTGGGGCATCAGAGGTTGGGAATTAGATATGGGGAAACAGAGGCGGGGAATCAGAGGCGGGGAAACAGAGGCGGGATATCAGATATGGGGAATCAGAGGTGGGGAATCAGAGGCAGTGAATCAGATGTGCGGAATCAGAGATGGGGAATCAGAGGCAGGGAATCAGAATCAGAAGCGGGGAATCAGAGGCCGGGAATCAGAGGCCGGGAATCAGATGCTGGGAATAAGAGGCCGGGAATCAGAGGTGGGGAATCAGAGTCCGGGAATCAGAGATGGGGATTCAGAGGCGGGGAATGAGATATGGAGAATCAGAGGCGGGGAATCAGAGGCGGGGAAACAGAGGTGGGGAATCAGATATGTGGAATCAGAGGTGGCGAATCAAAGGCGGTGAATCAGAGATGGGGAATCAGAGGCGGGGAATCAGAGGCAGGGAATCAAACACGGGAAATCAGAGTCGGGGAATCAGAGCTGGGGAATCAGAGGCGGGGAATCAGAGTTGGGGAATCAGAGGCAGGGAATCAAATATGGGGAAACAGGGGCAGGGAATCAGAGGCGGGGAAACAGAGGCGGGGTATCAGATATGGGGAATCAGAGGTGTGGAATCAGAGGTTGGGAATCAGAGGCAGGGAATCAGAGGCGGGGAAACAGAGGTGGGGAATCAGATATGGGGAATCAGAGGTGGCGAATCAAAGGCGGTGAAACAGAGATGGGGAATCAGGGCAGGGAATCAGAGGCAGGGAATCAGAGGTGGGGAATCAGAGGCGGGGAATCAGATATTGGGAATCAGAGGTGGGGAATCAGAGGCGGGGAAACAGAGGCGGGGAATCAGATATGGGGTATCAGAGGTGGGGAATCAGAGGTTGTGAATCAGAGATGGGGAATCAGAGGTGGGGAATCAGAGGCCGGTAATCAGACGCGGGGAATCAGAGGTGGGGAATCAGAGCTGGGAAATTAGAGGCAGGGAATCAGAGTTGGGGATTCAGAGGCGGGGAATCAGATATGGGGAAACAGAGGCGGGGAATCAGAGGCGGGCAAATAGAGGTGGGGATCAGATATGGGGAAACAGAGGCGGGGAATCAGAGGCGGGGAAACAGAGGCGGGGAATCAGATATGGGGATCAGAGGTGGGGAATCAGAGGTTGGGAATCAGAGGCTGGGAATCAGAGGCTGGGAATCAGATGCATGGAATCAGATGCGGGGAATCAGAGGCGGGTAATCAGAGCTGGGGAATCAGAGGTGGGGAATCAAAGTTGGCGAATCAGAGGCGGGGACTTAGATATGGGGAAACAGAGGTGGGGAATCAGAGGTGGGGAAACAGAGGCGGGGAATCAGATATGGGGAATCAGAGGTGGGGAATCAGAGGCAGGGAATTAGATTTGCGGAATCAGAGATGGGGAATCAGAAGCAGGGAATCAGAGGCCGGGAATCAGAGGCCGGAATCAGATGCTGGGAATAAGAGGCCGGGAATCAGAGGTGGGGAATCAGAGTCCGGGAATCAGAGATGGGGAATCAGAGGCGGGGAATGAGATATGGGGAATCAGAGGAGGGGAATCAGAGGCGGGGAAACAGAGGCGAGGAATCAGATATGGGGAATCAGAGGTGGCGAATCAAAGGCGTTGAATCTGAGATGGTGAATCAGAGGCGGGGAATCAGAGGCAGGGAATCAAACACGGGGAATCAGAGGCGGGGAATCAGAGCTGGGGAATCAGAGGCAGGGAATCAGATGTGCGGAATCAGAGATGGGGAATCAGAGGTGGGGAATCAGAGGCTGTGAATCAGAGATGGGGAATCAGAGGCGGGGAATCAGAGGCAGGAAATCAGACACGGGGATTCAGAGGCTGGGAATCAGACGGGGGGAATCAAAGGCGGGGAATCAGAGCTGGGGAATCAGAGGCAGGGAATCAGAGTTGGGGATTCAGAGGCGGGGAATCAGATATGGGGAAACAGAGGCGGGGAATCAGAGGCGGGCAAACAGAGGCGGGAAATTAGATATGGGGAATCAGAGGTGGGGAATCAGAGGTGGTGAATCAGAGATGGGGAATCACAGGCGGGGAATCAGAGGCAGGGAATAGAACGCGGGGAATCAGAGGCAGGGAATCAGAGTTGGGGCATCAGAGTTTGAGAATTAGATATGGGGAAACAGAGGCGGGGAATCAGAGGCGGGGAAACAGAGGCGGGAAATCAGATATGGGGAATCAGAGGTGGGGAATCAGAGGCAGGGAATCAGATGTGCGGAATCAGAGATGGGGAATCAGAGGCAGGGAATCAGAATCAGAAGCGGGGAATCAGAGGCCGGGAATCAGAGGCCGGGAGTCAGATGCTGGGAATAAGAGGCCGGGAATCAGAGGTGGGGAATCAGAGTCCGGGAATCAGAGATGGGGATTCAGAGGCGGGGAATGCGATATGGAGAATCAGAGGCGGGGAATCAGAGGCGGGGAAACAGAGGTGGGGAATCAGATATGTGGAATCAGAGGTGGCGAATCAAAGGCGGTGAATCAGAGATGGGGAATCAGAGGCGGGGATTCAGAGGCAGGGAATCAAACACGGGAAATCAGAGGTTGGGAATCAGAGCTGGGGAATCAGAGGCGGGGAATCAGAGTTGGGGAATCAGAGGCAGGGAATCAGATATGGGGAAACAGGGGCAGGGAATCAGAGGCGGGGAAACAGAGGCGGGGAATCAGATATGGGGAATCAGAGGTGTGGAATCAGAGGTTGGGAATCAGAGGCAGGGAATCAGAGGCGGGGAAACAGAGGCGGGGAATCAGATATGGGGAATCAGAGGTGGCGAATCAAAGGCGGTGAAACAGAGATGGGGAATCAGGGCAGGGAATCAGAGGCAGGGAATAAAACACGGGGAATCAGAGCTGGGGAATCAGAGGCGGGGAATTAGAGTTGGGGAATCAGAGGAGGGGAATCAGAGGCGGGGAAACAGAGGCGGGGAATCAGATATGGGGAATCAGAGGTGGGTTATCAGAGGTTGGGAATCAGAGGCAGGGAATCTGAGGCGGGGAATCAGATGTGCGGAATCGGAGATGGGGAATCAGAGGCAGGGAATCAGAGGCGGGGAATCTGATATGGGGAATCAGAGGTGGCGAATGAAAGGCGGTGAATCAGAGATGGGGAATCAGAGGCGGGGAATCGGAGGCAGTGAATCAAACACGGGGAATCATAGGTGGGGAATCAGAGCTGGGGAATCAGAGGCGGGGAATCAGAGTTGGGGAATCAGAGGCGGGGAATCAGATATGGGGAAACAGAGGCTGGGAATCAGAGGCAGGGAAACAGAGGTGGGGAATCATATATGGGGAATCAGAGGTGGGGAATCAGAGGTTGCGAAACAGAGGCAGGGAATCAGAGCTGGGGAATCAGAGGCGGGGAATCAGAGCTGGGGAATCAGAGGCAGGGAATCAGAGTTGGGGATTCAGAGGCGGGGAATCAGAGCTGGGGAATCAGAGGCGGGGAATCAGAGGCGGGGAAATAGATATGGGGAAACAGAGGCGGGGAATTAGAGGCGGGGAAACAGAGGCGGGGAATCAGATATGGGGAATCAGAGGTGGGGAATCAGAGGCAGGGAATCAGATGTGCGGAATCAGAGATGGGGAATCAGAGGCAGGGATCAGAATCAGAAGCGGGGAATCAGAGGCCGGGATCAGAGGCCGGGAATCAGATGCCGGGAATAAGAGGCCAGGAATCAGAGTCCGGGAATCAGAGATGGGGAATCAGAGGCGGGGAATGAAATATGGGGAATCAGAGGCGGGGTATCAGAGGCGGGGAAACAGAGGCGGGGAATCTGATATGGGGAATCAGGGTGGCGAATGAAAGGCGGTGAATCAGAGATGGTGAATCAGAGGCGGGGAATCAGAGCTGGGGAATCAGAGGCGGGGAATCAGAGTTGGTGAATCAGAGGCGGGGAATCAGATATGGGGAATCAGAGGTGGGGAATCAGAGGATGGGAAACAGAGGCAGGGAATCAGAGGCGGGGAGTCAGAGGCGGGGAATCAGAGGCAGGGAATCAGATGTGCAGGATCAGAGAAGGGGAATCAGAGGCAGCGAATCAGAGGCGGGGAATCAGAGGCGGGGAATCAGAGGCCGGGAATCAGAGGCCGGGAATCAGAGGCCGGGAATCGGAGGCCGGCAATCAGAGGCCGGGAATCAGAGATGGGGATTCAGAGGCGGGGAATCAAACACGGGGAATCAGAGCTGGGGAATCAGAGGCAGGGAATCAGAGGCGGGGAATCAGAGGAAGGGAATCAGATGTGGGGAATCAGAGGCGGGGAATCAGAGCTGGGGAATCAGAGGCGGGGAATCAGAGTTTGGGAATCAGAGGCGTGGAATTAGATATGGGGAAACAGAGGCGGGGAATCAGAGGCGGGGAAACAGAGCTGGGGAATCAGAGGCGGGGAAATCAGAGCTGGGGAATCGGAGGCGGGGAATCAGATATGGGGAATCAGAGGCGGGGAATTAGAGGCACGGAAAGAGAGGCGGGGAATCAGATATGGGGAATCAGAGGTGGGGAATCAGGGGTGGGGTATCAGAGGCTGGGTATCAGACACGGGGATTCAGAGGCGGGGAATCAGAGGCAGGGAATCAGACGCGGGGAATCAGAGCTGGGTAATCAGAGGCGGGGAATCAGATTTGGGGAATCAGAGGCGGGGAAACAGAGGCGGGGAATCAGATATGGGGATCAGAGGTGGGGAATCAGAGGTTGGGAATCAGAGGCTGGGAATCAGAGGCTGGGAATCAGATGCATGGAATCAGATGCGGGGAATCAGAGGCGGGTAATCAGAGCTGGGGAATCAGAGGTGGGGAATCAAAGTTGGCGAATCAGAGGCGGGGACTTAGATATGGGGAAACAGAGGTGGGGAATCAGAGGCGGGGAAACAGAGGCGGGGAATCAGATATGGGGAATCAGAGGTGGGGAATCAGAGGCAGGGAATTAGATTTGCGGAATCAGAGATGGGGAATCAGAAGCAGGGAATCAGAGGCCGGGAATCAGAGGCCGGAATCAGATGCTGGGAATAAGAGGCCGGGAATCAGAGGTGGGGAATCAGAGTCCGGGAATCAGAGATGGGGAATCAGAGGCGGGGAATGAGATATGGGGAATCAGAGGAGGGGAATCAGAGGCGGGGAAACAGAGGCGAGGAATCAGATATGGGGAATCAGAGGTGGCGAATCAAAGGCGTTGAATCAGAGATGGTGAATCAGAGGCGGGGAATCAGAGGCAGGGAATCAAACACGGGGAATCAGAGGCGGGGAATCAGAGCTGGGGAATCAGAGGCAGGGAATCAGATGTGCGGAATCAGAGATGGGGAATCAGAGGTGGGGAATCAGAGGCTGTGAATCAGAGATGGGGAATCAGAGGCGGGGAATCAGAGGCAGGAAATCAGACACGGGGATTCAGAGGCTGGGAATCAGACGGGGGGAATCAAAGGCGGGGAATCAGAGCTGGGGAATCAGAGGCAGGGAATCAGAGTTGGGGATTCAGAGGCGGGGAATCAGATATGGGGAAACAGAGGCGGGGAATCAGAGGCGGGCAAACAGAGGCGGGAAATTAGATATGGGGAATCAGAGGTGGGGAATCAGAGGTGGTGAATCAGAGATGGGGAATCACAGGCGGGGAATCAGGGGCAGGGAATAGAACGCGGGGAATCAGAGGCAGGGAATCAGAGTTGGGGCATCAGAGGTTGAGAATTAGATATGGGGAAACAGAGGCGGGGAATCAGAGGCGGGGAAACAGAGGCGGGAAATCAGATATGGGGAATCAGAGGTGGGGAATCAGAGGCAGGGAATCAGATGTGCGGAATCAGAGATGGGGAATCAGAGGCAGGGAATCAGAATCAGAAGCGGGGAATCAGAGGCCGGGAATCAGAGGCCGGGAATCAGATGCTGGGAATAAGAGGCCGGGAATCAGAGGTGGGGAATCAGAGTCCGGGAATCAGAGATGGGGATTCAGAGGCGGGGAATGAGATATGGAGAATCAGAGGCGGGGAATCAGAGGCGGGGAAACAGAGGTGGGGAATCAGATATGTGGAATCAGAGGTGGCGAATCAAAGGCGGTGAATCAGAGATGGGGAATCAGAGGCGGGGAATCAGAGGCAGGGAATCAAACACGGGAAATCAGAGGTTGGGAATCAGAGCTGGGGAATCAGAGGCGGGGAATCAGAGTTGGGGAATCAGAGGCAGGGAATCAGATATGGGGAAACAGGGGCAGGGAATCAGAGGCGGGGAAACAGAGGCGGGGAATCAGATATGGGGAATCAGAGGTGTGGAATCAGAGGTTGGGAATCAGAGGCAGGGAATCAGAGGCGGGGAAACAGAGGCGGGGAATCAGATATGGGGAATCAGAGGTGGCGAATCAAAGGCGGTGAAACAGAGATGGGGAATCAGGGCAGGGAATCAGAGGCAGGGAATCAAACACGGGGAATCAGAGCTGGGGAATCAGAGGCGGGGAATTAGAGTTGGGGAATCAGAGGAGGGGAATCAGAGGCGGGGAAACAGAGGCGGGGAATCAGATATGGGGAATCAGAGGTGGGTTATCAGAGGTTGGGAATCAGAGGCAGGGAATCTGAGGCGGGGAATCAGATGTGCGGAATCGGAGATGGGGAATCAGAGGCAGGGAATCAGAGGCGGGGAATCTGATATGGGGAATCAGAGGTGGCGAATGAAAGGCGGTGAATCAGAGATGGGGAATCAGAGGCGGGGAATCAGAGGCAGTGAATCAAACACGGGGAATCATAGGTGGGGAATCAGAGCTGGGGAATCAGAGGCGGGGAATCAGAGTTGGGGAATCAGAGGCGGGGAATCAGATATGGGGAAACAGAGGCTGGGAATCAGAGGCAGGGAAACAGAGGTGGGGAATCATATATGGGGAATCAGAGGTGGGGAATCAGAGGTTGTGAAACAGAGGCAGGGAATCAGAGCTGGGGAATCAGAGGCGGGGAATCAGAGCTGGGGAATCAGAGGCAGGGAATCAGAGTTGGGGATTCAGAGGCGGGGAATCAGAGCTGGGGAATCAGAGGCGGGGAATCAGAGGCGGGGAAATAGATATGGGGAAACAGAGGCGGGGAATTAGAGGCGGGGAAACAGAGGCGGGGAATCAGATATGGGGAATCAGAGGTGGGGAATCAGAGGCAGGGAATCAGATGTGCGGAATCAGAGATGGGGAATCAGAGGCAGGGATCAGAATCAGAAGTGGGGAATCAGAGGCCGGGATCAGAGGCCGGGAATCAGATGCCGGGAATAAGAGGCCAGGAATCAGAGTCCGGGAATCAGAGATGGGGAATCAGAGGCGGGGAATGAAATATGGGGAATCAGAGGCGGGGTATCAGAGGCGGGGAAACAGAGGCGGGGAATCTGATATGGGGAATCAGGGTGGCGAATGAAAGGCGGTGAATCAGAGATGGTGAATCAGAGGCGGGGTATCAGATATGGGGAAACAGAGGCGGGGAATCAGATATGGGGAATCAGAGGTGGGGAATCAGAGGATGGGAAACAGAGGCAGGGAATCAGAGGCGGGGAGTCAGAGGCGGGGAATCAGAGGCAGGGAATCAGATGTGCAGAATCAGAGATGGGGAATCAGAGGCAGCGAATCAGAGGCAGGGAATCAGAGGCGGGGAATCAGAGGCCGGGAATCAGAGGCCGGGAATCAGAGGCCGGGATCGGAGGCCGGCAATCAGAGGCCGGGAATCAGAGATGGGGATTCAGAGGCGGGGAATCAAACACGGGGAATCAGAGCTGGGGAATCAGAGGCAGGGATCAGAGGCGGGGAATCAGAGGAAGGGAATCAGATGTGGGGAATCAGAGGCGGGGAATCAGAGCTGGGGAATCAGAGGCGGGGAATCAGAGTTTGGGAATCAGAGGCGTGGAATTAGATATGGGGAAACAGAGGCGGGGAATCAGACGCGGGGAAACAGAGCTGGGGAATCAGAGGCGGGGAAATCAGAGTTGGGGAATCGGAGGCGGGGAATCAGATATGGGGAATCAGAGGCGAGGAATTAGAGGCACGGAAAGAGAGGCGGGGAATCAGATATGGGGAATCAGAGGTGGGGAATCAGGGGTGGGGTATCAGAGGCTGGGTATCAGACACGGGGATTCAGAGGCGGGGAATCAGAGGCAGGGAATCAGACGCGGGGAATCAGAGCTGGGTAATCAGAGGCGGGGAATCAGATTTGGGGAATCAGAGGCGGGGAATCAGAGGCGGGGAATTAGATATGGGGAAACAGAGGCGGGGAATCAGAGGCGGGGAAACAGAGGCGGGAAATCAGATATGGGGAATCAGAGGTGGGGAATCAGAGGCAGGGAATTAGATGTGCGGAATCAGAGATGGGGAATCAGAGGCAGGGAATCAGAATCAGAAGCGGGGAATCAGAGGCCGGGAATCAGAGGCCGGGAATCAGATGCTGGGAATAAGAGGCCGGGAATCAGAGGTGGGGAATCAGAGTCCGGGAATCAGAGATGGGGATTCAGAGGCGGGGAATTAGATATGGGGAATCAGAGGTGGGGAATCAGTGGTGGTGAATCAGAGATGGGGAATCACAGGCGGGGAATCAGAGGCAGGGAATAGAACGCGGGGAATCAGAGGCAGGGAATCAGAGTTGGGGCATCAGAGGTTGAGAATTAGATATGGGGAAACAGAGGCGGGGAATCAGAGGCGGGGAAACAGAGGCGGGAAATCAGATATGGGGAATCAGAGGTGGGGAATCAGAGGCAGGGAATCAGATGTGCGGAATCAGAGATGGGGAATCAGAGGCAGGGAATCAGAATCAGAAGCGGGGAATCAGAGGCCGGGAATCAGAGGCCGGGAATCAGATGCTGGGAATAAGAGGCCGGGAATCAGAGGTGGGGAATCAGAGTCCGGGAATCAGAGATGGGGATTCAGAGGCGGGGAATGAGATATGGAGAATCAGAGGCGGGGAATCAGAGGCGGGGAAACAGAGGTGGGGAATCAGATATGTGGAATCAGAGGTGGCGAATCAAAGGCGGTGAATCAGAGATGGGGAATCAGAGGCGGGGAATCAGAGGCAGGGATTCAAACACGGGAAATCAGAGGTGGGGAATCAGAGCTGAGGAATCAGAGGCGGGGAATCAGAGTTGGGGAATCAGAGGCAGGGAATCAGATATGGGGAAACAGGGGCAGGGAATCAGAGGCGGGGAAACAGAGGCGGGGAATCAGATATGGGGAATCAGAGGTGTGGAATCAGAGGTTGGGAATCAGAGGCAGGGAATCAGAGGCGGGGAAACAGAGGCGGGGAATCAGATATGGGGAATCAGAGGTGGCGAATCAAAGGCGGTGAAACAGAGATGGGGAATCAGGGCAGGGAATCAGAGGCAGGGAATCAAACACGGGGAATCAGAGCTGGGGAATCAGAGGCGGGGAATTAGAGTTGGGGAATCAGAGGAGGGGAATCAGAGGCGGGGAAACAGAGGCGGGGAATCAGATATGGGGAATCAGAGGTGGGTTATCAGAGGTTGGGAATCAGAGGCAGGGAATCTGAGGCGGGGAATCAGATGTGCGGAATCGGAGATGGGGAATCAGAGGGAGGGAATCAGAGGCGGGGAATCTGATATGGGGAATCGGAGGTGGCGAATGAAAGGTGGTGAATCAGAGATGGGGAATCAGAGGCGGGGAATCAGAGGCAGTGAATCAAACACGGGGAATCATAGGTGGGGAATCAGAGCTGGGGAATCAGAGGCGGGGAATCAGAGTTGGGGAATCAGAGGCGGGGAATCAGATATGGGGAAACAGAGGCTGGGAATCAGAGGCAGGGAAACAGAGGTGGGGAATCATATATGGGGAATCAGAGGTGGGGAATCAGAGGTTGCGAAACAGAGGCAGGGAATCAGAGCTGGGGAATCAGAGGCGGGGAATCAGAGCTGGGGAATCAGAGGCAGGGAATCAGAGTTGGGGATTCAGAGGCGGGGAATCAGAGCTGGGGAATCAGAGGCGGGGAATCAGAGGCGGGGAATAGATATGGGGAAACAGAGGCGGGGAATTAGAGGCGGGGAAACAGAGGCGGGGAATCAGATATGGGGAATCAGAGGTGGGGAATCAGAGGCAGGGAATCAGATGTGCGGAATCAGAGATGGGGAATCAGAGGCAGGGATCAGAATCAGAAGCGGGGAATCAGAGGCTGGGATCAGAGGCCGGGAATCAGATGCCGGGAATAAGAGGCCAGGAATCAGAGTCCGGGAATCAGAGATGGGGAATCAGAGGCGGGGAATGAAATATGGGGAATCAGAGGCGGGGTATCAGAGGCGGGGAAACAGAGGAAGGGAATCAGATGTGGGGAATCAGAGGCGGGGAATCAGAGCTGGGGAATCAGAGGCGGGGAATCAGAGGCAGGGAATCAAACACGGGGAATCAGAGGCGGGGAATCAGAGCTGGGGAATCAGAGGCGGGGAATCGGAGGCCGGCAATCAGAGGCCGGGAATCAGAGATGGGGATTCAGAGGCGGGGAATCAAACACGGGGAATCAGAGCTGGGGAATCAGAGGCAGGGAATCAGAGGCGGGGAATCAGAGGAAGGGAATCAGATGTGGGGAATCAGAGGCGGGGAATCAGAGCTGGGGAATCAGAGGCGGGGAATCAGAGTTTGGGAATCAGAGGCGTGGAATTAGATATGGGGAAACAGAGGCGGGGAATCAGAGGCGGGGAAACAGAGCTGGGGAATCAGAGGCGGGGAAATCAGAGTTGGGGAATCGGAGGCGGGGAATCAGATATGGGGAATCAGAGGCGGGGAATTAGAGGCACGGAAAGAGAGGCGGGGAATCAGATATGGGGAATCAGAGGTGGGGAATCAGGGGTGGGGTATCAGAGGCTGGCTATCAGACACGGGGATTCAGAGGCGGGGAATCAGAGGCAGGGAATCAGACGCGGGGAATCAGAGCTGGGTAATCAGAGGCGGGGAATCAGATTTGGGGAATCAGAGGCGGGGAATTAGATATGGGGAAACAGAGGCGGGGAATCAGAGGCGGGGAAACAGAGGCGGGGAATCAGATATGGGGAATCAGAGGTGTGGAATCAGAGGCAGGGAATCAGATGTGCGGAATCAGAGATGGGGAATCAGAGGCTGGGATCAGAATCAGAAGTGGGGAATCAGAGGCCGGGATCAGAGTCCGGGATTCAGATGCCGGGAATAAGAGGCCAGGAATCAGAGTCCTGGAATCAGAGATGGGGAATCAGAGGTTGGGAATGAGATATGGGGAATCAGAGGTTGGGAAACAGAGGCAGGGAATCAGAGGCGGGGAGTCAGAGGTGGGGAATCAGAGGCAGAGATTCAGATGTGCGGAATCAGAGATGGGGAATCAGAGGCGGGGAATCAGAGGCCGGGAATCAGAGGCCGGGGATGAGACGCCGGGAATCAGAGGCCGGCAATCAGAGGCCGGGAATCAAAGATGGGGAATCAGAGGCGGGGAATCAAACACGGGGAATCAGAGCTGGGGAATCAGAGGCGGGGAATCAGAGTTGGGGAATCAGAGGCGGGGAATCAGATATGGGGAAACAGAGGCGGGGAATCAGAGGCGGGGAATCAGAGCTGGGGAATCAGAAGCGTGGAATCAGAGTTGGGGAGTCAGAGGCGGGGAATCAGATATGGGGAATCAGAGGCGGGGAATCAGAGGCGCAGAAACAGAGGCGGGGTATCAGATATGGGGAATCAGAGGTGGGGAATCAGGGGCGGGGTATCAGAGGCTGGGTATCAGACACGGGGATTCAGAGGCTGGGAATCAGAGATGGGGAATCAGAGGCGGGGAATCAGATGCAGGGAATAAGACGCGGGGAATCAGAGGCGGGGAATCAGAGCTGGGGAATCAGAGGCGGGGAATCAGACTTGGGGAATCAGAGTGGGGAATCAGATATGGGGAAACAGAGGCGGGGAATCAGAGGCGGGGAAACAGAGGCGGGGAATCAGATATGGGGACTCAGAGGTGGGGAATCAGAGGTTGGGAATCAGAGGAGGGAATCAGAGGCGGGGAATCAGAGGCGGGGTATCAGAGGCAGGGAATCGGATGTGCGGAATCAGAGATGGGGAATCAGAAGTGGGGAATCAGAGTCCAGGAATCAGAGATGGGGAATCAGAGGCGGGGAATCAGAGGCGGGGAAAATAGGTGGGGAATCAGATATGGGGAATCAGAGGCGGGGAAACAGAGGCGGGGAATCAGATATGGGGTATCAGAGGTGGGGAATCAGAGGTTGTGAATCAGAGATGGGGAATCAGAGGCGGGGAATCAGAGGCCGGTAATCAGACGCGGGGAATCAGAGGCGGGGACTCAGAGCTGGGAAATTAGAGGCAGGGAATCAGAGTTGGGGATTCAGAGGCGGGGAATCAGATATGGGGAAACAGAGGCGATGAATCAGAGGCGGGCAAATAGAGGCGGGGTTCAGATATGGGGAAACAGAGGCGGGGAATCAGAGGCGGGGAAACAGAGGCGGGGAATCAGATATGGGGATCAGAGGTGGGGAATCAGAGGTTGGGAATCAGAGGCTGGGAATCAGAGGCTGGGAATGAGATGCATGGAATCAGATGCGGGGAATCAGAGGCGGGGAATCAGAGCTGGGGAATCAGAGGTGGGGAATCAAAGTTGGGGAATCAGAGGCGGGGACTTAGATATGGGGAAACAGAGGCGGGGAATCAGAGGCGGGGAAACAGAGGCGGGGAATCAGATATGGGGAATCAGAGGTGGGGAATCAGAGGCAGGGAATTAGATTTGCGGAATCAGAGATGGGGAATCAGAAGCAGGGAATCAGAGGCCGGGAATCAGAGGCCGGAATCAGATGCCGGGAATAAGAGACCGGGAATCAGAGATTGGGAATCAGAGGCGGGGAATGAGATATGGGGAATCAGAGGAGGGGAATCAGAGGCGGGGAAACAGAGGCGAGGAATCAGATATGGGGAATCAGAGGTGGCGAATCAAAGGCGTTGAATCAGAGATGGGGAATCAGAGGCGGGGAATCAGAGGCAGGGAATCAAACACGGGGAATCAGAGGCGGGGAATCAGAGCTGGGGAATCAGAGGCGGGGAATCAGAGTTGGGGAATCAGAGGCGGGGAATCAGAGCTGGGGAATCAGAGGTGGGGATCAGAGTCGGGGAATCAGAGGCAGGGAATCAGATGTGCGGAATCAGAGATGGGGAATCAGAGGTGGGGAATCAGCGGCTGTGAATCAGAGATGGGGAATCAGAGGCGGGGAATCAGAGGCAGGAAATCAGACACGGGGACTCAGAGGCTGGGAATCAGACGGGGGGAATCAAAGGCGGGGAATCAGAGCTGGGGAATCAGAGGCGGGGAATCAGAGTTGGGGAATCAGAAGCGGGGAATCAGATATGGGGAAACAGAGGAGGGAATCAGAGGCGGGGAAACAGAGGCGGGGAATCTGATATGGGGAATCAGAGGTGGCGAATGAAAGGCGATGAATCAGAGATGGGGAATCAGAGGCGGGGAATCAGAGGCAGTGAATCAAACACGGGGAATCATAGGTGGGGAATCAGAGCTGGGGAATCAGAGGCGGGGAATCAGAGTTGGGGAATCAGAGGCGGGGAATCAGATATGGGGAAACAGAGGCTGGGAATCAGAGGCAGGGAAACATAGGTGGGGAATCATATATGGGGAATCAGAGGTGGGGAATCAGAGGTTGCGAAACAGAGGCAGGGAATCAGAGCTGGGGAATCAGAGGCGGGGAATCAGAGCTGCGGAATATGAGGCAGGGAATCAGAGTTGGGGATTCAGAGGCGTGGAATCAGAGCTGGGGAATCAGAGGCGGGGAATCAGAGGCGGGGAAATTGATATGGGGAAACAGAGGCGGGGAATTAGAGGCGGGGAAACAGAGGCGGGGAATCAGATATGGGGAATCAGAGGTGGGGAATCAGAGGCAGGGAATCAGATGTGCGGAATCAGAGATGGGGAATCAGAGGCAGGGATCAGAATCAGAAGCGGGGAATCAGAGGCCGGGATCAGAGGCCGGGAATCAGATGCCGGGAATAAGAGGACAGGAATCAGAGTCCGGGAATCAGAGATGGGGAATCAGAGGCGGGGAATGAAATATGGGGAATCAGAGGCGGGGTATCAGAGGCGGGGAAACAGAGGCGGGGAATCTGATATGGGGAATCAGGATGGCGAATGAAAGGCGGTGAATCAGAGATGGTGAATCAGAGGCGGGGAATCAGAGGCAAGGAATCAAACACGGGGAATCAGAGGCGGGGAATCAGAGCTGGGGAATCAGAGGCGGGGAATCAGAGTTGGGGAATCAGAGGCGGGGAATCAGATATGGGGAAACAGATGCGGGGAATCAGATATGGGGAATCAGAGGTGGGGAATCAGAGGATGGGAAACAGAGGCAGGGAATCAGAGGCGGGGAGTCAGAGGCGGGGAATCAGAGGCAGGGAATCAGATGTGCAGAATCAGAGATGGGGAATCAGAGGCAGCGAATCAGAGGCGGGGAATCAGAGGCGGGGAATCAGAGGCCGGGAATCAGAGGCCGGGAATCAGAGGCCGGGAATCAGAGGGCGGCAATCAGAGGCCGGGAATCAGAGATGGGGATTCAGAGGCGGGAAATCAAACACGGGGAATCAGAGCTGGGGAATCAGAGGCAGGGAATCAGAGGCGGGGAATCAGAGGAAGGGAATCAGATGTGGGGAATCAGAGGCGGGGAATCAGAGCTGGGGAATCAGAGGCGGGGAATCAGAGTTTGGGAATCAGAGGCGTGGAATTAGATATGGGGAAACAGAGGCGGGGAATCAGAGGCGGGGAAACAGAGCTGGGGAATCAGAGGCGGGGAAATCAGAGTTGGGGAATCGGAGGCGGGGAATCAGATATGGGAAATCAGAGGCGGGGAATTAGAGGCACGGAAAGAGAGGCGGGGAATCAGATATGGGGAATCAGAGGTGGGGAATCAGGGGTGGGGTATCAGAGGCTGGGTATCAGACACGGGGATTCAGAGGCGGGGAATCAGAGGCAGGGAATCAGATGTGCGGAATCAGAGATGGGGAATCAGAGGCAGGGAATCAGATGTGCGGAATCAGAGATGGGGAATCAAAGGCAGGGAATCAGAATCAGAAGCAGGGAATCAGAGGCCGGGAATCAGAGGCCGGAATCAGATGCCGGGAATAAGAGGCCGGGAATCAGAGGTGGGGAATCAGAGTCCGGGAATCAGAGATGGGGATTCAGAGGCGGGGAATGAGATATGGGGAATCAGAGGCGGGGAATCAGAGGCGGGGAAACAGAGGCGGGGAATCAGATATGGCGAATCAGAGGTGGCGAATCAAAGGCGGTGAATCAGAGATGGGGAATCAGAGGCCGGGAATCAGAGGCAGGGAATCAAACACGGGGAATCAGAGGAGGGGAATCAGAATTAGGCAATCAGAGATGGGGAATCAGAGATGGGGAATCAGAGGCAGGGAATCAGACGCGGGGAATCAGAGGTGGTGAATCAGAGATGTGGAATCAGAGGCGGGGAATCAGAGGCAGGGAATCAGACGCGGGGAATAAGAGGCGGGGAATCATAGCTGGCGAATCAGAGGCGGGGAATCAGAGGTGGGGAATCAGAGGTGGGGAATCAGATATTGGGAATCAGAGGTGGGGAATCAGAGGCGGGGAAACAGAGGCGGGGAATCAGATATGGGGTATCAGAGGTGGGGAATCAGAGGTTGTGAATCAGAGATGGGGAATCAGAGGCGGGGAATCAGAGGCCGGTAATCAGACGCGGGGAATCAGAGGCGGGGAATCAGAGCTGGGAAATTAGAGGCAGGGAATCAGAGTTGGGGATTCAGAGGCGGGGAATCAGATATGGGGAAACAGAGGCGGGGAATCAGAGGTGGGCAAATAGAGGCGGGGATCAGATATGGGGAAACAGAGGCGGGGAATCAGAGGCGGGGAATCAGAGGCGGGGAATCAGATATGGGGATCAGAGGTGGGGAATCAGAGGTTGGGAATCAGAGGCTGGGAATCAGAGGCTGGGAATCAGATGCATGGAATCAGATGCGGGGAATCAGAGGCGGGGAATCAGAGCTGGGGAATCAGAGGTGGGGAATCAAAGTTGGGGAATCAGAGGCGGGGACTTAGATATGGGGAAACAGAGGCGGGGAATCAGAGGCGGGGTAACAGAGGCGGGGAATCAGATATGGGGAATCAGAGGTGGGGAATCAGAGGCAGGGAATTAGATTTGCGGAATCAGAAATGGGGAATCAGAAGCAGGGAATCAGAGGCCGGGAATCAGAGGCCGGAATCAGATGCCGGGAATAAGAGGCCGGGAATCAGAGGTGGGGAATCAGAGTCCGGGAATCAGAGATAGGGAATCAGAGGCGGGGAATGAGATATGGGGAATCAGAGGAGGGGAATCAGAGGCTGGGAAACAGAGGCGAGGAATCAGATATGGGGAATCAGAGGTGGCGAATCAAAGGCGTTGAATCAGAGATGGGGAATCAGAGGCGGGGAATCAGAGGCAGGGAATCAAACACGGGGAATCAGAGGCGGGGAATCAGAGCTGGGGAATCAGAGGCGGGGAATCAGAGTTGGGGAATCAGAGGCGGGGAATCAGAGCTGGGGAATCAGAGGTGGGGATCAGAGTCGGGGAATCAGAGGCAGGGAATCAGATGTGCGGAATCAGAGATGGGGAATCAGAGGTGGGGAATCAGAGGCTGTGAATCAGAGATGGGGAATCAGAGGCGGGGAATCAGAGGCAGGAAATCAGACACGGGGATTCAGAGGCTGGGAATCAGACGGGGGGAATCAAAGGCGGGGAATCAGAGCTGGGGAATCAGAGGCAGGGAATCAGAGTTGGGGATTCAGAGGCGGGGAATCAGATATGGGGAAACAGAGGCGGGGAATCAGAGGCGGGGATTCAGAGGCGGGGAATTAGATATGGGGAATCAGAGGTGGGGAATCAGAGGTGGTGAATCAGAGATGGGGAATCACAGGCGGGGAATCAGAGGCAGGGAATAGAACGCGGGAAATCAGAGGCAGGGAATCAGAGTTGGGGCATCAGAGGTTGGGAATTAGATATGGGGAAAGAGAGGCGGGGAATCAGAGGCGGGGAAACAGAGGCGGGATATCAGATATGGGGAATCAGAGGTGGGGAATCAGAGGCAGTGAATCAGATGTGCGGAATCAGAGATGGGGAATCAGAGGCAGGGAATCAGAATCAGAAGCGGGGAATCAGAGGCCGGGAATCAGAGGCCGGGAATCAGATGCTGGGAATAAGAGGCCGGGAATCAGAGGTGGGGAATCAGAGTCCGGGAATCAGAGATGGGGATTCAGAGGCGGGGAATGAGATATGGAGAATCAGAGGCGGGGAATCAGAGGCGGGGAAACAGAGGTGGGGAATCAGATATGTGGAATCAGAGGTGGCGAATCAAAGGCGGTGAATCAGAGATGGGGAATCAGAGGCGGGGAATCAGAGGCAGGGAATCAAACACGGGAAATCAGAGGCGGGGAATCAGAGCTGGGGAATCAGAGGCGGGGAATCAGAGTTGGGGAATCAGAGGCAGGGAATCAGATATGGGGAAACAGGGGCAGGGAATCAGAGGCGGGGAAACAGAGGCGGGGTATCAGATATGGGGAATCAGAGGTGTGGAATCAGAGGTTGGGAATCAGAGGCAGGGAATCAGAGGCGGGGAAACAGAGGTGGGGAATCAGATATGGGGAATCAGAGGTGGCGAATCAAAGGCGGTGAAACAGAGATGGGGAATCAGGGCAGGGAATCAGAGGCAGGGAATCAGAGGTGGGGAATCAGAGGCGGGGAATCAGATATTGGGAATCAGAGGTGGGGAATCAGAGGCGGGGAAACAGAGGCGGGGAATCAGATATGGGGTATCAGAGGTGGGGAATCAGAGGTTGTGAATCAGAGATGGGGAATCAGAGGTGGGGAATCAGAGGCCGGTAATCAGACGCGGGGAATCAGAGGTGGGGAATCAGAGCTGGGAAATTAGAGGCAGGGAATCAGAGTTGGGGATTCAGAGGCGGGGAATCAGATATGGGGAAACAGAGGCGGGGAATCAGAGGCGGGCAAATAGAGGTGGGGATCAGATATGGGGAAACAGAGGCGGGGAATCAGAGGCGGGGAAACAGAGGCGGGGAATCAGATATGGGGATCAGAGGTGGGGAATCAGAGGTTGGGAATCAGAGGCTGGGAATCAGAGGCTGGGAATCAGATGCATGGAATCAGATGCGGGGAATCAGAGGCGGGTAATCAGAGCTGGGGAATCAGAGGTGGGGAATCAAAGTTGGCGAATCAGAGGCGGGGACTTAGATATGGGGAAACAGAGGTGGGGAATCAGAGGCGGGGAAACAGAGGCGGGGAATCAGATATGGGGAATCAGAGGTGGGGAATCAGAGGCAGGGAATTAGATTTGCGGAATCAGAGATGGGGAATCAGAAGCAGGGAATCAGAGGCCGGGAATCAGAGGCCGGAATCAGATGCTGGGAATAAGAGGCCGGGAATCAGAGGTGGGGAATCAGAGTCCGGGAATCAGAGATGGGGAATCAGAGGCGGGGAATGAGATATGGGGAATCAGAGGAGGGGAATCAGAGGCGGGGAAACAGAGGCGAGGAATCAGATATGGGGAATCAGAGGTGGCGAATCAGAGGCGGGGAATCAGAGGCAGGGAATCAAACACGGGGAATCAGAGGCGGGGAATCAGAGCTGGGGAATCAGAGGCAGGGAATCAGATGTGCGGAATCAGAGATGGGGAATCAGAGGTGGGGAATCAGAGGCTGTGAATCAGAGATGGGGAATCAGAGGCGGGGAATCAGAGGCAGGAAATCAGACACGGGGATTCAGAGGCTGGGAATCAGACGGGGGGAATCAAAGGCGGGGAATCAGAGCTGGGGAATCAGAGGCAGGGAATCAGAGTTGGGGATTCAGAGGCGGGGAATCAGATATGGGGAAACAGAGGCGGGGAATCAGAGGCGGGCAAACAGAGGCGGGAAATTAGATATGGGGAATCAGAGGTGGGGAATCAGAGGTGGTGAATCAGAGATGGGGAATCACAGGCGGGGAATCAGAGGCAGGGAATAGAACGCGGGGAATCAGAGGCAGGGAATCAGAGTTGGGGCATCAGAGGTTGAGAATTAGATATGGGGAAACAGAGGCGGGGAATCAGAGGCGGGGAAACAGAGGCGGGAAATCAGATATGGGGAATCAGAGGTGGGGAATCAGAGGCAGGGAATCAGATGTGCGGAATCAGAGATGGGGAATCAGAGGCAGGGAATCAGAATCAGAAGCGGGGAATCAGAGGCCGGGAATCAGAGGCCGGGAATCAGATGCTGGGAATAAGAGGCCGGGAATCAGAGGTGGAGAATCAGAGTCCGGGAATCAGAGATGGGGATTCAGAGGCGGGGAATGAGATATGGAGAATCAGAGGCGGGGAATCAGAGGCGGGGAAACAGAGGTGGGGAATCAGATATGTGGAATCAGAGGTGGCGAATCAAAGGCGGTGAATCAGAGATGGGGAATCAGAGGCGGGGAATCAGAGGCAGGGAATCAAACACGGGAAATCAGAGGTTGGGAATCAGAGCTGGGGAATCAGAGGCGGGGAATCAGAGTTGGGGAATCAGAGGCAGGGAATCAGATATGGGGAAACAGGGGCAGGGAATCAGAGGCGGGGAAACAGAGGCGGGGAATCAGATATGGGGAATCAGAGGTGTGGAATCAGAGGTTGGGAATCAGAGGCAGGGAATCAGAGGCGGGGAAACAGAGGCGGGGAATCAGATATGGGGAATCAGAGGTGGCGAATCAAAGGCGGTGAAACAGAGATGGGGAATCAGGGCAGGGAATCAGAGGCAGGGAATCAAACACGGGGAATCAGAGCTGGGGAATCAGAGGCGGGGAATTAGAGTTGGGGAATCAGAGGAGGGGAATCAGAGGCGGGGAAACAGAGGCGGGGAATCAGATATGGGGAATCAGAGGTGGGTTATCAGAGGTTGGGAATCAGAGGCAGGGAATCTGAGGCGGGGAATCAGATGTGCGGAATCGGAGATGGGGAATCAGAGGCAGGGAATCAGAGGCGGGGAATCTGATATGGGGAATCAGAGGTGGCGAATGAAAGGCGGTGAATCAGAGATGGGGAATCAGAGGCGGGGAATCGGAGGCAGTGAATCAAACACGGGGAATCATAGGTGGGGAATCAGAGCTGGGGAATCAGAGGCGGGGAATCAGAGTTGGGGAATCAGAGGCGGGGAATCAGATATGGGGAAACAGAGGCTGGGAATCAGAGGCAGGGAAACAGAGGTGGGGAATCATATATGGGGAATCAGAGGTGGGGAATCAGAGGTTGCGAAACAGAGGCAGGGAATCAGAGCTGGGGAATCAGAGGCGGGGAATCAGAGCTGGAGAATCAGAGGCAGGGAATCAGAGTTGGGGATTCAGAGGCGGGGAATCAGAGCTGGGGAATCAGAGGCGGGGAATCAGAGGCGGGGAAATAGTTATGGGGAAACAGAGGCGGGGAATTAGAGGCGGGGAAACAGAGGCGGGGAATCAGATATGGGGAATCAGAGGTGGGGAATCAGAGGCAGGGAATCAGATGTGCGGAATCAGAGATGGGGAATCAGAGGCAGGGATCAGAATCAGAAGCGGGGAATCAGAGGCCGGGATCAGAGGCCGGGAATCAGATGCCGGGAATAAGAGGCCAGGAATCAGAGTCCGGGAATCAGAGATGGGGAATCAGAGGCGGGGAATGAAATATGGGGAATCAGAGGCGGGGTATCAGAGGCGGGGAAACAGAGGCGGGGAATCTGATATGGGGAATCAGGGTGGCGAATGAAAGGCGGTGAATCAGAGATGGTGAATCAGAGGCGGGGAATCAGAGCTGGGGAATCAGAGGCGGGGAATCAGAGTTGGTGAATCAGAGGCGGGGAATCAGATATGGGGAAACAGAGGCGGGGAATCAGATATGGGGAATGAGAGGTGGGGAATCAGAGGATGGGAAACAGAGGCAGGGAATCAGAGGCAGGGAGTCAGAGGCGGGGAATCAGAGGCAGGGAATCAGATGTGCAGAATCAGAGATGGGGAATCAGAGGCAGCGAATCAGAGGCGGGGAATCAGAGGCGGGGAATCAGAGGCCGGGAATCAGAGGCCGGGAATCAGAGGCCGGGAATCGGAGGCCGGCAATCAGAGGCCGGGAATCAGAGATGGGGATTCAGAGGCGGAGAATCAAACACGGGGAATCAGAGCTGGGGAATCAGAGGCAGGGAATCAGAGGCGGGGAATCAGAGGAAGGGAATCAGATGTGGGGAATCAGAGGCGGGGAATCAGAGCTGGGGAATCAGAGGCGGGGAATCAGAGTTTGGGAATCAGAGGCGTGGAATTAGATATGGGGAAACAGAGGCGGGGAATCAGAGGCGGGGAAACAGAGCTGGGGAATCAGAGGCGGGGAAATCAGAGCTGGGGAATCGGAGGCGGGGAATCAGATATGGGGAATCAGAGGCGGGGAATTAGAGGCACGGAAAGAGAGGTGGGGAATCAGATATGGGGAATCAGAGGTGGGGAATCAGGGGTGGGGTATCAGAGGCTGGGTATCAGACACGGGGATTCAGAGGCGGGGAATCAGAGGCAGGGAATCAGACGCGGGGAATCAGAGCTGGGTAATCAGAGGCGGGGAATCAGATTTGGGGAATCAGAGGCGGGGAAACAGAGGCGGGGAATCAGATATGGGGATCAGAGGTGGGGAATCAGAGGTTGGGAATCAGAGGCTGGGAATCAGAGGCTGGGAATCAGATGCATGGAATCAGATGCGGGGAATCAGAGGCGGGTAATCAGAGCTGGGGAATCAGAGGTGGGGAATCAAAGTTGGCGAATCAGAGGCGGGGACTTAGATATGGGGAAACAGAGGTGGGGAATCAGAGGCGGGGAAACAGAGGCGGGGAATCAGATATGGGGAATCAGAGGTGGGGAATCAGAGGCAGGGAATTAGATTTGCGGAATCAGAGATGGGGAATCAGAAGCAGGGAATCAGAGGCCGGGAATCAGAGGCCGGAATCAGATGCTGGGAATAAGAGGCCGGGAATCAGAGGTGGGGAATCAGAGTCCGGGAATCAGAGATGGGGAATCAGAGGCGGGGAATGAGATATGGGGAATCAGAGGAGGGGAATCAGAGGCGGGGAAACAGAGGCGAGGAATCAGATATGGGGAATCAGAGGTGGCGAATCAAAGGCGTTGAATCAGAGATGGTGAATCAGAGGCGGGGAATCAGAGGCAGGGAATCAAACACGGGGAATCAGAGGCGGGGAATCAGAGCTGGGGAATCAGAGGCAGGGAATCAGATGTGCGGAATCAGAGATGGGGAATCAGAGGTGGGGAATCAGAGGCTGTGAATCAGAGATGGGGAATCAGAGGCGGGGAATCAGAGGCAGGAAATCAGACACGGGGATTCAGAGGCTGGGAATCAGACGGGGGGAATCAAAGGCGGGGAATCAGAGCTGGGGAATCAGAGGCAGGGAATCAGAGTTGGGGATTCAGAGGCGGGGAATCAGATATGGGGAAACAGAGGCGGGGAATCAGAGGCGGGCAAACAGAGGCGGGAAATTAGATATGGGGAATCAGAGGTGGGGAATCAGAGGTGGTGAATCAGAGATGGGGAATCACAGGCGGGGAATCAGAGGCAGGGAATAGAACGCGGGGAATCAGAGGCAGGGTATCAGAGTTGGGGCATCAGAGGTTGAGAATTAGATATGGGGAAACAGAGGCGGGGAATCAGAGGCGGGGAAACAGAGGCGGGAAATCAGATATGGGGAATCAGAGGTGGGGAATCAGAGGCAGGGAATCAGATGTGCGGAATCAGAGATGGGGAATCAGAGGCAGGGAATCAGAATCAGAAACGGGGAATCAGAGGCCGGGAATCAGAGGCCGGGAATCAGATGCTGGGAATAAGAGGCCGGGAATCAGAGGTGGGGAATCAGAGTCCGGGAATCAGAGATGGGGATTCAGAGGCGGGGAATGAGATATGGAGAATCAGAGGCGGGGAATCAGAGGCGGGGAAACAGAGGTGGGGAATCAGATATGTGGAATCAGAGGTGGCGAATCAAAGGCGGTGAATCAGAGATGGGGAATCAGAGGCGGGGAATCAGAGGCAGGGAATCAAACACGGGAAATCAGAGGTTGGGAATCAGAGCTGGGGAATCAGAGGCGGGGAATCAGAGTTGGGGAATCAGAGGCAGGGAATCAGATATGGGGAAACAGCGGCAGGGAATCAGAGGCGGGGAAACAGAGGCGGGGAATCAGATATGGGGAATCAGAGGTGTGGAATCAGAGGTTGGGAATCAGAGGCAGGGAATCAGAGGCGGGGAAACAGAGGCGGGGAATCAGATATGGGGAATCAGAGGTGGCGAATCAAAGGCGGTGAAACAGAGATGGGGAATCAGGGCAGGGAATCAGAGGCAGGGAATCAAACACGGGGAATCAGAGCTGGGGAATCAGAGGCGGGGAATTAGAGTTGGGGAATCAGAGGAGGGGAATCAGAGGCGGGGAAACAGAGGCGGGGAATCAGATATGGGGAATCAGAGGTGGGTTATCAGAGGTTGGGAATCAGAGGCAGGGAATCTGAGGCGGGGAATCAGATGTGCGGAATCGGAGATGGGGAATCAGAGGCAGGGAATCAGAGGCGGGGAATCTGATATGGGGAATCAGAGGTGGCGAATGAAAGGCGGTGAATCAGAGATGGGGAATCAGAGGCGGGGAATCGGAGGCAGTGAATCAAACACGGGGAATCATAGGTGGGGAATCAGAGCTGGGGAATCAGAGGCGGGGAATCAGAGTTGGGGAATCAGAGGCGGGGAATCAGATATGGGGAAACAGAGGCTGGGAATCAGAGGCAGGGAAACAGAGGTGGGGAATCATATATGGGGAATCAGAGGTGGGGAATCAGAGGTTGCGAAACAGAGGCAGGGAATCAGAGCTGGGGAATCAGAGGCGGGGAATCAGAGCTGGAGAATCAGAGGCAGGGAATCAGAGTTGGGGATTCAGAGGCGGGGAATCAGAGCTGGGGAATCAGAGGCGGGGAATCAGAGGCGGGGAAATAGATATGGGGAAACAGAGGCGGGGAATTAGAGGCGGGGAAACAGAGGCGGGGAATCAGATATGGGGAATCAGAGGTGGGGAATCAGAGGCAGGGAATCAGATGTGCGGAATCAGAGATGGGGAATCAGAGGCAGGGATCAGAATCAGAAGCGGGGAATCAGAGGCCGGGATCAGAGGCCGGGAATCAGATGCCGGGAATAAGAGGCCAGGAATCAGAATCCGGGAATCAGAGATGGGGAATCAGAGGCGGGGAATGAAATATGGGGAATCAGAGGCGGGGTATCAGAGGCGGGGAAACAGAGGCGGGGAATCTGATATGGGGAATCAGGGTGGCGAATGAAAGGCGGTGAATCAGAGATGGTGAATCAGAGGCGGGGAATCAGAGCTGGGGAATCAGAGGCGGGGAATCAGAGTTGGTGAATCAGAGGCGGGGAATCAGATATGGGGAAACAGAGGCGGGGAATCAGATATGGGGAATCAGAGGTGGGGAATCAGAGGATGGGAAACAGAGGCAGGGAATCAGAGGCGGGGAGTCAGAGGCGGGGAATCAGAGGCAGGGAATCAGATGTGCAGAATCAGAGATGGGGAATCAGAGGCAGCGAATCAGAGGCGGGGAATCAGAGGCGGGGAATCAGAGGCCGGGAATCAGAGGCCGGGAATCAGAGGCCGGGAATCGGAGGCCGGCAATCAGAGGCCGGGAATCAGAGATGGGGATTCAGAGGCGGGGAATCAAACACGGGGAATCAGAGCTGGGGAATCAGAGGCAGGGAATCAGAGGCGGGGAATCAGAGGAAGGGAATCAGATGTGGGGAATCAGAGGCGGGGAATCAGAGCTGGGGAATCAGAGGCGGGGAATCAGAGTTTGGGAATCAGAGGCGTGGAATTAGATATGGGGAAACAGAGGCGGGGAATCAGAGGCGGGGAAACAGAGCTGGGGAATCAGAGGCGGGGAAATCAGAGTTGGGGAATCGGAGGCGGGGAATCAGATATGGGGAATCAGAGGCGGGGAATTAGAGGCACGGAAAGAGAGGCGGGGAATCAGATATGGGGAATCAGAGGTGGGGAATCAGGGGTGGGGTATCAGAGGCTGGGTATCAGACACGGGGATTCAGAGGCGGGGAATCAGAGGCAGGGAATCAGACGCGGGGAATCAGAGCTGGGTAATCAGAGGCGGGGAATCAGATTTGGGGAATCAGAGGCGGGGAATCAGAGGCGGGGAATTAGATATGGGGAAACAGAGGCGGGGAATCAGAGGCGGGGAAACAGAGGCGGGAAATCAGATATGGGGAATCAGAGGTGGGGAATCAGAGGCAGGGAATCAGATGTGCGGAATCAGAGATGGGGAATCAGAGGCAGGGAATCAGAATCAGAAGCGGGGAATCAGAGGCCGGGAATCAGAGGCCGGGAATCAGATGCTGGGAATAAGAGGCCGGGAATCAGAGGTGGGGAATCAGAGTCCGGGAATCAGAGATGGGGATTCAGAGGCGGGGAATTAGATATGGGGAATCAGAGGTGGGGAATCAGTGGTGGTGAATCAGAGATGGGGAATCACAGGCGGGGAATCAGAGGCAGGGAATAGAACGCGGGGAATCAGAGGCAGGGAATCAGAGTTGGGGCATCAGAGGTTGAGAATTAGATATGGGGAAACAGAGGCGGGGAATCAGAGGCGGGGAAACAGAGGCGGGAAATCAGATATGGGGAATCAGAGGTGGGGAATCAGAGGCAGGGAATCAGATGTGCGGAATCAGAGATGGGGAATCAGAGGCAGGGAATCAGAATCAGAAGCGGGGAATCAGAGGCCGGGAATCAGAGGCCGGGAATCAGATGCTGGGAATAAGAGGCCGGGAATCAGAGGTGGGGAATCAGAGTCCGGGAATCAGAGATGGGGATTCAGAGGCGGGGAATGAGATATGGAGAATCAGAGGCGGGGAATCAGAGGCGGGGAAACAGAGGTGGGGAATCAGATATGTGGAATCAGAGGTGGCGAATCAAAGGCGGTGAATCACAGATGGGGAATCAGAGGCGGGGAATCAGAGGCAGGGATTCAAACACGGGAAATCAGAGGTGGGGAATCAGAGCTGAGGAATCAGAGGCGGGGAATCAGAGTTGGGGAATCAGAGGCAGGGAATCAGATATGGGGAAACAGGGGCAGGGAATCAGAGGCGGGGAAACAGAGGCGGGGAATCAGATATGGGGAATCAGAGGTGTGGAATCAGAGGTTGGGAATCAGAGGCAGGGAATCAGAGGCGGGGAAACAGAGGCGGGGAATCAGATATGGGGAATCAGGGGTGGCGAATCAAAGGCGGTGAAACAGAGATGGGGAATCAGGGCAGGGAATCAGAGGCAGGGAATCAAACACGGGGAATCAGAGCTGGGGAATCAGAGGCGGGGAATTTGAGTTGGGGAATCAGAGGAGGGGAATCAGAGGCGGGGAAACAGAGGCGGGGAATCAGATATGGGGAATCAGAGGTGGGTTATCAGAGGTTGGGAATCAGAGGCAGGGAATCTGAGGCGGGGAATCAGATGTGCGGAATCGGAGATGGGGAATCAGAGGGAGGGAATCAGAGGCGGGGAATCTGATATGGGGAATCAGAGGTGGCGAATGAAAGGTGGTGAATCAGAGATGGGGAATCAGAGGCGGGGAATCAGAGGCAGTGAATCAAACACGGGGAATCATAGGTGGGGAATCAGAGCTGGGGAATCAGAGGCGGGGAATCAGAGTTGGGGAATCAGAGGCGGGGAATCAGATATGGGGAAACAGAGGCTGGGAATCAGAGGCAGGGAAACAGAGGTGGGGAATCATATATGGGGAATCAGAGGTGGGGAATCAGAGGTTGCGAAACAGAGGCAGGGAATCAGAGCTGGGGAATCAGAGGCGGGGAATCAGAGCTGGGGAATCAGAGGCAGGGAATCAGAGTTGGGGATTCAGAGGCGGGGAATCAGAGCTGGGGAATCAGAGGCGGGGAATCAGAGGCGGGGAATAGATATGGGGAAACAGAGGCGGGGAATTAGAGGCGGGGAAACAGAGGCGGGGAATCAGATATGGGGAATCAGAGGTGGGGAATCAGAGGCAGGGAATCAGATGTGCGGAATCAGAGATGGGGAATCAGAGGCAGGGATCAGAATCAGAAGCGGGGAATCAGAGGCTGGGATCAGAGGCCGGGAATCAGATGCCGGGAATAAGAGGCCAGGAATCAGAGTCCGGGAATCAGAGATGGGGAATCAGAGGCGGGGAATGAAATATGGGGAATCAGAGGCGGGGTATCAGAGGCGGGGAAACAGAGGCGAGGAATCTGATATGGGGAATCAGGGTGGCGAATGAAAGGCGGTGAACCAGAGATGGTGAATCAGAGGCGGGGAATCAGAGGCAGGGAATCAAACACGGGGAATCAGAGGCGGGGAATCAGAGCTGGGGAATCAGAGGCGGGGAATCGGAGGCCGGCAATCAGAGGCCGGGAATCAGAGATGGGGATTCAGAGGCGGGGAATCAAACACGGGGAATCAGAGCTGGGGAATCAGAGGCAGGGAATCAGAGGCGGGGAATCAGAGGAAGTGAATCAGATGTGGGGAATCAGAGGCGGGGAATCAGAGTTTGGGAATCAGAGGCGTGGAATTAGATATGGGGAAACAGAGGCGGGGAATCAGAGGCGGGGAAACAGAGCTGGGGAATCAGAGGCGGGGAAATCAGAGTTGGGGAATCGGAGGCGGGGAATCAGATATGGGGAATCAGAGGCGGGGAATTAGAGGCACGGAAAGAGAGGCGGGGAATCAGATATGGGGAATCAGAGGTGGGGAATCAGGGGTGGGGCATCAGAGGCTGGCTATCAGACACGGGGATTCAGAGGCGGGGAATCAGAGGCAGGGAATCAGACGCGGGGAATCAGAGCTGGGTAATCAGAGGCGGGGAATCAGATTTGGGGAATCAGAGGCGGGGAATTAGATATGGGGAAACAGAGGCGGGGAATCAGAGGCGGGGAAACAGAGGCGGGGAATCAGATATGGGGAATCAGAGGTGTGGAATCAGAGGCAGGGAATCAGATGTGCGGAATCAGAGATGGGGAATCAGAGGCTGGGATCAGAATCAGAAGTGGGGAATCAGAGGCCAGGATCAGAGTCCGGGATTCAGATGCCGGGAATAAGAGGCCAGGAATCAGAGTCCTGGAATCAGAGATGGGGAATCAGAGGTTGGGAATGAGATATGGGGAATCAGAGGTTGGGAAACAGAGGCAGGGAATCAGAGGCGGGGAGTCAGAGGTGGGGAATCAGAGGCAGAGATTCAGATGTGCGGAATCAGAGATGGGGAATCAGAGGCGGGGAATCAGAGGCCGGGAATCAGAGGCCGGGGATGAGACGCCGGGAATCAGAGGCCGGCAATCAGAGGCCGGGAATCAAAGATGGGGAATCAGAGGCGGGGAATCAAACACGGGGAATCAGAGCTGGGGAATCAGAGGCGGGGAATCAGAGTTGGGGAATCAGAGGCGGGGAATCAGATATGGGGAAACAGAGGCGGGGAATCAGAGGCGGGGAATCAGAGCTGGGGAATCAGAAGCGTGGAATCAGAGTTGGGGAGTCAGAGGCGGGGAATCAGATATGGGGAATCAGAGGCGGGGAATCAGAGGCGCAGAAACAGAGGCGGGGTATCAGATATGGGGAATCAGAGGTGGGGAATCAGGGGCGGGGTATCAGAGGCTGGGTATCAGACACGGGGATTCAGAGGCTGGGAATCAGAGATGGGGAATCAGAGGCGGGGAATCAGATGCAGGGAATAAGACGCGGGGAATCAGAGGCGGGGAATCAGAGCTGGGGAATCAGAGGCGGGGAATCAGACTTGGGGAATCAGAGTGGGGAATCAGATATGGGGAAACAGAGGCGGGGAATCAGAGGCGGGGAAACAGAGGCGGGGAATCAGATATGGGGACTCAGAGGTGGGGAATCAGAGGTTGGGAATCAGAGGAGGGAATCAGAGGCGGGGAATCAGAGGCGGGGTATCAGAGGCAGGGAATCGGATGTGCGGAATCAGAGATGGGGAATCAGAAGTGGGGAATCAGAGTCCAGGAATCAGAGATGGGGAATCAGAGGCGGGGAATCAGAGGCGGGGAAAATAGGTGGGGAATCAGATATGGGGAATCAGAGGTGGGGAATCGGAGGCGGGGAATCAAAGGCAGGAAATCAAACACGGGGAATCAGAGGCTGTGAATCAGAGGCGGGGAATCTGAGGCGGGGAATCAGAGCTGGGGAATCTGAGGCAGGGAATCAGAGTTGGGGATTCAGAGGCGGGGAATCAGATATGCGGAAACTGAGGCGGGGAATTAGAGGCGGGCAAACAGAGGCGGGGAATCAGATATGGGGAATCAGAGGTGGGGAATAAGAGGTTGTGAATCAGAGATGGGGAATCACAGGCGGGAAATCAGATGCAGGGAATAAGAGCTAGGGAATCAGAGGCGGTGAATCAGTGCTGGGGAATCAGAGGCAGGGAATCAGAGTTGGGGATTCAGAGGCGGGGAATCAGAGCTGGGGAATCAGAGGCGGGGAATCAGAGTTGGGGAATCAGAGGCGGGGATTCAGATGTGGGGAATCAGAGGGGTGAATCAGAGGCGGGGAAACTGAGGCGGGGAATCAGATATGGGGAATCAGAGGTGGGGAATCAGAGGTGGTGAATCAGAGATGGGGAATCAGAGGCGGGGAATCAGAGGAAGGGAATCAGACACGGGGAATCAGAGGCGGGGAATCAAAGGCGGGGAATCAGAGGTAGGGATTCAGACGCGGGGAGTCAGAGGCGGGGAATCAGACGGGGATTCAGAGGCGGGGAATCAGAGATGGGGAATCAGAGGCTGGGAATCAGAGGCAGGGAATCAGACGCGGGGAATCAGAGGCGGGGAATCAGAGCTGGGTAATCAGAGGCGGGGAATCAGAGTTGGGGAATCAGAGGCGGGGAATCAGATATGGGGAAACAGAGGAGGGGAATCAGAGGCGGGGAAACAGAGGCGGGGAATCTGATATGGGGAATCAGAGGTGGCGAATGAAAGGCGGTGAATCAGAGATGGGGAATCAGAGGCGGGGAATCAGAGGCAGTGAATCAAACACGGGGAATCATAGGTGGGGAATCAGAGCTGGGGAATCAGAGGCGGGGAATCAGAGTTGGGGAATCAGAGGCGGGGAATCTCATATAGGGAAACAGAGGCTGGGAATCGGAGGCAGGGAAACAGAGGTGGGGAATCATATATGGGGAATCAGAGGTGGGGAATCAGAGGTTGCGAAACAGAGGCAGGGAATCAGAGGCGGGGAATCAGAGCTGGGGAATCAGAGGCAGGGAATCAGAGTTGGGGATTCAGAGGCGGGGAATCAGAGCTGGGGAATCAGAGGCGGGGAATCAGAGTTGGGGAATCAGAGGCGGGGAATCAGATATGGGAATCAGAGGGGGGAATCAGAGGCGGGGAAGCTGAGGCGGGGAATCAAATATGGGGAATCAGAGGTGGTGAATCAGAGGTGGGGAATCAGAGATGGGGAATCAGAGGCTGGGAATCAGAGGCACGGAATCAGACGCGGGGATTCAGAGGCGGGGAATCAGAGCTGGGGAATCAGATGCGGTGAATCAGAGTTGGGGAATCAGAGGCGGGGAATCAGAGGCGGGGAATCAGTGGCAGGGAATCAGACACGGGGAATCAGAGGCGGGGAATCAGTGATGGGGAATCAGAGGCGGGGCATCAGAGGCAGGGAATCAGATGCGGGGAATCAGAGGCGGGGAATCAGAGCTGGGGAAACAGAGGCGGGGAATCAGAGTTGGGGAATCAGAGGCGGGGAATCAGATATGGGGAAACAGAGGCGGGGAATCAGAGGCGGGGAAACAGAGGCGGGGAATCAGATATGGGGAATCAGAGGTGGGGAATCAGAGTTTGGGAATCAGAGGCGGGGAATCAGAGGCGGGGAATCAGAGGCAGGGAATCAGAGGCAGGGAATCAGATATGGGGATTCAGAGGTGGGGAATCAGAGGCAGGGAATCAGAGGCAGGGAATCAGAAGCGAATCAGAGGCAGGAAATCAGATGTGGAAAATCAGAGTCGGGGAATGAGAGCTGGGGAATCAGAGGCGGGGAATCAGAGTTTGGGAATCAGAGGCGGGGAATTAGATATGGGGAAACAGAGGCGGGGAATCAGAGGCGGGGAAACAAAGCTGGGGAATCAGAGGCGGGGAATCTGAGTTGGGGAATCAGAGTCGGGGAATCAGATATGGGGAATCAGAGGAGGGGAATCAGAGGCGCGGAAATTGAGGCGGGGAATCAGATATGGGAAATCAGAGGTGGGGAATCAGGGGCGGGGTATCAGAGGCTGGGTATCAGACACGGGGATTCAGAGGCGGGGAATCAGAGATGGGGAATCAGAGGCTGGGAATCAGAGGCAGGGAATCAGACACGGGGAATCAGAGACGGGGAATCAGAGCTGTGTAATCAGAGGCGGGGAATCAGAGTTGGGGAATCAGAGGCGGGGAATCAGATATGGGGAAACAGAGGAGGGGAATCAGAGGCGGGGAAACAGAGGCGGGGAATCTGATATGGGGAATCAGAGGTGGCGAATGAAAGGTGGTGAATCAGAGATGGGGAATCAGAGGCGGGGAATCAGAGGCAGTGAATCAAACACGGGGAATCATAGGTGGGGATCTGATTCAGAGGCGGAGCATCAGAGGAGCATCAGTTGAGCATCAGAGGAGCATCAGAGGAGCATCGGAGGAGCATCAGAGGAGAATCAGAGGAGCATCAGATGAGCATCACAGGAGCATCAGAGGAGCATCAGAGGAGCATCAGAGGAGCATCTGAGGAGCATCAGAGGAGCATCAGAGGAGCATCAGAGGAGCATCGGAGGTGCATCAGGGGAGCATCAGAGGTGCAGGAGCAGGAGCAGGAGCAGAAACAGGAGCAGGAGCAGGAGCAGGAGCAGGAGCAGGAGCAGGAGCAGGAGCAGGAGCAGGAGCAGGAGCATCAGAGGAGCATCGGAGGAGCATCGGAGGAGCATCGGAGGAGCATCAGAGGAGCATCAGAGGAGCATCAGAGGAGCATCAGAGGAGCCTCAGAGGAGCCTCAGAGGAGCATCAGAGGAGCATCAGAGGAGCATCAGAGGAGCATCAGAGGAGCATCAGAGGAGCATCAGAGGAGCATCAGAGGAGCATCAGAGGAGCATCAGAGGAGCAACAGAGGAGCATCAGAGGAGCATCAGAGGAGCCTCAGAGGAGCCTCAGAGGAGCATCAGAGGAGCATCAGAGGAGCATCAGAGGAGCCTCAGAGGAGCGTCAGAGGAGCATCAGAGGAGCATCAGAGGAGCATCAGAGGAGCATCAGAGGAGCATCAGAGGAGCATCAGAGGAGGATCAGGGGAGCATCAGAGGACCATCAGAGGAGCATCAGAGGAGAATCAGAGGAGCATCAGAGGAGCATCAGAGGAGCAACAGAGGAGCATCAGAGGAGCATCAGAGGAGCCTCAGAGGAGCCTCAGAGGAGCATTAGAGGAGCATCAGAGGAGCATCAGAGGAGCATCAGAGGAGCATCAGAGGAGCATCAGAGGAGCATCAGTGGAGCATCAGTGGAGCATCAGAGGAGCATCAGAGGAGCATCTGAGGAGCATCAGTGGAGCATCAGAGGAGCATCAGAGGAGCATCAGAGGAGCATCAGAGGAGCAACAGAGGAGCATCAGAGGAGAATCAGAGGAGCATCAGAGGAACATCAGAGGAGCATCAGAGTAGCATCAGTGGAGCATCAGAGGAGCATCAGTTGAGCATCAGAGGAGCATCAGAGGAGCATCAGAGGAGCATCAGTGGAGCATCAGAGGAGCATCAGAGGAGCATCAGAGGAGCATCAGAGGAGCATCAGAGGAGCATCAGAGGAGCATCAGAGGAGCATCAGAGGAGCATCAGTGGAGCATCAGAGGAGCATCAGAGGAGCATCAGAGGAGCATCAGAGGAGCATCAGAGGAGCATCAGAGGAGCATCAGAGGAGCATCAGACGAGCATCAGAGGAGCATCAGAGGAGCATCAGAGGAGCATCAGAGGAGCATCAGAGGAGCATCAGTGGAGCATCAGAGGAGCATCAGAGGAGCATCAGAGTAGCATCAGAGGAGCAACAGAGGAGCATCAGAGGAGCATCAGAGGAGCATCAGAGGAGCATCAGAGGAGCATCAGAGGAGCATCAGTGTAGCATCAGAGGAGCATCAGAGGAGCATCAGAGGAGCATCAGAGGAGCATCAGAGGAGCAACAGAGGAGCATCAGAGGAGCAACAGAGGAGCATCAGAGGAGCATCAGAGAAGCATCAGAGGAGCCTCAGAGGAGCATCGGAGCAGCATCAGAGGAGCATCAGAGGAGCATCAGAGGAGCATCAGAGGAGCATCAGAGGAGCATCAGAGGAGCATCAGAGGACATCAGTGGAGCATCAGAGCAGCATCAGAGGAGCATCAGAGGAGCATCAGAGGAGAATCAGAGGAGCATCAGAGGAGCATCAGAGGAGCATCAGAGGAGCATCAGAGGAGCATCAGAGGAGCATCAGAGGAGCATCAGAGGAGCATCAGAGGAGCATCAGTGTAGCATCAGAGGAGCATCAAAGGAGCATCAGAGGAGCATCAGAGGAGCATCAGAGGAGCATCAGAGGAGCATCAGAGGAGCAACAGAGGAGCATCAGAGGAGCATCAGAGGAGCATCAGAGGAGCATCAGAGGACCATCAGTGTAGCATCAGAGGAGCATCAGAGGAGCATCAGAGGAGCATCAGAGGAGCATCAGAGGAGCATCAGAGGAGCAACAGAGGAGCATCAGAGGAGCAACAGAGGAGCATCAGAGGAGCATCAGAGGAGCATCAGAGGAGCATCAGAGGAGCATCAGAGGAGCATCAGAGGAGCATAAGAGTAGCATCAGTGGAGCATCAGAGGAGCATCAGTTGAGCATCAGTGGAGCATCAGAGGAGCATCAGAGGAGCATCAGAGGAGCATCAGAGGAGCATCAGTGGAGCATCAGTGGAGCATCAGAGGAGCATCAGAGGAGCATCAGAGGAGCATCAGAGGAGCAACAGAGGAGCATCAGAGGAGCATCAGAGGAGCAACAGAGGAGCATCAGAGGAGCATCAGAGGAGCATCAGAGGAGCATCAGAGGAGCATCAGAGGAGCATGAGAGGAGCATCAGAGGAGCATCAGTGTAGCATCAGAGGAGCATCAGAGGAGCATCAGAGGAGCAACAGAGGAGCATCAGAGGAGCATCAGAGGAGCAACAGAGGAGCATCAGAGGAGCAACAGAGGAGCATCAGAGGAGCATCAGAGAAGCATCAGAGGAGCCTCAGAGGAGCATCGGAGGAGCATCAGAGGAGCATCAGAGGAGCATCAGAGGAGCATCAGTGGAGCATCAGAGCAGCATCAGAGGAGCATCAGAGGAAGAGCAGCATCAGAGGAGCATCAGAGGAGCATCAGAGGAGCATCAGAGGAGCATCAGAGGAGCATCAGAGGAGCATCAGAGGAGCATCAGAGGAGCATCAGAGGAGCATCAGTGGAGCATCAGAGGAGCATCAGAGGAGCATCAGAGGAGCATCAGAGGAGCATCAGAGGAGCATCAGTGGAGCATCAGAGCAGCATCAGAGGAGCATCAGAGGAGCATCAGAGGAGCATCAGAGGAGCATCAGAGGAGCATCAGAGGAGCATCAGAGGAGCATCAGAGGAGCATCAGAGGAGCATCAGAGGAGTATCAGAGGAGCATCAGAGGAGCATCAGAGGAGCATCAGTGGAGCATCAGAGGAGCATCAGAGGAGCATCAGTGGAGCATCAGAGGAGCATCAGAGGAGCATCAGAGGAGCATCAGAGGAGCATGAGAGGAGCATCAGAGGAGCATCAGAGGAGCATCAGAGGAGCATCGGAGGAGCATCAGAGGAGCATCAGAGGAGCATCAGAGGAGCATCAGAGGAGCATCAGAGGAGCATCAGAGTTGCATCCGTGGAGCATCAGTGGAGCATCAGAGGAGCATCAGAGGAGCATCAGAGGAGCAACAGGGGAGCATCAGAGGAGCATCAGAGGAGCATCAGAGGAGCATCAGAGGAGCATCAGAGGAGCATCAGAGGAGCATCAGAGGAGCATCAGAGGAGCATCAGAGGAGCATCAGAGGAGCATCAGAGGAGCATCAGTGTAGCATCAGAGGAGCATCAGAGGAGCATCAGAGGAGCATCAGAGGAGCATCAGAGGAGCAACAGAGGAGCATCAGAGGAGCAACAGAGGAGCAGGAGCAGGAGCAGGAGCAGGTGCAGGAGCAGAAGCAGGAGCAGGAGCAGGTTCAGGAGCAAGAGCATCAGAGGAGCATCAGAGGAGCAGGAGCAGGAGCAGGAGCAGGAGCAGGAAAAGGAGCAGGAGCATCAGAGGAGCATCAGAGGAGCAGGAGCAGGAGCAGGAGCAGGAGCAGGAGCATCAGAGGAGCATCAGAGGAGCATCAGAGGAGCATCAGTGGAGCATCAGAGCAGCATCAGAGGAGCATCAGAGGAGCATCAGAGGAGCATCAGAGGAGCATCAGAGGAGCATCAGAGGAGCATCAGAGGAGCATCAGAGGAGCATCAGTGGAGCATCAGAGGAGCATCAGAGGAGCATCAGAGGAGCATCAGAGGAGCATCAGTGGAGCATCAGAGCAGCATCAGAGGAGTATCAGAGGAGCATCAGAGGAGCATCAGAGGAGCATCAGTGGAGCATCAGAGGAGCATCAGAGGAGCATCAGTGGAGCATCAGAGGAGCATCAGAGGAGCATCAGAGGAGCATCAGAGGAGCATCAGAGGAGCATCAGAGGAGCATCAGAGGAGCATCAGAGGAGCATCAGAGGAGCATCAGAGGAGCATCAGAGGAGCATCAGAGGAGCATCAGAGGAGCATCAGAGTTGCATCAGTGGAGCATCAGTGGAGCATCAGAGGAGCATCAGAGGAGCATCAGAGGAGCAACAGGGGAGCATCAGAGGAGCATCAGAGGAGCATCAGAGGAGCATCAGAGGAGCATCAGTGTAGCATCAGAGGAGCATCAGAGGAGCATCAGAGGAGCATCAGAGGAGCATCAGAGGAGCAACAGAGGAGCATCAGAGGAGCAACAGAGGAGCAGGAGCAGGAGCAGGAGCAGGTGCAGGAGCAGAAGCAGGAGCAGGAGCAGGTTCAGGAGCAAGAGCATCAGAGGAGCATCAGAGGAGCAGGAGCAGGAGCAGGAGCAGGAGCAGGAAAAGGAGCAGGAGCATCAGAGGAGCATCAGAGGAGCAGGAGCAGGAGCAGGAGCAGGAGCAGGAGCATCAGAGGAGCATCAGAGGAGCATCAGAGGAGCATCAGAGGAGCATCAGAGGAGCATCAGAGGAGCATCAGAGGAGCATCAGAGGAGCATCAGAGGAGCAGGAGCAGGAGCAGGAGCAGGAGCAGGAGCATCAGAGGAGCATCAGAGGAGCATCAGAGGAGCATCAGAGGAGCATAAGAGGAGCATCAGAGGAGCATCAGAGGAGCATCAGAGGAGCATCAGAGGAGCATCAGAGGAGCATCAGAGGAGCATCAGAGGAGCATCAGAGGAGCATCAGAGGAGCATCAGAGGAGCATCAGTGTAGCATCAGAGGAGCATCAGAGGAGCATCAGAGGAGCATCAGAGGAGCATCAGAGGAGCATCAGAGGAGCAGGAGCAGGAGCAGGAGCAGGAGCAGGAGCATCAGAGGAGCATCAGAGGAGCATCAGAGGAGCATCAGAGGAGCATCAGAGGAGCATCAGAGGAGCATCAGAGGAGCATCAGAGGAGCATCAGAGGAGCATCAGAGGAGCATCAGAGGAGCATCAGAGGAGCATCAGAGGAGCATCAGAGGAGCATCAGTGTAGCATCAGAGGAGCATCAGAGGAGCATCAGAGGAGCATCAGAGGAGCATCAGAGGAGCAACAGAGGAGCATCAGAGGAGCAACAGAGGAGCATCAGAGGAGCATCAGAGAAGCATCAGAGGAGCCTCAGAGGAGCATCGGAGGAGCATCAGAGGAGCATCAGAGGAGCATCAGAGGAGCATCAGAGGAGCATCAGAGGAGCATCAGAGGAGCATCAGAGGAGCCTCAGAGGAGCCTCAGAGGAGCATCAGAGGAGCATCAGAGGAGCATCAGAGGAGCATCAGAGGAGCATCAGAGGAGCATCAGAGGAGCATCAGAGGAGCATCAGAGGAGCATCAGAGGAGCAACAGAGGAGCATCAGAGGAGCATCAGAGGAGCCTCAGAGGAGCCTCAGAGGAGCATCAGAGGAGCATCAGAGGAGCATCAGAGGAGCATCAGAGGAGCCTCAGAGGAGCGTCAGAGGAGCATCAGAGGAGCATCAGAGGAGCATCAGAGGAGCATCAGAGGAGCATCAGAGGAGCATCAGAGGAGGATCAGAGGAGCATCAGAGGAGCATCAGAGGAGCATCAGAGGAGAATCAGAGGAGCATCAGAGGAGCATCAGAGGAGCAACAGAGGAGCATCAGAGGAGCCTCAGAGGAGCATCAGAGGAGCATCAGAGGAGCATCAGAGGAGCATCAGAGGAGCATCAGAGGAGCATCAGAGGAGCATCAGAGGAGCATCAGTGGAGCATCAGTGGAGCATCAGAGGAGCATCAGAGGAGCATCTGAGGAGCATCAGAGGAGCAACAGAGGAGCATCAGAGGAGCATCAGAGGAGCATCAGAGGACCATCAGAGGAGCATCAGAGTAGCATCAGTGGAGCATCAGAGGAGCATCAGTTGAGCATCAGAGGAGCATCAGAGGAGCATCAGAGGAGCATCAGAGGAGCATCAGAGGAGCATCAGAGGACCATCAGAGGAGCATCAGAGGAGCATCAGAGGAGCATCAGAGGAGCATCAGAGGAGCATCAGAGGAGCATCAGAGGAGCATCAGAGGAGCATCAGATGAGCATCAGAGGAGCATCAGAGGAGCAGCAGTGGAGCATCAGTGGAGCATCAGAGGAGCATCAGAGGAGCATCAGAGGAGCATCAGAGGAGCAACAGAGGAGCATCAGAGGAGCATCAGAGGAGCATCAGAGGAGCATCAGAGGAGCATCAGAGGAGCATCAGTGTAGCATCAGAGGAGCATCAGAGGAGCATCAGAGGAGCATCAGAGGAGCATCAGAGGAGCAACAGAGGAGCATCAGAGGAGCAACAGAGGAGCATCAGAGGAGCATCAGTGAAGCATCAGAGGAGCCTCAGAGGAGCATCGGAGGAGCATCAGAGGAGCATCAGAGGAGCATCAGAGGAGCATCAGAGGAGCATCAGAGGAGCATCAGTGGAGCATCAGAGCAGCATCAGAGGAGCATCAGAGGAGCATCAGAGGAGCATCAGAGGAGCATCAGAGGAGCATCAGAGGAGCATCAGAGGAGCATCAGAGGAGCATCAGAGGAGCATCAGAGGAGCATCAGAGGAGCATCAGTGGAGCATCAGTGGAGCATCAGAGGAGCATCAGAGGAGCATCAGAGGAGCATCAGAGGAGCAACAGAGGAGCATCAGAGGAGCAACAGAGGAGCATCAGAGGAGCATCAGTGAAGCATCAGAGGAGCCTCAGAGGAGCATCGGAGGAGCATCAGAGGAGCATCAGAGGAGCATCAGAGGAGCATCAGAGGAGCATCAGAGGAGCATCAGAGGAGCATCAGAGGATCATCAGAGGAGCATCAGAGGAGCATCAGTGGAGCATCAGTGGAGCATCAGAGGAGCATCAGAGGAGCATCAGAGGAGCATCAGAGGAGCAACAGAGGAGCATCAGAGGAGCATCAGAGGAGCATCAGAGGAGCATCAGAGGAGCATCAGAGGAGCATCAGAGGAGCATCAGAGGAGCATCAGTGTAGCATCAGAGGAGCATCAGAGGAGCATCAGAGGAGCAACAGAGGAGCATCAGAGGAGCAACAGAGGAGCATCAGAGGAGCATCAGTGAAGCATCAGAGGAGCCTCAGAGGAGCATCGGAGGAGCATCAGAGGAGCATCAGAGGAGCATCAGAGGAGCATCAGAGGAGCATCAGGGGAGCATCAGAGGAGCATCAGAGGAGCATCAGAGGAGCATCAGAGGAGCATCATTGGAGCATCAGTGGAGCATCAGAGGAGCATCAGAGGAGCATCAGAGGAGCATCAGAGGAGCAACAGAGGAGCATCAGAGGAGCATCAGAGGAGCATCAGAGGAGCATCAGAGGAGCATCAGAGGAGCATCAGAGGAGCATCAGAGGAGCATCAGTGTAGCATCAGAGGAGCATCAGAGGAGCATCAGAGGAGCATCAGTGTAGCATCAGAGGAGCATCAGAGGAGCATCAGAGGAGCATCAGAGGAGCATCAGAGGAGCAACAGAGGAGCATCAGAGGAGCAACAGAGGAGCATCAGAGGAGCATCAGTGAAGCATCAGAGGAGCCTCAGAGGAGCATCGGAGGAGCATCAGAGGAGCATCAGAGGAGCATCAGACGAGCATCAGAGGAGCATCAGAGGAGCATCAGAGGAGCATCAGAGGAGCATCAGAGGAGCATCAGAGGAGCATCAGTGGAGCATCAGTGGAGCATCAGAGGAGCATCAGAGGAGCATCAGAGGAGCATCAGAGGAGCAACAGAGGAGCATCAGAGGAGCATCAGAGGAGCATCAGAGGAGCATCAGAGGAGCATCAGAGGAGCAACAGAGGAGCATCAGAGGAGCAACAGAGGAGCATCAGAGGAGCATCAGAGAAGCATCAGAGGAGCCTCAGAGGAGCATCGGAGGAGCATCAGAGGAGCATCAGAGGAGCATCAGAGGAGCATCAGAGGAGCATCAGAGGAGCATCAGAGGAGCATCAGAGGAGCCTCAGAGGAGCCTCAGAGGAGCATCAGAGGAGCATCAGAGGAGCATCAGAGGAGCATCAGAGGAGCATCAGAGGAGCATCAGAGGAGCATCAGAGGAGCATCAGAGGAGCATCAGAGGAGCAACAGAGGAGCATCAGAGGAGCATCAGAGGAGCCTCAGAGGAGCCTCAGAGGAGCATCAGAGGAGCATCAGAGGAGCATCAGAGGAGCATCAGAGGAGCCTCAGAGGAGCGTCAGAGGAGCATCAGAGGAGCATCAGAGGAGCATCAGAGGAGCATCAGAGGAGCATCAGAGGAGCATCAGAGGAGGATCAGAGGAGCATCAGAGGAGCATCAGAGGAGCATCAGAGGAGAATCAGAGGAGCATCAGAGGAGCATCAGAGGAGCAACAGAGGAGCATCAGAGGAGCCTCAGAGGAGCATCAGAGGAGCATCAGAGGAGCATCAGAGGAGCATCAGAGGAGCATCAGAGGAGCATCAGAGGAGCATCAGAGGAGCATCAGTGGAGCATCAGTGGAGCATCAGAGGAGCATCAGAGGAGCATCTGAGGAGCATCAGAGGAGCAACAGAGGAGCATCAGAGGAGCATCAGAGGAGCATCAGAGGACCATCAGAGGAGCATCAGAGTAGCATCAGTGGAGCATCAGAGGAGCATCAGTTGAGCATCAGAGGAGCATCAGAGGAGCATCAGAGGAGCATCAGAGGAGCATCAGAGGAGCATCAGAGGACCATCAGAGGAGCATCAGAGGAGCATCAGAGGAGCATCAGAGGAGCATCAGAGGAGCATCAGAGGAGCATCAGAGGAGCATCAGAGGAGCATCAGAGGAGCATCAGATGAGCATCAGAGGAGCATCAGAGGAGCAGCAGTGGAGCATCAGTGGAGCATCAGAGGAGCATCAGAGGAGCATCAGAGGAGCATCAGAGGAGCAACAGAGGAGCATCAGAGGAGCATCAGAGGAGCATCAGAGGAGCATCAGAGGAGCATCAGAGGAGCATCAGTGTAGCATCAGAGGAGCATCAGAGGAGCATCAGAGGAGCATCAGAGGAGCATCAGAGGAGCAACAGAGGAGCATCAGAGGAGCAACAGAGGAGCATCAGAGGAGCATCAGTGAAGCATCAGAGGAGCCTCAGAGGAGCATCGGAGGAGCATCAGAGGAGCATCAGAGGAGCATCAGAGGAGCATCAGAGGAGCATCAGAGGAGCATCAGTGGAGCATCAGAGCAGCATCAGAGGAGCATCAGAGGAGCATCAGAGGAGCATCAGAGGAGCATCAGAGGAGCATCAGAGGAGCATCAGAGGAGCATCAGAGGAGCATCAGAGGAGCATCAGAGGAGCATCAGAGGAGCATCAGTGGAGCATCAGTGGAGCATCAGAGGAGCATCAGAGGAGCATCAGAGGAGCATCAGAGGAGCAACAGAGGAGCATCAGAGGAGCAACAGAGGAGCATCAGAGGAGCATCAGTGAAGCATCAGAGGAGCCTCAGAGGAGCATCGGAGGAGCATCAGAGGAGCATCAGAGGAGCATCAGAGGAGCATCAGAGGAGCATCAGAGGAGCATCAGAGGAGCATCAGAGGATCATCAGAGGAGCATCAGAGGAGCATCAGTGGAGCATCAGTGGAGCATCAGAGGAGCATCAGAGGAGCATCAGAGGAGCATCAGAGGAGCAACAGAGGAGCATCAGAGGAGCATCAGAGGAGCATCAGAGGAGCATCAGAGGAGCATCAGAGGAGCATCAGAGGAGCATCAGAGGAGCATCAGTGTAGCATCAGAGGAGCATCAGAGGAGCATCAGAGGAGCAACAGAGGAGCATCAGAGGAGCAACAGAGGAGCATCAGAGGAGCATCAGTGAAGCATCAGAGGAGCCTCAGAGGAGCATCGGAGGAGCATCAGAGGAGCATCAGAGGAGCATCAGAGGAGCATCAGAGGAGCATCAGAGGAGCATCAGAGGAGCATCAGAGGAGCATCAGAGGAGCATCAGAGGAGCATCAGTGGAGCATCAGTGGAGCATCAGAGGAGCATCAGAGGAGCATCAGAGGAGCATCAGAGGAGCAACAGAGGAGCATCAGAGGAGCATCAGAGGAGCATCAGAGGAGCATCAGAGGAGCATCAGAGGAGCATCAGAGGAGCATCAGAGGAGCATCAGTGTAGCATCAGAGGAGCATCAGAGGAGCATCAGAGGAGCATCAGTGTAGCATCAGAGGAGCATCAGAGGAGCATCAGAGGAGCATCAGAGGAGCATCAGAGGAGCAACAGAGGAGCATCAGAGGAGCAACAGAGGAGCATCAGAGGAGCATCAGTGAAGCATCAGAGGAGCCTCAGAGGAGCATCGGAGGAGCATCAGAGGAGCATCAGAGGAGCATCAGAGGAGCATCAGAGGAGCATCAGAGGAGCATCAGAGGAGCATCAGAGGAGCATCAGAGGAGCATCAGTGGAGCATCAGTGGAGCATCAGAGGAGCATCAGAGGAGCATCAGAGGAGCATCAGAGGAGCAACAGAGGAGCATCAGAGGAGCATCAGAGGAGCATCAGAGGAGCATCAGAGGAGCATCAGAGGAGCATCAGAGGAGCATCAGAGGAGCATCAGTGTAGCATCAGAGGAGCATCAGAGGAGCATCAGAGGAGCATCAGAGGAGCATCAGAGGAGCAACAGAGGAGCATCAGAGGAGCAACAGAGGAGCATCAGAGGAGCATCAGAGAAGCATCAGAGGAGCCTCAGAGGAGCATCGGAGGAGCATCAGAGGAGCATCAGAGGAGCATCAGAGGAGCATCAGAGGAGCATCAGAGGAGCATCAGAGGAGCATCAGTGGAGCATCAGAGCAGCATCAGAGGAGCATCAGAGGAGCATCAGAGGAGCAACAGAGGAGCATCAGAGGAGCATCAGAGGAGCATCAGAGGAGCATCAGAGGAGCATCAGAGGAGCATCAGAGGAGCATCAGAGGAGCATCAGTGGAGCATCAGAGGAGCATCAGAGGAGCATCAGAGGAGCATCAGAGGAGCATCAGAGGAGCAGGAGCAGGAGCAGGAGCAGGTGCAGGAGCAGAATCAGGAGCAGGAGCAGGTGCAGGAGCAAGAGCATCAGAGGAGCATCAGAGGAGCAGGAGCAGGAGCAGGAGCAGGAGCAGGAACAGGAGCAGGAGCATCAGAGGAGCATCAGAGGAGCAGGAGCAGGAGCAGGAGCAGGAGCAGGAGCATCAGAGGAGCATCAGAGGAGCATCAGAGGAGCATCAGAGGAGCATCAGAGGAGCATCAGAGGAGCATCAGAGGAGCATCAGAGGAGCATCAGAGGAGGATCAGAGGAGCATCAGAGGAGCATCAGAGGAGCATCAGTGTAGCATCAGAGGAGAATCAGAGGAGCATCAGAGGAGCATCAGAGGAGCATCAGAGGAGCAACAGAGGAGCATCAGAGCAGCAACAGAGGAGCATCAGAGGAGCATCAGAGAAGCATCAGAGGAGCCTCAGAGGAGCATCGGAGGAGCATCAGAGGAGCATCAGAGGAGCATCAGAGGAGCATCAGAGGTGCATCAGAGGAGCATCAGAGTAGCATCAGTGGAGCATCAGAGCAGCATCAGAGGAGCATCAGAGGAGCATCAGAGGAGCATCAGAGGAGCATCAGAGGAGCATCAGAGGAGCATCAGAGGAGCATCAGGGGAGCATCAGAGGAGCATCAGAGGAGCATCAGAGTAGCATCAGAGGAGCATCAGAGGAGCATCAGTGGAGCATCAGTGGAGCATCAGAGGAGCATCAGAGGAGCATCAGAGGAGCATCAGAGGAGCATCAGAGGAGCATCAGAGGAGCAACGGAGGAGCATCAGAGGAGCATCAGAGGAGCATCAGAGGAGCATCAGAGGAGCATCAGTGGAGCATCAGTGGAGCATCAGAGGAGCATCAGAGGAGCATCAGAGGAGCATCAGAGGAGCATCAGAGGAGCATCAGAGGAGCATCAGAGGAGCATCAGTGGAGCATCAGTGGAGCATCAGAGGAGCATCAGAGGAGCATCAGAGGAGCATCAGAGGAGCAACAGAGGAGCATCAGAGGAGCATCAGAGGAGCATCAGAGGAGCATCAGAGGAGCATCAGAGGAGCATCAGAGGAGCATCAGAGGAGCATCAGTGTAGCATCAGAGGAGCATCAGAGGAGCATCAGAGGAGCATCAGAGGAGCATCAGAGGAGCATCAGAGGAGCATCAGAGGAGCAACAGAGGAGCATCAGAGGAGCAACAGAGGAGCATCAGAGGAGCATCAGAGAAGCATCAGAGGAGCCTCAGAGGAGCATCGGAGGAGCATCAGAGGAGCATCAGAGGAGCATCAGAGGTGCATCAGTGGAGCATCAGTGGAGCATCAGAGGAGCATCAGAGGAGCATCAGAGGAGCAACAGGGGAGCATCAGAGGAGCATCAGAGGAGCATCAGAGGAGCATCAGAGGAGCATCAGAGGAGCATCAGAGGAGCATCAGAGGAGCATCAGAGGAGCATCAGAGGAGCATCAGAGGAGCATCAGAGGAGCATCAGAGGAGCATCAGTGTAGCATCAGAGGAGCATCAGAGGAGCATCAGAGGAGCATCAGAGGAGCATCAGAGGAGCAACAGAGGAGCATCAGAGGAGCAACAGAGGAGCAGGAGCAGGAGCAGGAGCAGGTGCAGGAGCAGGAGCAGGAGCAGGTTCAGGAGCAAGAGCATCAGAGGAGCATCAGAGGAGCAGGAGCAGGAGCAGGAGCAGGAGCAGGAAAAGGAGCAGGAGCATCAGAGGAGCATCAGAGGAGCAGGAGCAGGAGCAGGAGCAGGAGCAGGAGCATCAGAGGAGCATCAGAGGAGCATCAGAGGAGCATCAGTGGAGCATCAGAGCAGCATCAGAGGAGCATCAGAGGAGCATCAGTGGAGCATCAGAGGAGCATCAGAGGAGCATCAGTGGAGCATCAGAGGAGCATCAGAGGAGCATCAGAGGAGCATCAGAGGAGCATCAGAGGAGCATCAGAGGAGCATCGGAGGAGCATCAGAGGAGCATCAGAGGAGCATCAGAGGAGCATCAGAGGAGCATCAGAGGAGCATCAGAGGAGCATCAGAGGAGCATCAGAGTTGCATCAGTGGAGCATCAGTGGAGCATCAGAGGAGCATCAGAGGAGCATCAGAGGAGCAACAGGGGAGCATCAGAGGAGCATCAGAGGAGCATCAGAGGAGCATCAGAGGAGCATCAGAGGAGCATCAGAGGAGCATCAGAGGAGCATCAGAGGAGCATCAGAGGAGCATCAGAGGAGCATCAGAGGAGCATCAGAGGAGCATCAGAGGAGCATCAGTGTAGCATCAGAGGAGCATCAGAGGAGCATCAGAGGAGCATCAGAGGAGCATCAGAGGAGCAACAGAGGAGCATCAGAGGAGCAACAGAGGAGCAGGAGCAGGAGCAGGAGCAGGTGCAGGAGCAGAAGCAGGAGCAGGAGCAGGTTCAGGAGCAAGAGCATCAGAGGAGCATCAGAGGAGCAGGAGCAGGAGCAGGAGCAGGAGCAGGAAAAGGAGCAGGAGCATCAGAGGAGCATCAGAGGAGCAGGAGCAGGAGCAGGAGCATCAGAGGAGCATCAGAGGAGCATCAGAGGAGCATCAGAGGAGCATCAGAGGAGCATCAGAGGAGCATCAGAGGAGCATCAGAGGAGCATCAGAGGAGCAGGAGCAGGAGCAGGAACAGGAGCAGGAGCATCAGAGGAGCATCAGAGGAGCATCAGAGGAGCATCAGAGGAGCATCAGAGGAGCATCAGAGGAGCATCAGAGGAGCATCAGAGGAGCATCAGAGGAGCATCAGAGGAGCATCAGAGGAGCATCAGAGGAGCATCAGAGGAGCATCAGAGGAGCATCAGAGGAGCATCAGTGTAGCATCAGAGGAGCATCAGAGGAGCATCAGAGGAGCATCAGAGGAGCATCAGAGGAGCAGGAGCAGGAGCAGGAGCAGGAGCAGGAGCATCAGAGGAGCATCAGAGGAGCATCAGAGGAGCATCAGAGGAGCATCAGAGGAGCATCAGAGGAGCATCAGAGGAGCATCAGAGGAGCATCAGAGGAGCATCAGAGGAGCATCAGAGGAGCATCAGAGGAGCATCAGAGGAGCATCAGAGGAGCATCAGAGGAGCATCAGTGTAGCATCAGAGGAGCATCAGAGGAGCATCAGAGGAGCATCAGAGGAGCATCAGAGGAGCAACAGAGGAGCATCAGAGGAGCAACAGAGGAGCATCAGAGGAGCATCAGAGAAGCATCAGAGGAGCCTCAGAGGAGCATCGGAGGAGCATCAGAGGAGCATCAGAGGAGCATCAGAGGAGCATCAGAGGAGCATCAGAGGAGCATCAGAGCAGCATCAGAGGAGCCTCAGAGGAGCATCAGAGGAGCATCAGAGGAGCATCAGAGGAGCATCAGAGGAGCATCAGAGGAGCATCAGAGGAGCATCAGAGGAGCATCAGAGGAGCAACAGAAGAGCATCAGAGGAGCATCAGAGGAGCCTCAGAGGAGCCTCAGAGGAGCATCAGAGGAGCATCAGAGGAGCATCAGAGGAGCATCAGAGGAGCATCAGAGGAGCCTCAGAGGAGCGTCAGAGGAGCATCAGAGGAGCATCAGAGGAGCATCAGAGGAGCATCAGAGGAGCATCAGAGGAGCATCAGAGGAGGATCAGAGGAGCATCAGAGGACCATCAGAGGAGCATCAGAGGAGAATCAGAGGAGCATCAGAGGAGCATCAGAGGAGCAACAGAGGAGCATCAGAGGAGCCTCAGAGGAGCATCAGAGGAGCATCAGAGGAGCATCAGAGGAGCATCAGAGGAGCATCAGAGGAGCATCAGAGGAGCATCAGAGGAGCATCAGTGGAGCATCAGAGGAGCATCAGAGGAGCATCTGAGGAGCATCAGAGGAGCAACAGAGGAGCATCAGAGGAGCATCAGAGGAGCATCAGAGGACCATCAGAGGAGCATCAGAGTAGCATCAGTGGAGCATCAGAGGAGCATCATTTGAGCATCAGAGGAGCATCAGAGGAGCATCAGAGGAGCATCAGAGGAGCATCAGAGGAGCATCAGAGGAGCATCAGAGGAGCATCAGAGGAGCATCAGAGGAGCATCAGAGGAGCATCAGATGAGCATCAGAGGAGCATCAGAGGAGCATCAGTGGAGCATCAGTGGAGCATCAGAGGAGCATCAGAGGAGCATCAGAGGAGCATCAGAGGAGCAACAGAGGAGCATCAGAGGAGCATCAGAGGAGCATCAGAGGAGCATCAGAGGAGCATCAGAGGAGCATCAGTGTAGCATCAGAGGAGCATCAGAGGAGCATCAGAGGAGCATCAGAGGAGCATCAGAGGAGCAACAGAGGAGCATCAGAGGAGCAACAGAGGAGCATCAGAGGAGCATCAGAGAAGCATCAGAGGAGCCTCAGAGGAGCATCGGAGGAGCATCAGAGGAGCATCAGAGGAGCATCAGAGGAGCATCAGAGGAGCATCAGAGGAGCATCAGAGGAGCATCAGAGGAGCATCAGTGGAGCATCAGAGCAGCATCAGAGGAGCATCAGAGGAGCATCAGAGGAGCATCAGAGGAGCATCAGAGGAGCATCAGAGGAGCATCAGAGGAGCATCAGAGGAGCATCAGAGGAGCATCAGAGGAGCATCAGAGGAGCATCAGAGGAGCATCAGTGGAGCATCAGTGGAGCATCAGAGGAGCATCAGAGGAGCATCAGAGGAGCATCAGAGGAGCAACAGAGGAGCATCAGAGGAGCATCAGAGGAGCATCAGAGGAGCATCAGAGGAGCATCAGAGGAGCATCAGAGGAGCATCAGAGGAACATCAGTGTAGCATCAGAGGAGCATCAGAGGAGCATCAGAGGAGCATCAGAGGAGCATCAGAGGAGCAACAGAGGAGCATCAGATGAGCAACAGAGGAGCATCAGAGGAGCATCAGAGAAGCATCAGAGGAGCCTCAGAGGAGCATCGGAGGAGCATCAGAGGAGCATCAGAGGAGCATCAGAGGAGCATCAGAGGAGCATCAGAGGAGCATCAGAGGAGCATCAGTGGAGCATCAGAGCAGCATCAGAGGAGCATCAGAGGAGCATCAGAGGAGCAACAGAGGAGCATCAGAGGAGCATCAGAGGAGCATCAGAGGAGCATCAGAGGAGCATCAGAGGAGCATCAGAGGAGCATCAGTGGAGCATCAGTGGAGCATCAGAGGAGCATCAGAGGAGCATCAGAGGAGCATCAGAGGAGCATCAGAGGAGCAGGAGCAGGAGCAGGAGCAGGTGCAGGAGCAGAAGCAGGAGCAGGAGCAGGTGCAGGAGCAAGAGCATCAGAGGAGCATCAGAGGAGCAGGAGCAGGAGCAGGAGCAGGAGCAGGAACAGGAGCAGGAGCATCAGAGGAGCATCAGAGGAGCAGGAGCAGGAGCAGGAGCAGGAGCAGGAGCATCAGAGGAGCATCAGAGGAGCATCAGAGGAGCATCAGAGGAGCATCAGAGGAGCATCAGAGGAGCAACAGAGGAGCATCAGAGGAGCATCAGAGGAGGATCAGAGGAGCATCAGAGGAGCATCAGAGGAGCATCAGTGTAGCATCAGAGGAGAATCAGAGGAGCATCAGAGGAGCATCAGAGGAGCATCAGAGGAGCAACAGAGGAGCATCAGAGCAGCAACAGAGGAGCATCAGAGGAGCATCAGAGAAGCATCAGAGGAGCCTCAGAGGAGCATCGGAGGAGCATCAGAGGAGCATCAGAGGAGCATCAGAGGAGCATCAGAGGAGCATCAGAGGAGCATCAGAGGAGCATCAGTGGAGCATCAGAGCAGCATCAGAGGAGCATCAGAGGAGCATCAGAGGAGCATCAGAGGAGCATCAGAGGAGCATCAGAGGAGCATCAGAGGAGCATCAGAGGAGCATCAGAGGAGCATCAGTGGAGCATCAGAGTAGCATCAGAGGAGCATCAGAGGAGCATCAGAGGAGCATCAGAGTAGCATCAGAGGAGCATCAGAGGAGCATCAGTGTTGCATCAGAGGAGCATCAGAGGAGCATCAGAGGAGCATCAGAGGAGCGTCAGAGGAGAAACGGAGGAGCATCAGAGGAGCATCAGAGGAGCATCAGAGGAGCATCAGAGGAGCATCAGTGGAGCATCAGTGGAGCATCAGAGGAGCATCAGAGGAGCATCAGAGGAGCATCAGAGGAGCATCAGAGGAGCATCAGAGGAGCATCAGGGGAGCATCAGAGGAGCATCAGAGGAGCATCAGAGTAGCATCAGAGGAGCATCAGAGGAGCATCAGTGGAGCATCAGTGGAGCATCAGAGGAGCATCAGAGGAGCATCAGAGGAGCATCAGAGGAGCAACAGAGGAGCATCAGAGGAGCATCAGAGGAGCATCAGAGGAGCATCAGAGGAGCATCAGAGGAGCATCAGTGTTGCATCAGAGGAGCATCAGAGGAGCATCAGAGGAGCATCAGAGGAGCATCAGAGGAGCATCAGAGGAGCAACGGAGGAGCATCAGAGGAGCATCAGAGGAGCATCAGAGGAGCATCAGAGGAGCATCAGTGGAGCATCAGTGGAGCATCAGAGGAGCATCAGAGGAGCATCAGAGGAGCATCAGAGGAGCATCAGAGGAGCATCAGAGGAGCATCAGAGGAGCATCAGTGGAGCATCAGTGGAGCATCAGAGGAGCATCAGAGGAGCATCAGAGGAGCATCAGAGGAGCAACAGAGGAGCATCAGAGGAGCATCAGAGGAGCATCAGAGGAGCATCAGAGGAGCATCAGAGGAGCATCAGAGGAGCATCAGAGGAGCATCAGTGTAGCATCAGAGGAGCATCAGAGAAGCATCAGAGGAGCATCAGAGGAGCATCAGAGGAGCATCAGAGGAGCATCAGAGGAGCAACAGAGGAGCATCAGAGGAGCAACAGAGGAGCATCAGAGGAGCATCAGAGAAGCATCAGAGGAGCCTCAGAGGAGCATCGGAGGAGCATCAGAGGAGCATCAGAGGAGCATAAGAGGTGCATCAGTGGAGCATCAGTGGAGCATCAGAGGAGCATCAGAGGAGCATCAGAGGAGCAACAGGGGAGCATCAGAGGAGCATCAGAGGAGCATCAGAGGAGCATCAGAGGAGCATCAGAGGAGCATCAGAGGAGCATCAGAGGAGCATCAGAGGAGCATCAGAGGAGCATCAGAGGAGCATCAGAGGAGCATCAGAGCTCAGTGTAGCATCAGAGGAGCATCAGAGGAGCATCAGAGGAGCATCAGAGGAGCATCAGAGGAGCAACAGAGGAGCATCAGAGGAGCAACAGAGGAGCAGGAGCAGGAGCAGGAGCAGGTGCAGGAGCAGAAGCAGGAGCAGGAGCAGGTTCAGGAGCAAGAGCATCAGAGGAGCATCAGAGGAGCAGGAGCAGGAGCAGGAGCAGGAGCAGGAAAAGGAGCAGGAGCATCAGAGGAGCATCAGAGGAGCAGGAGCAGGAGCAGGAGCAGGAGCAGGAGCATCAGAGGAGCATCAGAGGAGCATCAGAGGAGCATCAGTGGAGCATCAGAGCAGCATCAGAGGAGCATCAGAGGAGCATCAGTGGAGCATCAGAGGAGCATCAGAGGAGCATCAGTGGAGCATCAGAGGAGCATCAGAGGAGCATCAGAGGAGCATCAGAGGAGCATCAGAGGAGCATCAGAGGAGCATCAGAGGAGCATCAGAGGAGCATCAGAGGAGCATCAGAGGAGCATCAGAGGAGCATCAGAGGAGCATCAGAGGAGCATCAGAGTTGCATCAGTGGAGCATCAGTGGAGCATCAGAGGAGCATCAGAGGAGCATCAGAGGAGCAACAGGGGAGCATCAGAGGAGCATCAGAGGAGCATCAGAGGAGCATCAGAGGAGCATCAGAGGAGCATCAGAGGAGCATCAGAGGAGCATCAGAGGAGCATCAGAGGAGCATCAGAGGAGCATCAGAGGAGCATCAGTGTAGCATCAGAGGAGCATCAGAGGAGCATCAGAGGAGCATCAGAGGAGCATCAGAGGAGCAACAGAGGAGCATCAGAGGAGCAACAGAGGAGCAGGAGCAGGAGCAGGAGCAGGTGCAGGAGCAGAAGCAGGAGCAGGAGCAGGTTCAGGAGCAAGAGCATCAGAGGAGCATCAGAGGAGCAGGAGCAGGAGCAGGAGCAGGAGCAGGAAAAGGAGCAGGAGCATCAGAGGAGCATCAGAGGAGCAGGAGCAGGAGCAGGAGCAGGAGCAGGAGCATCAGAGGAGCATCAGAGGAGCATCAGAGGAGCATCAGAGGAGCATCAGAGGAGCATCAGAGGAGCATCAGAGGAGCATCAGAGGAGCATCAGAGGAGCAGGAGCAGGAGCAGGAGCAGGAGCAGGAGCATCAGAGGAGCATCAGAGGAGCATCAGATGAGCATCAGAGGAGCATCAGAGGAGCATCAGAGGAGCATGAGAGGAGCATCAGAGGAGCATCAGAGGAGCATCAGAGGAGCATCAGAGGAGCATCAGAGGAGCATCAGAGGAGCATCAGAGGAGCATCACAGGAGCATCAGTGTAGCATCAGAGGAGCATCAGAGGAGCATCAGAGGAGCATCAGAGGAGCATCAGAGGAGCAGGAGCAGGAGCAGGAGCAGGAGCAGGAGCATCAGAGGAGCATCAGAGGAGCATCAGAGGAGCATCAGAGGAGCATCAGAGGAGCATCAGAGGAGCATCAGAGGAGCATCAGAGGAGCATCAGAGGAGCATCAGAGGAGCATCAGAGGAGCATCAGAGGAGCATCAGAGGAGCATCAGTGTAGCATCAGAGGAGCATCAGAGGAGCATCAGAGGAGCATCAGAGGAGCATCAGAGGAGCAACAGAGGAGCATCAGAGGAGCAACAGAGGAGCATCAGAGGAGCATCAGAGAAGCATCAGAGGAGCATCGGAGGAGCATCGGAGGAGCATCAGAGGAGCATCAGAGGAGCATCAGAGGAGCATCAGAGGAGCATCAGATGAGCATCAGAGGAGCATCAGAGGAGCCTCAGAGGAGCCTCAGAGGAGCATCAGAGGAGCATCAGAGGAGCATCAGAGGAGCATCAGAGGAGCATCAGAGGAGCATCAGAGGAGCATCAGAGGAGCTACAGAGGAGCATCAGAGGAGCATCAGAGGAGCCTCAGAGGAGCCTCAGAGGAGCATCAGAGGAGCATCAGAGGAGCATCAGAGGAGCATCAGAGGAGCATCAGAGGAGCCTCAGAGGAGCGTCAGAGGAGCATCAGAGGAGCATCAGAGGAGCATCAGAGGAGCATCAGAGGAGCATCAGAGGAGCATCAGAGGAGGATCAGAGGAGCATCAGAGGAACATCAGAGGAGCATCAGAGGAGAATCAGAGGAGCATCAGAGGAGCATCAGAGGAGCAACAGAGGAGCATCAGAGGAGCCTCAGAGGAGCATCAGAGGAGCATCAGAGGAGCATCAGAGGAGCAACAGAGGAGCATCAGATGAGCAACAGAGGAGCATCAGAGGAGCATCAGAGAAGCATCAGAGGAGCATCAGAGGAGCATCGGAGGAGCATCAGAGGAGCATCAGAGGAGCATCAGAGGAGCATCAGAGGAGCATCAGAGGAGCATCAGAGGAGCATCAGTGGAGCATCAGAGCAGCATCAGAGGAGCATCAGAGGAGCATCAGAGGAGCAACAGAGGAGCATCAGAGGAGCATCAGAGGAGCATCAGAGGAGCATCAGAGGAGCATCAGAGGAGCATCAGAGGAGCATCAGAGGAGCATCAGTGGAGCATCAGAGGAGCATCAGAGGAGCATCAGAGGAGCATCAGAGGAGCATCAGAGGAGCAGGAGCAGGAGCAGGAGCAGGTGCAGGAGCAGAAGCAGGAGCAGGAGCAGGTGCAGGAGCAAGAGCATCAGAGGAGCATCAGAGGAGCAGGAGCAGGAGCAGGAGCAGGAGCAGGAACAGGAGCAGGAGCATCAGAGGAGCATCAGAGGAGCAGGAGCAGGAGCAGGAGCAGGAGCAGGAGCATCAGAGGAGCATCAGAGGAGCATCAGAGGAGCATCAGAGGAGCATCAGAGGAGCATCAGAGGAGCATCAGAGGAGCATCAGAGGAGCATCAGAGGAGCATCAGTGGAGCATCGGAGGAGCATCAGAGGAGCATCAGTGGAGCATCAGAGGAGCATCAGAGGAGCATCAGAGGAGCATCAGAGGAGCATCAGAGGAGCATCAGAGGAGCAGGAGCAGGAGCAGGAGCAGGTGCAGGAGCAGAAGCAGGAGCAGGAGCAGGTGCAGGAGCAAGAGCATCAGAGGAGCATCAGAGGAGCAGGAGCAGGAGCAGGAGCAGGAGCAGGAACAGGAGCAGGAGCATCAGAGGAGCATCAGAGGAGCAGGAGCAGGAGCAGGAGCAGGAGCAGGAGCATCAGAGGAGCATCAGAGGAGCATCAGAGGAGCATCAGAGGAGAATCAGAGGAGCATCAGAGGAGCATCAGAGGAGCATCAGAGGAGCATCAGAGGAGGATCAGAGGAGCATCAGAGGAGCATCAGAGGAGCATCAGTGTAGCATCAGAGGAGAATCAGAGGAGCATCAGAGGAGCATCAGAGGAGCATCAGAGGAGCATCAGAGGAGCATCAGTGTTGCATCGGAGGAGCATCAGAGGAGCATCAGAGGAGCATCAGAGGAGCATCAGAGGAGCATCAGAGGAGCAACGGAGGAGCATCAGAGGAGCATCAGAGGAGCATCAGAGGAGCATCAGAGGAGCATCAGTGGAGCATCAGTGGAGCATCAGAGGAGCATCAGAGGAGCATCAGAGGAGCATCAGAGGAGCATCAGAGGAGCATCAGAGGAGCATCAGAGGAGCATCAGTGGAGCATCAGTGGTGCATCAGAGGAGTTCAGAGGAGCATCAGAGGAGCATCAGAGGAGCAACAGAGGAGCATCAGAGGAGCATCAGAGGAGCATCAGAGGAGCATCAGAGGAGCATCAGAGGAGCATCAGAGGAGCATCAGTGTAGCATCAGAGGAGCATCAGAGGAGCATCAGAGGAGCATCAGAGGAGCATCAGAGGAGCATCAGAGGAGCATCAGAGGAGCAACAGAGGAGCATCAGAGGAGCAACAGAGGAGCATCAGAGGAGCATCAGAGAAGCATCAGAGGAGCCTCAGAGGAGCATCGGAGGAGCATCAGAGGAGCATCAGAGGTGCATCAGAGGAGCATCAGAGGAGCATCAGAGGAGCATCAGAGGAGCATCAGTGGAGCATCAGAGCAGCATCAGAGGAGCATCAGAGGAGCATCAGAGGAGCAACAGAGGAGCATCAGAGGAGCATCAGAGGAGCATCAGAGGAGCATCAGAGGAGCATCAGAGGAGCATCAGAGGAGCATCAGTGGAGCATCAGAGGAGCATCAGAGGAGCATCAGAGGAGCATCAGAGGAGCATCAGAGGAGCATCAGAGGAGCATCAGAGGAGCAGGAGCAGGAGCAGGAGCAGGTGCAGGAGCAGAAGCAGGAGCAGGAGCAGGTGCAGGAGCAAGAGCATCAGAGGAGCATCAGAGGAGCAGGAGCAGGAGCAGGAGCAGGAGCAGGAACAGGAGCAGGAGCATCAGAGGAGCATCAGAGGAGCAGGAGCAGGAGCAGGAGCAGGAGCAGGAGCATCAGAGCAGCATCAGAGGAGCATCAGAGGAGCATCAGAGGAGCATCAGAGGAGCATCAGAGGAGCATCAGAGGAGCATCAGAGGAGCATCAGAGGAGCATCAGTGGAGCATCGGAGGAGCATCAGAGGAGCATCAGTGGAGCATCAGAGGAGCATCAGAGGAGCATCAGAGGAGCATCAGAGGAGCATCAGAGGAGCATCAGAGGAGCAGGAGCAGGAGCAGGAGCAGGTGCAGGAGCAGAAGCAGGAGCAGGAGCAGGTGCAGGAGCAAGAGCATCAGAGGAGCATCAGAGGAGCAGGAGCAGGAGCAGGAGCAGGAGCAGGAACAGGAGCAGGAGCATCAGAGGAGCATCAGAGGAGCAGGAGCAGGCGCAGAAGCAGGAGCAGGAGCATCAGAGGAGCATCAGAGGAGCATCAGAGGAGCATCAGAGGAGCATCAGAGGAGCATCAGAGGAGCATCAGAGGAGCATCAGAGGAGGATCAGAGGAGCATCAGAGGAGCATCAGAGGAGCATCAGTGTAGCATCAGAGGAGAATCAGAGGAGCATCAGAGGAGCATCAGAGGAGCATCAGAGGAGCAACAGAGGAGCATCAGAGGAGCAACAGAGGAGCATCAGAGGAGCATCAGAGAAGCATCAGAGGAGCCTCAGAGGAGCATCGGAGGAGCATCAGAGGAGCATCAGAGGAGCATCAGAGGAGCATCAGAGGAGCATCAGAGGAGCATCAGAGGAGCATCAGTGGAGCATCAGAGCAGCATCAGAGGAGCATCAGAGGAGCATCAGAGGAGCATCAGGGGAGCATCAGAGGAGCATCAGAGGAGCATCAGAGGAGCATCAGAGCAGCATCAGAGGAGCATCAGAGGAGCATCAGAGGAGCATCAGAGGAGCATCAGAGGAGCATCAGTGGAGCATCAGTGGAGCATCAGAGGAGCATCAGAGGAGCATCAGAGGAGCATCAGAGGAGCAACAGAGGAGCATCAGAGGAGCATCAGAGGAGCATCAGAGGAGCATCAGAGGAGCATCAGTGTTGCATCAGAGGAGCATCAGAGGAGCATCAGAGGAGCATCAGAGGAGCATCAGAGGAGCATCAGAGGAGCAACGGAGGAGCATCAGAGGAGCAACAGAGGAGCATCAGAGGAGCATCAGAGAAGCATCAGAGGAGCCTCAGAGGAGCATCGGAGGAGCATCAGAGGAGCATCAGAGGAGCATCAGAGGAGCATCAGAGGAGCATCAGAGGAGCATCAGAGGAGCATCAGTGGAGCATCAGAGCAGCATCAGAGGCGCATCAGAGGAGCATCAGAGGAGCAACAGAGGAGCATCAGAGGAGCATCAGAGGAGCATCAGAGGAGCATCAGAGGAGCATCAGAGGAGCATCAGAGGAGCTTCAGAGGAGCATCAGAGGAGCATCAGTGGAGCATCAGAGGAGCATCAGAGGAGCATCAGTGTAGCATCAGAGGAGCATCAGAGGAGCATCAGAGGAGCATCAGAGGAGCATCAGAGGAGCAACAGAGGAGCATCAGATGAGCAACAGAGGAGCATCAGAGGAGCATCAGAGAAGCATCAGAGGAGCCTCAGAGGAGCATCGGAGGAGCATCAGAGGAGCATCAGAGGAGCATCAGAGGAGCATCAGAGGAGCATCAGAGGAGCATCAGAGGAGCATCAGTGGAGCATCAGAGCAGCATCAGAGGAGCATCAGAGGAGCATCAGAGGAGCAACAGAGGAGCATCAGAGGAGCATCAGAGGAGCATCAGAGGAGCATCAGAGGAGCATCAGAGGAGCATCAGAGGAGCATCAGAGGAGCATCAGTGGAGCATCAGAGGAGCATCAGAGGAGCATCAGAGGAGCATCAGAGGAGCATCAGAGGAGCAGGAGCAGGAGCAGGAGCAGGTGCAGGAGCAGAAGCAGGAGCAGGAGCAGGTGCAGGAGCAAGAGCATCAGAGGAGCATCAGAGGAGCAGGAGCAGGAGCAGGAGCAGGAGCAGGAACAGGAGCAGGAGCATCAGAGGAGCATCAGAGGAGCAGGAGCAGGAGCAGGAGCAGGAGCAGGAGCATCAGAGGAGCATCAGAGGAGCATCAGAGGAGCATCAGAGGAGCATCAGAGGAGCATCAGAGGAGCATCAGAGGAGCATCAGAGGAGCATCAGAGGAGCATCAGTGGAGCATCGGAGGAGCATCAGAGGAGCATCAGTGGAGCATCAGAGGAGCATCAGAGGAGCATCAGAGGAGCATCAGAGGAGCATCAGAGGAGCATCAGAGGAGCAGGAGCAGGAGCAGGAGCAGGTGCAGGAGCAGAAGCAGGAGCAGGAGCAGGTGCAGGAGCAAGAGCATCAGAGGAGCATCAGAGGAGCAGGAGCAGGAGCAGGAGCAGGAGCAGGAACAGGAGCAGGAGCATCAGAGGAGCATCAGAGGAGCAGGAGCAGGAGCAGGAGCAGGAGCAGGAGCATCAGAGCAGCATCAGAGGAGCATCAGAGGAGCATCAGAGGAGCATCAGAGGAGCATCAGAGGAGCATCAGAGGAGCATCAGAGGAGCATCAGAGGAGGATCAGAGGAGCATCAGAGGAGCATCAGAGGAGCATCAGTGTAGCATCAGAGGAGAATCAGAGGAGCATCAGAGGAGCATCAGAGGAGCATCAGAGGAGCAACAGAGGAGCATCAGAGCAGCAACAGAGGAGCATCAGAGGAGCATCAGAGAAGCATCAGAGGAGCCTCAGAGGAGCATCGGAGGAGCATCAGAGGAGCATCAGAGGAGCATCAGAGGAGCATCAGAGGAGCATCAGAGGAGCATCAGAGGAGCATCAGAGGAGCATCAGTGGAGCATCAGAGCAGCATCAGAGGAGCATCAGAGGAGCATCAGAGGAGCATCAGAGGAGCATCAGAGGAGCATCAGAGGAGCATCAGAGGAGCATCAGAGGAGCATCAGAGGAGCATCAGAGGAGCATCAGAGTAGCATCAGAGGAGCATCAGAGGAGCATCAGTGGAGCATCAGTGGAGCGTCAGAGGAGCATCAGAGGAGCATCAGAGGAGCATCAGAGGAGCAACAGAGGAGCATCAGAGGAGCATCAGAGGAGCATCAGAGGAGCATCAGAGGAGCATCAGAGGAGCATCAGTGTTGCATCAGAGGAGCATCAGAGGAGCATCAGAGGAGCATCAGAGGAGCATCAGAGGAGCATCAGAGGAGCAACGGAGGAGCATCAGAGGAGCATCAGAGGAGCATCAGAGGAGCATCAGAGGAGCATCAGTGGAGCATCAGTGGAGCATCAGAGGAGCATCAGAGGAGCATCAGAGGAGCATCAGAGGAGCATCAGAGGAGCATCAGTGGAGCATCAGTGGAGCATCAGAGGAGCATCAGAGGAGCATCAGAGGAGCATCAGAGGAGCAACAGAGGAGCATCAGAGGAGCATCAGAGGAGCATCAGAGGAGCATCAGAGGAGCATCAGAGGAGCATCAGAGGAGCATCAGTGTAGCATCAGAGGAGCATCAGAGGAGCATCAGAGGAGCATCAGAGGAGCATCAGAGGAGCATCAGAGGAGCATCAGAGGAGCAACAGAGGAGCATCAGAGGAGCAACAGAGGAGCATCAGAGGAGCATCAGAGAAGCATCAGAGGAGCCTCAGAGGAGCATCGGAGGAGCATCAGAGGAGCATCAGAGGAGCATCAGAGGAGCATCAGAGGAGCATCAGAGGAGCATCAGTGGAGCATCAGTGGAGCATCAGAGCAGCATCAGAGGAGCATCAGAGGAGCATCAGAGGAGCAACAGAGGAGCATCAGAGGAGCATCAGAGGAGCATCAGAGGAGCATCAGAGGAGCATCAGAGGAGCATCAGAGGAGCATCAGAGGAGCAGGAGCAGGAGCAGGAGCAGGTGCAGGAGCAGAAGCAGGAGCAGGAGCAGGTGCAGGAGCAAGAGCATCAGAGGAGCATCAGAGGAGCAGGAGCAGGAGCAGGAGCAGGAGCAGGAACAGGAGCAGGAGCATCAGAGGAGCATCAGAGGAGCAGGAGCAGGAGCAGGAGCAGGAGCAGGAGCATCAGAGGAGCATCAGAGGAGCATCAGAGGAGCATCAGAGGAGCATCAGAGGAGCATCAGAGGAGCATCAGAGGAGCATCAGAGGAGCATCAGTGGAGCATCGGAGGAGCATCAGAGGAGCATCAGTGGAGCATCAGAGGAGCATCAGAGGAGCATCAGAGGAGCATCAGAGGAGCATCAGAGGAGCATCAGAGGAGCAGGAGCAGGAGCAGGAGCAGGTGCAGGAGCAGAAGCAGGAGCAGGAGCAGGTGCAGGAGCAAGAGCATCAGAGGAGCATCAGAGGAGCAGGAGCAGGAGCAGGAGCAGGAGCAGGAACAGGAGCAGGAGCATCAGAGGAGCATCAGAGGAGCAGGAGCAGGAGCAGGAGCAGGAGCAGGAGCATCAGAGGAGCATCAGAGGAGCATCAGAGGAGCATCAGAGGAGCATCAGAGGAGCATCAGAGGAGCATCAGAGGAGCATCAGAGGAGCATCAGAGGAGGATCAGAGGAGCATCAGAGGAGCATCAGAGGAGCATCAGTGTAGCATAAGAGGAGAATCAGAGGAGCATCAGAGGAGCATCAGAGGAGCATCAGAGGAGCAACAGAGGAGCATCAGAGGAGCAACAGAGGAGCATCAGAGGAGCATCAGAGAAGCATCAGAGGAGCCTCAGAGGAGCATCGGAGGAGCATCAGAGGAGCATCAGAGGAGCATCAGAGGAGCATCAGAGGAGCATCAGAGGAGCATCAGAGGAGCATCAGTGGAGCATCAGAGGAGCATCAGAGGAGCATCAGAGGAGCATCAGAGGAGCATCAGAGGAGCATCAGAGGAGCATCAGAGGAGCATCAGAGGAGCATCAGAGGAGCATCAGAGGAGCATCAGTGGAGCATCAGTGGAGCATCAGAGGAGCATCAGAGGAGCATCAGAGGAGCATCAGAGGAGCAACAGAGGAGCATCAGAGGAGCATCAGAGGAGCATCAGAGGAGCATCAGAGGAGCATCAGTGTTGCATCAGAGGAGCATCAGAGGAGCATCAGAGGAGCATCAGAGGAGCATCAGAGGAGCATCAGAGGAGCAACGGAGGAGCATCAGAGGAGCAACAGAGGAGCATCAGAGGAGCATCAGAGAAGCATCAGAGGAGCCTCAGAGGAGCATCGGAGTAGCATCAGAGGAGCATCAGAGGAGCATCAGAGGAGCATCAGAGGAGCATCAGTGGAGCATCAGAGCAGCATCAGAGGCGCATCAGAGGAGCATCAGAGGAGCAACAGAGGAGCATCAGAGGAGCATCAGAGGAGCATCAGAGGAGCATCAGAGGAGCATCAGAGGAGCATCAGAGGAGCATCAGAGGAGCTTCAGAGGAGCATCAGAGGAGCATCAGTGGAGCATCAGAGGAGCATCAGAGGAGCATCAGAGGAGCAGCAGAGGAGCATCAGAGGAGCAGGAGCAGGAGCAGGAGCAGGAGCAGGTGCAGGAGCAGAAGCAGGAGCAGGAGCAGGTGCAGGAGCAAGAGCATCAGAGGAGCATCAGAGGAGCAGGAGCAGGAGCAGGAGCAGGAGCAGGAACAGGAGCAGGAGCATCAGAGGAGCAACAGAGGAGAATCAGAGGAGCATCAGAGGAGCATCAGTGGAGCATCAGAGCAGCATCAGAGGAGCATCAGAGGAGCATCAGAGGAGCATCAGAGGAGCATCAGAGGAGCATCAGAGGAGCATCAGAGGAGCATCAGAGGAGCAACAGAGGAGCATCAGAGGAGCATCAGAGGAGCATCAGAGGAGCATCAGAGGAGCATCAGTGTAGCATCAGAGGAGCATCAGAGAAGCATCAGAGGAGCATCAGTGGAGCATCAGAGGAGCATCAGTGGAGCATCAGAGGAGCATCAGAGGAGCATCAGAGGAGCATCAGAGGAGCATCAGTGGAGCATCAGAGCAGCATCAGAGGAGCATCAGAGGAGCATCAGAGGAGCAACAGAGGAGCATCAGAGGAGCATCAGAGGAGCATCAGAGGAGCATCAGAGGAGCATCAGAGGAGCATCAGAGGAGCATCAGAGGAGCATCAGAGGAGCATCAGAGGAGCAACAGAGGAGCATCAGAGGAGCATCAGAGGAGCATCAGTGGAGCATCAGTGGAGCATCAGAGGAGCATCAGAGGAGCATCAGAGGAGCATCAGAGGAGCATCAGAGGAGCATCAGAGGAGCATCAGAGGAGCAGGAGCAGGAGCAGGAGCAGGTGCAGGAGCAGGAGCAGGAGCAGGAGCAGGTGCAGGAGCAAGAGCATCAGAGGAGCATCAGAGGAGCAGGAGCAGGAGCAGGAGCAGGAGCAGGAACAGGAGCAGGAGCATCAGAGGAGCATCAGAGGAGCAGGAGCAGGAGCAGGAGCAGGTGCAGGAGCATCAGAGGAGCATCAGAGGAGCATCAAAGGAGCAGGAGCAGGAGCAGGAGCATCAGAGGAGCATCAGAGGAGCATCAGAGGAGCATCAGAGGAGCATCAGAGGAGCATCAGAGGAGCATGAGAGGAGCATCAGAGGAGCAACAGAGGAGCATCAGAGGAGCAACAGAGGAGCATCAGAGGAGCATCAGAGGAGCATCAGAGGAGCATCAGAGGAGCATCAGTGTAGCATCAGAGGAGCATCAGAGGAGCATCAGAGGAGCATCAGAGGAGCATCAGAGGAGCATCAGAGGAGGATCAGAGGAGCATCAGAGGAGCAACAGAGGAGCATCAGAGGAGCATCAGAGGAGCATCAGAGGATCCTCAGAGGAGCATTAGAGGAGCATCAGAGGAGCATCAGTGGAGCATCAGTGGAGCATCAGAGGAGCATCAGAGGAGCATCAGAGGAGCATCAGAGGAGCATCAGAGGAGCATCAGTGGAGCATCAGTGGAGCATCTGAGGAGCATCAGAGGAACATCAGAGGAGCATCAGTGGAGCATCAGAAAAACATCAGAGGAGCATCAGAGGAGCAACAGAGGAGCATCAGAGGAGCATCAGAGGAGCAACAGAGGAGCATCAGAGGAGCATCAGAGGAGCATCAGAGGAGCATCGTAGGAGCAACAGAGGAGCATCAGAGGAGCATCAGAGGAGCATGAGAGGAGCATCAGAGGAGCAACAGAGGAGCATCAGAGGAGCATCAGAGGAGCATCAGAGGAGCATCAGAGGAGCAACAGAGGAGCATCAGAGGAGCATCAGAGGAGCATCAGAGGAGCCTCAGAGGAGCATCAGAGGAGCATCAGAGGAGCATCAGAGGAGCATCAGAGGAGCATCAGAGGAGCATCAGAGGAGCATCAGAGGAGCAACAGAGGAGCATCAGAGGAGCATCAGAGGAGCATCAGAGGAGCATCAGAGGAGCATCAGAGGAGCATCAGAGGAGCATCAGAGGAGCATCAGTGGAGCATCAGAGGATCATCAGAGGAGCATCAGAGGAGCATCAGAGGAGCATCAGAGGAGCATCAGTGGAGCATCAGAGTAGCATCAGTGGAGCATCAGAGGAGCATCAGAGGAGCATCAGAGGAGCATCAGAGGAGCATCAGAGGAGCATCAGAGGAGCATCAGAGGAGCATCAGAGGAGCATCAGAGGAGCATCAGAGGAGCAACAGAGGAGCATCAGAGGAGCATCAGAGGAGCATCAGAGGAGCATCAGAGGAGCATCAGAGGAGCATCAGAGGAGCATCAGAGGAGCATCAGTGTAGCATCAGAGGAGCATCAGAGGAGCATCAGAGGAGCATCACAGGAGCATCAGAGGAGCATCAGAGGAGCATCAGAGGAGCATCAGTGGAGCATCAGAGGAGCATCAGAAGAGCATCAGAGGAGCATCAGAGGAGCATCAGAGGAGCATCAGTGGAGCATCAGAGGAGCATCAGTGGAGCATCAGAGGAGCATCAGAGGAGCATCAGAGGAGCATCAGAGGAGCATCAGAGGAGCATCAGAGGAGAATCAGAGGAGCATCAGAGGAGCATCAGAGGAGCATCAGAGGAGCATCAGAGGAGCATCAGTGTAGCATCAGAGGAGCATCAGAGGAGCATCAGAGGAGCATCAGAGGAGCATCAGAGGAGCATCAGAGGAGCAACAGAGGAGCATCAGAGGAGCATCAGAGGAGCATCAGAGGAGCATCAGAGGAGCATCAGAGGAGCATCAGTGTAGCATCAGAGGAGCATCAGAGGAGCATCAGAGGAGCATCAGTGGAGCATCAGAGGAGCATCAGTGGAGCATAGGAGCATCAGAGGAGCATCAGAGGAGCATCAGAGGAGCATCAGAGGAGCATCAGTGGAGCATCAGAGCAGCATCAGAGGAGCATCAGAGGAGCATCAGAGGAGCATCAGAGGAGCATCAGTGGAGCATCAGAGTAGCATCAGTGGAGCATCAGAGGAGCATCAGAGGAGCATCAGAGGAGCATCAGAGGAGCATCAGAGGAGCATCAGAGGAGCATCAGAGGAGCATCAGAGGAGCATCAGAGGAGCATCAGTGTAGCATCAGAGGAGCATCAGAGGAGCATCAGAGGAGCATCAGAGGAGCATCAGAGGAGCATCAGAGGAACATCAGAGGAGCATCAGTGGAGCATCAGTGGAGCATCAGAGGAGCATCAGAGGAGCATCAGAGGAGCAACAGAGGAACATCAGAGGAGCATCAGAGGAGCATCAGAGGAGCATCAGAGGAGCATCAGAGGAGCATCAGAGGAGCATCAGTGTAGCATCAGAGGAGCATCAGAGGAGCATCAGAGGAGCATCAGAGGAGCATCAGAGGAGCATCAGAGGAGCATCAGAGGAGCAACAGAGGAGCATCAGAGGAGCAACAGAGGAGCATCAGAGGAGCATCAGAGGAGCATCAGAAGAGCCTCAGAGGAGCATCGGAGGAGCATCAGAGGAGCATCAGAGGAGCATCAGAGGAGCATCAGAGGAGCATCAGAGGAGCATCAGAGGAGCATCAGTGGAGCATCAGAGCAGCATCAGAGGAGCATCAGAGGAGCATCAGAGGAGCAACAGAGGAGCATCAGAGGAGCATCAGAGGAGCATCAGAGGAGCATCAGAGGAGCATCAGAGGAGCATCAGAGGAGCATCAGAGGAGCATCAGTGGAGCATCAGAGGAGCATCAGAGGAGCATCAGAGGAGCATCAGAGGAGCATCAGAGGAGCAGGAGCAGGAGCAGGAGCAGGTGCAGGAGCAGAAGCAGGAGCAGGAGCAGGTGCAGGAGCAAGAGCATCAGAGGAGCATCAGAGGAGCAGGAGCAGGAGCAGGAGCAGGAGCAGGAACAGGAGCAGGAGCATCAGAGGAGCATCAGAGGAGCAGGAGCAGGAGCAGGAGCAGGAGCAGGAGCATCAGAGGAGCATCAGAGGAGCATCAGAGGAGCATCAGAGGAGCATCAGAGGAGCATCAGAGGAGCATCAGAGGAGCATCAGAGGAGCATCAGTGGAGCATCGGAGGAGCATCAGAGGAGCATCAGTGGAGCATCAGAGGAGCATCAGAGGAGCATCAGAGGAGCATCAGAGGAGCATCAGAGGAGCATCAGAGGAGCAGGAGCAGGAGCAGGAGCAGGTGCAGGAGCAGAAGCAGGAGCAGGAGCAGGTGCAGGAGCAAGAGCATCAGAGGAGCATCAGAGGAGCAGGAGCAGGAGCAGGAGCAGGAGCAGGAACAGGAGCAGGAGCATCAGAGGAGCATCAGAGGAGCAGGAGCAGGAGCAGGAGCAGGAGCAGGAGCATCAGAGGAGCATCAGAGGAGCATCAGAGGAGCATCAGAGGAGCATCAGAGGAGCATCAGAGGAGCATCAGAGGAGCATCAGAGGAGCATCAGAGGAGGATCAGAGGAGCATCAGAGGAGCATCAGAGGAGCATCAGTGTAGCATCAGAGGAGAATCAGAGGAGCATCAGAGGAGCATCAGAGGAGCATCAGAGGAGCAACAGAGGAGCATCAGAGGAGCAACAGAGGAGCATCAGAGGAGCATCAGAGAAGCATCAGAGGAGCCTCGGAGGAGCATCGGAGGAGCATCAGAGGAGCATCAGAGGAGCATCTGAGGAGCATCAGAGGAGCATCAGAGGAGCATCAGAGGAGCATCAGTGGAGCATCAGAGCAGCATCAGAGGAGCATCAGAGGAGCATCAGAGGAGCATCAGAGGAGCATCAGAGGAGCATCAGAGGAGCATCAGAGGAGCATCAGAGGAGCAGGAGCAGGAGCAGGAGCAGGAGCAGAAGCAGGAGCAGGAGCAGGTGCAGGAGCAAGAGCATCAGAGGAGCATCAGAGGAGCAGGAGCAGGAGCAGGAGCAGGAGCAGGAACAGGAGCAGGAGCATCAGAGGAGCATCAGAGGAGCAGGAGCAGGAGCAGGAGCAGGAGCAGGAGCATCAGAGGAGCATCAGAGGAGCATCAGAGGAGCATCAGAGGAGCATCAGAGGAGCATCAGAGGAGCATCAGAGGAGCATCAGAGGAGCATCAGAGGAGGATCAGAGGAGCATCAGAGGAGCATCAGAGGAGCATCAGTGTAGCATCAGAGGAGAATCAGAGGAGCATCAGAGGAGCATCAGAGGAGCATCAGAGGAGCAACAGAGGAGCATCAGAGGAGCAACAGAGGAGCATCAGAGGAGCATCAGAGAAGCATCAGAGGAGCCTCAGAGGAGCATCGGAGGAGCATCAGAGGAGCATCAGAGGAGCATCTGAGGAGCATCAGAGGAGCATCAGAGGAGCATCAGAGGAGCATCAGTGGAGCATCAGAGCAGCATCAGAGGAGCATCAGAGGAGCATCAGAGGAGCATCAGAGGAGCATCAGAGGAGCATCAGAGGAGCATCAGAGGAGCATCAGAGGAGCATCAGAGGAGCATCAGAGGAGCATCAGAGGAGCATCAGAGGAGCATCAGTGGAGCATCAGAGGAGCATCAGAGGAGCATCAGAGGAGCATCAGAGGAGCAACAGAGGAGCATCAGAGGAGCATCAGACGAGCATCAGAGGAGCATCAGAGGAGCATCAGAGGAGCATCAGAGGAGCTTCAGAGGAGCATCAGAGGAGCATCAGAGGAGCATCAGAGGAGCATCAGAGGAGCAACGGAGGAGCATCAGAGGAGCAACAGAGGAGCATCAGAGGAGCATCAGAGAAGCATCAGAGGAGCCTCAGAGGAGCATCGGAGGAGCATCAGAGGAGCATCAGAGGAGCATCAGAGGAGCATCAGAGGAGCATCAGAGGAGCATCAGAGGAGCATCAGTGGAGCATCAGAGCAGCATCAGAGGCGCATCAGAGGAGCATCAGAGGAGCAACAGAGGAGCATCAGAGGAGCATCAGAGGAGCATCAGAGGAGCATCAGAGGAGCATCAGAGGAGCATCAGAGGAGCATCAGAGGGGCTTCAGAGGAGCATCAGAGAGCATCAGTGGAGCATCAGAGGAGCATCAGAGGAGCATCAGAGGAGCAGCAGAGGAGCATCAGAGGAGCAGGAGCAGGAGCAGGAGCAGGTGCAGGAGCAGAAGCAGGAGCAGGAGCAGGTGCAGGAGCAAGAGCATCAGAGGAGCATCAGAGGAGCAGGAGCAGGAGCAGGAGCAGGAGCAGGAACAGGAGCAGGAGCATCAGAGGAGCAACAGAGGAGCATCAGAGGAGCAACAGAGGAGCATCAGAGGAGCATCAGAGGAGCAACAGAGGAGCATCAGAGGAGCATCAGAGGAGCATCAGAGGAGCATCGTAGGAGCAACAGAGGAGCATCAGAGGAGCATCAGAGGAGCATGAGAGGAGCATCAGAGGAGCAACAGAGGAGCATCAGAGGAGCATCAGAGGAGCATCAGAGGAGCATCAGAGGAGCAACAGAGGAGCATCAGAGGAGCATCAGAGGAGCATCAGAGGAGCCTCAGAGGAGCATCAGAGGAGCATCAGAGGAGCATCAGAGGAGCATCAGAGGAGCATCAGAGGAGCAACAGAGGAGCATCAGAGGAGCATCAGAGGAGCATCAGAGGAGCATCAGAGGAGCATCAGAGGAGCATCAGTGTAGCATCAGAGGAGCATCAGAGAAGCATCAGAGGAGCATCAGTGGAGCATCAGAGGAGCATCAGTGGAGCATCAGAGGAGCATCAGAGGAGCATCAGAGGAGCATCAGTGGAGCATCAGTGGAGCATCAGAGGAGCATCAGAGGAGCATCAGAGGAGCATCAGAGGAGCATCAGAGGAGCATCAGAGGAGCATCAGAGGAGCAGGAGCAGGAGCAGGAGCAGGTGCAGGAGCAGGAGCAGGAGCAGGAGCAGGTGCAGGAGCAAGAGCATCAGAGGAGCATCAGAGGAGCAGGTGCAGGAGCAGGAGCAGGAACAGGAGCAGGAGCATCAGAGGAGCATCAGAGGAGCAGGAGCAGGAGCAGGAGCAGGAGCAGGAGCATCAGAGGAGCATCAGAGGAGCATCAAAGGAGCAGGAGCAGGAGCAGGAGCATCAGAGGAGCATCAGAGGAGCATCAGAGGAGCATCAGAGGAGCATCAGAGGAGCATCAGAGGAGCATCAGAGGAGCAACAGAGGAGCATCAGAGGAGCAACAGAGGAGCATCAGAGGAGCATCAGAGGAGCATCAGAGGAGCATCAGAGGAGCATCAGTGTAGCATCAGAGGAGCATCAGAGGAGCATCAGAGGAGCATCAGAGGAGCATCAGAGGAGCATCAGAGGAGGATCAGAGGAGCATCAGAGGAGCAACAGAGGAGCATCAGAGGAGCATCAGAGGAGCATCAGAGGATCCTCAGAGGAGCATTAGAGGAGCATCAGAGGAGCATCAGAGGAGCATCAGAGGAGCATCAGAGGAGCATCAGAGGAGCATCAGTGGAGCATCAGTGGAGCATCTGAGGAGCATCAGAGGAACATCAGAGGAGCATCAGTGGAGCATCAGAAAAACATCAGAGGAGCATCAGAGGAGCAACAGAGGAGCATCAGAGGAGCATCAGAGGAGCATCAGAGGAGCATCAGAGGAGCATCAGAGGAGCATCAGAGGAGCATCAGAGGAGCATCAGAGGAGCATCAGAGGAGCAACAGAGGAGCATCAGAGGAGCATCAGAGGAGCATCAGAGGAGCATCAGAGGAGCATCAGAGGAGCATCAGAGGAGCATCAGAGGAGCATCAGAGGAGCATCAGTGGAGCATCAGAGGATCATCAGAGGAGCATCAGAGGAGCATCAGAGGAGCATCAGTGGAGCATCAGTGTAGCATCAGTGGAGCATCAGAGGAGCATCAGAGGAGCATCAGAGGAGCATCAGAGGAGCATCAGAGGAGCATCAGAGGAGCATCAGAGGAGCATCAGAGGAGCATCAGAGGAGCATCAGAGGAGCATCAGAGGAGCATCAGAGGAGCATCAGAGGAGCATCAGTGGAGCATCAGAGGAGCATCAGTGGAGCATCAGAGGAGCATCAGAGGAGCATCAGAGGAGCATCAGAGGAGCATCAGAGGAGCATCAGAGGAGCATCAGAGGAGCATCAGAGGAGCATCAGAGGAGCATCAGAGGAGCATCAGAGGAGCATCAGAGGAGCATCAGAGGAGCATCAGAGGAGCAACAGAGGAGCATCAGAGGAGCATCAGAGGAGCATCAGAGGAGCATCAGAGGAGCATCAGAGGAGCATCAGTGTAGCATCAGAGGAGCATCAGAGGAGCATCAGAGGAGCATCAGTGGAGCATCAGAGGAGCATCAGTGGAGCATCAGAGGAGCATCAGAGGAGCATCAGAGGAGCATCAGAGGAGCATCAGAGGAGCATCAGAGGAGCATCAGTGGAGCATCAGAGCAGCATCAGAGGAGCATCAGAGGAGCATCAGAGGAGCATCAGAGGAGCATCAGTGGAGCATCAGAGTAGCATCAGTGGAGCATCAGAGGAGCATCAGAGTAGCATCAGTGGAGCATCAGAGGAGCATCAGAGGAGCATCAGAGGAGCATCAGAGGAGCATCAGAGGAGCATCAGAGGAGCAACAGAGGAGCATCAGAGGAGCATCAGAGGAGCATCAGAGGAGCATCAGAGGAGCATCAGAGGAGCATCAGAGGAGCATCAGTGTAGCATCAGAGGAGCATCAGAGGAGCATCAGAGGAGCATCAGAGGAGCATCAGAGGAGCATCAGAGGAACATCAGAGGAGCATCAGAGGAGCATCAGTGGAGCATCAGAGGAGCATCAGAGGAGCATCAGAGGAGCATCAGAGGAGCATCAGTGGAGCATCAGAGGAGCATCAGTGGAGCATCAGAGGAGCATCAGAGGAGCATCAGTGGAGCATCAGAGGAGCATCAGAGGAGCATCAGAGGAGCATCAGAGGAGCATCAGAGGAGCATCAGAGGAGCATCAGAGGAGCATCAGAGGAGCATCAGAGGAGCATCAGTGTAGCATCAGAGGAGCATCAGAGGAGCATCAGAGGAGCATCAGAGGAGCAACAGAGGAGCATCAGAGGAGCATCAGAGGAGCATCAGAGGAGCATCAGAGGAGCATCAGAGGAGCATCAGAGGAGCATCAGAGGAGCATCAGAGGAGCATCAGTGGAGCATCAGAGGAGCATCAGTGGAGCATCAGAGGAGCATCAGAGGAGCATCAGAGGAGCATCAGAGGAGCATCAGAGGAGCAGGAGCAGGAGCAGGAGCAGGTGCAGGAGCAGGAGCAGGAGCAGGAGCAGGTGCAGGAGCAAGAGCATCAGAGGAGCATCAGAGGAGCAGGAGCAGGAGCAGGAACAGGAGCAGGAGCATCAGAGGAGCATCAGAGGAGCAGGAGCAGGAGCAGGAGCAGGAGCAGGAGCATCAGAGGAGCATCAGAGGAGCATCAAAGGAGCAGGAGCAGGAGCAGGAGCATCAGAGGAGCATCAGAGGAGCATCAGAGGAGCATCAGAGGAGCATCAGAGGAGCATGAGAGGAGCATCAGAGGAGCAACAGAGGAGCATCAGAGGAGCAACAGAGGAGCATCAGAGGAGCATCAGAGGAGCATCAGAGGAGCATCAGAGGAGCATCAGTGTAGCATCAGAGGAGCTTCAGAGGAGCATCAGAGGAGCATCAGAGGAGCATCATAGGAGCATCAGAGGAGGATCAGAGGAGCATCAGAGGAGCATCAGTGGAGCATCAGTGGAGCATCAGAGGAGCATCAGAGGAGCATCAGAGGAGCATCAGAGGAGCAGGAGCAGGAGCAGGAGCAGGTGCAGGAGCAGGAGCAGGAGCAGGAGCAGGTGCAGGAGCAAGAGCATCAGAGGAGCATCAGAGGAGCAGGAGCAGGAGCAGGAACAGGAGCAGGAGCATCAGAGGAGCATCAGAGGAGCAGGAGCAGGAGCAGGAGCAGGAGCAGGAGCATCAGAGGAGCATCAGAGGAGCATCAAAGGAGCAGGAGCAGGAGCAGGAGCATCAGAGGAGCATCAGAGGAGCATCAGAGGAGCATCAGAGGAGCATCAGAGGAGCATGAGAGGAGCATCAGAGGAGCAACAGAGGAGCATCAGAGGAGAAACAGAGGAGCATCAGAGGAGCATCAGAGGAGCATCAGAGGAGCATCAGAGGAGCAGGAGCAGGAGCAGGAGCAGGTGCAGGAGCAGAAGCAGGAGCAGGAGCAGGTGCAGGAGCAAGAGCATCAGAGGAGCATCAGAGGAGCAGGAGCAGGAGCAGGAGCAGGAGCAGGAACAGGAGCAGGAGCATCAGAGGAGCATCAGAGGAGCAGGAGCAGGAGCAGGAGCAGGAGCATCAGAGGAGCATCAGAGGAGCATCAGAGGAGCATCAGAGGAGCATCAGAGGAGCATCAGAGGAGCATCAGAGGAGCATCAGAGGAGCATCAGAGGAGGATCAGAGGAGCATCAGAGGAGCATCAGAGGAGCATCAGTGTAGCATCAGAGGAGAATCAGAGGAGCATCAGAGGAGCATCAGAGGAGCATCAGAGGAGCAACAGAGGAGCATCAGAGGAGCAACAGAGGAGCATCAGAGGAGCATCAGAGAAGCATCAGAGGAGCCTCAGAGGAGCATCGGAGGAGCATCAGAGGAGCATCAGAGGAGCATCTGAGGAGCATCAGAGGAGCATCAGAGGAGCATCAGAGGAGCATCAGTGGAGCATCAGAGCAGCATCAGAGGAGCATCAGAGGAGCATCAGAGGAGCATCAGAGGAGCATCAGAGGAGCATCAGAGGAGCATCAGAGGAGCATCAGAGGAGCATCAGAGGAGCATCAGAGGAGCATCAGAGGAGCATCAGTGGAGCATCAGTGGAGCATCAGAGGAGCATCAGAGGAGCATCAGAGGAGCATCAGAGGAGCAACAGAGGAGCATCAGAGGAGCATCAGACGAGCATCAGAGGAGCATCAGAGGAGCATCAGTGTTGCATCAGAGGAGCTTCAGAGGAGCATCAGAGGAGCATCAGAGGAGCATCAGAGGAGCATCAGAGGAGCAACGGAGGAGCATCAGAGGAGCAACAGAGGAGCATCAGAGGAGCATCAGAGAAGCATCAGAGGAGCCTCAGAGGAGCATCGGAGGAGCATCAGAGGAGCATCAGAGGAGCATCAGAGGAGCATCAGAGGAGCATCAGAGGAGCATCAGAGGAGCATCAGTGGAGCATCAGAGCAGCATCAGAGGCGCATCAGAGGAGCATCAGAGGAGCAACAGAGGAGCATCAGAGGAGCATCAGAGGAGCATCAGAGGAGCATCAGAGGAGCATCAGAGGAGCATCAGAGGAGCATCAGAGGGGCTTCAGAGGAGCATCAGAGAGCATCAGTGGAGCATCAGAGGAGCATCAGAGGAGCATCAGAGGAGCAGCAGAGGAGCATCAGAGGAGCAGGAGCAGGAGCAGGAGCAGGTGCAGGAGCAGAAGCAGGAGCAGGAGCAGGTGCAGGAGCAAGAGCATCAGAGGAGCATCAGAGGAGCAGGAGCAGGAGCAGGAGCAGGAGCAGGAACAGGAGCAGGAGCATCAGAGGAGCAACAGAGGAGCATCAGAGGAGCAACAGAGGAGCATCAGAGGAGCATCAGAGGAGCAACAGAGGAGCATCAGAGGAGCATCAGAGGAGCATCAGAGGAGCATCGTAGGAGCAACAGAGGAGCATCAGAGGAGCATCAGAGGAGCATGAGAGGAGCATCAGAGGAGCAACAGAGGAGCATCAGAGGAGCATCAGAGGAGCATCAGAGGAGCATCAGAGGAGCAACAGAGGAGCATCAGAGGAGCATCAGAGGAGCATCAGAGGAGCCTCAGAGGAGCATCAGAGGAGCATCAGAGGAGCATCAGAGGAGCATCAGAGGAGCATCAGAGGAGCAACAGAGGAGCATCAGAGGAGCATCAGAGGAGCATCAGAGGAGCATCAGAGGAGCATCAGAGGAGCATCAGTGTAGCATCAGAGGAGCATCAGAGAAGCATCAGAGGAGCATCAGTGGAGCATCAGAGGAGCATCAGTGGAGCATCAGAGGAGCATCAGAGGAGCATCAGAGGAGCATCAGTGGAGCATCAGTGGAGCATCAGAGGAGCATCAGAGGAGCATCAGAGGAGCATCAGAGGAGCATCAGAGGAGCATCAGAGGAGCATCAGAGGAGCAGGAGCAGGAGCAGGAGCAGGTGCAGGAGCAGGAGCAGGAGCAGGAGCAGGTGCAGGAGCAAGAGCATCAGAGGAGCATCAGAGGAGCAGGTGCAGGAGCAGGAGCAGGAACAGGAGCAGGAGCATCAGAGGAGCATCAGAGGAGCAGGAGCAGGAGCAGGAGCAGGAGCAGGAGCATCAGAGGAGCATCAGAGGAGCATCAAAGGAGCAGGAGCAGGAGCAGGAGCATCAGAGGAGCATCAGAGGAGCATCAGAGGAGCATCAGAGGAGCATCAGAGGAGCATGAGAGGAGCATCAGAGGAGCAACAGAGGAGCATCAGAGGAGCAACAGAGGAGCATCAGAGGAGCATCAGAGGAGCATCAGAGGAGCATCAGAGGAGCATCAGTGTAGCATCAGAGGAGCATCAGAGGAGCATCAGAGGAGCATCAGAGGAGCATCAGAGGAGCATCAGAGGAGGATCAGAGGAGCATCAGAGGAGCAACAGAGGAGCATCAGAGGAGCATCAGAGGAGCATCAGAGGATCCTCAGAGGAGCATTAGAGGAGCATCAGAGGAGCATCAGAGGAGCATCAGAGGAGCATCAGAGGAGCATCAGAGGAGCATCAGTGGAGCATCAGTGGAGCATCTGAGGAGCATCAGAGGAACATCAGAGGAGCATCAGTGGAGCATCAGAAAAACATCAGAGGAGCATCAGAGGAGCAACAGAGGAGCATCAGAGGAGCATCAGAGGAGCAACAGAGGAGCATCAGAGGAGCATCAGAGGAGCATCAGAGGAGCATCGTAGGAGCAACAGAGGAGCATCAGAGGAGCATCAGAGGAGCATGAGAGGAGCATCAGAGGAGCAACAGAGGAGCATCAGAGGAGCATCAGAGGAGCATCAGAGGAGCATCAGAGGAGCAACAGAGGAGCATCAGAGGAGCATCAGAGGAGCATCAGAGGAGCCTCAGAGGAGCATCAGAGGAGCATCAGAGGAGCATCAGAGGAGCATCAGAGGAGCATCAGAGGAGCATCAGAGGAGCAACAGAGGAGCATCAGAGGAGCATCAGAGGAGCATCAGAGGAGCATCAGAGGAGCATCAGAGGAGCATCAGAGGAGCATCAGAGGAGCATCAGAGGAGCATCAGTGGAGCATCAGAGGATCATCAGAGGAGCATCAGAGGAGCATCAGAGGAGCATCAGTGGAGCATCAGTGTAGCATCAGTGGAGCATCAGAGGAGCATCAGAGGAGCATCAGAGGAGCATCAGAGGAGCATCAGAGGAGCATCAGAGGAGCATCAGAGGAGCATCAGAGGAGCATCAGAGGAGCATCAGAGGAGCATCAGAGGAGCATCAGAGGAGCATCAGTGGAGCATCAGAGGAGCATCAGTGGAGCATCAGAGGAGCATCAGAGGAGCATCAGAGGAGCATCAGAGGAGCATCAGAGGAGCATCAGAGGAGCATCAGAGGAGCATCAGAGGAGCATCAGAGGAGCATCAGAGGAGCATCAGAGGAGCATCAGAGGAGCATCAGAGGAGCATCAGAGGAGCAACAGAGGAGCATCAGAGGAGCATCAGAGGAGCATCAGAGGAGCATCAGAGGAGCATCAGAGGAGCATCAGTGTAGCATCAGAGGAGCATCAGAGGAGCATCAGAGGAGCATCAGTGGAGCATCAGAGGAGCATCAGTGGAGCATCAGAGGAGCATCAGAGGAGCATCAGAGGAGCATCAGAGGAGCATCAGAGGAGCATCAGAGGAGCATCAGTGGAGCATCAGAGCAGCATCAGAGGAGCATCAGAGGAGCATCAGAGGAGCATCAGAGGAGCATCAGTGGAGCATCAGAGTAGCATCAGTGGAGCATCAGAGGAGCATCAGAGTAGCATCAGTGGAGCATCAGAGGAGCATCAGAGGAGCATCAGAGGAGCATCAGAGGAGCATCAGAGGAGCATCAGAGGAGCAACAGAGGAGCATCAGAGTAGCATCAGAGGAGCATCAGAGGAGCATCAGAGGAGCATCAGAGGAGCATCAGAGGAGCATCAGTGTAGCATCAGAGGAGCATCAGAGGAGCATCAGAGGAGCATCAGAGGAGCATCAGAGGAGCATCAGAGGAACATCAGAGGAGCATCAGAGGAGCATCAGTGGAGCATCAGAGGAGCATCAGAGGAGCATCAGAGGAGCATCAGAGGAGCATCAGTGGAGCATCAGAGGAGCATCAGTGGAGCATCAGAGGAGCATCAGAGGAGCATCAGTGGAGCATCAGAGGAGCATCAGAGGAGCATCAGAGGAGCATCAGAGGAGCATCAGAGGAGCATCAGAGGAGCATCAGAGGAGCATCAGAGGAGCATCAGAGGAGCATCAGAGGAGCATCAGAGGAGCATCAGTGTAGCATCAGAGGAGCATCAGAGGAGCATCAGAGGAGCATCAGAGGAGCAACAGAGGAGCATCAGAGGAGCATCAGAGGAGCATCAGAGGAGCATCAGAGGAGCATCAGAGGAGCATCAGAGGAGCATCAGAGGAGCATCAGAGGAGCATCAGAGGAGCATCAGTGGAGCATCAGAGGAGCATCAGTGGAGCATCAGAGGAGCATCAGAGGAGCATCAGAGGAGCATCAGAGGAGCATCAGAGGAGCAGGAGCAGGAGCAGGAGCAGGTGCAGGAGCAGGAGCAGGAGCAGGAGCAGGTGCAGGAGCAAGAGCATCAGAGGAGCATCAGAGGAGCAGGAGCAGGAGCAGGAACAGGAGCAGGAGCATCAGAGGAGCATCAGAGGAGCAGGAGCAGGAGCAGGAGCAGGAGCAGGAGCATCAGAGGAGCATCAGAGGAGCATCAAAAGAGCAGGAGCAGGAGCAGGAGCATCAGAGGAGCATCAGAGGAGCATCAGAGGAGCATCAGAGGAGCATCAGAGGAGCATGAGAGGAGCATCAGAGGAGCAACAGAGGAGCATCAGAGGAGCAACAGAGGAGCATCAGAGGAGCATCAGAGGAGCATCAGAGGAGCATCAGAGGAGCATCAGTGTAGCATCAGAGGAGCTTCAGAGGAGCATCAGAGGAGCATCAGAGGAGCATCATAGGAGCATCAGAGGAGGATCAGAGGAGCATCAGAGGAGCATCAGTGGAGCATCAGTGGAGCATCAGAGGAGCATCAGAGGAGCATCAGAGGAGCATCAGAGGAGCAGGAGCAGGAGCAGGAGCAGGTGCAGGAGCAGGAGCAGGAGCAGGAGCAGGTGCAGGAGCAAGAGCATCAGAGGAGCATCAGAGGAGCAGGAGCAGGAGCAGGAACAGGAGCAGGAGCATCAGAGGAGCATCAGAGGAGCAGGAGCAGGAGCAGGAGCAGGAGCAGGAGCATCAGAGGAGCATCAGAGGAGCATCAAAGGAGCAGGAGCAGGAGCAGGAGCATCAGAGGAGCATCAGAGGAGCATCAGAGGAGCATCAGAGGAGCATCAGAGGAGCATGAGAGGAGCATCAGAGGAGCAACAGAGGAGCATCAGAGGAGAAACAGAGGAGCATCAGAGGAGCATCAGAGGAGCATCAGAGGAGCATCAGAGGAGCATCAGTGTAGCATCAGAGGAGCATCAGAGGAGCATCAGAGGAGCATCAGAGGAGCATCAGAGGAGCATCAGAGGAGGATCAGAGGAGCATCAGAGGAGCCACAGAGGAGCATCAGAGGAGCATCAGAGGAGCATCAGAGGATCCTCAGAGGAGCATTAGAGGAGCAACAGAGGAGCATCAGTGGAGCATCAGTGGAGCATCAGAGGAGCATCAGAGGAGCATCAGAGGAGCATCAGAGGAGCATCAGAGGAGCATCAGTGGAGCATCAGTGGAGCATCTGAGGAGCATCAGAGGCACATCAGAGGAGCATCAGTGGAGCATCAGAAAAACATCAGAGGAGCATCAGAGGAGCAACAGAGGAGCATCAGAGGAGCATCAGAGGAGCAACAGAGGAGCATCAGAGGAGCATCAGAGGAGCATCAGAGGAGCATCGTAGGAGCAACAGAGGAGCATCAGAGGAGCATCAGAGGAGCATGAGAGGAGCATCAGAGGAGCAACAGAGGAGCATCAGAGGAGCATCAGAGGAGCATCAGAGGAGCATCAGAGGAGCAACAGAGGAGCATCAGAGGAGCATCAGAGGAGCATCAGAGGAGCCTCAGAGGAGCATCAGAGGAGCATCAGAGGAGCATCAGAGGAGCATCAGAGGAGCATCAGAGGAGCAACAGAGGAGCATCAGAGGAGCATCAGAGGAGCATCAGAGGAGCATCAGAGGAGCATCAGAGGAGCATCAGAGGAGCATCAGTGGAGCATCAGAGGATCATCAGAGGAGCATCAGAGGAGCATCAGAGGAGCATCAGAGGAGCATCAGTGGAGCATCAGAGTAGCATCAGAGGAGCATCAGAGGAGCATCAGAGGAGCATCAGAGGAGCAGGAGCAGGAGCAGGAGCAGGTGCAGGAGCAGAAGCAGGAGCAGGAGCAGGTGCAGGAGCAAGAGCATCAGAGGAGCATCAGAGGAGCAGGAGCAGGAGCAGGAGCAGGAGCAGGAACAGGAGCAGGAGCATCAGAGGAGCAACAGAGGAGCATCAGAGGAGCAACAGAGGAGCATCAGAGGAGCATCAGAGGAGCAACAGAGGAGCATCAGAGGAGCATCAGAGGAGCATCAGAGGAGCATCGTAGGAGCAACAGAGGAGCATCAGAGGAGCATCAGAGGAGCATGAGAGGAGCATCAGAGGAGCAACAGAGGAGCATCAGAGGAGCATCAGAGGAGCATCAGAGGAGCATCAGAGGAGCAACAGAGGAGCATCAGAGGAGCATCAGAGGAGCATCAGAGGAGCCTCAGAGGAGCATCAGAGGAGCATCAGAGGAGCATCAGAGGAGCATCAGAGGAGCATCAGAGGAGCAACAGAGGAGCATCAGAGGAGCATCAGAGGAGCATCAGAGGAGCATCAGAGGAGCATCAGAGGAGCATCAGTGTAGCATCAGAGGAGCATCAGAGAAGCATCAGAGGAGCATCAGTGGAGCATCAGAGGAGCATCAGTGGAGCATCAGAGGAGCATCAGAGGAGCATCAGAGGAGCATCAGTGGAGCATCAGTGGAGCATCAGAGGAGCATCAGAGGAGCATCAGAGGAGCATCAGAGGAGCATCAGAGGAGCATCAGAGGAGCATCAGAGGAGCAGGAGCAGGAGCAGGAGCAGGTGCAGGAGCAGGAGCAGGAGCAGGAGCAGGTGCAGGAGCAAGAGCATCAGAGGAGCATCAGAGGAGCAGGTGCAGGAGCAGGAGCAGGAACAGGAGCAGGAGCATCAGAGGAGCATCAGAGGAGCAGGAGCAGGAGCAGGAGCAGGAGCAGGAGCATCAGAGGAGCATCAGAGGAGCATCAAAGGAGCAGGAGCAGGAGCAGGAGCATCAGAGGAGCATCAGAGGAGCATCAGAGGAGCATCAGAGGAGCATCAGAGGAGCATGAGAGGAGCATCAGAGGAGCAACAGAGGAGCATCAGAGGAGCAACAGAGGAGCATCAGAGGAGCATCAGAGGAGCATCAGAGGAGCATCAGAGGAGCATCAGTGTAGCATCAGAGGAGCATCAGAGGAGCATCAGAGGAGCATCAGAGGAGCATCAGAGGAGCATCAGAGGAGGATCAGAGGAGCATCAGAGGAGCAACAGAGGAGCATCAGAGGAGCATCAGAGGAGCATCAGAGGATCCTCAGAGGAGCATTAGAGGAGCATCAGAGGAGCATCAGAGGAGCATCAGAGGAGCATCAGAGGAGCATCAGAGGAGCATCAGTGGAGCATCAGTGGAGCATCTGAGGAGCATCAGAGGAACATCAGAGGAGCATCAGTGGAGCATCAGAAAAACATCAGAGGAGCATCAGAGGAGCAACAGAGGAGCATCAGAGGAGCATCAGAGGAGCAACAGAGGAGCATCAGAGGAGCATCAGAGGAGCATCAGAGGAGCATCGTAGGAGCAACAGAGGAGCATCAGAGGAGCATCAGAGGAGCATGAGAGGAGCATCAGAGGAGCAACAGAGGAGCATCAGAGGAGCATCAGAGGAGCATCAGAGGAGCATCAGAGGAGCAACAGAGGAGCATCAGAGGAGCATCAGAGGAGCATCAGAGGAGCCTCAGAGGAGCATCAGAGGAGCATCAGAGGAGCATCAGAGGAGCATCAGAGGAGCATCAGAGGAGCATCAGAGGAGCATCAGAGGAGCAACAGAGGAGCATCAGAGGAGCATCAGAGGAGCATCAGAGGAGCATCAGAGGAGCATCAGAGGAGCATCAGAGGAGCATCAGAGGAGCATCAGAGGAGCATCAGTGGAGCATCAGAGGATCATCAGAGGAGCATCAGAGGAGCATCAGAGGAGCATCAGTGGAGCATCAGTGTAGCATCAGTGGAGCATCAGAGGAGCATCAGAGGAGCATCAGAGGAGCATCAGAGGAGCATCAGAGGAGCATCAGAGGAGCATCAGAGGAGCATCAGAGGAGCATCAGAGGAGCATCAGAGGAGCATCAGAGGAGCATCAGAGGAGCATCAGTGGAGCATCAGAGGAGCATCAGTGGAGCATCAGAGGAGCATCAGAGGAGCATCAGAGGAGCATCAGAGGAGCATCAGAGGAGCATCAGAGGAGCATCAGAGGAGCATCAGAGGAGCATCAGAGGAGCATCAGAGGAGCATCAGAGGAGCATCAGAGGAGCATCAGAGGAGCAACAGAGGAGCATCAGAGGAGCATCAGAGGAGCATCAGAGGAGCATCAGAGGAGCATCAGAGGAGCATCAGTGTAGCATCAGAGGAGCATCAGAGGAGCATCAGAGGAGCATCAGTGGAGCATCAGAGGAGCATCAGTGGAGCATCAGAGGAGCATCAGAGGAGCATCAGAGGAGCATCAGAGGAGCATCAGAGGAGCATCAGAGGAGCATCAGTGGAGCATCAGAGCAGCATCAGAGGAGCATCAGAGGAGCATCAGAGGAGCATCAGAGGAGCATCAGTGGAGCATCAGAGTAGCATCAGTGGAGCATCAGAGGAGCATCAGAGTAGCATCAGTGGAGCATCAGAGGAGCATCAGAGGAGCATCAGAGGAGCATCAGAGGAGCATCAGAGGAGCATCAGAGGAGCAACAGAGGAGCATCAGAGGAGCATCAGAGGAGCATCAGAGGAGCATCAGAGGAGCATCAGAGGAGCATCAGAGGAGCATCAGTGTAGCATCAGAGGAGCATCAGAGGAGCATCAGAGGAGCATAAGAGGAGCATCAGAGGAGCATCAGAGGAACATCAGAGGAGCATCAGAGGAGCATCAGTGGAGCATCAGAGGAGCATCAGAGGAGCATCAGAGGAGCATCAGAGGAGCATCAGTGGAGCATCAGAGGAGCATCAGTGGAGCATCAGAGGAGCATCAGAGGAGCATCAGTGGAGCATCAGAGGAGCATCAGAGGAGCATCAGAGGAGCATCAGAGGAGCATCAGAGGAGCATCAGAGGAGCATCAGAGGAGCATCAGAGGAGCATCAGAGGAGCATCAGAGGAGCATCAGAGGAGCATCAGTGTAGCATAAGAGGAGCATCAGAGGAGCATCAGAGGAGCATCAGAGGAGCAACAGAGGAGCATCAGAGGAGCATCAGAGGAGCATCAGAGGAGCATCAGAGGAGCATCAGAGGAGCATCAGAGGAGCATCAGAGGAGCATCAGAGGAGCATCAGAGGAGCATCAGTGGAGCATCAGAGGAGCATCAGTGGAGCATCAGAGGAGCATCAGAGGAGCATCAGAGGAGCATCAGAGGAGCATCAGAGGAGCAGGAGCAGGAGCAGGAGCAGGTGCAGGAGCAGGAGCAGGAGCAGGAGCAGGTGCAGGAGCAAGAGCATCAGAGGAGCATCAGAGGAGCAGGAGCAGGAGCAGGAACAGGAGCAGGAGCATCAGAGGAGCATCAGAGGAGCAGGAGCAGGAGCAGGAGCAGGAGCAGGAGCATCAGAGGAGCATCAGAGGAGCATCAAAAGAGCAGGAGCAGGAGCAGGAGCATCAGAGGAGCATCAGAGGAGCATCAGAGGAGCATCAGAGGAGCATCAGAGGAGCATGAGAGGAGCATCAGAGGAGCAACAGAGGAGCATCAGAGGAGCAACAGAGGAGCATCAGAGGAGCATCAGAGGAGCATCAGAGGAGCATCAGAGGAGCATCAGTGTAGCATCAGAGGAGCTTCAGAGGAGCATCAGAGGAGCATCAGAGGAGCATCATAGGAGCATCAGAGGAGGATCAGAGGAGCATCAGAGGAGCATCAGTGGAGCATCAGTGGAGCATCAGAGGAGCATCAGAGGAGCATCAGAGGAGCATCAGAGGAGCAGGAGCAGGAGCAGGAGCAGGTGCAGGAGCAGGAGCAGGAGCAGGAGCAGGTGCAGGAGCAAGAGCATCAGAGGAGCATCAGAGGAGCAGGAGCAGGAGCAGGAACAGGAGCAGGAGCATCAGAGGAGCATCAGAGGAGCAGGAGCAGGAGCAGGAGCAGGAGCAGGTGCATCAGAGGAGCATCAGAGGAGCATCAAAGGAGCAGGAGCAGGAGCAGGAGCATCAGAGGAGCATCAGAGGAGCATCAGAGGAGCATCAGAGGAGCATCAGAGGAGCATGAGAGGAGCATCAGAGGAGCAACAGAGGAGCATCAGAGGAGAAACAGAGGAGCATCAGAGGAGCATCAGAGGAGCATCAGAGGAGCATCAGAGGAGCATCAGTGTAGCATCAGAGGAGCATCAGAGGAGCATCAGAGGAGCATCAGAGGAGCATCAGAGGAGGATCAGAGGAGCATCAGAGGAGCCACAGAGGAGCATCAGAGGAGCATCAGAGGAGCATCAGAGGATCCTCAGAGGAGCATTAGAGGAGCAACAGAGGAGCATCAGTGGAGCATCAGTGGAGCATCAGAGGAGCATCAGAGGAGCATCAGAGGAGCATCAGAGGAGCATCAGAGGAGCATCAGTGGAGCATCAGTGGAGCATCTGAGGAGCATCAGAGGCACATCAGAGGAGCATCAGTGGAGCATCAGAAAAACATCAGAGGAGCATCAGAGGAGCAACAGAGGAGCATCAGAGGAGCATCAGAGGAGCAACAGAGGAGCATCAGAGGAGCATCAGAGGAGCATCAGAGGAGCATCGTAGGAGCAACAGAGGAGCATCAGAGGAGCATCAGAGGAGCATGAGAGGAGCATCAGAGGAGCAACAGAGGAGCATCAGAGGAGCATCAGAGGAGCATCAGAGGAGCATCAGAGGAGCAACAGAGGAGCATCAGAGGAGCATCAGAGGAGCATCAGAGGAGCCTCAGAGGAGCATCAGAGGAGCATCAGAGGAGCATCAGAGGAGCATCAGAGGAGCATCAGAGGAGCAACAGAGGAGCATCAGAGGAGCATCAGAGGAGCATCAGAGGAGCATCAGAGGAGCATCAGAGGAGCATCAGAGGAGCATCAGAGGAGCATCAGTGGAGCATCAGAGGATCATCAGAGGAGCATCAGAGGAGCATCAGAGGAGCATCAGAGGAGCATCAGTGGAGCATCAGAGTAGCATCAGTGGAGCATCAGAGGAGCATCAGAGGAGCATCAGAGGAGCATCAGAGGAGCATCAGAGGAGCATCAGAGGAGCATCAGATGAGCATCAGAGGAGCATCAGAGGAGCATCAGAGGAGCAACAGAGGAGCATCAGAGGAGCATCAGAGGAGCATCAGAGGAGCATCAGAGGAGCATCAGAGGAGCATCAGTGTAGCATCAGAGGAGCATCAGAGGAGCATCAGAGGAGCATCAGAGGAGCATCAGAGGAGCATCAGAGGAGCATCAGAGGAGCATCAGAGGAGCATCAGTGGAGCATCAGAGGAGCATCAGAAGAGCATCAGAGGAGCATCAGAGGAGCATCAGAGGAGCATCAGTGGAGCATCAGAGGAGCATCAGTGGAGCATCAGAGGAGCATCAGAGGAGCATCAGAGGAGCATCAGAGGAGCATCAGAGGAGCATCAGAGGAGAATCAGAGGAGCATCAGAGGAGCATCAGAGGAGCATCAGAGGAGCATCAGAGGAGCATCAGTGTAGCATCAGAGGAGCATCAGAGGAGCATCAGAGGAGCATCAGAGGAGCATCAGAGGAGCATCAGAGGAGCAACAGAGGAGCATCAGAGGAGCATCAGAGGAGCATCAGAGGAGCATCAGAGGAGCATCAGAGGAGCATCAGTGTAGCATCAGAGGAGCATCAGAGGAGCATCAGAGGAGCATCAGTGGAGCATCAGAGGAGCATCAGTGGAGCATCAGAGGAGCATCAGAGGAGCATCAGAGGAGCATCAGAGGAACATCAGAGGAGCATCAGAGGAGCATCAGAGCAGCATCAGAGGAGCATCAGAGGAGCATCAGAGGAGCAACAGAGGAGCATCAGAGGAGCATCAGAGGAGCATCAGAGGAGCATCAGAGGAGCATCAGAGGAGCATCAGAGGAGCATCAGAGGAGCATCAGAGGAGCATCAGAGGAGCATCAGAGGAGCAACAGAGGAGCATCAGAGGAGCATCAGAGGAGCATCAGTGGAGCATCAGTGGAGCATCAGAGGAGCATCAGAGGATCATCAGAGGAGCATCAGAGGAGCATCAGAGGAGCATCAGAGGAGCATCAGAGGAGCAGGAGCAGGAGCAGGAGCAGGTGCAGGAGCAGGAGCAGGAGCAGGAGCAGGTGCAGGAGCAAGAGCATCAGAGGAGCATCAGAGGAGCAGGAGCAGGAGCAGGAGCAGGAGTAGGAACAGGAGCAGGAGCATCAGAGGAGCATCAGAGGAGCAGGAGCAGGAGCAGGAGCAGGAGCAGGAGCATCAGAGGAGCATCAGAGGAGCATCAAAGGAGCAGGAGCAGGAGCAGGTGCATCAGAGGAGCATCAGAGGAGCATCAGAGGAGCATCAGAGGAGCATCAGAGGAGCATGAGAGGAGCATCAGAGGAGCAACAGAGGAGCATCAGAGGAGCAACAGAGGAGCATCAGAGGAGCATCAGAGGAGCATCAGAGGAGCATCAGAGGAGCATCAGTGTAGCATCAGAGGAGCATCAGAGGAGCATCAGAGGAGCATCAGAGGAGCATCAGAGGAGCATCAGAGGAGCATCAGAGGATACTCAGAGGAGCATTAGAGGAGCATCAGAGGAGCATCAGTGGAGCATCAGTGGAGCATCAGAGGAGCATCAGAGGAGCATCAGAGGAGGATCAGAGGAGCATCAGTGGAGCATCAGTGGAGCATCAGAGGAGCATCAGAGGAGCATCTGAGGAGCATCAGAGGAGCATCAGAGGAGCATCAGAGGAGCATCAGAGGAGCATCAGTGGAGCATCAGAGGGGCATCAGAGGAGCATCTGAGGAGCATCAGAGGAGCATCAGAGGAGCATCAGTGGAGCATCAGAGGAGCATCAGAGGAGCATCAGAGGAGCATCAGAGGAGCATCAGAGGAGCATCAGAGGAGCATCAGTGGAGCATCAGAGGAGCATCAGAGGAGCATCAGAGGAGCATCAGAGGAGAATCAGAGGAGCATCAGAGGAGCATCAGAGGAGCATCAGAGGAGCATCAGAGGAGCATCAGTGTAGCATCAGAGGAGCATCAGAGGAGCATCAGAGGAGCATCAGAGGAGCATCAGAGGAGCATCAGAGGAGCATCAGAGGAACATCAGAGGAGCATCAGTGGAGCATCAGAGGAACATCAGAGGAGCATCAGAGGAGCAACAGAGGAGCATCAGAGGAGCATCAGAGGAGCATCAGAGGAGCAACAGAGGAGCATCAGAGGAGCATCAGAGGAGCCTCAGAGGAGCCTCAGAGGAGCATCAGAGGAGCATCAGAGGAGCATCAGAGGAGCATCAGAGGAGCATCAGAGGAGCATCGTAGGAGCAACAGAGGAGCATCAGAGGAGCATCAGAGGAGCATCAGAGGAGCATCAGAGGAGCATCAGAGTAGCATCGTAGGAGCATCAGAGGAGCATCAGAGGAGCATCAGAGGAGCATCAGAGGAGCAACAGAGGAGCATCAGAGGAGCATCAGTGGAGCATCAGAGGAGCATCAGAGGAGCATCAGAGGAGCATCAGAGAGGAGCATCAGAGGAGCATCAGTGGAGCATCAGTGGAGCATCAGAGGAGCATCAGAGGAGCATCAGAGGAGCATCAGAGGAGCATCAGAGGAGCATCAGAGCAGCATCAGTGTAGCATCAGAGGAGCATCAGAGGAGCATCAGAGAGGTATCAGAGGAGCATCAGAGGAACATCAGAGGAGCATCAGAGGAGCATCGGAGGAGCATCGGAGGAGCATCAGAGGAGCATCAGAGGAGCATCAGAGGAGCATCAGAGGAGCATCAGAGGAGCATCAGAGGAGCATCAGAGGAGCATCAGAGGAGCATCAGAGGAGCATCAGAGGAGCATCAGAGGAGCATCAGAGGAGCATCAGAGGAGCAGGAGCAGGAGCAGGAGCAGGAGCAGGAACAGGAGCAGGAACAGGAGCAGGAGCATCAGAGGAGCATCAGAGGAGCAGGAGCAGGAGCAGGAGCAGGAGCATCAGAGGAGCATCAGAGGAGCATCAGAGGAGAAGGAGCAGGAGCAGGAGCATCAGAGGAGCATCAGAGGAGCATCAGAGGAGCATCAGAGGAGCATCAGAGGAGCATGAGAGGAGCATCAGAGGAGCAACAGAGGAGCATCAGAGGAGCATCAGAGGAGCATCAGAGGAGCATCAGAGGAGCAACAGAGGTGCATCAGAGGAGCATCAGAGGAGCCTCAGAGGAGCATCATAGGAGCATCAGAGGAGCATCAGAGGAGCATCAGAGGAGCATCAGAGGAGCATCAGAGGAGCATCAGAGGAGCATCAGAGGAGCATCAGAGGAGCATCAGAGGAGCATCAGTGGAGCATCAGAGTAGCATTAGTGGAGCATCAGAGGAGCATCAGAGGAGCATCAGAGGAGCATCAGAGGAGCATCAGAGGAGCATCAGAGGAGCATCAGAGGAGCAACAGAGGAGCATCAGTATAGCATCAGAGGAGCATCAGAGGAGCAGGATCAGGAGCAGGAGCAGGAGCAGGGGCAGGAGCAGGAGCAGGAGCAGGTGCAGGAGCAGGAGCATCAGAGGAGCATCAGCGGAGCAGGAGCAGGAGCAGGAGCAGGAGCAGGAGCTGGAGCATCAGAGGAGCATCAGAGGAGCATCAGAGGAGCATCAGAGGAGCATCAGAGGAGCATCAGAGGAGCATCAGAAGAGCATCAGAGGAGCATCAGAAGAGCATCAGAGGAGCATCAGAGGAGCATCAGAGGAGCATCAGAGGAGCAACAGAGGAGCATCAGAGGAGCATCAGAGGAGCATCAGTGGAGCATCAGTGGAGCATCAGAGGAGCATCGGAGGAGCATCAGAGGAGCATCAGAGGAGCATCAGTGGAGCATCAGAGGAGCATCAGAGGAGCATCAGAGGAGCATCAGAGGAGCATCAGAGGAGCATCAGAGGAACATCAGAGGAGCATCAGTGGAGCATCAGAGGAGCATCAGAGGAGCATCAGAGGAGCATCAGAGGAGCATCAGAGGAGCATCAGTGGAGCATCAGAGGAGCATCAGTGGAGCATCAGAGGAGCATCAGAGGAGCATCAGAGGAGCATCAGAGGAGCATCAGAGGAGCATCAGAGGAGCATCAGAGGAGCATCAGTGGAGCATCGGAGGAGCATCGGAGGAGCATCAGAGGAGCATCAGAGGAGCATCACAGGAGCATCAGTGGAGCATCAGAGGAGCATCAGAGGAGCATCAGAGGAGCATCAGAGGAGCATCAGAGGAGCATCAGAGGAGCATCAGTGGAGCATCAGAGGAGCATCAGAGGAGCATCAGAGGAGCATCAGAGGAGCATCAGAGGAGCATCAGAGGAGCAGGAGCAGGAGCAGGAGCAGGTGCAGGAGCAGGAGCAGGAGCAGGAGCAGGTGCAGGAGCAGGAGCATCAGAGGAGCATCAGAGGAGCAGGAGCAGGAGCAGGAGCAGGAGCAGGGACAGGAGCAGGAGCATCAGAGGAGCATCAGAGGAGCAGGTGCAGGAGCAGGAGCAGGAGCAGGAGCATCAGAGGAGCATCAGAGGAGCAGGAGAAGGAGCAGGAGCATCAGAGGAGCATCAGAGGAGCATCAGAGGAGCATCAGAGGAGCAACAGAGGAGCATCAGAGGAGCATCAGAGGAGCATCAGTGGAGCATCAGTGGAGCATCAGAGGAGCATCAGAGGAGCATCAGAGGAGCATCAGAGGAGCATCAGAGGAGCATCGGAGGAGCATCAGAGGAGCAACAGAGGAGCATCAGAGGAGCATCAGAGGAGCATCAGAGGAGCATCAGAGGATCATCAGAGGAGCATCAGAGGAGCATCAGTGTAGCATCAGAGGAGAATCAGAGGAGCATCAGAGGAGCATCAGAGGAGCATCAGAGGAGCATCAGAGGAGCATCAGAGGAGCATCAGAGGAGCATCAGAGGAGCATCAGAGGAGCATCAGAGGAGCATCACAGGAGCATCAGAGGAGCATCAGAGGAGCATCAGAGGAGCATCAGAGGAGCACCAGAGAAGCAGGAGCAGGAGCAGGAGCAGGAGCATCAGAGGAGCATCAGAGGAGCAGGAGCAGGGTCAGGAGCATCAGAGGAGCATCAGAGGAGCATCAGAGGAGCATGAGAGGAGCAACAGAGGAGCATCAGAGGAGCATCAGAGGAGCATCAGAGGAGCATCAGAGGAGCAACAGAGGAGCATCAGAGGAGCATCAGAGGAGCATCAGAGGAGCCTCAGAGGAGCATCAGAGGAGCATCAGAGGAGCATCAGAGGAGCATCACAGGAGCATCAGAGGAGCAACAGAGGAGCATCAGAGGAGCATCAGAGGAGCATCAGAGGAGAATCAGAGGAGCATCAGAGGAGCATCAGAGGAGCGTCAGAGGAGCGTCAGAGGAGCGTCAGAAGAGCATCAGAGGAGCATTAGAGGAGCATCAGAGGAGCAACAGAGGAGCATCAGAGGAGCATCAGAGGAGCATCAGAGGAGCATCAGAGGAGCATCAGAGGAGCATCAGAGGAGCATCAGTGTAGCATCAGAGGAGCATCAGAGGAGCATCAGAGGAGCATCAGAGGAGCACCAGAGAAGCAGGAGCAGGAGCAGGAGCAGGAGCATCAGAGGAGCATCAGAGGAGCAGGAGCAGGGTCAGGAGCATCAGAGGAGCATCAGAGGAGCATCAGAGGAGCATCAGAGGAGCATCAGAGGAGCATCAGAGGAGCATCAGTTGAGCATCAGAGGAGCATCAGTGGGGCGTCAGAGGAGCATCAGAGGAGCATCAGAGGAGCATCAGAGGAGCATCAGTGGGGCATCAGAGGAGCATCAGAGGAGCATCAGAGGAGCATCAGAGGAGCATCAGAGGAGCATAAGAGGAAAATCAGAGGAGCATCAGAGGAGCATCAGAGGAGCATCAGAGGAGCATCAGAGGAGCATCAGAGGAACATCAGAGGAGCATCAGTGGAGCATCAGAGGAGCATCAGAGGAGCATCAGAGGAGCATCAGAGGAGCATCACAGGAGCATCAGTGGAGCATCAGAGGAGCATCAGAGGAGCATTAGAGGAGCATCTGAGGAGCATCAGAGGAGCATCAGAGGAGCATCAGAGGAGCAGGAGCAGGAGCAGGAGCAGGTGCAGGAGCATGAGCAGGAGCAGGAGCAGGTGCAGGAGCAGGAGCATCAGAGGAGCATCAGAGGAGCAGGAGCAGGAGCAGGAGCAGGAGCAGGAACAGGAGCAGGAGCATCAGAGGAGCATCAGAGTAGCAGGAGCAGGAGCAGGCACAGGAGCAGGAGCATCAGAAGAGCATCAGAGGAGCATCAGAGGAGCAGGAGCAGGAGCAGGAGCATCAGAGGAGCATCAGAGGAGCATCAGAGGAGCATCAGAGGAGCATGAGAGGAGCATCAGAGGAGCAACAGTGGAGCATGAGAGTAGCATCAGATGAGCATCTGAGGAGCATCAGAGGAGCATCAGAGGAGCATCAGAGGACCATCAGAGGAGCATCAGAGGAGCATCAGAGGAGCATCAGAGGAGCATCAGAGGAGCATCAGAGGAGCATCAGAGGAGCATCAGAGGAGCATCAGAGGAGCATCAGAGGAGCAACAGAGGAGCATCAGAGGAGCAACAGAGGAGCATCAGAGGAGCATCAGAGGAGCATCAGAGGAACATCAGAGGAGCATCAGTGGAGCATCAGAGGAGCATCAGAGGAGCATCAGAGGAGCATCAGAGGAGCATCACAGGAGCATCAGTGTAGCATCAGAGGAGCATCAGAAGAGCATCAGAGGAGCATCAGAGGAGCATCAGAGGATCATCAGAGGAGCATCAGTGGAGCATCAGAGGAGCATCAGAGGAGCATCAGAGGAGCATCAGAGGAGCATCACAGGAGCATCAGTGGAGCATCAGAGGAGCATCAGAGGAGCATTAGAGGAGCATCTGAGGAGCATCAGAGGAGCTTCAGAGGAGCATCAGAGGAGCAGGATCAGGAGCAGGAGCAGGTGCAGGAGCAGGAGCAGGAGCAGGAGCAGGTGCAGGAGCAGGAGCATCAGAGGAGCATCAGAGGAGCAGGAGCAGGAGCAGGAGCAGGAGCAGGAACAGGAGCAGGAGCATCAGAGGAGCATCAGAGGAGCAGGAGCAGGAGCAGGAGCAGGAGCAGGAGCATCAGAGGAGCATCAGAGGAGCATCAGAGGAGCATCAGAGGAGCAACAGAGGAGCATCAGAGGAGCATCAGAGGAGCATCAGAGGAGCATCAGAGGAGCAACAGAGGAGCATCAGAGGAGCATCAGAGGAGCATCAGAGGAGCCTCAGAGGAGCATCAGAGGAGCATCAGAGGAGCATCAGAGGAGCATCAGAGGAGCATCAGAGGAGCATCAGAGGAGCATCAGAGGAGCAACAGAGGAGCATCAGAGGAGCATCAGAGGAGCATCAGAGGAGCATTAGAGGAGCATCAGAGGAGCATCAGAGGAGTATCAGAGGAGCATCAGAGGAGCATCAGAGGAGCATCAGAGAAGCGTCAGAGGAACGTCAGAGGAGCATCAGAGGAGCATCAGAGGAGCATCAGAGGAGCAACCGAGGAGCATCAGAGGAGCATCAGAGGAGCATCAGAGGAGCATCAGAGGAGCATCAGAGGAGCATCAGAGGAGCATCAGTGTAGCATCAGAGGAGCATCAGAGGAGCATCAGAGGAGCATCAGAGGAGCATCAGAGGAGCATCAGAGGAACATCAGAGGAGCATCAGTGGAGCATCAGAGGAGCATCAGAGGAGCATCAGAGGAGCATCAGAGGAGCATCAGAGGAGCATCAGTGGAGCATCAGAGGAGCATCAGTGGAACATCAGAGGAGCATCAGAGGAGCATCAGAGGAGCATCAGAGGAGCATCAGAGGAGCATCAGAGGAGCATCAGAGGAGCATCAGAGGAGCATCAGTGTAGCATCAGAGGAGCATCAGAGGAGCATCAGAGGAGCATCAGAGGAGCATCAGAGGAACATCAGAGGAGCATCAGTGGAGCATCAGAGGAGCATCATAGGAGCATCAGAGGAGCATCAGAGGAGCATCACAGGAGCATCAGTGGAGCATCAGAGGAGCATCACAGGAGCATTAGAGGAGCATCTGAGGAGCATCTGAGGAGCATCAGAGGAGCATCAGAGGAGCAGGAGCAGGAGCAGGAGCAGGTGCAGGAGCAGGAGCAGGAGCAGGAGCAGGTGCAGGAGCAGGAGCATCAGAGGAGCATCAGAGGAGCAGGAGCAGGAGCAGGAGCAGGAGCAGGAACAGGAGCAGGAGCATCAGAGGAGCATCAGAGGAGCAGGAGCAGGAGCAGGAGCAGGAGCAGGAGCATCAGAAGAGCATCAGAGGAGCATCAGAGGAGCAGGAGCAGGAGCAGGAGCATCAGAGGAGCATCAGAGGAGCATCAGAGGAGCATCAGAGGAGCATCACAGGAGCATCAGTGTAGCATCAGAGGAGCATCAGAAGAGCATCAGAGGAGCATCAGAGGAGCATCAGAGGATCATCAGAGGAGCATCAGTGGAGCATCAGAGGAGCATCAGAGGAGCATCAGAGGAGCATCAGAGGAGCATCACAGGAGCATCAGTGGAGCATCAGAGGAGCATCAGAGGAGCATTAGAGGAGCATCTGAGGAGCATCAGAGGAGCTTCAGAGGAGCATCAGAGGAGCAGGATCAGGAGCAGCAGCAGGTGCAGGAGCAGGAGCATGAGCAGGAGCAGGTGCAGGAGCAGGAGCATCAGAGGAGCATCAGAGGAGCAGGAGCAGGAGCAGGAGCAGGAGCAGGAACAGGAGCAGGAGCATCAGTGGAGCATCAGAGGAGCATCAGAGGAGCATCAGAGGAGCATCAGAGGAGCATCACAGGAGCATCAGTGTAGCATCAGAGGAGCATCAGAAGAGCATCAGAGGAGCATCAGAGGAGCATCAGAGGATCATCAGAGGAGCATCAGTGGAGCATCAGAGGAGCATCAGAGGAGCATCAGAGGAGCATCAGAGGAGCATCACAGGAGCATCAATGGAGCATCAGAGAAGCATCAGAGGAGCATTAGAGGAGCATCTGAGGAGCATCAGAGGAGCTTCAGAGGAGCATCAGAGGAGCAGGATCAGGAGCAGGAGCAGGTGCAGGAGCAGGAGCAGGAGCAGGAGCAGGTGCAGGAGCAGGAGCATCAGAGGAGCATCAGAGGAGCAGGAGCAGGAGCAGGAGCAGGAGCAGGAACAGGAGCAGGAGCATCAGAGGAGCATCAGAGGAGCAGGAGCAGGAGCAGGAGCAGGAGCAGGAGCATCAGAGGAGCATCAGAGGAGCATCAGAGGAGCATCAGAGGAGCAACAGAGGAGCATCAGAGGAGCATCAGAGGAGCATCAGTGGAGCATCAGTGGAGCATCAGAGGAGCATCAGAGGAGCATCAGAGGAGCATCAGAGGATCATCAGTGGAGCATCAGAGGAGCATCAGAGGAGCATCAGAGGAGCATCGAGGAGCATCAGAGGAGCATCAGAGGAGCAACAGAGGAGCATCAGAGGAGCATCAGAGGAGCATCAGAGGAGCATCAGAGGAGCATCAGAGGAGCATCAGAGGAGCATCAGAGGAGCATCAGAGGAGCATCAGAGGAGCATCAGTGGAGCATCAGAGGAGCATCAGAGGAGCATCAGAGGAGCATCAGAGGAGCATCAGAGGAGCATCAGAGGAGCATCACAGGAGCATCAGAGGAGCATCAGAGGAGCATCAGAGGAGCATCAGAGAAGCAGGTGCAGGAGCAGGAGCAGGAGCAGGAGCATCAGAGGAGCATCAGAGGAGCATCAGAGGAGCAGGAGCAGGAGCAGGAGCATCAGAGGAGCATCAGAGGAGCATCAGAGGAGCATCAGAGGAGCATCAGAGGAGCATCAGAGGAGCAACAGAGGAGCATCAGAGGAGCATAAGAGGAGCATCAGAGGAGCATCAGAGGAGCAACAGAGGAGCATCAGAGGAGCATCAGAGGAGCATCAGAGGAGCCTCAGAGGAGCATCAGAGGAGCATCAGAGGAGCATCAGAGGAGCATCAGAGGAGCATCAGAGGAGCATCAGAGAAGCGTCAGAGGAACGTCAGAGGAGCATCAGAGGAGCATCAGAGGAGCATCAGAGGAGCAACAGAGGAGCATCAGAGGAGCATCAGAGGAGCATCAGAGGAGCATCAGAGGAGCATCAGAGGAGCATCAGTGTAGCATCAGAGGAGCATCAGAGGAGCATCAGAGGAGCATCAGAGGAGCATCAGAGGAGCATCAGAGGAACATCAGAGGAGCATCAGTGGAGCATCAGAGGAGCATCAGAGGAGCATCAGAGGAGCATCAGAGGAGCATCAGAGGAGCATCAGTGGAGCATCAGAGGCGCATCAGTGGAACATCAGAGGAGCATCAGAGGAGCATCAGAGGAGCATCAGAGGAGCATCAGAGTAGCATCAGAGGAGCAACAGAGGAGCATCAGAGGAGCATCAGAGGAGCATCAGAGGAGCATCAGTGTAGCATCAGAGGAGCATCAGAGGAGCATCAGAGGAGCATCAGAGGAGCATCAGAGGAACATCAGAGGAGCATCAGTGGAGCATCAGAGGAGCATCATAGGAGCATCAGAGGAGAATCAGAGGAGCATCACAGGAGCATCAGTGGAGCATCAGAGGAGCATCAGAGGAGCATTAGAGGAGCATCTGAGGAGCATCAGAGGAGCATCAGAGGAGCATCAGAGGAGCAGGAGCAGGAGCAGGTGCAGGAGCAGGAGCAGGAGCAGGAGCAGGTGCAGGAGCAGGAGCATCAGAGGAGCATCAGAGGAGCAGGAGCAGGAGCAGGAGCAGGAGCAGGAACAGGAGCAGGAGCATCAGAGGAGCATCAGAGGAGCAGGAGCAGGAGCAGGAGCAGGAGCATCAGAAGAGCATCAGAGGAGCATCAGAGGAGCAGGAGCAGGAGCAGGAGCATCAGAGGAGCATCAGAGGAGCATCAGAGGAGCATCAGAGGAGCATGAGAGGAGCATCAGAGGAGCATCTGAGGAGCATCAGAGGAGCATCAGAGGAGCATCAGAGGAGCATCAGAGGAGCATCAGTGGAGCATCAGAGGAGCATCAGAGGAGCATCAGAGGAGCATCAGAGGAGCATCAGAGGAGCATCAGAGGAGCATCAGAGGAGCATCAGAGGAGCATCAGAGGAGCATCAGAGGAGCATCAGAGGAACATCAGAGGAGCATCAGTGGAGCATCAGAGGAGCATCAGTGGAGCATCAGAGGAGCATCAGAGGAGCATCAGTGGAGCATCAGAGGAGCATCAGAGGAGCATCAGAGGAGCATCAGAGGAGAATCAGAGGAGCATCAGAGGAGCATCACAGGAGCATCAGAGGAGCATCAGAAGAGCATCAGAGGAGCATTAGAGGAGCATCTGAGGAGCATCAGAGGAGCATCAGAGGAGCATCAGAAGAGCATCAGAGGTGCATCAGAGGAGCATCAGAAGAGCATCAGAGGAGCAGGAGCAGGAGCAGGAGCAGGAACAGGAGCAGGAGCAGGAGCAGGAGCAGGAGCAGGAGCATCAGAGGAGCATCAGAGGAGCATCAGAGGAGCAGGAGCAGGAGCAGGAGCATCAGAGGAGCATCAGAGGAGCATCAGAGGAGCATCAGAGGAGCATCAGAGGAGCCTCAGAGGAGCCCCAGAGGAGCCTCAGAGGAGCCTCAGAGGAGCATCAGAGGAGCATCAGAGGAGCATCAGAGGAGCATCAGAGGAGCATCAGAGGAGCATCAGAGGAGCATCAGAGGAGCATTAGAGCAGCATCAGAGGAGCACCAGAGGAGCATCAGAGGAGCATCAGAGGAGCATCAGTTGAGCATCAGAGGAGCATCAGAGGAGCATCAGAGGAGCATCAGAGGAGCAACAGAGGAGCATCAGAGGAGCCTCAGAGGAGCATCAGAGGAGCATCAGAGGAGCATCAGAGGAGCATCAAAGGAGCATCAGTGGAGCATCAGAGGAGCATCAGAGGAGCATCAGAGGAGCATCAGAGGAGCATCAGAGGAGCATCAGAGGAGCAGGAGCAGGAGCAGGAGCAGGAGCAGGAGCAGGAGCAGGAGCAGGTGCAGGAGCAGGAGCATCAGAGGAGCATCAGAGGAGCAGGAGCAGGATCAGGAGCAGGAGCAGGAGCAGGAGCAGGAGCATCAGAGGAGCATCAGGGGAGCATGAGCAGGAGCAGGAGCAGGAGCAGGAGCATCAGAGGAGCATCAGAGGAGCAACAGAGGAGCAGGAGCAGGTGCAGGAGCATCAGAGGAGCATCAGAGGAGCATCAGAGGAGCATCAGAGGAGCATCAGAGGAGCCTCAGAGGAGCCCCAGAGGAGCCACAGAGGAGCCTCAGAGGAGCATCAGAGGAGCATCAGAGGAGCATCAGAGGAGCCTCAGAGGAGCATCAGAGGAGCATCAGAGGAGCATCACAGGAGCATCACAGGAGCATCAGAGGAGCATCAGAGGAGCACCAGAGGAGCATCAGTAGAGCATCAGTGGAGCATCAGAGGAGCATCAGAGGAGCATCAGAGGAGCATCAGAGGAGCATCAGAGGAGCATCAGTGGAGCATCAGAGGAGCATCAGAGGAGCATCGGAGGAGCATCAGAGGAGCATCAGAGGAGCATCAGAGGAGCATCAGAGGAGCAGGAGCAGGAGCAGGAGCAGGAGCAGGAGCAGGAGCAGGTGCAGGAGCAGGTGCAGGAGCAGGAGCATCAGAGGAGCATCAGCGGAGCAGGAGCAGGATCAGGAGCAGGAGCAGGAGCAGGAGCAGGAGCATCAGAGGAGCATCAGAGGAGCATCAGAGGAGCCTCAGAGGAGCCCCAGAGGAGCCTCAGAGGAGCCTCAGAGGAGCATCAGAGGAGCATCAGAGGAGCATCAGAGGAGCATCAGAGGAGCATCAGAGGAGCATCAGTGTAGCATCAGAGGAGCATCAGAGGAGCAACAGAGGAGCATCAGTGGAGCATCAGAGGAGCATCAGAGGAGCATCAGTGGAGCGTCAGAGGAGCATCAGAGGAGCATCAGTGGAGCATCAGAGGAGAATCAGAGGAGCATCAGAGGAGCATCACAGGAGCATCAGAGGAGCATCAGAGGAGCATCAGAGGAGCATTAGAGGAGCATCTGAGGAGCATCAGAAGAGCATCAGAGGAGCATCAGAGGAGCGTCAGAGGTGCATCAGAGGAGCATCAGAGGAGCATCAGAGGAGCATCAGAGGAGCATCGGAGGAGCATCAGAGGAGCAGGAGCAGGAGCAGGAGCAGGAGCAGGAGCAGGAGCAGGAGCAGGTGCAGGAGCAGGGGCATCATAGGAGCATCAGAGGAGCATCAGAGGAGAATCAGAGGAGCATCAGAGGAGCATCAGAGGAGCATCAGAGGAGCATCAGAGGAGCAACTGAGGAGCATCAGAGGAGCATCAGAGGATCATCAGAGGAGCATCAGAGGAGCATCAGAGGAGCATCAGAGGAGCATCAGAGGAGCATCAGAGGAGCATCAGTGGAGCATCAGAGGAGCATCAGTGGACCACGGGAAATAAGAGGCGGGGAATCAGAGCTGGGTAATCAGAGGCGGGGAATCAGAGTTGGGGAATCAGAGGCAGGGAAACAGATATGGGGAAACAGGGGCAGGGAATCAGAGGCGGGGAAACAGAGGCGGGGAATCAGATATGGGGAATCAGAGGTGTGGAATCAGAGGTTGGGAATCAGAGGCAGGGAATCAGAGGCGGGGAAACAGAGGCGGGGAATCAGATATGGGGAATCAGAGGTGGCGAATCAAAGGTGGTGAAACAGAGATGGGGAATCAGGGCAGGGAATCAGAGGCAGGGAATCAAACACGGGGAATCAGAGCTGGGGAATCAGAGGTGGGGAATTAGAGTTGGGGAATCAGAGGAGGGGAATCAGAGGCGGGGAAACAGAGGCGGGGAATCAGATATGGGGAATCAGAGGTGTGGAATCAGAGGTTGGGAATCAGAGGCAGGGAATCAGAGACGGGGAATCAGAGGCGGGGAATCAGAGGCAGGGAATCAGATGTGCGGAATCGGAGATGGGGAATCAGAGGCAGGGATTCAGGGGCGGAGATTCAGAGGCGGGGAATCAGAGGCCGGGAATCAGATATGGGGAAACAGAGGTGGGGAATCAGAGGCGGGGAAACAGAGGCGGGGAATCAGATATGGGGAATCAGAGGTGGGGAATCAGAGGTTGGGAATCAGAGGCAGGGAATCAGAGGCTTGGAATCAGATGCAGGGAATCAGATGCGGGGAATCAGAGGCGGGGAATCAGAGCTGGGGAATCAGAGGTGGGGAATCAGAGTTGGGGAATCAGAGGCGGGGACTTAGATATTGGGAAACAGAGGCGGGGAATCAGAGGCGGGGAAACAGAGGCGGGGAGTCAGATATGGGGAATCAGAGGTGGGGAATCAGAGGCAGGGAATCAGAGGTGGGGAATCAGAGTCCGGGAATCAGAGATGGGGATTCAGAGGCGGGGAATGAGATATGGGGAATCAGAGGCGGGGAATCAGAGGCGGGGAAACAGAGGCCGGGAATCAGATATGGGGAATCAGAGGTGGCGAATCAAAGGCGGTGAATCAGAGATGGGGAATCAGAGGCCGGGAATCAGAGGCAGGGAATCAAACACGGGGAATCAGAGGCGGGGAATCAGAGCTGGGGAATCAGAGGCGGGGAATCAGAGTTGGGGAATCAGAGGCGGGGAATCAGACGCAGGGAATCAATATGGGAAATCAGAGGTGGGGAATCAGAGGTTGGGAATCAGAGGAAGGGAATCAGAGGCGAGGAATCAGAGCTGGGGAATCAGAGGCGGGGAATCAGAATTGGGGAATCAGAGATGGGGAATCAGAGATGGGGAATCAGAGGCAGGGAATCAGACGCGGGGAATCAGAGGTGGTGAATCAGAGATGTGGAATCAGAGGCGGGGAATCAGAGGCAGGGAATCAGACGCGGGGAATCAGAGGCGGGGAATCATAGCTGGCGAATCAGAGGCGGGGAATGAGATATGGGGAATCAGAGGCGGGGAATCAGAGGCGGGGAAACAGTGGCGAGGAATCAGATATGGGGAATCAGAGGTGGCGAATCAAAGGCGGTGAATCAGAGATGGGGAATCAGAGGCGGGGAATCAGAGGCAGGGGATCAGATATGGGGAAACAGAGGTGGGGAATCAGAGGCGGGGAAACAGAGGCGGGGAATCAGATATGGGGAATCAGAGGTGGGGAATCAGAGGTTGGGAATCAGAGGCAGGGAATCAGAGGCTTGGAATCAGATGCAGGGAATCAGATGCGGGGAATCAGAGGCGGGGAATCAGAGCTGGGGAATCAGAGGTGGGGAATCAGAGTTGGGGAATCAGAGGCGGGGACTTAGATATTGGGAAACAGAGGCGGGGAATCAGAGGCGGGGAAACAGAGGCGGGGAGTCAGATATGGGGAATCAGAGGTGGGGAATCAGAGGCAGGGAATCAGAATCAGAAGCAGGGAATCAGAGGCCGGGAATCAGAGGCCGGAATCAGATGCCAGGAATAAGAGGCCGGGAATCAGAGGTGGGGAATCAGAGTCCGGGAATCAGAGATGGGGATTCAGAGGCGGGGAATGAGATATGGGGAATCAGAGGCGGGGAATCAGAGGCGGGGAAACAGAGGCGGGGATTCAGATATGGGGAATCAGAGGTGGCGAATCAAAGGCGGTGAATCAGAGATGGGGAATCAGAGGCCGGGAATCAGAGGCAGGGAATCAAACACGGGGAATCAGAGGCGGGGAATCAGAGCTGGGGAATCAGAGGCGGGGAATCAGAGTTGGGGAATCAGAGGCGGGGAATCAGACGCAGGGAATCAATATGGGAAATCAGAGGTGGGGAATCAGAGGTTGGGAATCAGAGGAAGGGAATCAGAGGCGAGGAATCAGAGCTGGGGAATCAGAGGCGGGGAATCAGAATTGGGGAATCAGAGATGGGGAATCAGAGATGGGGAATCAGAGGCAGGGAATCAGACGCGGGGAATCAGAGGTGGTGAATCAGAGATGTGGAATCAGAGGCGGGGAATCAGAGGCAGGGAATCAGACGCGGGGAATCAGAGGCGGGGAATCATAGCTGGCGAATCAGAGGCGGGGAATGAGATATGGGGAATCAGAGGCGGGGAATCAGAGGCGGGGAAACAGTGGCGAGGAATCAGATATGGGGAATCAGAGGTGGCGAATCAAAGGCGGTGAATCAGAGATGGGGAATCAGAGGCGGGGAATCAGAGGCAGGGGATCAGATATGGGGAAACAGAGGTGGGGAATCAGAGGCGGGGAAACAGAGGCGGGGAATCAGATATGGGGAATCAGAGGTGGGGAATCAGAGGTTGGGAATCAGAGGCAGGGAATCAGAGGCTTGGAATCAGATGCAGGGAATCAGATGCGGGGAATCAGAGGCGGGGAATCAGAGCTGGGGAATCAGAGGTGGGGAATCAGAGTTGGGGAATCAGAGGCGGGGACTTAGATATTGGGAAACAGAGGCGGGGAATCAGAGGCGGGGAAACAGAGGCGGGGAGTCAGATATGGGGAATCAGAGGTGGGGAATCAGAGGCAGGGAATCAGAATCAGAAGCAGGGAATCAGAGGCCGGGAATCAGAGGCCGGAATCAGATGCCAGGAATAAGAGGCCGGGAATCAGAGGTGGGGAATCAGAGTCCGGGAATCAGAGATGGGGATTCAGAGGCGGGGAATGAGATATGGGGAATCAGAGGCGGGGAATCAGAGGCGGGGAAACAGAGGCAGGGATTCAGATATGGGGAATCAGAGGTGGCGAATCAAAGGCGGTGAATCAGAGATGGGGAATCAGAGGCCGGGAATCAGAGGCAGGGAATCAAACACGGGGAATCAGAGGCGGGGAATCAGAGCTGGGGAATCAGAGGCGGGGAATCAGAGTTGGGGAATCAGAGGCGGGGAATCAGACGCAGGGAATCAATATGGGAAATCAGAGGTGGGGAATCAGAGGTTGGGAATCAGAGGAAGGGAATCAGAGGCGAGGAATCAGAGCTGGGGAATCAGAGGCGGGGAATCAGAATTGGGGAATCAGAGATGGGGAATCAGAGGCAGGGAATCAAACACGGGGAATCAGACGCGGGGAATCAGAGGCGGGGAATCATAGCTGGTGAATCAGAGGCGGGGAATGAGATATGGGGAATCAGAGGCGGGGAATCAGAGGCGGGGAAACAGTGGCGAGGAATCAGATATGGGGGATCAGAGGTGGCGAATCAAAGGCGGTGAATCAGAGATGGGGAATCAGAGGCGGGGAATCAGAGGCAGGGGATCAAACACGGGGAATCAGAGGCGGGGAATCAGAGCTGTGGAATCGGAGGCGGGGAATCAGAGTTGGGGAATCAGAGGCGGGGAATCAGAGCTGGGGAATCAGAGGTGGGGAATCAGAGTCGGGGAATCAGAGCCAGCGAATCGGATGTGCGGAATCAGAGATGGGGAATCAGAGGTGGGGAATCAGAGGCGGTGAATCTGAGATGGGGAATCAGTGGCGAGGAATCAGAGGCAGGGTATCAGACACGAGGATTCAGAGGCTGGGAATCAGACGGGGGGAATCAAAGGCGGGGAATGAAGCTGGGGAATCAGAGGCGGGGAATCAGAGGCGGGCAAACAGAGGCGGGGAATTAGATATGGGGAATCAGTGGTGGGGAATCAGAGGTGGTGAATCATAGATGGGGAATCACAGGCGGGGAATCAGAGGCAGGGAATAGAACGCGGGGAATCAGAGGCAGGGAATCAGAGCTGGGGAATCAGAGGCGGGGAATCATAGTTGGGAATCAGAGGAGGGGATTCAGATATGGGGAAACAGAGGCAGGGAATCAGGGGCGGGGAAACAGAGGCGGGGAATCAGATATGGGGAATCGGATGTGGGGAATCAGAGGCGCGAAATCAGAGCTGGGGAATCAGATATGGGGAATCAGAGGTGGGGAATCAGAGGCGTGGAAACAGAGACGGGGAATCAGATATGGGGAATCAGAGGTGGGGAATCAGAGGCAGGTAATCAGATGTGCGGAATCAGAGATGGGGAATCAGAGGTAGGGAATCAGAATCAGAAGCGGGGAGTCAGAGGCCGGGAATCAGAGGCCTGGAATCAGATGCTGGGAATAAGAGGCCGGGAATCAGAGGTTGGGAATCAGAATCCGGGAATCAGAGATGGGCATTCAGAGGCGGGGAATGAGATATGGAGAATCAGAGGCGGGGATTAAGAGGCGGGGAAACAGAGGTGGGGAATCAGATATGGGGAATCAGAGGTGGCGAATCAAAGACGGTGAATCAGAGATGGGGAATCAGAGGCGGGGAATCAGAGGCAGGGAATCAAACACGGGGAATCAGAGGCGGGGAATCAGAGCTGGGGAATCAGAGGCTGGGAATCAAATTTGGGGAATCAGAGGCAGGGAATCAGATATGGGGAAACAGGGGCGGGGAATCAGAGGCGGGGAAACAGAGGCGGGGAATCAGATATGGGGAATCAGAGGCGGGGAATTAGAGTTGGGGAATCAGAGGCGGGGAATCAGAGGCGGGGAAAAAGGCGGGGAATCAAACACGGGGAATCAGAGGTGGGGAATCAGAGGTTGGGAATCAGAGGCAGGGAATCAGAGGCGGGGAATCAGAGGCGGGGAATCAGAGGCAGGGAATCAGATGTGCGGAATCGGAGATGGGGAATCAGAGGCAGGGAATCAGATATGTGGAATAAGAGGTGGCGAATCAAAGGCGGTGAATCAGAGATGGGGAATCAGAGGCGGGGAATCAGAGGCATGGAATCAAACACGGGAAATCAGAGGCGGGGAATCAGAGCTGGGGAATCAGAAGCGGGGAATCAGAGTTGGGGAATCAGAGGCAGGGAATCAGATATGGGGAAACAGGGGCAGGGAATCAGAGGCGGGGAAACAGAGGCGGGGAATCAGATATGGGGAATCAGAGGTGTGGAATCAGAGGTTGGGAATCAGAGGCAGGGAATCAGGAGTGGGGAAACAGAGGCGGGGAATCAGATATGGGGAATCAGAGGTGGCGAATCAAAGGCGGTGAAACAGAGATGGGGAATCAGGGCAGGGAATCAGAGGCAGGGAATCAAACACGGGGAATCAGAGCTGGGGAATCAGAGGTGGGGAATTAGAGTTTGGGAATCAGAGGAGGGGAATCAGAGGCGGGGAAACAGAGGCGGGGAATCAGATATGGGGAATCAGAGGTGGGGAAGCAGAGGTTGGGAATCAGAGGCAGGGAATCAGAGACGGGGAATCAGAGGCGGGGAATCAGAGGCAGGGAATCAGATGTGCGGAATCGGAGATGGGGAATCAGAGGCAGGGATTCAGGGGCGGGGAATCAGAGGCGGGGAATCAAAGGCGGTGAATCAGAGATGGGGAATCAGAGGCGGGGAATCAGAGGCAGGGGATCAGATATGGGGAAACAGAGGTGGGGAATCAGAGGCGGGGAAACAGAGGCGGGGAATCAGATATGGGGAATCAGAGGTGGGGAATCAGAGGTTGGGAATCAGAGGCAGGGAATCAGAGGCTTGGAATCAGATGCAGGGAATCAGATGCGGGGAATCAGAGGCGGGGAATCAGAGCTGGGGAATCAGAGGTGGGGAATCAGAGTTGGGGAATCAGAGGCGGGGACTTAGATATTGGGAAACAGAGGCGGGGAATCAGAGGCGGGGAAACAGAGGCGGGGAGTCAGATATGGGGAATCAGAGGTGGGGAATCAGAGGCAGGGAATCAGATGTGCGGAATCAGAGATGGGGAATCAGAGGCAGGGAATCAGAATCAGAAGCAGGGAATCAGAGGCCGGGAATCAGAGGCCGGAATCAGATGCCAGGAATAAGAGGCCGGGAATCAGAGGTGGGGAATCAGAGTCCGGGAATCAGAGATGGGGATTCAGAGGCGGGGAATGAGATATGGGGAATCAGAGGCGGGGAATCAGAGGCGGGGAAACAGAGGCGGGGAATCAGATATGGGGAATCAGAGGTGGCGAATCAAAGGCGGTGAATCAGAGATGGGGAATCAGAGGCCGGGAATCAGAGGCAGGGAATCAAACACGGGGAATCAGAGGCAGGGAATCAGAGCTGGGGAATCAGAGGCGGGGAATCAGAGTTGGGGAATCAGAGGCGGGGAATCAGACGCAGGGAATCAATATGGGAAATCAGAGGTGGGGAATCAGAGGTTGGGAATCAGAGGAAGGGAATCAGAGGCGAGGAATCAGAGCTGGGGAATCAGAGGCGGGGAATCAGAATTGGGGAATCAGAGATGGGGAATCAGAGGCAGGGAATCAAACACGGGGAATCAGACGCGGGGAATCAGAGGCGGGGAATCATAGCTGGTGAATCAGAGGCGGGGAATGAGATATGGGGAATCAGAGGCGGGGAATCAGAGGCGGGGAAACAGTGGCAAGGAATCAGATATGGGGGATCAGAGGTGGCGAATCAAAGGCGGTGAATCAGAGATGGGGAATCAGAGGCGGGGAATCAGAGGCAGGGGATCAAACACGGGGAATCAGAGGCGGGGAATCAGAGCTGTGGAATCAGAGGCGGGGAATCAGAGTTGGGGAATCAGAGGCGGGGAATCAGAGCTGGGGAATCAGAGGTGGGGAATCAGAGTCGGGGAATCAGAGCCAGCGAATCGGATGTGCGGAATCAGAGATGGGGAATCAGAGGTGGGGAATCAGAGGCTGTGAATCTGAGATGGGGAATCAGTGGCGAGGAATCAGAGGCAGGTTATCAGACACGAGGATTCAGAGGCTGGGAATCAGACGGGGGGAATCAAAGGCGGGGAATGAAGCTGGGGAATCAGAGGCAGGGAATCAGAGTTGGGGATTCAGAGGCGGGGAATCAGATATGGGGAAACAGAGGCGGGGAATCAGAGGCGGGCAAACAGAGGCGGGGAATTAGATATGGGGAATCAGTGGTGGGGAATCAGAGGTGGTGAATCATAGATGGGGAATCACAGGCGGGGAATCAGAGGCAGGGAATAGAACGCGGGGAATCAGAGGCAGGGAATCAGAGCTGGGGAATCAGAGGCGGGGAATCATAGTTGGGAATCAGAGGAGGGGATTCAGATATGGGGAAACAGAGGCGGGGAATCAGGGGCGGGGAAACAGAGGCGGGGAATCAGATATGGGGAATCGGATGCGGGGAATCAGAGGCGGGAAATCAGAGCTGGGGAATCAGATATGGGGAATCAGAGGTGGGGAATCAGAGGCGTGGAAACAGAGACGGGGAATCAGATATGGGGAATCAGAGGTGGGGAATCAGAGGCAGGTAATCAGATGTGCGGAATCAGAGATGGGGAATCAGAGGCAGGGAATCAGAATCAGAAGTGGGGAGTCAGAGGCCGGGAATCAGAGGCCTGGAATCAGATGCTGGGAATAAGAGGCCGGGAATCAGAGGTTGGGAATCAGAGTCCGGGAATCAGAGATGGGCATTCAGAGGCGGGGAATGAGATATGGAGAATCAGAGGCGGGGAATAAGAGGCGGGGAAACAGAGGTGGGGAATCAGATATGGGGAATCAGAGGTGGCGAATCAAAGACGGTGAATCAGAGATGGGGAATCAGAGGCGGGGAATCAGAGGCAGGGAATCAAACACGGGGAATCAGAGGCGGGGAATCAGAGCTGGGGAATCAGAGGCTGGGAATCAAATTTGGGGAATCAGAGGCAGGGAATCAGATATGGGGAAACAGGGGCGGGGAATCAGAGGCGGGGAAACAGAGGCGGGGAATCAGATATGGGGAATCAGAGGCGGGGAATTAGAGTTGGGGAATCAGAGGCGGGGAATCAGAGGCGGGGAAACAGGCGGGGAATCAAACACGGGGAATCAGAGGTGGGGAATCAGAGGTTGGGAATCAGAGGCAGGGAATCAGAGGCGGGGAATCAGAGGCGGGGAATCAGAGGCAGGAAATCAGATGTGCGGAATCGGAGATGGGGAATCAGAGGCAGGGAATCAGATATGTGGAATCAGAGGTGGCGAATCAAAGGCGGTGAATCAGAGATGGGGAATCAGAGGCGGGGAATCAGAGGCAGGGAATCAAACACGGGAAATCAGAGGCGGGGAATCAGAGCTGGGGAATCAGAGGCGGGGAATCAGAGTTGGGGAATCAGAGGCAGGGAATCAGATATGGGGAAACAGGGGCAGGGAATCAGAGGCGGGGAAACAGAGGCGGGGAATCAGATATGGGGAATCAGAGGTGTGGAATCAGAGGTTGGGAATCAGAGGCAGGGAATCAGGGGCGGGGAAACAGAGGCGGGGAATCAGATATGGGGAATCAGAGGTGGCGAATCAAAGGCGGTGAAACAGAGATGGGGAATCAGGGCAGGGAATCAGAGGCAGGGAATCAAACACGGGGAATCAGATATGGGGAATCAGAGGTGGGGAATCAGAGGTTGGGAATCAGAGGCAGGGAATCAGAGACGGGGAATCAGAGGCGGGGAATCAGAGGCAGGGAATCAGATGTGCGGAATCGGAGATGGGGAATCAGAGGCAGGGATTCAGGGGCGGGGAATCAGAGGCGGGGAATCAGAGGCCGGGAATCAGATATGGGGAAACAGAGGTGGGGAATCAGAGGCGGGGAAACAGAGGCGGGGAATCAGATATGGGGAATCAGAGGTGGGGAATCAGAGGTTGGGAATCAGAGGCAGGGAATCAGAGGCTTGGAATCAGATGCAGGGAATCAGATGCGGGGAATCAGAGGCGGGGAATCAGAGCTGGGGAATCAGAGGTGGGGCATCAGAGTTGGGGAATCAGAGGCGGGGACTTAGATATTGGGAAACAGAGGCGGGGAATCAGAGGCGGGGAAACAGAGGCGGGGAGTCAGATATGGGGAATCAGAGGTGGGGAATCAGAGGCAGGGAATCAGATGTGCGGAATCAGAGATGGGGAATCAGAGGCAGGGAATCAGAATCAGAAGCAGGGAATCAGAGGCCGGGAATCAGAGGCCGGAATCAGATGCCGGGAATAAGAGGTCGGGAATCAGAGGTGGGGAATCAGAGTCCGGGAATCAGAGATGGGGATTCAGAGGCAGGGAATGAGATATGGGGAATCAGAGGCGGGGAATCAGAGGCGGGGAAACAGAGGTGGGGAATCAGATATGGGGAATCAGAGGTGGCGAATCAGACGCAGGGAATCAATATGGGAAATCAGAGGTGGGGAATCAGAGGTTGGGAATCAGAGGAAGGGAATCAGAGGCGAGGAATCAGAGCTGGGGAATCAGAGGCGGGGAATCAGAATTGGGGAATCAGAGATGGCGAATCAGAGATGGGAAATCAGATGCGGGGAATCAGACGCGGGGAATCAGAGGTGGTGAATCAGAGATGTGGAAACAGAGGCGGGGAATCAGAGGCAGGGAATCAGACGCGGGGAATCAGAGGCGGGGAATCATAGCTGGCGAATCAGAGGCGGGGAATGAGATATGGGGAATCAGAGGCGGGGAATCAGAGGCGGGGAAACAGTGGCGAGGAATCAGATATGGGGAATCAGAGGTGGCGAATCAAAGGCGGTGAATCAGAGATGGGGAATCAGAGGCGGGGAATCAGAGGCAGGGGATCAAACACGGGGAATCAGAGGCGGGGAATCAGAGCTGTGGAATCAGAGGCGGGGAATCAGAGTTGGGGAATCAGAGGCGGGGAATCAGAGCTGGGGAATCAGAGGTGGGGAATCAGAGTCGGGGAATCAGAGCCAGCGAATCGGATGTGCGGAATCAGAGATGGGGAATCAGAGGTGGGGAATCAGAGGCGGTGAATCTGAGATGGGGAATCAGTGGCGAGGAATCAGAGGCAGGTTATCAGACACGAGGATTCAGAGGCTGGGAATCAGACGGGGGGAATCAAAGGCGGGGAATGAAGCTGGGGAATCAGACGCAGGGAATCAATATGGGAAATCAGAGGTGGGGAATCAGAGGCGGGAAATGAGATATGGAGAATCAGAGGCGGGGAATCAGAGGCGGGGAAACCGAGGTGGGGAATCAGATATGGGGAATCAGAGGTGGCGAATCAAAGGCGGTGAATCAGAGATGGGGAATCAGAGGCGGGGAATCAGAGGCAGGGAATCAAACACGGGGAATCAGAGGCGGGGAATCAGAGCTGGGGAATCAGAGGCTGGGAATCAAAGTTGGGGAATCAGAGGCAGGGAATCAGATATGGGGAAACAGGGGCGGGGAATCAGAGGCGGGGAAACAGAGGCGGGGAATCATATATGGGGAATCAGAGGCGGGGAATTAGAGTTGGGGAATCAGAGGCGGGGAATCAGAGGCGGGGAAACAGAGGCGGGGAATCAAACACGGCGAATCAGAGGCGGGGAATCAGAGGCGGGGAATCAGAGGCAGGGAATCAGATGTGCGGAATCGGAGATGGGGAATCAGAGGCAGGGAATCAGAGGCGGGGAATCAGAGGCGGGGAATCAGAGGCCGGGAATCAGATATGGGGAAACAGAGGCGGGGAATCAGAGGCGGGGAATCAGAGGCAGGGAATCAGATGTGCGGAATCGGAGATGGGGAATCAGAGGCAGGGATTCAGGGGCGGGGAATCAGAGGCGGGGAATCAGAGGCCGGGAATAAGATATGGGGAAACAGAGGTGGGGAATCAGAGGCGGGGAAACAGAGGCGGGGAATCAGATATGGGGAATCAGAGGTGGGGAATCAGAGGTTGGGAATCAGAGGCAGGGAATCAGAGGCTTGGAATCAGATGCAGGGAATCAGATGCGGGGAATCAGAGGCGGGGAATCAGAGCTGGGGAATCAGAGGTGGGGAATCAGAGTTGGGGAATCAGAGGCGGGGACTTAGATATTGGGAAACAGAGGCGGGGAATCAGAGGCGGGGAAACAGAGGCGGGGAGTCAGATATGGGGAATCAGAGGTGGGGAATCAGAGGCAGGGAATCAGATGTGCGGAATCAGAGATGGGGAATCAGAGGCAGGGAATCAGAATCAGAAGCAGGGAATCAGAGGCCGGGAATCAGAGGCCGGAATCAGATGCCGGGAATAAGAGGTCGGGAATCAGAGGTGGGGAATCAGAGTCCGGGAATCAGAGATGGGGATTCAGGGGCAGGGAATGAGATATGGGGAATCAGAGGCGGGGAATCAGAGGCGGGGAAACAGAGGCGGGGAATCAGATATGGGGAATCAGAGGTGGCGAATCAAAGGTGGTGAATCAGAGATGTGGAATCAGAGGCCGGGAATCAGAGGCAGGGAATCATACACGGGGAATCAGAGGTGGGGAATCAGAGCTGGGGAATCAGAGGCGGGGAATCAGAGTTGGGGAATCAGAGGCGGGGAATCAGACGCAGGGAATCAATATGGGAAATCAGAGGTGGGGAATCAGAGGTTGGGAATCAGAGGAAGGGAATCAGAGGCGAGGAATCGGAGCTGGGGAATCAGAGGCGGGGAATCAGAATTGGGGAATCAGAGATGGCGAATCAGAGATGGGAAATCAGATGCGGGGAATCAGACGCGGGGAATCAGAGGTGGTGAATCAGAGATGTGGAAACAGAGGCGGGGAATCAGAGGCAGGGAATCAGACGCGGGGAATCAGAGGCGGGGAATCATAGCTGGCGAATCAGAGGCGGGGAATGAGATATGGGGAATCAGAGGCGGGGAATCAGAGTTGGGGAATCAGAGGCGGGGAATCAGAGCTGGGGAATCAGAGGTGGGGAATCAGAGTCGGGGAATCAGAGCCAGCGAATCGGATGTGCGGAATCAGAGATGGGGAATCAGAGGTGGGGAATCAGAGGCGGTGAATCTGAGATGGGGAATCAGTGGCGAGGAATCAGAGGCAGGTTATCAGACACGAGGATTCAGAGGCTGGGAATCAGACGGGGGGAATCAAAGGCGGGGAATGAAGCTGGGGAATCAGACGCAGGGAATCAATATGGGAAATCAGAGGTGGGGAATCAGAGGCGGGAAATGAGATATGGAGAATCAGAGGCGGGGAATCAGAGGCGGGGAAACAGAGGTGGGGAATCAGATATGGGGAATCAGAGGTGGCGAATCAAAGGCTGTGAATCAGAGATGGGGAATCAGAGGCGGGGAATCAGAGGCAGGGAATCAAACACGGGGAATCAGAGCCGGGGAATCAGAGCTGGGGAATCAGAGGCTGGGAATCAAAGTTGGGGAATCAGAGGCAGGGAATCAGATATGGGGAAACAGGGGCGGGGAATCAGAGGCGGGGAAACAGAGGCGGGGAATCATATATGGGGAATCAGAGGCGGGGAATTAGAGTTGGGGAATCAGAGGCGGGGAATCAGAGGCGGGGAAACAGAGGCGGGGAATCAAACACGGCGAATCAGAGGCGGGGAATCAGAGGCGGGGAATCAGAGGCAGGGAATCAGATGTGCGGAATCGGAGATGGGGAATCAGAGGCAGGGAATCAGAGGCGGGGAATCAGAGGCGGGGAATCAGAGGCCGGGAATCAGATATGGGGAAACAGAGGCGGGGAATCAGAGGCGGGGAAACAGAGGCTGGGAATCAGATATGGGGAATCAGAGGTGGGGAATCAGAGGTTGGGAATCAGAGGCAGGGAATCAGAGGCTTGGAATCAGATGCAGGGAATCAGATGCGGGGAATCAGAGGCGGGGAATCAGAGCTGGGGAATCAGAGGCGGGGACTTAGATATTGGGAAACAGAGGCCGGGAATCAGATATGGGGAATCAGAGGTGGGGAATCAGAGGCAGGGAATCAGATGTGCGGAATCAGAGATGGGGAATCAGAGGCAGGGAATCAGAATCAGAAGCAGGGAATCAGAGGCCGGGAATCAGAGGCCGGAATCAGATGCCAGGAATAAGAGGCCGGGAATCAGAGGTGGGGAATCAGAGTCCGGGAATCAGAGATGGGGATTCAGAGGCGGGGAATGAGATATGGGGAATTAGAGGCGGGGAATCAGAGGCGGGGAAACAGAGGCGGGGAATCAGATATGGGGAATCAGAGGTGGCGAATCAAAGGCGGTGAATCAGAGATGGGGAATCAGAGGCCGGGAATCAGAGGCAGGGAATCAAACACGGGGAATCAGAGGCAGGGAATCAGAGCTGGGGAATCAGAGGCGGGGAATCAGAGTTGGGGAATCAGAGGCGGGGAATCAGACGCAGGGAATCAATATGGGAAATCAGAGGTGGGGAATCAGAGGTTGGGAATCAGAGGAAGGGAATCAGAGGCGAGGAATCAGAGCTGGGGAATCAGAGGCGGGGAATCAGAATTGGGGAATCAGAGATGGGGAATCAGAGGCAGGGAATCAAACACGGGGAATCAGACGCGGGGAATCAGAGGCGGGGAATCATAGCTGGTGAATCAGAGGCGGGGAATGAGATATGGGGAATCAGAGGCGGGGAATCAGAGGCGGGGAAACAGTGGCAAGGAATCAGATATGGGGGATCAGAGGTGGCGAATCAAAGGCGGTGAATCAGAGATGGGGAATCAGAGGCGGGGAATCAGAGGCAGGGGATCAAACACGGGGAATCAGAGGCGGGGAATCAGAGCTGTGGAATCAGAGGCGGGGAATCAGAGTTGGGGAATCAGAGGCGGGGAATCAGAGCTGGGGAATCAGAGGTGGGGAATCAGAGTCGGGGAATCAGAGCCAGCGAATCGGATGTGCGGAATCAGAGATGGGGAATCAGAGGTGGGGAATCAGAGGCGGGGAAACAGAGGCGGGGAATCAGATATGGGGAATCAGAGGTGGGGAAGCAGAGGTTGGGAATCAGAGGCAGGGAATCAGAGACGGGGAATCAGAGGCGGGGAATCAGAGGCAGGGAATCAGATGTGCGGAATCGGAGATGGGGAATCAGAGGCAGGGATTCAGGGGCGGGGAATCAGAGGCGGGGAATCAAAGGCGGTGAATCAGAGATGGGGAATCAGAGGCGGGGAATCAGAGGCAGGGGATCAGATATGGGGAAACAGAGGTGGGGAATCAGAGGCGGGGAAACAGAGGCGGGGAATCAGATATGGGGAATCAGAGGTGGGGAATCAGAGGTTGGGAATCAGAGGCAGGGAATCAGAGGCTTGGAATCAGATGCAGGGAATCAGATGCGGGGAATCAGAGGCGGGGAATCAGAGCTGGGGAATCAGAGGTGGGGAATCAGAGTTGGGGAATCAGAGGCGGGGACTTAGATATTGGGAAACAGAGGCGGGGAATCAGAGGCGGGGAAACAGAGGCGGGGAGTCAGATATGGGGAATCAGAGGTGGGGAATCAGAGGCAGGGAATCAGATGTGCGGAATCAGAGATGGGGAATCAGAGGCAGGGAATCAGAATCAGAAGCAGGGAATCAGAGGCCGGGAATCAGAGGCCGGAATCAGATGCCAGGAATAAGAGGCCGGGAATCAGAGGTGGGGAATCAGAGTCCGGGAATCAGAGATGGGGATTCAGAGGCGGGGAATGAGATATGGGGAATCAGAGGCGGGGAATCAGAGGCGGGGAAACAGAGGCGGGGAATCAGATATGGGGAATCAGAGGTGGCGAATCAAAGGCGGTGAATCAGAGATGGGGAATCAGAGGCCGGGAATCAGAGGCAGGGAATCAAACACGGGGAATCAGAGGCAGGGAATCAGAGCTGGGGAATCAGAGGCGGGGAATCAGAGTTGGGGAATCAGAGGCGGGGAATCAGACGCAGGGAATCAATATGGGAAATCAGAGGTGGGGAATCAGAGGTTGGGAATCAGAGGAAGGGAATCAGAGGCGAGGAATCAGAGCTGGGGAATCAGAGGCGGGGAATCAGAATTGGGGAATCAGAGATGGGGAATCAGAGGCAGGGAATCAAACACGGGGAATCAGACGCGGGGAATCAGAGGCGGGGAATCATAGCTGGTGAATCAGAGGCGGGGAATGAGATATGGGGAATCAGAGGCGGGGAATCAGAGGCGGGGAAACAGTGGCAAGGAATCAGATATGGGGGATCAGAGGTGGCGAATCAAAGGCGGTGAATCAGAGATGGGGAATCAGAGGCGGGGAATCAGAGGCAGGGGATCAAACACGGGGAATCAGAGGCGGGGAATCAGAGCTGTGGAATCAGAGGCGGGGAATCAGAGTTGGGGAATCAGAGGCGGGGAATCAGAGCTGGGGAATCAGAGGTGGGGAATCAGAGTCGGGGAATCAGAGCCAGCGAATCGGATGTGCGGAATCAGAGATGGGGAATCAGAGGTGGGGAATCAGAGGCTGTGAATCTGAGATGGGGAATCAGTGGCGAGGAATCAGAGGCAGGTTATCAGACACGAGGATTCAGAGGCTGGGAATCAGACGGGGGGAATCAAAGGCGGGGAATGAAGCTGGGGAATCAGAGGCAGGGAATCAGAGTTGGGGATTCAGAGGCGGGGAATCAGATATGGGGAAACAGAGGCGGGGAATCAGAGGCGGGCAAACAGAGGCGGGGAATTAGATATGGGGAATCAGTGGTGGGGAATCAGAGGTGGTGAATCATAGATGGGGAATCACAGGCGGGGAATCAGAGGCAGGGAATAGAACGCGGGGAATCAGAGGCAGGGAATCAGAGCTGGGGAATCAGAGGCGGGGAATCATAGTTGGGAATCAGAGGAGGGGATTCAGATATGGGGAAACAGAGGCGGGGAATCAGGGGCGGGGAAACAGAGGCGGGGAATCAGATATGGGGAATCGGATGCGGGGAATCAGAGGCGGGAAATCAGAGCTGGGGAATCAGATATGGGGAATCAGAGGTGGGGAATCAGAGGCGTGGAAACAGAGACGGGGAATCAGATATGGGGAATCAGAGGTGGGGAATCAGAGGCAGGTAATCAGATGTGCGGAATCAGAGATGGGGAATCAGAGGCAGGGAATCAGAATCAGAAGTGGGGAGTCAGAGGCCGGGAATCAGAGGCCTGGAATCAGATGCTGGGAATAAGAGGCCGGGAATCAGAGGTTGGGAATCAGAGTCCGGGAATCAGAGATGGGCATTCAGAGGCGGGGAATGAGATATGGAGAATCAGAGGCGGGGAATAAGAGGCGGGGAAACAGAGGTGGGGAATCAGATATGGGGAATCAGAGGTGGCGAATCAAAGACGGTGAATCAGAGATGGGGAATCAGAGGCGGGGAATCAGAGGCAGGGAATCAAACACGGGGAATCAGAGGCGGGGAATCAGAGCTGGGGAATCAGAGGCTGGGAATCAAATTTGGGGAATCAGAGGCAGGGAATCAGATATGGGGAAACAGGGGCGGGGAATCAGAGGCGGGGAAACAGAGGCGGGGAATCAGATATGGGGAATCAGAGGCGGGGAATTAGAGTTGGGGAATCAGAGGCGGGGAATCAGAGGCGGGGAAACAGGCGGGGAATCAAACACGGGGAATCAGAGGTGGGGAATCAGAGGTTGGGAATCAGAGGCAGGGAATCAGAGGCGGGGAATCAGAGGCGGGGAATCAGAGGCAGGAAATCAGATGTGCGGAATCGGAGATGGGGAATCAGAGGCAGGGAATCAGATATGTGGAATCAGAGGTGGCGAATCAAAGGCGGTGAATCAGAGATGGGGAATCAGAGGCGGGGAATCAGAGGCAGGGAATCAAACACGGGAAATCAGAGGCGGGGAATCAGAGCTGGGGAATCAGAGGCGGGGAATCAGAGTTGGGGAATCAGAGGCAGGGAATCAGATATGGGGAAACAGGGGCAGGGAATCAGAGGCGGGGAAACAGAGGCGGGGAATCAGATATGGGGAATCAGAGGTGTGGAATCAGAGGTTGGGAATCAGAGGCAGGGAATCAGGGGCGGGGAAACAGAGGCGGGGAATCAGATATGGGGAATCAGAGGTGGCGAATCAAAGGCGGTGAAACAGTGATGGGGAATCAGGGCAGGGAATCAGAGGCAGGGAATCAAACACGGGGAATCAGATATGGGGAATCAGAGGTGGGGAATCAGAGGTTGGGAATCAGAGGCAGGGAATCAGAGACGGGGAATCAGAGGCGGGGAATCAGAGGCAGGGAATCAGATGTGCGGAATCGGAGATGGGGAATCAGAGGCAGGGATTCAGGGGCGGGGAATCAGAGGCGGGGAATCAGAGGCCGGGAATCAGATATGGGGAAACAGAGGTGGGGAATCAGAGGCGGGGAAACAGAGGCGGGGAATCAGATATGGGGAATCAGAGGTGGGGAATCAGAGGTTGGGAATCAGAGGCAGGGAATCAGAGGCTTGGAATCAGATGCAGGGAATCAGATGCGGGGAATCAGAGGCGGGGAATCAGAGCTGGGGAATCAGAGGTGGGGCATCAGAGTTGGGGAATCAGAGGCGGGGACTTAGATATTGGGAAACAGAGGCGGGGAATCAGAGGCGGGGAAACAGAGGCGGGGAGTCAGATATGGGGAATCAGAGGTGGGGAATCAGAGGCAGGGAATCAGATGTGCGGAATCAGAGATGGGGAATCAGAGGCAGGGAATCAGAATCAGAAGCAGGGAATCAGAGGCCGGGAATCAGAGGCCGGAATCAGATGCCGGGAATAAGAGGTCGGGAATCAGAGGTGGGGAATCAGAGTTCGGGAATCAGAGATGGGGATTCAGAGGCAGGGAATGAGATATGGGGAATCAGAGGCGGGGAATCAGAGGCGGGGAAACAGAGGTGGGGAATCAGATATGGGGAATCAGAGGTGGCGAATCAGACGCAGGGAATCAATATGGGAAATCAGAGGTGGGGAATCAGAGGTTGGGAATCAGAGGAAGGGAATCAGAGGCGAGGAATCAGAGCTGGGGAATCAGAGGCGGGGAATCAGAATTGGGGAATCAGAGATGGCGAATCAGAGATGGGAAATCAGATGCGGGGAATCAGACGCGGGGAATCAGAGGTGGTGAATCAGAGATGTGGAAACAGAGGCGGGGAATCAGAGGCAGGGAATCAGACGCGGGGAATCAGAGGCGGGGAATCATAGCTGGCGAATCAGAGGCGGGGAATGAGATATGGGGAATCAGAGGCGGGGAATCAGAGGCGGGGAAACAGTGGCGAGGAATCAGATATGGGGAATCAGAGGTGGGGAATCAAAGGCGGTGAATCAGAGATGGGGAATCAGAGGCGGGGAATCAGAGGCAGGGGATCAAACACGGGGAATCAGAGGCGGGGAATCAGAGCTGTGGAATCAGAGGCGGGGAATCAGAGTTGGGGAATCAGAGGCGGGGAATCAGAGCTGGGGAATCAGAGGTGGGGAATCAGAGTCGGGGAATCAGAGCCAGCGAATCGGATGTGCGGAATCAGAGATGGGGAATCAGAGGTGGGGAATCAGAGGCGGTGAATCTGAGATGGGGAATCAGTGGCGAGGAATCAGAGGCAGGTTATCAGACACGAGGATTCAGAGGCTGGGAATCAGACGGGGGGAATCAAAGGCGGGGAATGAAGCTGGGGAATCAGACGCAGGGAATCAATATGGGAAATCAGAGGTGGGGAATCAGAGGCGGGAAATGAGATATGGAGAATCAGAGGCGGGGAATCAGAGGCGGGGAAACCGAGGTGGGGAATCAGATATGGGGAATCAGAGGTGGCGAATCAAAGGCGGTGAATCAGAGATGGGGAATCAGAGGCGGGGAATCAGAGGCAGGGAATCAAACACGGGGAATCAGAGGCGGGGAATCAGAGCTGGGGAATCAGAGGCTGGGAATCAAAGTTGGGGAATCAGAGGCAGGGAATCAGATATGGGGAAACAGGGGCGGGGAATCAGAGGCGGGGAAACAGAGGCGGGGAATCATATATGGGGAATCAGAGGCGGGGAATTAGAGTTGGGGAATCAGAGGCGGGGAATCAGAGGCGGGGAAACAGAGGCGGGGAATCAAACACGGCGAATCAGAGGCGGGGAATCAGAGGCGGGGAATCAGAGGCAGGGAATCAGATGTGCGGAATCGGAGATGGGGAATCAGAGGCAGGGAATCAGAGGCGGGGAATCAGAGGCGGGGAATCAGAGGCCGGGAATCAGATATGGGGAAACAGAGGCGGGGAATCAGAGGCGGGGAATCAGAGGCAGGGAATCAGATGTGCGGAATCGGAGATGGGGAATCAGAGGCAGGGATTCAGGGGCGGGGAATCAGAGGCGGGGAATCAGAGGCCGGGAATAAGATATGGGGAAACAGAGGTGGGGAATCAGAGGCGGGGAAACAGAGGCGGGGAATCAGATATGGGGAATCAGAGGTGGGGAATCAGAGGTTGGGAATCAGAGGCAGGGAATCAGAGGCTTGGAATCAGATGCAGGGAATCAGATGCGGGGAATCAGAGGCGGGGAATCAGAGCTGGGGAATCAGAGGTGGGGAATCAGAGTTGGGGAATCAGAGGCGGGGACTTAGATATTGGGAAACAGAGGCGGGGAATCAGAGGCGGGGAAACAGAGGCGGGGAGTCAGATATGGGGAATCAGAGGTGGGGAATCAGAGGCAGGGAATCAGATGTGCGGAATCAGAGATGGGGAATCAGAGGCAGGGAATCAGAATCAGAAGCAGGGAATCAGAGGCCGGGAATCAGAGGCCGGAATCAGATGCCGGGAATAAGAGGTCGGGAATCAGAGGTGGGGAATCAGAGTCCGGGAATCAGAGGCAGGGATTCAGGGGCGGGGAATCAGAGGCGGGGAATCAGACGCAGGGAATCAATATGGGAAATCAGAGGTGGGGAATCAGAGGTTGGGAATCAGAGGAAGGGAATCAGAGGCGAGGAATCGGAGCTGGGGAATCAGAGGCGGGGAATCAGAATTGGGGAATCAGAGATGGCGAATCAGAGATGGGAAATCAGATGCGGGGAATCAGACGCGGGGAATCAGAGGTGGTGAATCAGAGATGTGGAAACAGAGGCGGGGAATCAGAGGCAGGGAATCAGACGCGGGGAATCAGAGGCGGGGAATCATAGCTGGCGAATCAGAGGCGGGGAATGAGATATGGGGAATCAGAGGCGGGGAATCAGAGTTGGGGAATCAGAGGCGGGGAATCAGAGCTGGGGAATCAGAGGTGGGGAATCAGAGTCGGGGAATCAGAGCCAGCGAATCGGATGTGCGGAATCAGAGATGGGGAATCAGAGGTGGGGAATCAGAGGCGGTGAATCTGAGATGGGGAATCAGTGGCGAGGAATCAGAGGCAGGTTATCAGACACGAGGATTCAGAGGCTGGGAATCAGACGGGGGGAATCAAAGGCGGGGAATGAAGCTGGGGAATCAGACGCAGGGAATCAATATGGGAAATCAGAGGTGGGGAATCAGAGGCGGGAAATGAGATATGGAGAATCAGAGGCGGGGAATCAGAGGCGGGGAAACAGAGGTGGGGAATCAGATATGGGGAATCAGAGGTGGCGAATCAAAGGCTGTGAATCAGAGATGGGGAATCAGAGGCGGGGAATCAGAGGCAGGGAATCAAACACGGGGAATCAGAGCCGGGGAATCAGAGCTGGGGAATCAGAGGCTGGGAATCAAAGTTGGGGAATCAGAGGCAGGGAATCAGATATGGGGAAACAGGGGCGGGGAATCAGAGGCGGGGAAACAGAGGCGGGGAATCATATATGGGGAATCAGAGGCGGGGAATTAGAGTTGGGGAATCAGAGGCGGGGAATCAGAGGCGGGGAAACAGAGGCGGGGAATCAAACACGGCGAATCAGAGGCGGGGAATCAGAGGCGGGGAATCAGAGGCAGGGAATCAGATGTGCGGAATCGGAGATGGGGAATCAGAGGCAGGGAATCAGAGGCGGGGAATCAGAGGCGGGGAATCAGAGGCCGGGAATCAGATATGGGGAAACAGAGGCGGGGAATCAGAGGCGGGGAAACAGAGGCTGGGAATCAGATATGGGGAATCAGAGGTGGGGAATCAGAGGTTGGGAATCAGAGGCAGGGAATCAGAGGCTTGGAATCAGATGCAGGGAATCAGATGCGGGGAATCAGAGGCGGGGAATCAGAGCTGGGGAATCAGAGGCGGGGACTTAGATATTGGGAAACAGAGGCCGGGAATCAGATATGGGGAATCAGAGGTGGGGAATCAGAGGCAGGGAATCAGATGTGCGGAATCAGAGATGGGGAATCAGAGGCAGGGAATCAGAATCAGAAGCAGGGAATCAGAGGCCGGGAATCAGAGGCCGGAATCAGATGCCAGGAATAAGAGGCCGGGAATCAGAGGTGGGGAATCAGAGTCCGGGAATCAGAGATGGGGATTCAGAGGCGGGGAATGAGATATGGGGAATTAGAGGCGGGGAATCAGAGGCGGGGAAACAGAGGCGGGGAATCAGATATGGGGAATCAGAGGTGGCGAATCAAAGGCGGTGAATCAGAGATGGGGAATCAGAGGCCGGGAATCAGAGGCAGGGAATCAAACACGGGGAATCAGAGGCAGGGAATCAGAGCTGGGGAATCAGAGGCGGGGAATCAGAGTTGGGGAATCAGAGGCGGGGAATCAGACGCAGGGAATCAATATGGGAAATCAGAGGTGGGGAATCAGAGGTTGGGAATCAGAGGAAGGGAATCAGAGGCGAGGAATCAGAGCTGGGGAATCAGAGGCGGGGAATCAGAATTGGGGAATCAGAGATGGGGAATCAGAGGCAGGGAATCAAACACGGGGAATCAGACGCGGGGAATCAGAGGCGGGGAATCATAGCTGGTGAATCAGAGGCGGGGAATGAGATATGGGGAATCAGAGGCGGGGAATCAGAGGCGGGGAAACAGTGGCAAGGAATCAGATATGGGGGATCAGAGGTGGCGAATCAAAGGCGGTGAATCAGAGATGGGGAATCAGAGGCGGGGAATCAGAGGCAGGGGATCAAACACGGGGAATCAGAGGCGGGGAATCAGAGCTGTGGAATCAGAGGCGGGGAATCAGAGTTGGGGAATCAGAGGCGGGGAATCAGAGCTGGGGAATCAGAGGTGGGGAATCAGAGTCGGGGAATCAGAGCCAGCGAATCGGATGTGCGGAATCAGAGATGGGGAATCAGAGGTGGGGAATCAGAGGCTGTGAATCTGAGATGGGGAATCAGTGGCGAGGAATCAGAGGCAGGTTATCAGACACGAGGATTCAGAGGCTGGGAATCAGACGGGGGGAATCAAAGGCGGGGAATGAAGCTGGGGAATCAGAGGCAGGGAATCAGAGTTGGGGATTCAGAGGCGGGGAATCAGATATGGGGAAACAGAGGCGGGGAATCAGAGGCGGGCAAACAGAGGCGGGGAATTAGATATGGGGAATCAGTGGTGGGGAATCAGAGGTGGTGAATCATAGATGGGGAATCACAGGCGGGGAATCAGAGGCAGGGAATAGAACGCGGGGAATCAGAGGCAGGGAATCAGAGCTGGGGAATCAGAGGCGGGGAATCATAGTTGGGAATCAGAGGAGGGGATTCAGATATGGGGAAACAGAGGCGGGGAATCAGGGGCGGGGAAACAGAGGCGGGGAATCAGATATGGGGAATCGGATGCGGGGAATCAGAGGCGGGAAATCAGAGCTGGGGAATCTGATATGGGGAATCAGAGGTGGGGAATCAGAGGCGTGGAAACAGAGACGGGGAATCAGATATGGGGAATCAGAGGTGGGGAATCAGAGGCAGGTAATCAGATGTGCGGAATCAGAGATGGGGAATCAGAAGCAGGGAATCAGAATCAGAAGCGGGGAGTCAGAGGCCGGGAATCAGAGGTCTGGAATCAGATGCTGGGAATAAGAGGCCGGGAATCAGAGGTTGGGAATCAGAGTCCGGGAATCAGAGATGGGCATTCAGAGGCGGGGAATGAGATATGGAGAATCAGAGGCGGGGAATAAGAGGCGGGGAAACAGAGGTGGGGAATCAGATATGGGGAATCAGAGGTGGCGAATCAAAGACGGTGAATCAGAGATGGGGAATCAGAGGCGGGGAATCAGAGGCAGGGAATCAAACACGGGGAATCAGAGGCGGGGAATCAGAGCTGGGGAATCAGAGGCTGGGAATCAAATTTGGGGAATCAGAGGCAGGGAATCAGATATGGGGAAACAGGGGCGGGGAATCAGAGGCGGGGAAACAGAGGCGGGGAATCAGATATGGGGAATCAGAGGCGGGGAATTAGAGTTGGGGAATCAGAGGCGGGGAATCAGAGGCGGGGAAACAGGCGGGGAATCAAACACGGGGAATCAGAGGTGGGGAATCAGAGGTTGGGAATCAGAGGCAGGGAATCAGAGGCGGGGAATCAGAGGCGGGGAATCAGAGGCGGGGAATCAGAGGCAGGAAATCAGATGTGCGGAATCGGAGATGGGGAATCAGAGGCAGGGAATCAGATATGTGGAATCAGAGGTGGCGAATCAAAGGCGGTGAATCAGAGATGGGGAATCAGAGGCGGGGAATCAGAGGCAGGGAATCAAACACGGGAAATCAGAGGCGGGGAATCAGAGCTGGGGAATCAGAGGCGGGGAATCAGAGTTGGGGAATCAGAGGCAGGGAATCAGATATGGGGAAACAGGGGCAGGGAATCAGAGGCGGGGAAACAGAGGCGGGGAATCAGATATGGGGAATCAGAGGTGTGGAATCAGAGGTTGGGAATCAGAGGCAGGGAATCAGGGGCGGGGAAACAGAGGCGGGGAATCAGATATGGGGAATCAGAGGTGGCGAATCAAAGGCGGTGAAACAGAGATGGGGAATCAGGGCAGGGAATCAGAGGCAGGGAATCAAACACGGGGAATCAGATATGGGGAATCAGAGGTGGGGAATCAGAGGTTGGGAATCAGAGGCAGGGAATCAGAGACGGGGAATCAGAGGCGGGTAATCAGAGGCAGGGAATCAGATGTGCGGAATCGGAGATGGGGAATCAGAGGCAGGGATTCAGGGGCGGGGAATCAGAGGCGGGGAATCAGAGGCCGGGAATCAGATATGGGGAAACAGAGGTGGGGAATCAGAGGCGGGGAAACAGAGGCGGGGAATCAGATATGGGGAATCAGAGGTGGGGAATCAGAGGTTGGGAATCAGAGGCAGGGAATCAGAGCTGGGGAATCAGAGGCGGGGAATCATAGTTGGGAATCAGAGGAGGGGATTCAGATATGGGGAAACAGAGGCGGGGAATCAGGGGCGGGGAAACAGAGGCGGGGAATCAGATATGGGGAATCGGATGCGGGGAATCAGAGGCGGGAAATCAGAGCTGGGGAATCTGATATGGGGAATCAGAGGTGGGGAATCAGAGGCGTGGAAACAGAGACGGGGAATCAGATATGGGGAATCAGAGGTGGGGAATCAGAGGCAGGTAATCAGATGTGCGGAATCAGAGATGGGGAATCAGAGGCAGGGAATCAGAATCAGAAGCGGGGAGTCAGAGGCCGGGAATCAGAGGCCTGGAATCAGATGCTGGGAATAAGAGGCCGGGAATCAGAGGTTGGGAATCAGAGTCCGGGAATCAGAGATGGGCATTCAGAGGCGGGGAATGAGATATGGAGAATCAGAGGCGGGGAATAAGAGGCGGGGAAACAGAGGTGGGGAATCAGATATGGGGAATCAGAGGTGGCGAATCAAAGACGGTGAATCAGAGATGGGGAATCAGAGGCGGGGAATCAGAGGCAGGGAATCAAACACGGGGAATCAGAGGCGGGGAATCAGAGCTGGGGAATCAGAGGCTGGGAATCAAATTTGGGGAATCAGAGGCAGGGAATCAGATATGGGGAAACAGGGGCGGGGAATCAGAGGCGGGGAAACAGAGGCGGGGAATCAGATATGGGGAATCAGAGGCGGGGAATTAGAGTTGGGGAATCAGAGGCGGGGAATCAGAGGCGGGGAAACAGGCGGGGAATCAAACACGGGGAATCAGAGGTGGGGAATCAGAGGTTGGGAATCAGAGGCAGGGAATCAGAGGCGGGGAATCAGAGGCGGGGAATCAGAGGCGGGGAATCAGAGGCAGGAAATCAGATGTGCGGAATCGGAGATGGGGAATCAGAGGCAGGGAATCAGATATGTGGAATCAGAGGTGGCGAATCAAAGGCGGTGAATCAGAGATGGGGAATCAGAGGCGGGGAATCAGAGGCAGGGAATCAAACACGGGAAATCAGAGGCGGGGAATCAGAGCTGGGGAATCAGAGGCGGGGAATCAGAGTTGGGGAATCAGAGGCAGGGAATCAGATATGGGGAAACAGGGGCAGGGAATCAGAGGCGGGGAAACAGAGGCGGGGAATCAGATATGGGGAATCAGAGGTGTGGAATCAGAGGTTGGGAATCAGAGGCAGGGAATCAGGGGCGGGGAAACAGAGGCGGGGAATCAGATATGGGGAATCAGAGGTGGCGAATCAAAGGCGGTGAAACAGAGATGGGGAATCAGGGCAGGGAATCAGAGGCAGGGAATCAAACACGGGGAATCAGATATGGGGAATCAGAGGTGGGGAATCAGAGGTTGGGAATCAGAGGCAGGGAATCAGAGACGGGGAATCAGAGGCGGGGAATCAGAGGCAGGGAATCAGATGTGCGGAATCGGAGATGGGGAATCAGAGGCAGGGATTCAGGGGCGGGGAATCAGAGGCGGGGAATCAGAGGCCGGGAATCAGATATGGGGAAACAGAGGTGGGGAATCAGAGGCGGGGAAACAGAGGCGGGGAATCAGATATGGGGAATCAGAGGTGGGGAATCAGAGGTTGGGAATCAGAGGCAGGGAATCAGAGGCTTGGAATCAGATGCAGGGAATCAGATGCGGGGAATCAGAGGCGGGGAATCAGAGCTGGGGAATCAGAGGTGGGGAATCAGAGTTGGGGAATCAGAGGCGGGGACTTAGATATTGGGAAACAGAGGCGGGGAATCAGAGGCGGGGAAACAGAGGCGGGGAGTCAGATATGGGGAATCAGAGGTGGGGAATCAGAGGCAGGGAATCAGATGTGCGGAATCAGAGATGGGGAATCAGAGGCAGGGAATCAGAATCAGAAGCAGGGAATCAGAGGCCGGGAATCAGAGGCCGGAATCAGATGCCGGGAATAAGAGGTCGGGAATCAGAGGTGGGGAATCAGAGTCCGGGAATCAGAGATGGGGATTCAGAGGCAGGGAATGAGATATGGGGAATCAGAGGCGGGGAATCAGAGGCGGGGAAACAGAGGCGGGGAATCAGATATGGGGAATCAGAGGTGGCGAATCAGACGCAGGGAATCAATATGGGAAATCAGAGGTGGGGAATCAGAGGTTGGGAATCAGAGGAAGGGAATCAGAGGCGAGGAATCAGAGCTGGGGAATCAGAGGCGGGGAATCAGAATTGGGGAATCAGAGATGGCGAATCAGAGATGGGAAATCAGATGCGGGGAATCAGACGCGGGGAATCAGAGGTGGTGAATCAGAGATGTGGAAACAGAGGCGGGGAATCAGAGGCAGGGAATCAGACGCGGGGAATCAGAGGCGGGGAATCATAGCTGGCGAATCAGAGGCGGGGAATGAGATATGGGGAATCAGAGGCGGGGAATCAGAGGCGGGGAAACAGTGGCGAGGAATCAGATATGGGGAATCAGAGGTGGCGAATCAAAGGCGGTGAATCAGAGATGGGGAATCAGAGGCGGGGAATCAGAGGCAGGGGATCAAACACGGGGAATCAGAGGCGGGGAATCAGAGCTGTGGAATCAGAGGCGGGGAATCAGAGTTGGGGAATCAGAGGCGGGGAATCAGAGCTGGGGAATCAGAGGTGGGGAATCAGAGTCGGGGAATCAGAGCCAGCGAATCGGATGTGCGGAATCAGAGATGGGGAATCAGAGGTGGGGAATCAGAGGCGGTGAATCTGAGATGGGGAATCAGTGGCGAGGAATCAGAGGCAGGTTATCAGACACGAGGATTCAGAGGCTGGGAATCAGACGGGGGGAATCAAAGGCGGGGAATGAAGCTGGGGAATCAGACGCAGGGAATCAATATGGGAAATCAGAGGTGGGGAATCAGAGGCGGGAAATGAGATATGGAGAATCAGAGGCGGGGAATCAGAGGCGGGGAAACAGAGGTGGGGAATCAGATATGGGGAATCAGAGGTGGCGAATCAAAGGCGGTGAATCAGAGATGGGGAATCAGAGGCGGGGAATCAGAGGCAGGGAATCAAACATGGGGAATCAGAGGCGGGGAATCAGAGCTGGGGAATCAGAGGCTGGGAATCAAAGTTGGGGAATCAGAGGCAGGGAATCAGATATGGGGAAACAGGGGCGGGGAATCAGAGGCGGGGAAACAGAGGCGGGGAATCATATATGGGGAATCAGAGGCGGGGAATTAGAGTTGGGGAATCAGAGGCGGGGAATCAGAGGCGGGGAAACAGAGGCGGGGAATCAAACACGGCGAATCAGAGGCGGGGAATCAGAGGCGGGGAATCAGAGGCAGGGAATCAGATGTGCGGAATCGGAGATGGGGAATCAGAGGCAGGGAATCAGAGGCGGGGAATCAGAGGCGGGGAATCAGAGGCCGGGAATCAGATATGGGGAAACAGAGGCGGGGAATCAGAGGCGGGGAATCAGAGGCAGGGAATCAGATGTGCGGAATCGGAGATGGGGAATCAGAGGCAGGGATTCAGGGGCGGGGAATCAGAGGCGGGGAATCAGAGGCCGGGAATCAGATATGGGGAAACAGAGGTGGGGAATCAGAGGCGGGGAAACAGAGGCGGGGAATCAGATATGGGGAATCAGAGGTGGGGAATCAGAGGTTGGGAATCAGAGGCAGGGAATCAGAGGCTTGGAATCAGATGCAGGGAATCAGATGCGGGGAATCAGAGGCGGGGAATCAGAGCTGGGGAATCAGAGGTGGGGAATCAGAGTTGGGGAATCAGAGGCGGGGACTTAGATATTGGGAAACAGAGGCGGGGAATCAGAGGCGGGGAAACAGAGGCGGGGAGTCAGATATGGGGAATCAGAGGTGGGGAATCAGAGGCAGGGAATCAGATGTGCGGAATCAGAGATGGGGAATCAGAGGCAGGGAATCAGAATCAGAAGCAGGGAATCAGAGGCCGGGAATCAGAGGCCGGAATCAGATGCCGGGAATAAGAGGTCGGGAATCAGAGGTGGGGAATCAGAGTCCGGGAATCAGAGATGGGGATTCAGGGGCAGGGAATGAGATATGGGGAATCAGAGGCGGGGAATCAGAGGCGGGGAAACAGAGGCGGGGAATCAGATATGGGGAATCAGAGGTGGCGAATCAAAGGTGGTGAATCAGAGATGTGGAATCAGAGGCCGGGAATCAGAGGCAGGGAATCATACACGGGGAATCAGAGGTGGGGAATCAGAGCTGGGGAATCAGAGGCGGGGAATCAGAGTTGGGGAATCAGAGGCGGGGAATCAGACGCAGGGAATCAATATGGGAAATCAGAGGTGGGGAATCAGAGGTTGGGAATCAGAGGAAGGGAATCAGAGGCGAGGAATCGGAGCTGGGGAATCAGAGGCGGGGAATCAGAATTGGGGAATCAGAGATGGCGAATCAGAGATGGGAAATCAGATGCGGGGAATCAGACGCGGGGAATCAGAGGTGGTGAATCAGAGATGTGGAAACAGAGGCGGGGAATCAGAGGCAGGGAATCAGACGCGGGGAATCAGAGGCGGGGAATCATAGCTGGCGAATCAGAGGCGGGGAATGAGATATGGGGAATCAGAGGCGGGGAATCAGAGTTGGGGAATCAGAGGCGGGGAATCAGAGCTGGGGAATCAGAGGTGGGGAATCAGAGTCGGGGAATCAGAGCCAGCGAATCGGATGTGCGGAATCAGAGATGGGGAATCAGAGGTGGGGAATCAGAGGCGGTGAATCTGAGATGGGGAATCAGTGGCGAGGAATCAGAGGCAGGTTATCAGACACGAGGATTCAGAGGCTGGGAATCAGACGGGGGGAATCAAAGGCGGGGAATGAAGCTGGGGAATCAGACGCAGGGAATCAATATGGGAAATCAGAGGTGGGGAATCAGAGGCGGGAAATGAGATATGGAGAATCAGAGGCGGGGAATCAGAGGCGGGGAAACAGAGGTGGGGAATCAGATATGGGGAATCAGAGGTGGCGAATCAAAGGCTGTGAATCAGAGATGGGGAATCAGAGGCGGGGAATCAGAGGCAGGGAATCAAACACGGGGAATCAGAGGCGGGGAATCAGAGCTGGGGAATCAGAGGCTGGGAATCAAAGTTGGGGAATCAGAGGCAGGGAATCAGATATGGGGAAACAGGGGCGGGGAATCAGAGGCGGGGAAACAGAGGCGGGGAATCATATATGGGGAATCAGAGGCGGGGAATTAGAGTTGGGGAATCAGAGGCGGGGAATCAGAGGCGGGGAAACAGAGGCGGGGAATCAAACACGGCGAATCAGAGGCGGGGAATCAGAGGCGGGGAATCAGAGGCAGGGAATCAGATGTGCGGAATCGGAGATGGGGAATCAGAGGCAGGGAATCAGAGGCGGGGAATCAGAGGCGGGGAATCAGAGGCCGGGAATCAGATATGGGGAAACAGAGGCGGGGAATCAGAGGCGGGGAAACAGAGGCTGGGAATCAGATATGGGGAATCAGAGGTGGGGAATCAGAGGTTGGGAATCAGAGGCAGGGAATCAGAGGCTTGGAATCAGATGCAGGGAATCAGATGCGGGGAATCAGAGGCGGGGAATCAGAGCTGGGGAATCAGAGGCGGGGACTTAGATATTGGGAAACAGAGGCGGGGAATCAGAGGCGGGGAAACAGAGGCGGGGAATCAGATATGGGGAATCAGAGATGGGGAATCAGAGGCAGGGAATCAGATGTGCGGAATCAGAGATGGGGAATCAAAGGCAGGGAATCAGAATCAGAAGCAGGGAATCAGATGCCGGGAATCAGAGGCCGGAATCAGATGCCGGGAATAAGAGGCCGGAAATCAGAGGTGGGGAATCAGAGTCCGGGAATCAGAGATGGGGATTCAGAGGCGGGGAATGAGATATGGGGAATAAGAGGCGGGGAATCAGAGGCGGGGAAACAGAGGCGGGGAATCAGATATGGCGAATCAGAGGTGGCGAATCTAAGGCGGTGAATCAGAGATGGGGAATCAGAGGCCGGGAATCAGAGGCAGGGAATCAAACACGGGGAATCAGAGGAGGGGAATCAGAATTGGGGAATCAGAGATGGGGAATCAGAGATGGGGAATCAGAGGCAGGGAGTCAGACGCGGGGAATCAGAGGCAGGGAATCAGAGCTGGGGAATCAGAGGCGGGGAATCATAGTTGGGAATCAGAGGCGGGGAATCAGATATGGGGAAACAGAGGCGGGGAATCAGGGGCGGGGAAACAGAGGCGTGGAATCAGATATGGGGAAACAGAGGTGGGGAATCAGGGGCGGGGAAACAGAGGCGGGGAATCAGATATGGGGAATCGGATGCGGGGAATCAGAGGCGGGAAATCAGAGCTGGGGAATCAGATATGGGGAATCAGAGATGGGGAATCAGAGGCGTGGAAACAGAGGCGGGGAATCAGATATGGGGAATCAGAGGTGGGGAATCAGAGGCAGGTAATCAGATGTGCGGAATCAGAGATGGGGAATCAGAGGGAGGGAATCAGAATCAGAAGCGGGGAGTCAGAGGCCGGGAATCAGAGGCCTGGAATCAGATGCTGGGAATAAGAAGCCGGGAATCAGAGGTGGGGAATCAGAGGCGGGAAATGAGATATGGAGAATCAGAGGCGGGGAATCAGAGGCGGGGAAACAGAGGTGGGGAATCAGATATGGGGAATCAGAGGTGGCGAATCAAAGGCGGTGAATCAGAGATGGGGATTCAGAGGCGGGGAATCAGAGGCAGGGAATCAAACACGGGGAATCAGAGGCGGGGAATAAGAGCTGGGGAATCAGAGGCTGGGAATCAAAGTTGGGGAATATGAGGCAGGGAATCAGATATGGGGAAACAGGGGCGGGGAATCAGAGGCGGGGAAACAGAGGCGGGGAATCATATATGGGGAATCAGAGGCGGGGAATTAGAGTTGGGGAATCAGAGGCGGGGAATCAGAGGTGGGGAAACAGAGGCGGGGAATCAAACACGGGGAATCAGAGGTGGGGAATCAGAGGTTGGGAGTCAGAGGCAGGGAATCAGAGGCGGGGAATCAGAGGTGGGGAATCAGAGGCAGGGAATCAAACACGGGGAATCAGAGGCGGCGAATCAGAGCTGGGGAATCAGAGGCTGGGAATCAAAGTTGGGGAATCAGAGGCAGGGAATCAGATATGGGGAAACAGGGGCGGGGAATCAGAGGCGGGGAAACAGAGGCCTGGAATCATATATGGGGAATCAGAGGCGGGGAATTAGAGTTGGGGAATCAGAGGCGGGGAATCAGAGGCGGGGAAACAGAGGTGGGGAATCAAACACGGGGAATCAGAGGTGGGGAATCAGAGGTTGGGAATCAGAGGCAGGGAATCAGAGGCGGGGAATCAGAGGCGGGGAATCAGAGGCAGGGAATCAGATGTGCGGAATCGGAGATGGGGAATCAGAGGCAGGGAATCAGAGGCGGGGAATCAGAGGCCGGGAATCAGAGGCCGGGAATCAGATATGGGGAAACAGAGGCGGGGAATCAGAGGCGGGGAAACAGAGGCTGGGAATCAGATATGGGGAATCAGAGGTGGGGAATCAGAGGTTGGGAATCAGAGGCAGGGAATCAGAGGCTTGGAATCAGATGCAGGGAATCAGATGCGGGGAATCAGAGGCGGGGAATCAGAGCTGGGGAATCAGAGGCCGGGACTTAGATATTGGGAAACAGAGGCGGGGAATCAGAGGCGGGGAAACAGAGGCGGGGAATCAGATATGGGGAATCAGAGATGGGGAATCAGAGGCAGGGAATCAGATGTGCGGAATCAGAGATGGGGAATCAAAGGCAGGGAATCAGAATCAGAAGCAGGGAATCAGATGCCGGGAATCAGAGGCCGGAATCAGATGCCGGGAATAAGAGGCCGGAAATCAGAGGTGGGGAATCAGAGTCCGGGAATCAGAGATGGGGATTCAGAGGCGGGGAATGAGATATGGGGAATAAGAGGCGGGGAATCAGAGGCGGGGAAACAGAGGCGGGGAATCAGATATGGCGAATCAGAGGTGGCGAATCTAAGGCGGTGAATCAGAGATGGGGAATCAGAGGCCGGGAATCAGAGGCAGGGAATCAAACGCGGGTAATCAGAGGAGGGGAATCAGAATTGGGGAATCAGAGATGGGGAATCAGAGATGGGGAATCAGAGGCAGGGAATCAGACGCGGGGAATCAGAGGCAGGGAATCAGAGCTGGGGAATCAGAGGCGGGGAATCATAGTTGGGAATCAGAGGCGGGGAATCAGATATGGGGAAACAGAGGCGGGGAATCAGGGGCGGGGAAACAGAGGCGGGGAATCAGATATGGGGAAACAGAGGCGGGGAATCAGGGGCGGGGAAACAGAGGCGGGGAATCAGATATGGGGAATCAGAGGTGGGGAATCAGAGGTTGGGAATCAGAGGCAGGGAATCAGAGGCCGGGACTTAGATATTGGGAAACAGAGGCGGGGAATCAGAGGCGGGGAAACAGAGGCGGGGAATCAGATATGGGGAATCAGAGATGGGGAATCAGAGGCAGGGAATCAGATGTGCGGAATCAGAGATGGGGAATCAAAGGCAGGGAATCAGAATCAGAAGCAGGGAATCAGATGCCGGGAATCAGAGGCCGGAATCATATGCCGGGAATAAGAGGCCGGAAATCAGAGGTGGGGAATCAGAGTCCGGGAATCAGAGATGGGGATTCAGAGGCGGGGAATGAGATATGGGGAATAAGAGGCGGGGAATCAGAGGCGGGGAAACAGAGGCGGGGAATCATATATGGTGAATCAGAGGTGGCGAATCTAAGGCGGTGAATCAGAGATGGGGAATCAGAGGCCGGGAATCAGAGGCAGGGAATCAAACACGGGGAATCAGAGGAGGGGAATCAGAATTGGGGAATCAGAGATGGGGAATCAGAGATGGGGAATCAGAGGCAGGGAATCAGACGCGGGGAATCAGAGGCAGGGAATCAGAGCTGGGGAATCAGAGGCGGGGAATCATAGTTGGGAATCAGAGGCGGGGAATCAGATATGGGGAAACAGAGGCGGGGAATCAGGGGCGGGGAAACAGAGGCGGGGAATCAGATATGGGGAAACAGAGGCGGGGAATCAGGGGCGGGGAAACAGAGGCGGGGAATCAGATATGGGGAATCGGATGCGGGGAATCAGAGGCGGGAAATCAGAGCTGGGGAATCAGATATGGGGAATCAGAGGTGGGGAATCAGAGGCGTGGAAACAGAGGCGGGGAATCAGATATGGGGAATCAGAGGTGGGGAATCAGAGGCAGGTAATCAGATGTGCGGAATCAGAGATGGGGAATCAGAGGCAGGGAATCAGAATCAGAAGCTGGGAGTCAGAGGCCGGGAATCAGAGGCCTGGAATCAGATGCTGGGAATAAGAGGCCGGGAATCAGAGGTGGGGAATCAGAGGCGGGAAATGAGATATGGAGAATCAGAGGCGGGGAATCAGAGGCGGGGAAACAGAGGTGGGGAATCAGATATGGGGAATCAGAGGTGGCGAATCAAAGGCGGTGAATCAGAGATGGGGAATCAGAGGCGGGGAATCAGAGGCAGGGAATCAAACACGGGGAATCAGAGGCTGGGAATCAGAGCTGGGGAATCAGAGGCTGGGAATCAAAGTTGGGGAATCAGAGGCAGGAAATCAGATATGGGGAAACAGGGGCGGGGAATCAGAGGCGGGGAAACAGAGGCGGGGAATCATATATGGGGAATCAGAGGCGGGGAATTAGAGTTGGGGAATCAGAGGCGGGGAATCAGAGGCGGGGAAACAGAGGAGGGGAATCAAACACGGGGAATCAGAGGTGGGGAATCAGAGGTTGGGAATCAGAGGCAGGGAATCAGAGGCGGGGAATCAGAGGCGGGGAATCAGAGGCAGGGAATCAGATGTGCAGAATCGGAGATGGGGAATCAGAGGCAGGGAATCAGAGGCGGGTAATCAGAGGCGGGGAATCAGAGGCCAGGAATCAGATATGGGGAAACAGAGGCGGAGAATACGAGGCGGGGAAACAGAGTCTGGGAATCAGATATGGGGAATCAGAGGTGGGGAATCAGAGGTTGGGAATCAGAGGCAGGGAATCAGAGGCTTGGAATCAGATGCAGGGAATCAGATGCGGGGAATCAGAGGCGGGGAATCAGAGCTGGGGAATCAGAGGCGGGGACTTAGATATTGGGAAACAGAGGCGGGGAATCAGAGGCGGGGAAACAGAGGCGGGGAATCAGATATGGGGAATCAGAGATGGGGAATCAGAGGCAGGGAATCAGATGTGCGGAATCAGAGATGGGGAATCAAAGGCAGGGAATCAGAATCAGAAGCAGGGAATCAGATGCCGCGAATCAGAGGCCGGAATCAGATGCCGGGAATAAGAGGCCGAAAATCAGAGGTGGGGAATCAGAGTCCGAGAATCAGAGATGGGGATTCAGAGGCGGAGAATGAGATATGGGGAATAAGAGGCGGGGAATCAGAGGCGGGGAAACAGAGGCGGGGAATCAGAGGAGGGGAATCAGAATTGGGGAATCAGAGATGGGGAATCAGAGATGGGGAATCAGAGGCAGGGAATCAGACGCGGGGAATCAGAGGTGGTGAATCAGAGATGTGGAATCAGAGGCGGGGAATCAGAGGCAGGGAATCAGACGCGGGGAATAAGAGGCGGGGAATCATAGCTGGCGAATCAGAGGCGGGGAATCAGAGGTGGGGAATCAGAGGCGGGGAATCAGATATTGGGAATCAGAGGTGGGGAATCAGAGGCGGTGAAACAGAGGCGGGGAATCAGATATGGGGTATCAGAGGTGGGGAATCAGAGGTTGTGAATCAGAGATGGGGAATCAGAGGCGGGGAATCAGAGGCCGGTAATCAGACGCGGGGAATCAGAGGCGGGGAATCAGAGCTGGGAAATTAGAGGCAGGGAATCAGAGTTGGGGATTCAGAGGCGGGGAATCAGATATGGGGAAACAGAGGCGGGGAATCAGAGGCGGGCAAATAGAGGCGGGGATCAGATATGGGGAAACAGAGGCGGGGAATCAGAGGCGGGGAAACAGAGGCGGGGAATCAGATATGGGGATCAGAGGTGGGGAATCAGAGGTTGGGAATCAGAGGCTGGGAATCAGAGGCTGGGAATCAGATGCATGGAATCAGATGCGGGAATCAGAGGCGGGGAATCAGAGCTGGGGAATCAGAGGTGGGGAATCAAAGTTGGGGAATCAGAGGCGGGGACTTAGATATGGGGAAACAGAGGCGGGGAATCAGAGGTGGGGAAACAGAGGCGGGGAATCAGATATGGGGAATCATAGGTGGGGAATCAGAGGCAGGGAATTAGATTTGCGGAATCAGAGATGGGGAATCAGAAGCATGGAATCAGAGGCCGGGAATCAGAGGCCGGAATCAGATGCCGGGAATAGGAGGCCGGGAATCAGAGGTGGGGAATCAGAGTCCGGGAATCAGAGATGGGGAATCAGAGGCGGGGAATGAGATATGGGGAATCAGAGGCGGGGAATCAGAGGCGGGGAAACAGAGGCGAGGAATCAGATATGGGAATCAGAGGTGGCGAATCAAAGGCGTTGAATCAAAGATGGGGAATCAGAGGCGGGGAATCAGAGGCAGGGAATCAAACACGGGGAATCAGAGGCGGGGAATCAGAGCTGGGGAATCAGAGGCGGGGAATCAGAGTTGGGGAATCAGAGGCGGGGAATCAGAGCTGGGGAATCAGAGGTGGGGATCAGAGTCGGGGAATCAGAGGCAGGGAATCAGATGTGCGGAATCAGAGATGGGGAATCAGAGGTGGGGAATCAGAGGCTGTGAATCAGAGATGGGGAATCAGAGGCGGGGAATCAGAGGCAGGAAATCAGACACGGGGATTCAGAGGCTGGGAATCAGACGGGGGGAATCAAAGGCGGGGAATCAGAGCTGGGGAATCAGAGGCAGGGAATCAGAGTTGGGGATTCAGAGGCGGGGAATCAGATATGGGGAAACAGAGGCGGGGAATCAGAGGCGGGCAAACAGAGGCGGGGAATTAGATATGGGGAATCAGAGGTGGGGAATCAGAGGTGGTGAATCAGAGATGGGGAATCACAGGCGGGGAATCAGAGGCAGGGAATAGAACGCGGGGAATCAGAGGCAGGGAATCAGAGTTGGGGCATCAGAGGTTGGGAATTAGATATGGGGAAACAGAGGCGGGAAATCCGATATGGGGAATCAGAGGTGGGGAATCAGAGGCAGGGAATCAGATGTGCGGAATCAGAGATGATGAATCAGAGGCAGGGAATCAGAATCAGAAGCGGGGAATCAGAGGCCGGGAATCAGAGGCCGGGAATCAGATGCTGGGAATAAGAGGCCGGGAATCAGAGGTGGGGAATCAGAGTCCGGGAAACAGAGATGGGGATTCAGAGGCGGGGAATGAGATATGGAGAATCAGAGGCGGGGAATCAGAGGCGGGGAAACAGAGGTGGGGAATCAGATATGTGGAATCAGAGGTGGCGAATCAAAGGCGGTGAATCAGAAATGGGGAATCAGAGGCGGGGAATCAGAGCTGGGGAATCAGAGGCGGGGAATCAGAGTTGGGGAATCAGAGGCAGGGAATCAGATATGGGGAAACAGGGGCAGGGAATCAGAGGCGGGGAAACAGAGGCGGGGAATCAGACATGGGGAATCAGAGGTGTGGAATCAGAGGTTGGGAATCAGAGGCAGGGAATCAGAGGCGGGGAAACAGAGGCGGGGAATTAGATATGGGGAATCAGAGGTGGCGAATCAAAGGCGGTGAAACAGAGATGGTGAATCAGAGCAGGGAATCAGAGGCAGGGAATCAAACACGGGGAATCAGAGCTGGGGAATCAGAGGCGGGGAATTAGAGTTGGGGAATCAGAGGAGGGGAATCAGAGGCGGGGAAACAGAGGCGGGGAATCAGATATGGGGAATCAGAGGTGGGGAATCAGAGGTTGGGAATCAGAGGCAGGGAATCAGAGGTGGGGAATCAGAGGCGGGGAATCAGAGGCAGGGAATCAGATGTGCGGAATCGGAGATGGGGAATCAGAGGCAGGGAATCAGAGGAGGGGAATCAGAGGCGGGGAATCAGAGGCCGGGAATCAGATATGGGGAAACAGAGGTGGGGAATCAGAGGCGGGGAAACAGAGGCGGGGAATCAGATATGGGGAATCAGAGGTGGGGTATCAGAGGTTGGGAATCAGAGGCAGGGAATCAGAGGCTTGGAATCAGATGCAGGGAATCAGATGCGGGGAATCAGAGGCGGGGAATCAGAGCTGGGGAATCAGAGGTGGGGAATCAGAGTTGGGGAATCAGAGGCGGGGACTTAGATATTGGGAAACAGAGGCGGGGAATCAGAGGCGGGGAAACAGAGGGGGGTAATCAGAGGCAGGGAATCAGATGTGCGGAATCAGAGATGGGGAATCAGAGGCAGGGAATCAGAATCAGAAGCAGGGAATCAGAGGCCGGGAATCAGAGGCCGGAATCAGATGCCGGGAATAAGAGGCCGGGAATCAGAGGTGGGGAATCAGATATGGGGAATCAGAGGTGGGGAATCAGAGGTTGTGAATCAGAGATGGGGAATCAGAGGCGGGGAATCAGAGGCCGGTAATCAGACGCGGGGAATCAGAAGCGGGGAATCAGAGGCGGGGAAACAGAGGCGGGGAATCAGATTTGGGGAATCAGAGGTGGCGAATCAAAGGCGGTGAATCAGAGATGGGGAATCAGAGGCCGGGAATCGGAGGCAGGGAATCAAACACGGGGAATCAGAGGAGGGGAATCAGAGCTGGGGAATCAGTGGCGGGGAATCAGAGTTGGGGAATCAGAGGCGGGGAATCAGATGCAGGGAATCAATATGGGAAATCAAAGGCGGGGAAACAGAGGTGGGGAATCAGATATGGGGAATCAGAGATGGGGAATCAGAGGCAGGGAATCAGATGTGCGGAATCAGAGATGGGGAATCAAAGGCGGGGAATGAGATATGGGGAATAAGAGGCGGGGAATCAGAGGCGGGGAAACAGAGGCGGGGAATCAGATATGGCGAATCAGAGGTGGCGAATCTAAGGCGGTGAATCAGAGATGGGGAATCAGAGTCCGGGAATCAGAGATGGGGATTCAGAGGCGGGGAATGAGATATGGGGAATAAGAGGCGGGGAATCAGAGGCGGGGAAACAGAGGCGGGGAATCAGAGCTGGGGAATCAGAGGCCGGGACTTAGATATTGGGAAACAGAGGCGGGGAATCAGAGGCGGGGAAACAGAGGCGGGGAATCAGATATGGGGAATCAGAGATGGGGAATCAGAGGCAGGGAATCAGATGTGCGGAATCAGAGATGGGGAATCAAAGGCAGGGAATCAGAATCAGAAGCAGGGAATCAGATGCCGGGAATCAGAGGCCGGAATCAGATGCCGGGAATAAGAGGCCGGAAATCAGAGGTGGGGAATCAGAGTCCGGGAATCAGAGATGGGGATTCAGAGGCGGGGAATGAGATATGGGGAATAAGAGGCGGGGAATCAGAGGCGGGGAAACAGAGGCGGGGAATCAGATATGGCGAATCAGAGGTGGCGAATCTAAGGCGGTGAATCAGAGATGGGGAATCAGAGGCCGGGAATCAGAGGCAGGGAATCAAACGCGGGTAATCAGAGGAGGGGAATCAGAATTGGGGAATCAGAGATGGGGAATCAGAGATGGGGAATCAGAGGCAGGGAATCAGACGCGGGGAATCAGAGGCAGGGAATCAGAGCTGGGGAATCAGAGGCGGGGAATCATAGTTGGGAATCAGAGGCGGGGAATCAGATATGGGGAAACAGAGGCGGGGAATCAGATATGGGGAAACAGAGGCGGGGAATCAGGGGCGGGGAAACAGAGGCGGGGAATCAGATATGGGGAATCAGAGGTGGGGAATCAGAGGTTGGGAATCAGAGGCAGGGAATCAGAGGCCGGGACTTAGATATTGGGAAACAGAGGCGGGGAATCAGAGGCGGGGAAACAGAGGCGGGGAATCAGATATGGGGAATCAGAGATGGGGAATCAGAGGCAGGGAATCAGATGTGCGGAATCAGAGATGGGGAATCAAAGGCAGGGAATCAGAATCAGAAGCAGGGAATCAGATGCCGGGAATCAGAGGCCGGAATCATATGCCGGGAATAAGAGGCCGGAAATCAGAGGTGGGGAATCAGAGTCCGGGAATCAGAGATGGGGATTCAGAGGCGGGGAATGAGATATGGGGAATAAGAGGCGGGGAATCAGAGGCGGGGAAACAGAGGCGGGGAATCATATATGGTGAATCAGAGGTGGCGAATCTAAGGCGGTGAATCAGAGATGGGGAATCAGAGGCCGGGAATCAGAGGCAGGGAATCAAACACGGGGAATCAGAGGAGGGGAATCAGAATTGGGGAATCAGAGATGGGGAATCAGAGATGGGGAATCAGAGGCAGGGAATCAGACGCGGGGAATCAGAGGCAGGGAATCAGAGCTGGGGAATCAGAGGCGGGGAATCATAGTTGGGAATCAGAGGCGGGGAATCAGATATGGGGAAACAGATGCGGGGAATCAGGGGCGGGGAAACAGAGGCGGGGAATCAGATATGGGGAAACAGAGGCGGGGAATCAGGGGCGGGGAAACAGAGGCGGGGAATCAGATATGGGGAATCGGATGCGGGGAATCAGAGGCGGGAAATCAGAGCTGGGGAATCAGATATGGGGAATCAGAGGTGGGGAATCAGAGGCGTGGAAACAGAGGCGGGGAATCAGATATGGGGAATCAGAGGTGGGGAATCAGAGGCAGGTAATCAGATGTGCGGAATCAGAGATGGGGAATCAGAGGCAGGGAATCAGAATCAGAAGCTGGGAGTCAGAGGCCGGGAATCAGAGGCCTGGAATCAGATGCTGGGAATAAGAGGCCGGGAATCAGAGGTGGGGAATCAGAGGCGGGAAATGAGATATGGAGAATCAGAGGCGGGGAATCAGAGGCGGGGAAACAGAGGTGGGGAATCAGATATGGGGAATCAGAGGTGGCGAATCAAAGGCGGTGAATCAGAGATGGGGAATCAGAGGCGGGGAATCAGAGGCAGGGAATCAAACACGGGGAATCAGAGGCTGGGAATCAGAGCTGGGGAATCAGAGGCTGGGAATCAAAGTTGGGGAATCAGAGGCAGGAAATCAGATATGGGGAAACAGGGGCGGGGAATCAGAGGCGGGGAAACAGAGGCGGGGAATCATATATGGGGAATCAGAGGCGGGGAATTAGAGTTGGGGAATCAGAGGCGGGGAATCAGAGGCGGGGAAACAGAGGAGGGGAATCAAACACGGGGAATCAGAGGTGGGGAATCAGAGGTTGGGAATCAGAGGCAGGGAATCAGAGGCGGGGAATCAGAGGCGGGGAATCAGAGGCAGGGAATCAGATGTGCAGAATCGGAGATGGGGAATCAGAGGCAGGGAATCAGAGGCGGGGAATCAGAGGCGGGGAATCAGAGGCCAGGAATCAGATATGGGGAAACAGAGGCGGAGAATACGAGGCGGGGAAACAGAGTCTGGGAATCAGATATGGGGAATCAGAGGTGGGGAATCAGAGGTTGGGAATCAGAGGCAGGGAATCAGAGGCTTGGAATCAGATGCAGGGAATCAGATGCGGGGAATCAGAGGCGGGGAATCAGAGCTGGGGAATCAGAGGCGGGGACTTAGATATTGGGAAACAGAGGCGGGGAATCAGAGGCGGGGAAACAGAGGCGGGGAATCAGATATGGGGAATCAGAGATGGGGAATCAGAGGCAGGGAATCAGATGTGCGGAATCAGAGATGGGGAATCAAAGGCAGGGAATCAGAATCAGAAGCAGGGAATCAGATGCCGGGAATCAGAGGCCGGAATCAGATGCCGGGAATAAGAGGCCGAAAATCAGAGGTGGGGAATCAGAGTCCGAGAATCAGAGATGGGGATTCAGAGGCGGAGAATGAGATATGGGGAATAAGAGGCGGGGAATCAGAGGCGGGGAAACAGAGGCGGGGAATCAGATATGGCGAATCAGAGGTGGCGAATCAAAGGCGGTGAATCAGAGATGGGGAAGCAGAGGCCGGGAATCAGAGGCAGGGAATCAGACGCGGGGAATCAGAGGTGGTGAATCAGAGATGTGGAATCAGAGGCGGGGAATCAGAGGCAGGGAATCAGACGCGGGGAATAAGAGGCGGGGAATCATAGCTGGCGAATCAGAGGCGGGGAATCAGAGGTGGGGAATCAGAGGCGGGGAATCAGATATTGGGAATCAGAGGTGGGGAATCAGAGGCGGTGAAACAGAGGCGGGGAATCAGATATGGGGTATCAGAGGTGGGGAATCAGAGGTTGTGAATCAGAGATGGGGAATCAGAGGCGGGGAATCAGAGGCCGGTAATCAGACGCGGGGAATCAGAGGCGGGGAATCAGAGCTGGGAAATTAGAGGCAGGGAATCAGAGTTGGGGATTCAGAGGCGGGGAATCAGATATGGGGAAACAGAGGCGGGGAATCAGAGGCGGGCAAATAGAGGCGGGGATCAGATATGGGGAAACAGAGGCGGGGAATCAGAGGCGGGGAAACAGAGGCGGGGAATCAGATATGGGGATCAGAGGTGGGGAATCAGAGGTTGGGAATCAGAGGCTGGGAATCAGAGGCTGGGAATCAGATGCATGGAATCAGATGCGGGGAATCAGAGGCGGGGAATCAGAGCTGGGGAATCAGAGGTGGGGAATCAAAGTTGGGGAATCAGAGGCGGGGACTTAGATATGGGGAAACAGAGGCGGGGAATCAGAGGTGGGGAAACAGAGGCGGGGAATCAGATATGGGGAATCATAGGTGGGGAATCAGAGGCAGGGAATTAGATTTGCGGAATCAGAGATGGGGAATCAGAAGCATGGAATCAGAGGCCGGGAATCAGAGGCCGGAATCAGATGCCGGGAATAGGAGGCCGGGAATCAGAGGTGGGGAATCAGAGTCCGGGAATCAGAGATGGGGAATCAGAGGCGGGGAATGAGATATGGGGAATCAGAGGCGGGGAATCAGAGGCGGGGAAACAGAGGCGAGGAATCAGATATGGGAATCAGAGGTGGCGAATCAAAGGCGTTGAATCAAAGATGGGGAATCAGAGGCGGGGAATCAGAGGCAGGGAATCAAACACGGGGAATCAGAGGCGGGGAATCAGAGCTGGGGAATCAGAGGTGGGGAATCAGAGTTGGGGAATCAGAGGCGGGGACTTAGATATTGGGAAACAGAGGCGGGGAATCAGAGGCGGGGAAACAGAGGGGGGTAATCAGAGGCAGGGAATCAGATGTGCGGAATCAGAGATGGGGAATCAGAGGCAGGGAATCAGAATCAGAAGCAGGGAATCAGAGGCCGGGAATCAGAGGCCGGAATCAGATGCCGGGAATAAGAGGCCGGGAATCAGAGGTGGGGAATCAGATATGGGGAATCAGAGGTGGGGAATCAGAGGTTGTGAATCAGAGATGGGGAATCAGAGGCGGGGAATCAGAGGCCGGTAATCAGACGCGGGGAATCAAAAGCGGGGAATCAGAGGCGGGGAAACAGAGGCGGGGAATCAGATTTGGGGAATCAGAGGTGGCGAATCAAAGGCGGTGAATCAGAGATGGGGAATCAGAGGCCGGGAATCGGAGGCAGGGAATCAAACACGGGGAATCAGAGGAGGGGAATCAGAGCTGGGGAATCAGTGGCGGGGAATCAGAGTTGGGGAATCAGAGGCGGGGAATCAGATGCAGGGAATCAATATGGGAAATCAAAGGCGGGGAAACAGAGGTGGGGAATCAGATATGGGGAATCAGAGATGGGGAATCAGAGGCAGGGAATCAGATGTGCGGAATCAGAGATGGGGAATCAAAGGCAGGGAATCAGAATCAGAAGCAGGGAATCAGATGCCGGGAATCAGAGGCCGGAATCAGATGCCGGGAATAAGAGGCCGGAAATCAGAGGTGGGGAATCAGAGTCCGGGAATCAGAGATGGGGATTCAGAGGCGGGGAATGAGATATGGGGAATAAGAGGCGGGGAATCAGAGGCAGGGAAACAGAGGCGGGGAATCATATATGGCGAATCAGAGGTGGCGAATAAAAGGCGGTGAATCAGAGATGGGGAATCAGAGGACGGGAATCAGAGGCAGGGAATCAAACACGGGGAATCAGAGGAGGGGAATCAGAATTGGGGAATCAGAGATGGGGAATCAGAGATGGGGAATCAGAGGCAGGGAATCAGACGCGGGGAATCAGAGGTGGTGAATCAGAGATGTGGAATCAGAGGAGGGGAATCAGAGGCAGGGAATCAGACGCGGGGAATAAGAGGCGGGGAATCATAGCTGGCGAATCAGAGGCGGGGAATCAGAGGTGGGGAATCAGAGGCGGGGAATCAGAGGCAGGGAATCAGATGTGCGGAATCGGAGATGGGGAATCAGAGGCAGGGAATCAGAGGCGGGGAATCAGAGGCGGGGAATCAGAGGCCGGGAATCAGATATGGGGAAACAGAGGTGGGGAATCAGAGGCGGGGAAACAGAGGCGGGGAATCAGATATGGGGAATCAGAGGTGGGGTATCAGAGGTTGGGAATCAGAGGCAGGGAATCAGAGGCTTGGAATCAGATGCAGGGAATCAGATGCGGGGAATCAGAGGCGGGGAATCAGAGCTGGGGAATCAGAGGTGGGGAATCAGAGTTGGGGAATCAGAGGCAGGGACTTAGATATTGGGAAACAGAGGCGGGGAATCAGAGGCGGGGAAACAGAGGGGGGTAATCAGAGGCAGGGAATCAGATGTGCGGAATCAGAGATGGGGAATCAGAGGCAGGGAATCAGAATCAGAAGCAGGGAATCAGAGGCCGGGAATCAGAGGCCGGAATCAGATGCCGGGAATAAGAGGCCGGGAATCAGAGGTGGGGAATCAGATATGGGGAATCAGAGGTGGGGAATCAGAGGTTGTGAATCAGAGATGGGGAATCAGAGGCGGGGAATCAGAGGCCGGTAATCAGACGCGGGGAATCAGAAGCGGGGAATCAGAGGCGGGGAAACAGAGGCGGGGAATCAGATTTGGGGAATCAGAGGTGGCGAATCAAAGGCGGTGAATCAGAGGTGGGGAATCAGAGTCCGGGAATCAGAGATGGGGATTCAGAGGCGGGGAATGAGATATGGGGAATAAGAGGCGGGGAATCAGAGGCGTGGAAACAGAGGCGGGGAATCAGATATGGCGAATCAGAGGTGGCGAATAAAAGGCGGTGAATCAGAGATGGGGAATCAGAGGACGGGAATCAGAGGCAGGGAATCAAACACGGGGAATCAGAGGAGGGGAATCAGAATTGGGGAATCAGAGATGTGGAATCAGAGGAGGGGAATCAGAGGCAGGGAATCAGACGCGGGGAATAAGAGGCGGGGAATCATAGCTGGCGAATCAGAGGCGGGGAATCAGAGGTGGGGAATCAGAGGCGGGGAATCAGATATTGGGAATCAGAGGTGGGGAATCAGAGGCGGTGAAACAGAGGCGGGGAATCAGATATGGGGTATCAGAGGTGGGGAATCAGAGGTTGTGAATCAGAGATGGGGAATCAGAGGCGGGGAAACAGAGGCCGGTAATCAGACGCGGGGAATCAGAGGCGGGGAATCAGAGCTGGGAAATTAGAGGCAGGGAATCAGAGTTGGGGATTCAGAGGCGGGGAATCAGATATGGGGAAACAGAGGCGGGGAATCAGAGGCGGGCAAATAGAGGCGGGGATCAGATATGGGGAAACAGAGGCGGGGAATCAGAGGCGGGGAAACAGAGGCGGGGAATCAGATATGGGGATCAGAGGTGGGGAATCAGAGGTTGGGAATCAGAGGCTGGGAATCATAGGCTGGGAATCAGATGCATGGAATCAGATGCGGGGAATCAGAGGCGGGGAATCAGAGCTGGGGAATCAGAGGTGGGGAATCAAAGTTGGGGAATCAGAGGCGGGGACTTAGATATGGGGAAACAGAGGCGGGGAATCAGAGGTGGGGAAACAGAGGCGGGGAATCAGAGGTGGGGAAACAGAGGCGGGGAATCAGATATGGGGAATCATAGGTGGGGAGTCAGAGGCAGGGAATTAGATTTGCGGAATCAGAGATGGGGAATCAGAAGCATGGAATCAGAGGCCGGGAATCAGAGGCCGGAATCAGATGCCGGGAATAAGAGGCCGGGAATCAGAGGTGGGGAATCAGAGTCCGGGAATCAGAGATGGGGAATCAGAGGCGGGGAATGAGATAGGGGGAATCAGAGGCGGGGAATCAGAGGCGGGGAAACAGAGGCGAGGAATCAGATATGGGAATCAGAGGTGGCGAATCAAAGGCGTTGAATCAGAGATGGGGAATCAGAGGCGGGGAATCAGAGGCAGGGAATCAAACACGGGGAATCAGAGGCGGGGAATCAGAGCTGGGGAATCAGAGGCGGGGAATCAGAGTTGGGGAATCAGAGGCGGGGAATCAGAGCTGGGGAATCAGAGGTGGGGATCAGAGTCGGGGAATCAGAGGCAGGGAATCAGATGTGCGGAATCAGAGATGGGGAATCAGAGGTGGGGAATCAGAGGCTGTGAATCAGAGATGGGGAATCAGAGGCGGGGAATCAGAGGCAGGAAATCAGACACAGGGATTCAGAGGCTGGGAATCAGACGGGGGGAATCAAAGGCGGGGAATCAGAGCTGGGGAATCTGAGGCAGGGAATCAGAGTTGGGTATTCAGAGGCGGGGAATCAGATATGGGGAAACAGAGGCGGGGAATCAGAGGCGGGCAAACAGAGGCGGGGAATTAGATATGGGGAATCAGAGGTGGGGAATCAGAGGTGGTGAATCAGAGATGGGGAATCACAGGCGGGGAATCAGAGGCAGGGAATAGAACGCGGGGAATCAGAGGCAGGGAATCAGAGTTGGGGCATCAGAGGTTGGGAATTAGATATGGGGAAACAGAGGCGGGAAATCCGATATGGGGAATCAGAGGTGGGGAATCAGAGGCAGGGAATCAGATGTGCCTAATCAGAGATGGGGAATCAGAGGCAGGGAATCAGAATCAGAAGCGGGGAATCAGAGGCCGGGAATCAGAGGCCGGGAATCAGATGCTGGGAATAAGAGGCCGGGAATCAGAGGTGGGGAATCAGAGTCTGGGAATCAGAGATGGGGATTCAGAGGCGGGGAATGAGATATGGAGAATCAGAGGCGGAGAATCAGAGGCGGGGAAACAGAGGTGGGGAATCAGATATGTGGAATCAGAGGTGGCGAATCAAAGGCGGTGAATCAGAGATGGGGAATGAGGGGTGGGGAATCAGAGGCAGGGAATCAAACACGGGAAATCAGAGGCGGGGAATCAGAGTTGGGGAATCAGAGGCAGGGAATCAGATATGGGGAAACAGGGGCAGGGAATCAGAGGCGGGGAAACAGAGGCGGGGAATCAGATATGGGGAATCAGAGGTGTAGAATCAGAGGTTGGGAATCAGAGGCAGGGAATCAGAGTCGGGGAAACAGAGGCGGGGAATCAGATATGGGGAATCAGAGGTGGCGAATCAAAGGCGGTGAAACAGATGGGGAAACAGGGGCAGGGAATCAGAGGAGGGGAATCAGAGGCGGGGAAGCAGAGGCGGGGAATCAGATATGGGGAATCAGAGGTGGGGAATCAGAGGTTGGGAATCAGAGGCAGGGAATCAGAGGTGGGGAATCAGAGGCGGTGAATCAGAGGCAGGGAATCAGATGTGCGGAATCGGAGATGGGGAATCAGAGGCAGGGAATCAGAGGCGGGGAATCAGAGGTGGGGAATCAGAGGCCGGGAATCAGATATGGGGAAACAGAGGTGGGGAATCAGAGGCGGGGAAACAGAGGCGGGGAATCAGATATGGGGAATCAGAGGTGGGGAATCAGAGGTTGGGAATCAGAGGCAGGGAATCAGAGGCTTGGAATCAGATGCAGGGAATCAGATGCGGGGAATCAGAGGCGGGGAATCAGAGCTGCGGAATCAGAGGTGGGGAATCAGAGTTGGGGAATCAGAGGCGGGGACTTAGATATTGGGAAACAGAGGCGGGGAATCAGAGGCGGGGAAACAGAGGGGGGTAATCAGAGGCAGGGAATCAGATGTGCGGAATCAGAGATGGGGAATCAGAGGCAGGGAATCAGAATCAGAAGCAGGGAATCAGAGGCCGGGAATCAGAGGCCGGAATCAGATGCCGGGAATAAGAGGCCGGGAATCAGAGGTGGGGAATCAGATATGGGGAATCAGAGGTGGGGAATCAGAGGTTGTGAATCAGAGATGGGGAATCAGAGGCGGGGAATCAGAGGCCGGTAATCAGACGCGGGGAATCAGAGGCGGGGAATCAGAGGCGGGGAATCAGAGGCCGGGAATCAGAGGCAGGGAATCAAACACGGGGAATCAGAGGCGGGGAATCAGAGCTGGGGAATCAGAGGCGGGGAATCAGAGTTGGGGAATCAGAGGCGGGGAATCAGATGCAGGGAATCAATATGGGAAATCAGAGGTGTGGAATCAGAGGTTGGGAATCAGAGGAAGGGAATCAGAGGCGAGGAATCAGAGCTGGGGAATCAGAGGCGGGGAATCAGAATTTGGGAATCAGAGATGGAGAATCAGAGATGGGGAATCAGAGGCGGGGAATCAGACGCGGGGAATCAGAGGTGGTGAATCAGAGATGTGGAATCAGAGGCGGGGAATCAGAGGCAGGGAATCAGACGCGGGGAATCAGAGGCGGGGAATCATAGCTGGCGAATCGGAGGCGGGGAATCAGAGGTGGGGAATCAGAGGCGGGGAATCAGATATTGGGAATCAGAGGTGGGGAATCAGAGGCGGGGAAACAGAGGTGGGGAATCAGATATGGGGAATCAGAGGTGGGGAATCAGAGGTTGTGAATCAGAGATGGGGAATCAGAGGCGGGGAATCAGAGGCAGGGAATCAGATGTGCGGAATCGGAGATGGGGAATCAGAGGCAGGGAATCAGAGGCGGGGAATCAGAGGCGGGGAATCAGAGGCCAGGAATCAGATATGGGGAAACAGAGGCGGGGAATACGAGGCGGGGAAACAGAGGCTGGGAATCAGATATGGGGAATCAGAGGTGGGGAATCAGAGGTTGGGAATCAGAGGCAGGGAATCAGAGGCTTGGAATCAGATGCAGGGAATCAGATGCGGGGAATCAGAGGCGGGGAATCAGAGCTGGGGAATCAGAGGCGGGGACTTAGATATTGGGAAACAGAGGCGGGGAATCAGAGGCGGGGAAACAGAGGCGGGGAATCAGATATGGGGAATCAGAGATGGGGAATCAGAGGCAGGGAATCAGATGTGCGGAATCAGAGATGGGGAATCAAAGGCAGGGAATCAGAATCAGAAGCAGGGAATCAGATGCCGGGAATCAGAGGCCGGAATCAGATGCCGGGAATAAGAGGCCGAAAATCAGAGGTGGGGAATCAGAGTCCGAGAATCAGAGATGGGGAAACAGAGGCGGGGAATCAGATATGGCGAATCAGATGTGGCGAATCAAAGGCGGTGAATCAGAGATGGGGATGCAGAGGCCGGGAATCAGAGGCAGGGAATCAAACACGGGGAATCAGAGGAGGGGAATCAGAATTGGGGAATCAGAGATGGGGAATCAGAGATGGGGAATCAGAGGCAGGGAATCAGACGCGGGGAATCAGAGGTGGTGAATCAGAGATGTGGAATCAGAGGCGGGGAATCAGAGGCAGGGAATCAGACTCGGGGAATAAGAGGCGGGGAATCATAGCTGGCGAATCAGAGGCGGGGAATCAGAGGTGGGGAATCAGAGGCGGGGAATCAGATATTGGGAATCAGAGGTGGGGAATCAGAGGCGGTGAAACAGAGGCGGGGAATCAGATATGGGGTATCAGAGGTGGGGAATCAGAGGTTGTGAATCAGAGATGGGGAATCAGAGGCGGGGAATCAGAGGCCGGTAATCAGACGCGGGGAATCAGAGGCGGGGAATCAGAGCTGGGAAATTAGAGGCAGGGAATCAGAGTTGGGGATTCAGAGGCGGGGAATCAGATATGGGGAAACAGAGGCGGGGAATCAGAGGCGGGCAAATAGAGGCGGGGATCAGATATGGGGAAACAGAGGCGGGGAATCAGAGGCGGGGAAACAGAGGCGGGGAATCAGAGGCGGGGAATCAGATATGGGGAATCAGAGGCGGGGAATCAGAGGTGGGGAAACAGAGGCGGGGAATCAGATATGGGGAATCATAGGTGGGGAATCAGAGGCAGGGAATTAGATTTGCGGAATCAGAGATGGGGAATCAGAAGCATGGAATCAGAGGCCGGGAATCAGAGGCCGGAATCAGATGCCGGGAATAGGAGGCCGGGAATCAGAGGTGGGGAATCAGAGTCCGGGAATCAGAGATGGGGAATCAGAGGCGGGGAATGAGATATGGGGAATCAGAGGCGGGGAATCAGAGGCGGGGAAACAGAGGCGAGGAATCAGATATGGGAATCAGAGGTGGCGAATCAAAGGCGTTGAATCAAAGATGGGGAATCAGAGGCGGGGAATCAGAGGCCGGGAATCAAACACGGGGAATCAGAGGCGGGGAATCAGAGCTGGGGAATCAGAGGCGGGGAATCAGATGTGCGGAATCAGAGATGGGGAATCAGAGGTGGGGAATCAGAGGCTGTGAATCAGAGATGGGGAATCAGAGGCGGGGAATCAGAGGCAGGAAATCAGACACGGGGATTCAGAGGCTGGGAATCAGACGGGGGGAATCAAAGGCGGGGAATCAGAGCTGGGGAATCAGAGGCAGGGAATCAGAGTTGGGGATTCAGAGGCGGGGAATCAGATATGGGGAAACAGAGGCGGGGAATCAGAGGCGGGCAAACAGAGGCGGGGAATTAGATATGGGGAATCAGAGGTGGGGAATCAGAGGTGGAGAATCAGAGATGGGGAATCACAGGCGGGGAATCAGAGGCAGGGAATAGAACGCGGGGAATCAGAGGCAGCGAATCAGAGTTGGGGCATTTGAGGTTGGGAATTAGATATGGGGAAACAGAGGCGGGAAATCCGATATGGGGAATCAGAGGTGGGGAATCAGAGGCAGGGAATCAGATGTGCGGAATCAGAGATGATGAATCAGAGGCAGGGAATCAGAATCAGAAGCGGGGAATCAGAGGCCGGGAATCAGAGGCCGGGAATCAGATGCTGGGAATAAGAGGCCGGGAATCAGAGGTGGGGAATCAGAGTCCGGGAATCAGAGATGGGGATTCAGAGGCGGGGAATGAGATATGGAGAATCAGAGGCGGGGAATCAGAGGCGGGGAAACAGAGGTGGGGAATCAGATATGTGGAATCAGAGGTGGCGAATCAAAGGCGGTGAATCAGAGATGGGGAATCAGAGGCGGGGAATCAGAGCTGGGGAATCAGAGGCGGGGAATCAGAGTTGGGGAATCAGAGGCAGGGAATCAGATATGGGGAAACAGGGGCAGGGAATCAGAGGCGGGGAAACAGAGGCGGGGAATCAGACATGGGGAATCAGAGGTGTGGAATCAGAGGTTGGGAATCAGAGGCAGGGAATCAGAGGCGGGGAAACAGAGGCGGGGAATTAGATATGGGGAATCAGAGGTGGCGAATCAAAGGCGGTGAAACAGAGATGGTGAATCAGAGCAGGGAATCAGAGGCAGGGAATCAAACACGGGGAATCAGAGCTGGGGAATCAGAGGCGGGGAATTAGAGTTGGGGAATCAGAGGAGGGGAATCAGAGGCGGGGAAACAGAGGCGGGGAATCAGATATGGGGAATCAGAGGTGGGGAATCAGAGGTTGGGAATCAGAGGCAGGGAATCAGCGGTGGGGAATCAGAGGCGGGGAATCAGAGGCAGGGAATCAGATGTGCGGAATCGGAGATGGGGAATCAGAGGCAGGGAATCAGAGGAGGGGAATCAGAGGCGGGGAATCAGAGGCCGGGAATCAGATATGGGGAAACAGAGGTGGGGAATCAGAGGCGGGGAAACAGAGGCGGGGAATCAGATATGGGGAATCAGAGGTGGGGTATCAGAGGTTGGGAATCAGAGGCAGGGAATCAGAGGCTTGGAATCAGATGCAGGGAATCAGATGCGGGGAATCAGAGGCGGGGAATCAGAGCTGGGGAATCAGAGGTGGGGAATCAGAGTTGGGGAATCAGAGGCGGGGACTTAGATATTGGGAAACAGAGGCGGGGAATCAGAGGCGGGGAAACAGAGGGGGGTAATCAGAGGCAGGGAATCAGATGTGCGGAATCAGAGATGGGGAATCAGAGGCAGGGAATCAGAATCAGAAGCAGGGAATCAGAGGCCGGGAATCAGAGGCCGGAATCAGATGCCGGGAATAAGAGGCCGGGAATCAGAGGTGGGGAATCAGATATGGGGAATCAGAGGTGGGGAATCAGAGGTTGTGAATCAGAGATGGGGAATCAGAGGCGGGGAATCAGAGGCCGGTAATCAGACGCGGGGAATCAGAAGCGGGGAATCAGAGGCGGGGAATCAGATTTGGGGAATCAGAGGTGGCGAATCAAAGGCGGTGAATCCGAGATGGGGAATCAGAGGCCGGGAATCGGAGGCAGGGAATCAAACACGGGGAATCAGAGGAGGGGAATCAGAGCTGGGGAATCAGAGGCGGGGAATCAGAGTTGGGGAATCAGAGGCGGGGAATCAGATGCAGGGAATCAATATGGGAAATCAGAGGCGGGGAAACAGAGGTGGGGAATCAGATATGGGGAATCAGAGATGGGGAATCAGAGGAAGGGAATCAGATGTGCGGAATCAGAGATGGGGAATCAAAGGCAGGGAATCAGAATCAGAAGCAGGGAATCAGATGCCGGGAATCAGAGGCCGGAATCAGATGCCGGGAATAAGAGGCCGGAAATCAGAGGTGGGGAATCAGAGTCCGGGAATCAGAGATGGGGATTCAGAGGCGGGGAATGAGATATGGGGAATAAGAGGCGGGGAATAAGAGGCGGGGAAACAGAGGCGGGGAATCAGATATGGCGAATCAGAGGTGGCGAATAAAAGGCGGTGAATCAGAGATGGGGAATCAGAGGACGGGAATCAGAGGCAGGGAATCAAACACGGGGAATCAGAGGAGGGGAATCAGAATTGGGGAATCAGAGATGGGGAATCAGAGATGGGGAATCAGAGGCAGGGAATCAGACGCGGGGAATCAGAGGTGGTGAATCAGAGATGTGGAATCAGAGGAGGGGAATCAGAGGCAGGGAATCAGACGCGGGGAATAAGAGGCGGGGAATCATAGCTGGCGAATCAGAGGCGGGGAATCAGAGGTGGGGAATCAGAGGCGGGGAATCAGAGGCAGGGAATCAGATGTGCGGAATCGGAGATGGGGAATCAGAGGCAGGGAATCAGAGGCGGGGAATCAGAGGCGGGGAATCAGAGGCCGGGAATCAGATATGGGGAAACAGAGGTGGGGAATCAGAGGCGGGGAAACAGAGGCGGGGAATCAGATATGGGGAATCAGAGGTGGGGTATCAGAGGTTGGGAATCAGAGGCAGGGAATCAGAGGCTTGGAATCAGATGCAGGGAATCAGATGCGGGGAATCAGAGGCGGGGAATCAGAGCTGGGGAATCAGAGGTGGGGAATCAGAGTTGGGGAATCAGAGGCGGGGACTTAGATATTGGGAAACAGAGGCGGGGAATCAGAGGCGGGGAAACAGAGGGGGGTAATCAGAGGCAGGGAATCAGATGTGCGGAATCAGAGGTGGGGAATCAGAGGCAGGGAATCAGAATCAGAAGCAGGGAATCAGAGGCCGGGAATCAGAGGCCGGAATCAGATGCCGGGAATAAGAGGCCGGGAATCAGAGGTGGGGAATCAGATATGGGGAATCAGAGGTGGGGAATCAGAGGTTGTGAATCAGAGATGGGGAATCAGAGGCGGGGAATCAGAGGCCGGTAATCAGACGCGGGGAATCAGAAGCGGGGAATCAGAGGCGGGGAAACAGAGGCGGGGAATCAGATTTGGGGAATCAGAGGTGGCGAATCAAAGGCGGTGAATCAGAGGTGGGGAATCAGAGTCCGGGAATCAGAGATGGGGATTCAGAGGCGGGGAATGAGATATGGGGAATAAGAGGCGGGGAATCAGAGGCGGGGAAACAGAGGCGGGGAATCAGATATGGCGAATCAGAGGTGGCGAATAAAAGGCGGTGAATCAGAGATGGGGAATCAGAGGACGGGAATCAGAGGCAGGGAATCAAACACGGGGAATCAGAGGAGGGGAATCAGAATTGGGGAATCAGAGATGGGGAATCAGAGATGGGGAATCAGAGGCAGGGAATCAGACGCGGGGAATCAGAGGTGGTGAATCAGAGATGTGGAATCAGAGGAGGGGAATCAGAGGCAGGGAATCAGACGCGGGGAATAAGAGGCGGGGAATCATAGCTGGCGAATCAGAGGCGGGGAATCAGAGGTGGGGAATCAGAGGCGGGGAATCAGATATTGGGAATCAGAGGTGGGGAATCAGAGGCGGTGAAACAGAGGCGGGGAATCAGATATGGGGTATCAGAGGTGGGGAATCAGAGGTTGTGAATCAGAGATGGGGAATCAGAGGCGGGGAATCAGAGGCCGGTAATCAGACGCGGGGAATCAGAGGCGGGGAATCAGAGCTGGGAAATTAGAGGCAGGGAATCAGAGTTGGGGATTCAGAGGCGGGGAATCAGATATGGGGAAACAGAGGCGGGGAATCAGAGGCGGGCAAATAGAGGCGGGGATCAGATATGGGGAAACAGAGGCGGGGAATCAGAGGCGGGGAAACAGAGGCGGGGAATCAGATATGGGGATCAGAGGTGGGGAATCAGAGGTTGGGAATCAGAGGCTGGGAATCAGAGGCTGGGAATCAGATGCATGGAATCAGATGCGGGGAATCAGAGGCGGGGAATCAGAGCTGGGGAATCAGAGGTGGGGAATCAAAGTTGGGGAATCAGAGGCGGGGACTTAGATATGGGGAAACAGAGGCGGGGAATCAGAGGTGGGGAAACAGAGGCGGGGAATCAGAGGTGGGGAAACAGAGGCGGGGAATCAGATATGGGGAATCATAGGTGGGGAGTCAGAGGCAGGGAATTAGATTTGCGGAATCAGAGATGGGGAATCAGAAGCATGGAATCAGAGGCCGGGAATCAGAGGCCGGAATCAGATGCCGGGAATAAGAGGCCGGGAATCAGAGGTGGGGAATCAGAGTCCGGGAATCAGAGATGGGGAATCAGAGGCGGGGAATGAGATATGGGGAATCAGAGGCGGGGAATCAGAGGCGGGGAAACAGAGGCGAGGAATCAGATATGGGAATCAGAGGTGGCGAATCAAAGGCGTTGAATCAGAGATGGGGAATCAGAGGCGGGGAATCAGAGGCAGGGAATCAAACACGGGGAATCAGAGGCGGGGAATCAGAGCTGGGGAATCAGAGGCGGGGAATCAGAGTTGGGGAATCAGAGGCGGGGAATCAGAGCTGGGGAATCAGAGGTGGGGATCAGAGTCGGGGAATCAGAGGCAGGGAATCAGATGTGCGGAATCAGAGATGGGGAATCAGAGGTGGGGAATCAGAGGCTGTGAATCAGAGATGGGGAATCAGAGGCGGGGAATCAGAGGCAGGAAATCAGACACGGGGATTCAGAGGCTGGGAATCAGACGGGGGGAATCAAAGGCGGGGAATCAGAGCTGGGGAATCAGAGGCAGGGAATCAGAGTTGGGTATTCAGAGGCGGGGAATCAGATATGGGGAAACAGAGGCGGGGAATCAGAGGCGGGCAAACAGAGGCGGGGAATTAGATATGGGGAATCAGAGGTGGGGAATCAGAGGTGGTGAATTAGAGATGGGGAATCACAGGCGGGGAATCAGAGGCAGGGAATAGAACGCGGGGAATCAGAGGCAGGGAATCAGAGTTGGGGCATCAGAGGTTGGGAATTAGATATGGGGAAACAGAGGCGGGAAATCCGATATGGGGAATCAGAGGTGGGGAATCAGAGGCAGGGAATCAGATGTGCCTAATCAGAGATGGGGAATCAGAGGCAGGGAATCAGAATCAGAAGCGGGGAATCAGAGGCCGGGAATCAGAGGCCGGGAATCAGATGCTGGGAATAAGAGGCCGGGAATCAGAGGTGGGGAATCAGAGTCTGGGAATCAGAGATGGGGATTCAGAGGCGGGGAATGAGATATGGAGAATCAGAGGCGGAGAATCAGAGGCGGGGAAACAGAGGTGGGGAATCAGATATGTGGAATCAGAGGTGGCGAATCAAAGGCGGTGAATCAGAGATGGGGAATGAGGGGTGGGGAATCAGAGGCAGGGAATCAAACACGGGAAATCAGAGGCGGGGAATCAGAGTTGGGGAATCAGAGGCAGGGAATCAGATATGGGGAAACAGGGGCAGGGAATCAGAGGCGGGGAAACAGAGGCGGGGAATCAGATATGGGGAATCAGAGGTGTGGAATCAGAGGTTGGGAATCAGAGGCAGGGAATCAGAGATGGGGAATCAGAGGCGGGGAATCAGAGGCAGGAAATCAGACACGGGGATTCAGAGGCTGGGAATCAGACGGGGGGAATCAAAGGCGGGGAATCAGAGCTGGGGAATCAGAGGCAGGGAATCAGAGTTGGGGATTCAGAGGCGGGGAATCAGATATGGGGAAACAGAGGCGGGGAATCAGAGGCGGGCAAACAGAGGCGGGGAATTAGATATGGGGAATCAGAGGTGGGGAATCAGAGGTGGTGAATCAGAGATGGGGAATCACAGGCGGGGAATCAGAGGCAGGGAATAGAACGCGGGGAATCAGAGGCAGGGAATCAGAGTTGGGGCATTTGAGGTTGGGAATTAGATATGGGGAAACAGAGGCGGGAAATCCGATTTGGGGAATCAGAGGTGGGGAATCAGAGGCAGGGAATCAGATGTGCGGAATCAGAGATGATGAATCAGAGGCAGGGAATCAGAATCAGAAGCGGGGAATCAGAGGCCGGGAATCAGAGGCCGGGAATCAGATGCTGGGAATAAGAGTCCGGGAATCAGAGGTGGGGAATCAGAGTCCGGGAATCAGAGATGGGGATTCAGAGGCGGGGAATGAGATATGGAGAATCAGAGGCGGGGAATCAGAGGCGGGGAAACAGAGGTGGGGAATCAGATATGTGGAATCAGAGGTGGCGAATCAAAGGCGGTGAATCAGAGATGGGGAATCAGAGGCGGGGAATCAGAGCTGGGGAATCAGAGGCGGGGAATCAGAGTTGGGGAATCAGAGGCAGGGAATCAGATATGGGGAAACAGGGGCAGGGAATCAGAGGCGGGGAAACAGAGGCGGGGAATCAGACATGGGGAATCAGAGGTGTGGAATCAGAGGTTGGGAATCAGAGGCAGGGAATCAGAGGCGGGGAAACAGAGGCGGGGAATTAGATATGGGGAATCAGAGGTGGCGAATCAAAGGCGGTGAAACAGAGATGGTGAATCAGAGCAGGGAATCAGAGGCAGGGAATCAAACACGGGGAATCAGAGCTGGGGAATCAGAGGCGGGGAATTAGAGTTGGGGAATCAGAGGAGGGGAATCAGAGGCGGGGAAACAGAGGCGGGGAATCAGATATGGGGAATCAGAGGTGGGGAATCAGAGGTTGGGAATCAGAGGCAGGGAATCAGAGGTGGGGAATCAGAGGCGGGGAATCAGAGGCAGGGAATCAGATGTGCGGAATCGGAGATGGGGAATCAGAGGCAGGGAATCAGAGGAGGGGAATCAGAGGCGGGGAATCAGAGGCCGGGAATCAGATATGGGGAAACAGAGGTGGGGAATCAGAGGCGGGGAAACAGAGGCGGGGAATCAGATATGGGGAATCAGAGGTGGGGTATCAGAGGTTGGGAATCAGAGGCAGGGAATCAGAGGCTTGGAATCAGATGCAGGGAATCAGATGCGGGGAATCAGAGGCGGGGAATCAGAGCTGGGGAATCAGAGGTGGGGAATCAGAGTTGGGGAATCAGAGGCGGGGACTTAGATATTGGGAAACAGAGGCGGGGAATCAGAGGCGGGGAAACAGAGGGGGGTAATCAGAGGCAGGGAATCAGATGTGCGGAATCAGAGATGGGGAATCAGAGGCAGGGAATCAGAATCAGAAGCAGGGAATCAGAGGCCGGGAATCAGAGGCCGGAATCAGATGCCGGGAATAAGAGGCCGGGAATCAGAGGTGGGGAATCAGATATGGGGAATCAGAGGTGGGGAATCAGAGGTTGTGAATCAGAGATGGGGAATCAGAGGCGGGGAATCAGAGGCCGGTAATCAGACGCGGGGAATCAGAAGCGGGGAATCAGAGGCGGGGAAACAGAGGCGGGGAATCAGATTTGGGGAATCAGAGGTGGCGAATCAAAGGCGGTGAATCAGAGATGGGGAATCAGAGGCCGGGAATCGGAGGCAGGGAATCAAACACGGGGAATCAGAGGAGGGGAATCAGAGCTGGGGAATCAGAGGCGGGGAATCAGATGCAGGGAATCAATATGGGAAATCAGAGGCGGGGAAACAGAGGTGGGGAATCAGATATGGGGAATCAGAGGCAGGGATCAGAATCAGATGCCGGGAATCAGAGGCCGGAATCAGATGCCGGGAATAAGAGGCCGGAAATCAGAGGTGGGGAATCAGAGTCCGGGAATCAGAGATGGGGATTCAGAGGCGGGGAATGAGATATGGGGAATAAGAGGTGGGGAATCAGAGGCGGGGAAACAGAGGCGGGGAATCAGATATGGCGAATCAGAGGTGGCGAATAAAAGGCGGTGAATCAGAGATGGGGAATCAGAGGACGGCAATCAGAGGCAGGGAATCAAACACGGGGAATCAGAGGAGGGGAATCAGAATTGGGGAATCAGAGATGGGGAATCAGAGATGGGGAATCAGAGGCAGGGAATCAGACGCGGGGAATCAGAGGTGGTGAATCAGAGATGTGGAATCAGAGGAGGGGAATCAGAGGCAGGGAATCAGACGCGGGGAATAAGAGGCGGGGAATCATAGCTGGCGAATCAGAGGCGGGGAATCAGAGGTGGGGAATCAGAGGCGGGGAATCAGAGGCAGGGAATCAGATGTGCGGAATCGGAGATGGGGAATCAGAGGCAGGGAATCAGAGGCGGGGAATCAGAGGCGGGGAATCAGAGGCCGGGAATCAGATATGGGGAAACAGAGGTGGGGAATCAGAGGCGGGGAAACAGAGGCGGGGAATCAGATATGGGGAATCAGAGGTGGGGTATCAGAGGTTGGGAATCAGAGGCAGGGAATCAGAGGCTTGGAATCAGATGCAGGGAATCAGATGCGGGGAATCAGAGGCGGGGAATCAGAGCTGGGGAATCAGAGGTGGGGAATCAGAGGCGGGGAATCAGAGGCGGGGAAACAGAGGGGGGTAATCAGAGGCAGGGAATCAGATGTGCGGAATCAGAGATGGGGAATCAGAGGCAGGGAATCAGAATCAGAAGCAGGGAATCAGAGGCCGGGAATCAGAGGCCGGAATCAGATGCCGGGAATAAGAGGCCGGGAATCAGAGGTGGGGAATCAGATATGGGGAATCAGAGGTGGGGAATCAGAGGTTGTGAATCAGAGATGGGGAATCAGAGGCGGGGAATCAGAGGCCGGTAATCAGACGCGGGGAATCAGAAGCGGGGAATCAGAGGCGGGGAAACAGAGGCGGGGAATCAGATTTGGGGAATCAGAGGTGGCGAATCAAAGGCGGTGAATCAGAGGTGGGGAATCAGTGTCCGGGAATCAGAGATGGGGATTCAGAGGCGGGGAATGAGATATGGGGAATAAGAGGCGGGGAATCAGAGGCGGGGAAACAGAGGCGGGGAATCAGATATGGCGAATCAGAGGTGGCGAATAAAAGGCGGTGAATCAGAGATGGGGAATCAGAGGACGGGAATCAGAGGCAGGGAATCAAACACGGGGAATCAGAGGAGGGGAATCAGAATTGGGGAATCAGAGATGGGGAATCAGAGATGGGGAATCAGAGGCAGGGAATCAGACGCGGGGAATCAGAGGTGGTGAATCAGAGATGTGGAATCAGAGGAGGGGAATCAGAGGCAGGGAATCAGACGCGGGGAATAAGAGGCGGGGAATCATAGCTGGCGAATAAGAGGCGGGGAATCAGAGGTGGGGAATCAGAGGCGGGGAATCAGATATTGGGAATCAGAGGTGGGGAATCAGAGGCGGTGAAACAGAGGCGGGGAATCAGATATGGGGTATCAGAGGTGGGGAATCAGAGGTTGTGAATCAGAGATGGGGAATCAGAGGCGGGGAATCAGAGGCCGGTAATCAGACACGGGGAATCAGAGGCGGGGAATCAGAGCTGGGAAATTAGAGGCAGGGAATCAGAGTTGGGGATTCAGAGGCGGGGAATCAGATATGGGGAAACAGAGGCGGGGAATCAGAGGCGGGCAAATAGAGGCGGGGATCAGATATGGGGAAACAGAGGCGGGGAATCAGAGGCGGGGAAACAGAGGCGGGGAATCAGATATGGGGATCAGAGGTGGGGAATCAGAGGTTGGGAATCAGAGGCTGGGAATCAGAGGCTGGGAATCAGATGCATGGAATCAGATGCGGGGAATCAGAGGCGGGGAATCAGAGCTGGGGAATCAGAGGTGGGGAATCAAAGTTGGGGAATCAGAGGCGGGGACTTAGATATGGGGAAACAGAGGCGGGGAATCAGAGGTGGGGAAACAGAGGCGGGGAATCAGAGGTGGGGAAACAGAGGCGGGGAATCAGATATGGGGAATCATAGGTGGGGAGTCAGAGGCAGGGAATTAGATTTGCGGAATCAGAGATGGGGAATCAGAAGCATGGAATCAGAGGCCGGGAATCAGAGGCCGGAATCAGATGCCGGGAATAAGAGGCCGGGAATCAGAGGTGGGGAATCAGAGTCGGGGAATCAGAGATGGGGAATCAGAGGCGGGGAATGAGATATGGGGAATCAGAGGCGGGGAATCAGAGGCGGGGAAACAGAGGCGAGGAATCAGATATGGGAATCAGAGGTGGCGAATCAAAGGCGTTGAATCAGAGATGGGGAATCAGAGGCGGGGAATCAGAGGCAGGGAATCAAACACGGGGAATCAGAGGCGGGGAATCAGAGCTGGGGAATCAGAGGCGGGGAATCAGAGTTGGGGAATCAGAGGCGGGGAATCAGAGCTGGGGAATCAGAGGTGGGGATCAGAGTCGGGGAATCAGAGGCAGGGAATCAGATGTGCGGAATCAGAGATGGGGAATCAGAGGTGGGGAATCAGAGGCTGTGAATCAGAGATGGGGAATCAGAGGCGGGGAATCAGAGGCAGGAAATCAGACACGGGGATTCAGAGGCTGGGAATCAGACGGGGGGAATCAAAGGCGGGGAATCAGAGCTGGGGAATCAGAGGCAGGGAATCAGAGTTGGGTATTCAGAGGCGGGGAATCAGATATGGGGAAACAGAGGCGGGGAATCAGAGGCGGGCAAACAGAGGCGGGGAATTAGATATGGGGAATCAGAGGTGGGGAATCAGAGGTGGTGAATCAGAGATGGGGAATCACAGGCGGGGAATCAGAGGCAGGGAATAGAACGCGGGGAATCAGAGGCAGGGAATCAGAGTTGGGGCATCAGAGGTTGGGAATTAGATATGGGGAAACAGAGGCTGGAAATCCGATATGGGGAATCAGAGGTGGGGAATCAGAGGCAGGGAATCAGATGTGCCTAATCAGAGATGGGGAATCAGAGGCAGGGAATCAGAATCAGAAGCGGGGAATCAGAGGCCGGGAATCAGAGGCCGGGAATCAGATGCTGGGAATAAGAGGCCGGGAATCAGAGGTGGGGAATCAGAGTCTGGGAATCAGAGATGGGGATTCAGAGGCGGGGAATGAGATATGGAGAATCAGAGGCAGAGAATCAGAGGCGGGGAAACAGAGGTGGGGAATCAGATATGTGGAATCAGAGGTGGCGAATCAAAGGCGGTGAATCAGAGATGGGGAATGAGGGGTGGGGAATCAGAGGCAGGGAATCAAACACGGGAAATCAGAGGCGGGGAATCAGAGTTGGGGAATCAGAGGCAGGGAATCAGATATGGGGAAACAGGGGCAGGGAATCAGAGGCGGGGAAACAGAGGCGGGGAATCAGATATGGGGAATCAGAGGTGTGGAATCAGAGGTTGGGAATCAGAGGCAGGGAATCAGAGTCGGGGAAATAGAGGCGGGGAATCAGATATGGGGAATCAGAGGTGGCGAATCAAAGGCGGTGAAACAGATGGGGAAACAGGGGCAGGGAATCAGAGGAGGGGAATCAGAGGCGGGGAAGCAGAGGCGGGGAATCAGATATGGGGAATCAGAGGTGGGGAATCAGAGGTTGGGAATCAGAGGCAGGGAATCAGAGGTGGGGAATCAGAGGCGGGGAATCAGAGGCAGGGAATCAGATGTGCGGAATCGGAGATGGGGAATCAGAGGCAGGGAATCAGAGGCGGGGAATCAGAGGTGGGGAATCAGAGGCCGGGAATCAGATATGGGGAAACAGAGGTGGGGAATCAGAGGCGGGGAAACAGAGGCGGGGAATCAGATATGGGGAATCAGAGGTGGGGAATCAGAGGTTGGGAATCAGAGGCAGGGAATCAGAGGCTTGGAATCAGATGCAGGGAATCAGATGCGGGGAATCAGAGGCGGGGAATCAGAGCTGCGGAATCAGAGGTGGGGAATCAGAGTTGGGGAATCAGAGGCGGGGACTTAGATATTGGGAAACAGAGGCGGGGAATCAGAGGCGGGGAAACAGAGGGGGGTAATCAGAGGCAGGGAATCAGATGTGCGGAATCAGAGATGGGGAATCAGAGGCAGGGAATCAGAATCAGAAGCAGGGAATCAGAGGCCGGGAATCAGAGGCCGGAATCAGATGCCGGGAATAAGAGGCCGGGAATCAGAGGTGGGGAATCAGATATGGGGAATCAGAGGTGGGGAATCAGAGGTTGTGAATCAGAGATGGGGAATCAGAGGCGGGGAATCAGAGGCCGGTAATCAGACGCGGGGAATCAGAGGCGGGGAATCAGAGGCGGGGAATCAGAGGCCGGGAATCAGAGGCAGGGAATCAAACACGGGGAATCAGAGGCGGGGAATCAGAGCTGGGGAATCAGAGGCGGGGAATCAGAGTTGGGGAATCAGAGGCGGGGAATCAGATGCAGGGAATCAATATGGGAAATCAGAGGTGGGGAATCAGAGGTTGGGAATCAGAGGAAGGGAATCAGAGGCGAGGAATCAGAGCTGGGGAATCAGAGGCGGGGAATCAGAATTGGGGAATCAGAGATGGAGAATCAGAGCTGGGGAATCAGAGGCGGGGAATCAGACGCGGGGAATCAGAGGTGGTGAATCAGAGATGTGGAATCAGAGGCGGGGAATCAGAGGCAGGGAATCAGACGCGGGGAATCAGAGGCGGGGAATCATAGCTGGCGAATCAGAGGCGGGGAATCAGAGGTGGGGAATCAGAGGCGGGGAATCAGATATTGGGAATCAGAGGTGGGGAATCAGAGGCGGGGAAACAGAGGTGGGGAATCAGATATGGGGAATCAGAGGTGGGGAATCAGAGGTTGTGAATCAGAGATGGGGAATCAGAGGCGGGGAATCAGAGGCAGGGAATCAGATGTGCGGAATCGGAGATGGGGAATCAGAGGCAGGGAATCAGAGGCGGGGAATCAGAGGCGGGGAATCAGAGGCCAGGAATCAGATATGGGGAAACAGAGGCGGGGAATACGAGGCGGGGAAACAGAGGCTGGGAATCAGATATGGGGAATCAGAGGTGGGGAATCAGAGGTTGGGAATCAGAGGCAGGGAATCAGAGGCTTGGAATCAGATGCAGGGAATCAGATGCGGGGAATCAGAGGCGGGGAATCAGAGCTGGGGAATCAGAGGCGGGGACTTAGATATTGGGAAACAGAGGCGGGGAATCAGAGGCGGGGAAACAGAGGCGGGGAATCAGATATGGGGAATCAGAGATGGGGAATCAGAGGCAGGGAATCAGATGTGCGGAATCAGAGATGGGGAATCAAAGGCAGGGAATCAGAATCAGAAGCAGGGAATCAGATGCCGGGAATCAGAGGCCGGAATCAGATGCCGGGAATAAGAGGCCGAAAATCAGAGGTGGGGAATCAGAGTCCGAGAATCAGAGATGGGGATTCAGAGGCGGGGAATGAGATATGGGGAATAAGAGGCGGGGAATCAGAGGCGGGGAAACAGAGGCGGGGAATCAGATATGGCGAATCAGAGGTGGCGAATCAAAGGCGGTGAATCAGAGATGGGGAAGCAGAGGCCGGGAATCAGAGGCAGGGAATCAAACACGGGGAATCAGAGGAGGGGAATCAGAATTGGGGAATCAGAGATGGGGAATCAGAGATGGGGAATCAGAGGCAGGGAATCAGACGCGGGGAATCAGAGGTGGTGAATCAGAGATGTGGAATCAGAGGCGGGGAATCAGAGGCAGGGAATCAGACGCGGGGAATAAGAGGCGTGGAATCATAGCTGGCGAATCAGAGGCGGGGAATCAGAGGTGGGGAATCAGAGGCGGGGAATCAGATATTGGGAATCAGAGGTGGGGAATCAGAGGCGGTGAAACAGAGGCGGGGAATCAGATATGGGGTATCAGAGGTGGGGAATCAGAGGTTGTGAATCAGAGATGGGGAATCAGAGGCGGGGAATCAGAGGCCGGTAATCAGACGCGGGGAATCAGAGGCGGGGAATCAGAGCTGGGAAATTAGAGGCAGGGAATCAGAGTTGGGGATTCAGAGGCGGGGAATCAGATATGGGGAAACAGAGGCGGGGAATCAGAGGCGGGCAAATAGAGGCGGGGATCAGATATGGGGAAACAGAGGCGGGGAATCAGAGGCGGGGAAACAGAGGCGGGGAATCAGATATGGGGATCAGAGGTGGGGAATCAGAGGTTGGGAATCAGAGGCTGGGAATCAGAGGCTGGGAATCAGATGCATGGAATCAGATGCGGGGAATCAGAGGCGGGGAATCAGAGCTGGGGAATCAGAGGTGGGGAATCAAAGTTGGGGAATCAGAGGCGGGGACTTAGATATGGGGAAACAGAGGCGGGGAATCAGAGGTGGGGAAACAGAGGCGGGGAATCAGATATGGGGAATCATAGGTGGGGAATCAGAGGCAGGGAATTAGATTTGCGGAATCAGAGATGGGGAATCAGAAGCATGGAATCAGAGGCCGGGAATCAGAGGCCGGAATCAGATGCCGGGAATAGGAGGCCGGGAATCAGAGGTGGGGAATCAGAGTCCGGGAATCAGAGATGGGGAATCAGAGGCGGGGAATGAGATATGGGGAATCAGAGGCGGGGAATCAGAGGCGGGGAAACAGAGGCGAGGAATCAGATATGGGAATCAGAGGTGGCGAATCAAAGGCGTTGAATCAAAGATGGGGAATCAGAGGCGGGGAATCAGAGGCAGGGAATCAAACACGGGGAATCAGAGGCGGGGAATCAGAGCTGGGGAATCAGAGGCGGGGAATCAGAGTTGGGGAATCAGAGGCGGGGAATCAGAGCTGGGGAATCAGAGGTGGGGATCAGAGTCGGGGAATCAGAGGCAGGGAATCAGATGTGCGGAATCAGAGATGGGGAATCAGAGGTGGGGAATCAGAGGCTGTGAATCAGAGATGGGGAATCAGAGGCGGGGAATCAGAGGCAGGAAATCAGACACGGGGATTCAGAGGCTGGGAATCAGACGGGGGGAATCAAAGGCGGGGAATCAGAGCTGGGGAATCAGAGGCAGGGAATCAGAGTTGGGGATTCAGAGGCGGGGAATCAGATATGGGGAAACAGAGGCGGGGAATCAGAGGCGGGCAAACAGAGGCGGGGAATTAGATATGGGGAATCAGAGGTGGGGAATCAGAGGTGGTGAATCAGAGATGGGGAATCACAGGCGGGGAATCAGAGGCAGGGAATAGAACGCGGGGAATCAGAGGCAGGGAATCAGAGTTGGGGCATCAGAGGTTGGGAATTAGATATGGGGAAACAGAGGCGGGAAATCCGATATGGGGAATCAGAGGTGGGGAATCAGAGGCAGGGAATCAGATGTGCGGAATCAGAGATGATGAATCAGAGGCAGGGAATCAGAATCAGAAGCGGGGAATCAGAGGCCGGGAATCAGAGGCCGGGAATCAGATGCTGGGAATAAGAGGCCGGGAATCAGAGGTGGGGAATCAGAGTCCGGGAATCAGAGATGGGGATTCAGAGGCGGGGAATGAGATATGGAGAATCAGAGGCGGGGAATCAGAGGCGGGGAAACAGAGGTGGGGAATCAGATATGTGGAATCAGAGGTGGCGAATCAAAGGCGGTGAATCAGAGATGGGGAATCAGAGGCGGGGAATCAGAGCTGGGGAATCAGAGGCGGGGAATCAGAGTTGGGGAATCAGAGGCAGGGAATCAGATATGGGGAAACAGGGGCAGGGAATCAGAGGCGGGGAAACAGAGGCGGGGAATCAGACATGGGGAATCAGAGGTGTGGAATCAGAGGTTGGGAATCAGAGGCAGGGAATCAGAGGCGGGGAAACAGAGGCGGGGAATTAGATATGGGGAATCAGAGGTGGCGAATCAAAGGCGGTGAAACAGAGATGGTGAATCAGAGCAGGGAATCAGAGGCATGGAATCAAACACGGGGAATCAGAGCTGGGGAATCAGAGGCGGGGAATGAGATATGGGGAATCAGAGGCGGGGAATCAGAGGCGGGGAAACAGAGGCGAGGAATCAGATATGGGAATCAGAGGTGGCGAATCAAAGGCGTTGAATCAGAGATGGGGAATCAGAGGCGGGGAATCAGAGGCAGGGAATCAAACACGGGGAATCAGAGGCGGGGAATCAGAGCTGGGGAATCAGAGGCGGGGAATCAGAGTTGGGGAATCAGAGGCGGGGAATCAGAGCTGGGGAATCAGAGGTGGGGATCAGAGTCGGGGAATCAGAGGCAGGGAATCAGATGTGCGGAATCAGAGATGGGGAATCAGAGGTGGGGAATCAGAGGCTGTGAATCAGAGATGGGGAATCAGAGGCGGGGAATCAGAGGCAGGAAATCAGACACGGGGATTCAGAGGCTGGGAATCAGACGGGGGGAATCAAAGGCGGGGAATCAGAGCTGGGGAATCAGAGGCAGGGAATCAGAGTTGGGTATTCAGAGGCGGGGAATCAGATATGGGGAAACAGAGGCGGGGAATCAGAGGCGGGCAAACAGAGGCGGGGAATTAGATATGGGGAATCAGAGGTGGGGAATCAGAGGTGGTGAATCAGAGATGGGGAATCACAGGCGGGGAATCAGAGGCAGGGAATAGAACGCGGGGAATCAGAGGCAGGGAATCAGAGTTGGGGCATCAGAGGTTGGGAATTAGATATGGGGAAACAGAGGCGGGAAATCCGATATGGGGAATCAGAGGTGGGGAATCAGAGGCAGGGAATCAGATGTGCCTAATCAGAGATGGGGAATCAGAGGCAGGGAATCAGAATCAGAAGCGGGGAATCAGAGGCCGGGAATCAGAGGCCGGGAATCAGATGCTGCGAATAAGAGGCCGGGAATCAGAGGTGGGGAATCAGAGTCTGGGAATCAGAGATGGGGATTCAGAGGCGGGGAATGAGATATGGAGAATCAGAGGCGGAGAATCAGAGGCGGGGAAACAGAGGTGGGGAATCAGATATGTGGAATCAGAGGTGGCGAATCAAAGGCGGTGAATCAGAGATGGGGAATGAGGGGTGGGGAATCAGAGGCAGGGAATCAAACACGGGAAATCAGAGGCGGGGAATCAGAGTTGGGGAATCAGAGGCAGGGAATCAGATATGGGGAAACAGGGGCAGGGAATCAGAGGCGGGGAAACAGAGGCTGGGAATCAGATATGGGGAATCAGAGGTGTGGAATCAGAGGTTGGGAATCAGAGGCAGGGAATCAGAGTCGGGGAAATAGAGGCGGGGAATCAGATATGGGGAATCAGAGGTGGCGAATCAAAGGCGGTGAAACAGATGGGGAAACAGGGGCAGGGAATCAGAGGAGGGGAATCAGAGGCGGGGAAGCAGAGGCGGGGAATCAGATATGGGGAATCAGAGGTGGGGAATCAGAGGTTGGGAATCAGAGGCAGGGAATCAGAGGTGGGGAATCAGAGGCGGGGAATCAGAGGCAGGGAATCAGATGTGCGGAATCGGAGATGGGGAATCAGAGGCAGGGAATCAGAGGCGGGGAATCAGAGGTGGGGAATCAGAGGCCGGGAATCAGATATGGGGAAACAGAGGTGGGGAATCAGAGGCGGGGAAACAGAGGCGGGGAATCAGATATGGGGAATCAGAGGTGGGGAATCAGAGGTTGGGAATCAGAGGCAGGGAATCAGAGGCTTGGAATCAGATGCAGGGAATCAGATGCGGGGAATCAGAGGCGGGGAATCAGAGCTGCGGAATCAGAGGTGGGGAATCAGAGTTGGGGAATCAGAGGCGGGGACTTAGATATTGGGAAACAGAGGCGGGGAATCAGAGGCGGGGAAACAGAGGGGGGTAATCAGAGGCAGGGAATCAGATGTGCGGAATCAGAGATGGGGAATCAGAGGCAGGGAATCAGAATCAGAAGCAGGGAATCAGAGGCCGGGAATCAGAGGCCGGAATCAGATGCCGGGAATAAGAGGCCGGGAATCAGAGGTGGGGAATCAGATATGGGGAATCAGAGGTGGGGAATCAGAGGTTGTGAATCAGAGATGGGGAATCAGAGGCGGGGAATCAGAGGCCGGTAATCAGACGCGGGGAATCAGAGGCGGGGAATCAGAGGCGGGGAATCAGAGGCCGGGAATCAGAGGCAGGGAATCAAACACGGGGAATCAGAGGCGGGGAATCAGAGCTGGGGAATCAGAGGCGGGGAATCAGAGTTGGGGAATCAGAGGCGGGGAATCAGATGCAGGGAATCAATATGGGAAATCAGAGGTGGGGAATCAGAGGTTGGGAATCAGAGGAAGGGAATCAGAGGCGAGGAATCAGAGCTGGGGAATCAGAGGCGGGGAATCAGAATTGGGGAATCAGAGATGGAGAATCAGAGCTGGGGAATCAGAGGCGGGGAATCAGACGCGGGGAATCAGAGGTGGTGAATCAGAGATGTGGAATCAGAGGCGGGGAATCAGAGGCAGGGAATCAGACGCGGGGAATCAGAGGCGGGGAATCATAGCTGGCGAATCAGAGGCGGGGAATCAGAGGTGGGGAATCAGAGGCGGGGAATCAGATATTGGGAATCAGAGGTGGGGAATCAGAGGCGGGGAAACAGAGGTGGGGAATCAGATATGGGGAATCAGAGGTGGGGAATCAGAGGTTGTGAATCAGAGATGGGGAATCAGAGGCGGGGAATCAGAGGCAGGGAATCAGATGTGCGGAATCGGAGATGGGGAATCAGAGGCAGGGAATCAGAGGCGGGGAATCAGAGGCGGGGAATCAGAGGCCAGGAATCAGATATGGGGAAACAGAGGCGGGGAATACGAGGCGGGGAAACAGAGGCTGGGAATCAGATATGGGGAATCAGAGGTGGGGAATCAGAGGTTGGGAATCAGAGGCAGGGAATCAGAGGCTTGGAATCAGATGCAGGGAATCAGATGCGGGGAATCAGAGGCGGGGAATCAGAGCTGGGGAATCAGAGGCGGGGACTTAGATATTGGGAAACAGAGGCGGGGAATCAGAGGCGGGGAAACAGAGGCGGGGAATCAGATATGGGGAATCAGAGATGGGGAATCAGAGGCAGGGAATCAGATGTGCGGAATCAGAGATGGGGAATCAAAGGCAGGGAATCAGAATCAGAAGCAGGGAATCAGATGCCGGGAATCAGAGGCCGGAATCAGATGCCGGGAATAAGAGGCCGAAAATCAGAGGTGGGGAATCAGAGTCCGAGAATCAGAGATGGGGATTCAGAGGCGGGGAATGAGATATGGGGAATAAGAGGCGGGGAATCAGAGGCGGGGAAACAGAGGCGGGGAATCAGATATGGCGAATCAGAGGTGGCGAATCAAAGGCGGTGAATCAGAGATGGGGAAGCAGAGGCCGGGAATCAGAGGCAGGGAATCAAACACGGGGAATCAGAGGAGGGGAATCAGAATTGGGGAATCAGAGATGGGGAATCAGAGATGGGGAATCAGAGGCAGGGAATCAGACGCGGGGAATCAGAGGTGGTGAATCAGAGATGTGGAATCAGAGGCGGGGAATCAGAGGCAGGGAATCAGACGCGGGGAATAAGAGGCGGGGAATCATAGCTGGCGAATCAGAGGCGGGGAATCAGAGGTGGGGAATCAGAGGCGGGGAATCAGATATTGGGAATCAGAGGTGGGGAATCAGAGGCGGTGAAACAGAGGCGGGGAATCAGATATGGGGTATCAGAGGTGGGGAATCAGAGGTTGTGAATCAGAGATGGGGAATCAGAGGCGGGGAATCAGAGGCCGGTAATCAGACGCGGGGAATCAGAGGCGGGGAATCAGAGCTGGGAAATTAGAGGCAGGGAATCAGAGTTGGGGATTCAGAGGCGGGGAATCAGATATGGGGAAACAGAGGCGGGGAATCAGAGGCGGGCAAATAGAGGCGGGGATCAGATATGGGGAAACAGAGGCGGGGAATCAGAGGCGGGGAAACAGAGGCGGGGAATCAGATATGGGGATCAGAGGTGGGGAATCAGAGGTTGGGAATCAGAGGCTGGGAATCAGAGGCTGGGAATCAGATGCATGGAATCAGATGCGGGGAATCAGAGGCGGGGAATCAGAGCTGGGGAATCAGAGGTGGGGAATCAAAGTTGGGGAATCAGAGGCGGGGACTTAGATATGGGGAAACAGAGGCGGGGAATCAGAGGTGGGGAAACAGAGGCGGGGAATCAGATATGGGGAATCATAGGTGGGGAATCAGAGGCAGGGAATTAGATTTGCGGAATCAGAGATGGGGAATCAGAAGCATGGAATCAGAGGCCGGGAATCAGAGGCCGGAATCAGATGCCGGGAATAGGAGGCCGGGAATCAGAGGTGGGGAATCAGAGTCCGGGAATCAGAGATGGGGAATCAGAGGCGGGGAATGAGATATGGGGAATCAGAGGCGGGGAATCAGAGGCGGGGAAACAGAGGCGAGGAATCAGATATGGGAATCAGAGGTGGCGAATCAAAGGCGTTGAATCAAAGATGGGGAATCAGAGGCGGGGAATCAGAGGCAGGGAATCAAACACGGGGAATCAGAGGCGGGGAATCAGAGCTGGGGAATCAGAGGCGGGGAATCAGAGTTGGGGAATCAGAGGCGGGGAATCAGAGCTGGGGAATCAGAGGTGGGGATCAGAGTCGGGGAATCAGAGGCAGGGAATCAGATGTGCAGAATCAGAGATGGGGAATCAGAGGTGGGGAATCAGAGGCTGTGAATCAGAGATGGGGAATCAGAGGCGGGGAATCAGAGGCAGGAAATCAGACACGGGGATTCAGAGGCTGGGAATCAGACGGGGGGAATCAAAGGCGGGGAATCAGAGCTGGGGAATCAGAGGCAGGGAATCAGAGTTGGGGATTCAGAGGCGGGGAATCAGATATGGGGAAACAGAGGCGGGGAATCAGAGGCGGGCAAACAGAGGCGGGGAATTAGATATGGGGAATCAGAGGTGGGGAATCAGAGGTGGTGAATCAGAGATGGGGAATCACAGGCGGGGAATCAGAGGCAGGGAATAGAACGCGGGGAATCAGAGGCAGGGAATCAGAGTTGGGGCATCAGAGGTTGGGAATTAGATATGGGGAAACAGAGGCGGGAAATCCGATATGGGGAATCAGAGGTGGGGAATCAGAGGCAGGGAATCAGATGTGCGGAATCAGAGATGATGAATCAGAGGCAGGGAATCAGAATCAGAAGCGGGGAATCAGAGGCCGGGAATCAGAGGCCGGGAATCAGATGCTGGGAATAAGAGGCCGGGAATCAGAGGTGGGGAATCAGAGTCCGGGAATCAGAGATGGGGATTCAGAGGCGGGGAATGAGATATGGAGAATCAGAGGCGGGGAATCAGAGGCGGGGAAACAGAGGTGGGGAATCAGATATGTGGAATCAGAGGTGGCGAATCAAAGGCGGTGAATCAGAGATGGGGAATCAGAGGCGGGGAATCAGAGCTGGGGAATCAGAGGCGGGGAATCAGAGTTGGGGAATCAGAGGCAGGGAATCAGATATGGGGAAACAGGGGCAGGGAATCAGAGGCGGGGAAACAGAGGCGGGGAATCAGACATGGGGAATCAGAGGTGTGGAATCAGAGGTTGGGAATCAGAGGCAGGGAATCAGAGGCGGGGAAACAGAGGCGGGGAATTAGATATGGGGAATCAGAGGTGGCGAATCAAAGGCGGTGAAACAGAGATGGTGAATCAGAGCAGGGAATCAGAGGCATGGAATCAAACACGGGGAATCAGAGCTGGGGAATCAGAGGCGGGGAATGAGATATGGGGAATCAGAGGCGGGGAATCAGAGGCGGGGAAACAGAGGCGAGGAATCAGATATGGGAATCAGAGGTGGCGAATCAAAGGCGTTGAATCAGAGATGGGGAATCAGAGGCGGGGAATCAGAGGCAGGGAATCAAACACGGGGAATCAGAGGCGGGGAATCAGAGCTGGGGAATCAGAGGCGGGGAATCAGAGTTGGGGAATCAGAGGCGGGGAATCAGAGCTGGGGAATCAGAGGTGGGGATCAGAGTCGGGGAATCAGAGGCAGGGAATCAGATGTGCGGAATCAGAGATGGGGAATCAGAGGTGGGGAATCAGAGGCTGTGAATCAGAGATGGGGAATCAGAGGCGGGGAATCAGAGGCAGGAAATCAGACACGGGGATTCAGAGGCTGGGAATCAGACGGGGGGAATCAAAGGCGGGGAATCAGAGCTGGGGAATCAGAGGCAGGGAATCAGAGTTGGGTATTCAGAGGCGGGGAATCAGATATGGGGAAACAGAGGCGGGGAATCAGAGGCGGGCAAACAGAGGCGGGGAATTAGATATGGGGAATCAGAGGTGGGGAATCAGAGGTGGTGAATCAGAGATGGGGAATCACAGGCGGGGAATCAGAGGCAGGGAATAGAACGCGGGGAATCAGAGGCAGGGAATCAGAGTTGGGGCATCAGAGGTTGGGAATTAGATATGGGGAAACAGAGGCGGGAAATCCGATATGGGGAATCAGAGGTGGGGAATCAGAGGCAGGGAATCAGATGTGCCTAATCAGAGATGGGGAATCAGAGGCAGGGAATCAGAATCAGAAGCGGGGAATCAGAGGCCGGGAATCAGAGGCCGGGAATCAGATGCTGGGAATAAGAGGCCGGGAATCAGAGGTGGGGAATCAGAGTCTGGGAATCAGAGATGGGGATTCAGAGGCGGGGAATGAGATATGGAGAATCAGAGGCGGAGAATCAGAGGCGGGGAAACAGAGGTGGGGAATCAGATATGTGGAATCAGAGGTGGCGAATCAAAGGCGGTGAATCAGAGATGGGGAATGAGGGGTGGGGAATCAGAGGCAGGGAATCAAACACGGGAAATCAGAGGCGGGGAATCAGAGTTGGGGAATCAGAGACAGGGAATCAGATATGGGGAAACAGGGGCAGGGAATCAGAGGCGGGGAAACAGAGGCTGGGAATCAGATATGGGGAATCAGAGGTGTGGAATCAGAGGTTGGGAATCAGAGGCAGGGAATCAGAGTCGGGGAAATAGAGGCGGGGAATCAGATATGGGGAATCAGAGGTGGCGAATCAAAGGCGGTGAAACAGATGGGGAAACAGGGGCAGGGAATCAGAGGAGGGGAATCAGAGGCGGGGAAGCAGAGGCGGGGAATCAGATATGGGGAATCAGAGGTGGGGAATCAGAGGTTGGGAATCAGAGGCAGGGAATCAGAGGTGGGGAATCAGAGGCGGGGAATCAGAGGCAGGGAATCAGATGTGCGGAATCGGAGATGGGGAATCAGAGGCAGGGAATCAGAGGCGGGGAATCAGAGGTGGGGAATCAGAGGCCGGGAATCAGATATGGGGAAACAGAGGTGGGGAATCAGAGGCGGGGAAACAGAGGCGGGGAATCAGATATGGGGAATCAGAGGTGGGGAATCAGAGGTTGGGAATCAGAGGCAGGGAATCAGAGGCTTGGAATCAGATGCAGGGAATCAGATGCGGGGAATCAGAGGCGGGGAATCAGAGCTGCGGAATCAGAGGTGGGGAATCAGAGTTGGGGAATCAGAGGCGGGGACTTAGATATTGGGAAACAGAGGCGGGGAATCAGAGGCGGGGAAACAGAGGGGGGTAATCAGAGGCAGGGAATCAGATGTGCGGAATCAGAGATGGGGAATCAGAGGCAGGGAATCAGAATCAGAAGCAGGGAATCAGAGGCCGGGAATCAGAGGCCGGAATCAGATGCCGGGAATAAGAGGCCGGGAATCAGAGGTGGGGAATCAGATATGGGGAATCAGAGGTGGGGAATCAGAGGTTGTGAATCAGAGATGGGGAATCAGAGGCGGGGAATCAGAGGCCGGTAATCAGACGCGGGGAATCAGAGGCGGGGAATCAGAGGCGGGGAATCAGAGGCCGGGAATCAGAGGCAGGGAATCAAACACGGGGAATCAGAGGCGGGGAATCAGAGCTGGGGAATCAGAGGCGGGGAATCAGAGTTGGGGAATCAGAGGCGGGGAATCAGATGCAGGGAATCAATATGGGAAATCAGAGGTGGGGAATCAGAGGTTGGGAATCAGAGGAAGGGAATCAGAGGCGAGGAATCAGAGCTGGGGAATCAGAGGCGGGGAATCAGAATTGGGGAATCAGAGATGGAGAATCAGAGCTGGGGAATCAGAGGCGGGGAATCAGACGCGGGGAATCAGAGGTGGTGAATCAGAGATGTGGAATCAGAGGCGGGGAATCAGAGGCAGGGAATCAGACGCGGGGAATCAGAGGCGGGGAATCATAGCTGGCGAATCAGAGGCGGGGAATCAGAGGTGGGGAATCAGAGGCGGGGAATCAGATATTGGGAATCAGAGGTGGGGAATCAGAGGCGGGGAAACAGAGGTGGGGAATCAGATATGGGGAATCAGAGGTGGGGAATCAGAGGTTGTGAATCAGAGATGGGGAATCAGAGGCGGGGAATCAGAGGCAGGGAATCAGATGTGCGGAATCGGAGATGGGGAATCAGAGGCAGGGAATCAGAGGCGGGGAATCAGAGGCGGGGAATCAGAGGCCAGGAATCAGATATGGGGAAACAGAGGCGGGGAATACGAGGCGGGGAAACAGAGGCTGGGAATCAGATATGGGGAATCAGAGGTGGGGAATCAGAGGTTGGGAATCAGAGGCAGGGAATCAGAGGCTTGGAATCAGATGCAGGGAATCAGATGCGGGGAATCAGAGGCGGGGAATCAGAGCTGGGGAATCAGAGGCGGGGACTTAGATATTGGGAAACAGAGGCGGGGAATCAGAGGCGGGGAAACAGAGGCGGGGAATCAGATATGGGGAATCAGAGATGGGGAATCAGAGGCAGGGAATCAGATGTGCGGAATCAGAGATGGGGAATCAAAGGCAGGGAATCAGAATCAGAAGCAGGGAATCAGATGCCGGGAATCAGAGGCCGGAATCAGATGCCGGGAATAAGAGGCCGAAAATCAGAGGTGGGGAATCAGAGTCCGAGAATCAGAGATGGGGATTCAGAGGCGGGGAATGAGATATGGGGAATAAGAGGCGGGGAATCAGAGGCGGGGAAACAGAGGCGGGGAATCAGATATGGCGAATCAGAGGTGGCGAATCAAAGGCGGTGAATCAGAGATGGGGAAGCAGAGGCCGGGAATCAGAGGCAGGGAATCAAACACGGGGAATCAGAGGAGGGGAATCAGAATTGGCGAATCAGAGATGGGGAATCAGAGATGGGGAATCAGAGGCAGGGAATCAGACGCGGGGAATCAGAGGTGGTGAATCAGAGATGTGGAATCAGAGGCGGGGAATCAGAGGCAGGGAATCAGACGCGGGGAATAAGAGGCGGGGAATCATAGCTGGCGAATCAGAGGCGGGGAATCAGAGGTGGGGAATCAGAGGCGGGGAATCAGATATTGGGAATCAGAGGTGGGGAATCAGAGGCGGTGAAACAGAGGCGGGGAATCAGATATGGGGTATCAGAGGTGGGGAATCAGAGGTTGTGAATCAGAGATGGGGAATCAGAGGCGGGGAATCAGAGGCCGGTAATCAGACGCGGGGAATCAGAGGCGGGGAATCAGAGCTGGGAAATTAGAGGCAGGGAATCAGAGTTGGGGATTCAGAGGCGGGGAATCAGATATGGGGAAACAGAGGCGGGGAATCAGAGGCGGGCAAATAGAGGCGGGGATCAGATATGGGGAAACAGAGGCGGGGAATCAGAGGCGGGGAAACAGAGGCGGGGAATCAGATATGGGGATCAGAGGTGGGGAATCAGAGGTTGGGAATCAGAGGCTGGGAATCAGAGGCTGGGAATCAGATGCATGGAATCAGATGCGGGGAATCAGAGGCGGGGAATCAGAGCTGGGGAATCAGAGGTGGGGAATCAAAGTTGGGGAATCAGAGGCGGGGACTTAGATATGGGGAAACAGAGGCGGGGAATCAGAGGTGGGGAAACAGAGGCGGGGAATCAGATATGGGGAATCATAGGTGGGGAATCAGAGGCAGGGAATTAGATTTGCGGAATCAGAGATGGGGAATCAGAAGCATGGAATCAGAGGCCGGGAATCAGAGGCCGGAATCAGATGCCGGGAATAGGAGGCCGGGAATCAGAGGTGGGGAATCAGAGTCCGGGAATCAGAGATGGGGAATCAGAGGCGGGGAATGAGATATGGGGAATCAGAGGCGGGGAATCAGAGGCGGGGAAACAGAGGCGAGGAATCAGATATGGGAATCAGAGGTGGCGAATCAAAGGCGTTGAATCAAAGATGGGGAATCAGAGGCGGGGAATCAGAGGCAGGGAATCAAACACGGGGAATCAGAGGCGGGGAATCAGAGCTGGGGAATCAGAGGCGGGGAATCAGAGTTGGGGAATCAGAGGCGGGGAATCAGAGCTGGGGAATCAGAGGTGGGGATCAGAGTCGGGGAATCAGAGGCAGGGAATCAGATGTGCGGAATCAGAGATGGGGAATCAGAGGTGGGGAATCAGAGGCTGTGAATCAGAGATGGGGAATCAGAGGCGGGGAATCAGAGGCAGGAAATCAGACACGGGGATTCAGAGGCTGGGAATCAGACGGGGGGAATCAAAGGCGGGGAATCAGAGCTGGGGAATCAGAGGCAGGGAATCAGAGTTGGGGATTCAGAGGCGGGGAATCAGATATGGGGAAACAGAGGCGGGGAATCAGAGGCGGGCAAACAGAGGCGGGGAATTAGATATGGGGAATCAGAGGTGGGGAATCAGAGGTGGTGAATCAGAGATGGGGAATCACAGGCGGGGAATCAGAGGCAGGGAATAGAACGCGGGGAATCAGAGGCAGGGAATCAGAGTTGGGGCATCAGAGGTTGGGAATTAGATATGGGGAAACAGAGGCGGGAAATCCGATATGGGGAATCAGAGGTGGGGAATCAGAGGCAGGGAATCAGATGTGCGGAATCAGAGATGATGAATCAGAGGCAGGGAATCAGAATCAGAAGCGGGGAATCAGAGGCCGGGAATCAGAGGCCGGGAATCAGATGCTGGGAATAAGAGGCCGGGAATCAGAGGTGGGGAATCAGAGTCCGGGAATCAGAGATGGGGATTCAGAGGCGGGGAATGAGATATGGAGAATCAGAGGCGGGGAATCAGAGGCGGGGAAACAGAGGTGGGGAATCAGATATGTGGAATCAGAGGTGGCGAATCAAAGGCGGTGAATCAGAGATGGGGAATCAGAGGCGGGGAATCAGAGCTGGGGAATCAGAGGCGGGGAATCAGAGTTGGGGAATCAGAGGCAGGGAATCAGATATGGGGAAACAGGGGCAGGGAATCAGAGGCGGGGAAACAGAGGCGGGGAATCAGACATGGGGAATCAGAGGTGTGGAATCAGAGGTTGGGAATCAGAGGCAGGGAATCAGAGGCGGGGAAACAGAGGCGGGGAATTAGATATGGGGAATCAGAGGTGGCGAATCAAAGGCGGTGAAACAGAGATGGTGAATCAGAGCAGGGAATCAGAGGCAGGGAATCAAACACGGGGAATCAGAGCTGGGGAATCAGAGGCGGGGAATTAGAGTTGGGGAATCAGAGGAGGGGAATCAGAGGCGGGGAAACAGAGGCGGGGAATCAGATATGGGGAATCAGAGGTGGGGAATCAGAGGTTGGGAATCAGAGGCAGGGAATCAGAGGTGGGGAATCAGAGGCGGGGAATCAGAGGCAGGGAATCAGATGTGCGGAATCGGAGATGGGGAATCAGAGGCAGGGAATCAGAGGCGGGAATTCAGAGGCGGGGAATCAGAGGCCGGGAATCAGATATGGGGAAACAGAGGTGGGGAATCAGAGGCGGGGAAACAGAGGCGGGGAATCAGATATGGGGAATCAGAGGTGGGGTATCAGAGGTTGGGAATCAGAGGCAGGGAATCAGAGGCTTGGAATCAGATGCAGGGAATCAGATGCGGGGAATCAGAGGCGGGGAATCAGAGCTGGGGAATCAGAGGTGGGGAATCAGAGTTGGGGAATCAGAGGCGGGGACTTAGATATTGGGAAACAGAGGCGGGGAATCAGAGGCGGGGAAACAGAGGGGGGGTAATCAGAGGCAGGGAATCAGATGTGCGGAATCAGAGATGGGGAATCAGAGGCAGGGAATCAGAATCAGAAGCAGGGAATCAGAGGCCGGGAATCAGAGGCCGGAATCAGATGCCGGGAATAAGAGGCCGGGAATCAGAGGTGGGGAATCAGATATGGGGAATCAGAGGTGTGGAATCAGAGGTTGTGAATCAGAGATGGGGAATCAGAGGCGGGGAATCAGAGGCCGGTAATCAGACGCGGGGAATCAGAAGCGGGGAATCAGAGGCGGGGAAACAGAGGCGGGGAATCAGATTTGGGGAATCAGAGGTGGCGAATCAAAGGCGGTGAATCAGAGATGGGGAATCAGAGGCCGGGAATCGGAGGCAGGGAATCAAACACGGGGAATCAGAGGAGGGGAATCAGAGCTGGGGAATCAGAGGCGGGGAATCAGAGTTGGGGAATCAGAGGCGGGGAATCAGATGCAGGGAATCAATATGGGAAATCAGAGGCGGGGAAACAGAGGTGGGGAATCAGATATGGGGAATCAGAGATGTGGAATCAGAGGCAGGGAATCAGATGTGCGGAATCAGAGATGGGGAATCAAAGGCAGGGAATCAGAATCAGAAGCAGGGAATCAGATGCCGGGAATCAGAGGCCGGAATCAGATGCCGGGAATAAGAGGCCGGAAATCAGAGGTGGGGAATCAGAGTCCGGGAATCAGAGATGGGGATTCAGAGGCGGGGAATGAGATATGGGGAATAAGAGGCGGGGAATCAGAGGCGGGGAAACAGAGGCGGGGAATCAGATATGGCGAATCAGAGGTGGCGAATAAAAGGCGGTGAATCAGAGATGGGGAATCAGAGGACGGGAATCAGAGGCAGGGAATCAAACACGGGGAATCAGAGGAGGGGAATCAGAATTGGGGAATCAGAGATGGGGAATCAGAGATGGGGAATCAGAGGCAGGGAATCAGACGCGGGGAATCAGAGGTGGTGAATCAGAGATGTGGAATCAGAGGAGGGGAATCAGAGGCAGGGAATCAGACGCGGGGAATAAGAGGCGGGGAATCATAGCTGGCGAATCAGAGGCGGGGAATCAGAGGTGGGGAATCAGAGGCGGGGAATCAGAGGCAGGGAATCAGATGTGCGGAATCGGAGATGGGGAATCAGAGTCAGGGAATCAGAGGCGGGGAATCAGAGGCGGGGAATCAGAGGCCGGGAATCAGATATGGGGAAACAGAGGTGGGGAATCAGAGGCGGGGAATCAGAGGCGGGGAATCAGATCTGGGGAATCAGAGGTGGGGAATCAGAGTTGGGGAATCAGAGGCGGGGACTTAGATATTGGGAAACAGAGGCGGGGAATCAGAGGCGGGGAAACAGAGGGGGGTAATCAGAGGCAGGGAATCAGATGTGCGGAATCAGAGATGGGGAATCAGAGGCAGGGAATCAGAATCAGAAGCAGGGAATCAGAGGCCGGGAATCAGAGGCCGGAATCAGATGCCGGGAATAAGAGGCCGGGAATCAGAGGTGGGGAATCAGATATGGGGAATCAGAGGTGGGGAATCAGAGGTTGTGAATCAGAGATGGGGAATCAGAGGCGGGGAATCAGAGGCCGGTAATCAGACGCGGGGAATCAGAAGCGGGGAATCAGAGGCGGGGAAACAGAGGCGGGGAATCAGATTTGGGGAATCAGAGGTGGCGAATCAAAGGCGGTGAATCAGAGGTGGGGAATCAGAGTCCGGGAATCAGAGATGGGGATTCAGAGGCGGGGAATGAGATATGGGGAATAAGAGGCGGGGAATCAGAGGCGGGGAAACAGAGGCGGGGAATCAGATATGGCGAATAAGAGGTGGCGAATAAAAGGCGGTGAATCAGAGATGGGGAATCAGAGTTGGGGATTCAGAGGAGGGGAATCAGAATTGGGGAATCAGAGATGGGGAATCAGAGATGGGGAATCAGAGGCAGGGAATCAGACGCGGGGAATCAGAGGTGGTGAATCAGAGATGTGGAATCAGAGGAGGGGAATCAGAGGCAGGGAATCAGACGCGGGGAATAAGAGGCGGGGAATCATAGCTGGCGAATCAGAGGCGGGGAATCAGAGGTGGGGAATCAGAGGCGGGGAATCAGATATTGGGAATCAGAGGTGGGGAATCAGAGGCGGTGAAACAGAGGCGGGGAATCAGATATGGGGTATCAGAGGTGGGGAATCAGAGGTTGTGAATCAGAGATGGGGAATCAGAGGCGGGGAATCAGAGGCCGGTAATCAGACGCGGGGAATCAGAGGCGGGGAATCAGAGCTGGGAAATTAGAGGCAGGGAATCAGAGTTGGGGATTCAGAGGCGGGGAATCAGATATGGGGAAACAGAGGCGGGGAATCAGAGGCGGGCAAATAGAGGCAGGGATCAGATATGGGGAAACAGAGGCGGGGAATCAGAGGCGGGGAAACAGAGGCGGGGAATCAGATATGGGGATCAGAGGTGGGGAATCAGAGGTTGGGAATCAGAGGCTGGGAATCAGAGGCTGGGACTCAAATGCATGGAATCAGATGCGGGGAATCAGAGGCGGGGAATCAGAGCTGGGGAATCAGAGGTGGGGAATCAAAGTTGGGGAATCAGAGGCGGGGACTTAGATATGGGGAAACAGAGGCGGGGAATCAGAGGTGGGGAAACAGAGGCGGGGAATCAGATATGGGGAATCATAGGTGGGGAGTCAGAGGCAGGGAATTAGATTTGCGGAATCAGAGATGGGGAATCAGAAGCATGGAATCAGAGGCCGGGAATCAGAGGCCGGAATCAGATGCCGGGAATAAGAGGCCGGGAATCAGAGGTGGGGAATCAGAGTCCGGGAATCAGAGATGGGGAATCAGAGGCGGGGAATGAGATATGGGGAATCAGAGGCGGGGAATCAGAGGCGGGGAAACAGAGGCGAGGAATCAGATATGGGAATCAGAGGTGGCGAATCAAAGGCGTTGAATCAGAGATGGGGAATCAGAGGCGGGGAATCAGAGGCAGGGAATCAAACACGGGGAATCAGAGGCGGGGAATCAGAGCTGGGGAATCAGAGGCGGGGAATCAGAGTTGGGGAATCAGAGGCGGGGAATCAGAGCTGGGGAATCAGAGGTGGGGATCAGAGTCGGGGAATCAGAGGCAGGGAATCAGATGTGCGGAATCAGAGATGGGGAATCAGAGGTGGGGAATCAGAGGCTGTGAATCAGAGATGGGGAATCAGAGGCGGGGAATCAGAGGCAGGAAATCAGACACGGGGATTCAGAGGCTGGGAATCAGACGGGGGGAATCAAAGGCGGGGAATCAGAGCTGGGGAATCAGAGGCAGGGAATCAGAGTTGGGTATTCAGAGGCAGGGAATCAGATATGGGGAAACAGAGGCGGGGAATCAGAGGCGGGCAAACAGAGGCGGGGAATTAGATATGGGGAATCAGAGGTGGGGAATCAGAGGTGGTGAATCAGAGATGGGGAATCACAGGCGGGGAATCAGAGGCAGGGAATAGAACGCGGGGAATCAGAGGCAGGGAATCAGAGTTGGGGCATCAGAGGTTGGGAATTAGATATGGGGAAACAGAGGCGGGAATTCCGATATGGGGAATCAGAGGTGGGGAATCAGAGGCAGGGAATCAGATGTGCCTAATCAGAGATGGGGAATCAGAGGCAGGGAATCAGAATCAGAAGCGGGGAATCAGAGGCCGGGAATCAGAGGCCGGGAATCAGATGCTGGGAATAAGAGGCCGGGAATCAGAGGTGGGGAATCAGAGTCCGGGAATCAGAGATGGGGATTCAGAGGCGGGGAATGAGATATGGAGAATCAGAGGCGGAGAATCAGAGGCGGGGAAACAGAGGTGGGGAATCAGATATGTGGAATCAGAGGTGGCGAATCAAAGGCGGTGAATCAGAGATGGGGAATGAGGGGCGGGGAATCAGAGGCAGGGAATCAAACACGGGAAATCAGAGGCGGGGAATCAGAGTTGGGGAATCAGAGGCAGGGAATCAGATATGGGGAAACAGGGGCAGGGAATCAGAGGCGGGGAAACAGAGGCGGGGAATCAGATATGGGGAATCAGAGGTGTGGAATCAGAGGTTGGGAATCAGAGGCAGGGAATCAGAGTCGGGGAAACAGAGGCGGGGAATCAGATATGGGGAATCAGAGGTGGCGAATCAAAGGCGGTGAAACAGATGGGGAATCAGGGCAGGGAATCAGAGGCAGGGAATCAAACACGGGGAATCAGAGCTGCGGAATCAGAGGCGGGGAACTAGAGTTGGGGAATCAGAGGAGGGGAATCAGAGGCGGGGAAGCAGAGGCGGGGAATCAGATATGGGGAATCAGAGGTGGGGAATCAGAGGTTGGGAATCAGAGGCAGGGAATCAGAGGTGGGGAATCAGAGGCGGGGAATCAGAGGCAGGGAATCAGATGTGCGGAATCGGAGATGGGGAATCAGAGGCAGGGAATCAGAGGCGGGGAATCAGAGGTGGGGAATCAGAGGCCGGGAATCAGATATGGGGAAACAGAGGTGGGGAATCAGAGGCGGGGAAACAGAGGCGGGGAATCAGATATGGGGAATCAGAGGTGGGGAATCAGAGGTTGGGAATCAGAGGCAGGGAATCAGAGGCTTGGAATCAGATGCAGGGAATCAGAGCTGCGGAATCAGAGGTGGGGAATCAGAGTTGGGGAATCAGAGGCGGGGACTTAGATATTGGGAAACAGAGGCGGGGAATCAGAGGCGGGGAAACAGAGGGGGGTAATCAGAGGCAGGGAATCAGATGTGCGGAATCAGAGATGGGGAATCAGAGGCAGGGAATCAGAATCAGAAGCAGGGAATCAGAGGCCGGGAATCAGAGGCCGGAATCAGATGCCGGGAATAAGAGGCCGGGAATCAGAGGTGGGGAATCAGATATGGGGAATCAGAGGTGGGGAATCAGAGGTTGTGAATCAGAGATGGGGAATCAGAGGCGGGGAATCAGAGGCCGGTAATCAGACGCGGGGAATCTGAGGCGGGGAATCAGAGGCGGGGAAACAGAGGCGGGGAATCCGATTTGGGGAATCAGAGGTGGCGAATCAAAGGCGGTGAATCAGAGATGGGGAATCAGAGGCCGGGAATCAGAGGCAGGGAATCAAACACGGGGAATCAGAGGCGGGGAATCAGAGCTGGGGAATCAGAGGCGGGGAATCAGAATTGTGGAATCAGAGATGGGGAATCAGAGATGGGGAATCAGAGGCGGGGAATCAGACGCGGGGAATCAGAGGTGGTGAATCAGAGATGTGGAATCAGAGGCGGGGAATCAGAGGCAGGGAATCAGACGCGGGGAATCAGAGGCGGGGAATCATAGCTGGCGAATCAGAGGCGGGGAATCAGAGGTGGGGAATCAGAGGCGGGGAATCAGATATTGGGAATCAGAGGTGGGGAATCAGAGGCGGGGAAACAGAGGTGGGGAATCAGATATGGGGAATCAGAGGTGGGGAATCACAGGTTGTGAATCAGAGATGGGGAATCAGAGGCGGGGAATCAGAGGCCGGTAATCAGACGCGGGGAATCAGAGGCGGGGAATCAGACATGGGAAATTAGAGGCAGGGAATCAGAGTTGGGGATTCAGAGGCGGGGAATCAGATATGGGGAAACAGAGGCGGGGAATCAGAGGCGGGGAAACAGAGGCGGGGAATCAGATATAGGGAATCAGAGGTGGGGAATCAGATATGGCGAATCAGAGGTGGCGAATCTAACGCGGTGAATCAGAGATGGGGAATCAGAGGCCGGGAATCAGAGGCAGGGAATCAAACACGGGGAATCAGAGGAGGGGAATCAGAATTGTGGAATCAGAGATGGGGAATCAGAGATGGGGAATCAGAGGCAGGGAATCAGACGCAGGGAATCAGAGGCAGGGATTCAGAGCTGGGGAATCAGAGGCGGGGAATCATAGTTGGGAATCAGAGGCGGGGAATCAGATATGGGGAAACAGAGGCGGGGAATCAGGGGCGGGGAAACGGAGGCGGGGAATCAGATATGGGGAAACAGAGGCGGGGAAGCAGTGGCGGGGAAACAGAGGCGGGGAATCAGATATGGGGAATCGGATGCGGGGAATCAGAGGCGGGAAATCAGAGCTGGGGAATCAGATATGGGGAATCAGAGGTGGGGAATCAGAGGCGTGGAAACAGAGGCGGGGAATCAGATATGGGGAATCAGAGGTGGGGAATCAGAGGCAGGTAATCAGATGTGCGGAATCAGAGATGGGGAATCAGAGGCAGGGAATCAGAGGCCTGGAATCAGATGCTGGGAATAAGAGGCCGGGAATCAGAGGTGGGGAATCAGAGGCGGGAAATGAGATATGGAGAATCAGAGGCGGGGAATCAGAGGCGGGGAAACAGAGGTGGGGAATCAGATATGGGGAATCAGAGGTGGCGAATCAAAGGCGGTGAATCAGAGATGGGGAATCAGAGGCGGGGAATCAGAGGCAGGGAATCAAACACGGGGAATCAGAGGCGGGGAATCAGAGCTGGGGAATCAGAGGCTGGGAATCAAAGTTGGGGAATCAGAGGCAGGGAATCAGATATGGGGAAACAGGGGCGGGGAATCAGAGGCGGGGAAAAAGAGGCGGGGAATCATATATGGGGAATCAGAGGCGGGGAATTAGAGTTGGGGAATCAGAGGCGGGGAATCAGAGGCGGGGAAACAGAGGCGGAGAATCAAACACGGGGAATCAGAGGTGGGGAATCAGAGGTTGGGAATCAGAGGCAGGGAATCAGAGGCGGGGAATCAGAGGCGGGGAATCAGAGGCAGGGAATCAGATGTGCTGAATCGGAGATGGGGAATCAGAGGCAGGGAATCAGAGGCGGGGAATCAGAGGCGGGGAATCAGAGGCCGGGAATCAGATATGGGGAAACAGAGGCGGGGAATCAGAGGCGGGGAAACAGTCGCTGGGAATCAGATATGGGGAATCAGAGGTGGGGAATCAAAGGTTGGGAATCAGAGGCAGGGAATCAGAGGCTTGGAATCAGATGCAGGGAATCAGATGCGGGGAATCAGAGGCGGGGAATCAGAGCTGGGGAATCAGAGGCGGGGACTTAGATATTGGGAAACAGAGGCGGGGAATCAGAGGCGGGGATACAGAGGCGGGGAATCAGATATGGGGAATCAGAGATGGGGAATCAGAGGCAGGGAATCAGATGTGCGGAATCAGAGATGGGGAATCAAAGGCAGGGAATCAGAATCAGAAGCAGGGAATCAGATGCCGGGAATCAGAGGCCAGAATCAGATTCCGGGAATAAGAGGCCGGAAATCAGAGGTGGGGAATCAGAGTCCGGGAATCAGAGATGGGGATTCAGAGGCGGGGAATGAGATATGGGGAATAAGAGGCGGGGAATCAGAGGCGGGGAAACAGAGGCGGGGAATCAGATATGGCGAATCAGAGGTGGCGAATCAAAGGCGGTGAATCAGAGATGGGGAATCAGAGGCCGGGAATCAGAGGCAGGGAATCAAACACGGGGAATCAGAGGAGGGGAATCAGAATTGGGGAATCAGAGATGGGGAATCAGAGATGGGGAATCAGAGGCAGGGAATCAGACGCGGGGAATCAGAGGTGGTGAATCAGAGATGTGGAATCAGAGGCGGGGAATCAGAGGCAGGGAATCAGACGCGGGGAATAAGAGGCGGGGAATCATAGCTGGCGAATCAGAGGCGGGGAATCAGAGGTGGGGAATCAGAGGCGGGGAATCAGATATTGGGAATCAGAGGTGGGGAATCAGAGGCGGTGAAACAGAGGCGTGGAATCAGATATGGGGTATCAGAGGTGGGGAATCAGAGGTTGTGAATCAGAGATGGGGAATCAGAGACGGGGAATCAGAGGCCGGTAATCAGACGCGGGGAATCAGAGGCGGGGAATCAGAGCTGGGAAATTAGAGGCAGGGAATCAGAGTTGGGGATTCAGAGGCGGGGAATCAGATATGGGGAAACAGAGGCGGGGAATCAGAGGCGGGCAAATAGAGGCGGGGATCAGATATGGGGAAACAGAGGCGGGGAATCAGAGGCGGGGAAACAGAGGCAGGGAATCAGATATGGGGATCAGAGGTGGGGAATCAGAGGTTGGGAATCAGAGGCTGGGAATCAGAGGCTGGGAATCAGATGCATGGAATCAGATGCGGGGAATCAGAGGCGGGGAATAAGAGCTGGGGAATCAGAGGTGGGGAATCAAAGTTGGGGAATCAGAGGCGGGGACTTAGATATGGGGAAACAGAGGCGGGGAATCAGAGGTGGGGAAACAGAGGCGGGGAATCAGATATGGGGAATCAGAGGTGGGGAATCAGAGGCAGGGAATTAGATTTGCGGAATCAGAGATGGGGAATCAGAAGCATGGAATCAGAGGCCGGGAATCAGAGGCCGGAATCAGATGCCGGGAATAAGAGGTCGGGAATCAGAGGTGGGGAATCAGAGTCCGGGAATCAGAGATGGGGAATCAGAGGCGGGGAATGAGATATGGGGAATCAGAGGCGGGGAATCAGAGGCGGGGAAACAGAGGCGAGGAATCAGATATGGGGAATCAGAGGTGGCGAATCAAAGGCGTTGAATCTGAGATGGGGAATCAGAGGCGGGGAATCAGAGGCAGGGAATCAAACACGGGGAATCAGAGGCGGGGAATCAGAGCTGGGGAATCAGAGGCGGGGAATCAGAGTTGGGGAATCAGAGGCGGGGAATCAGAGCTGGGGAATCAGAGGTGGGGATCAGAGTCGGGGAATCAGAGGCAGGGAATCAGATGTGCGGAATCAGAGATGGGGAATCAGAGGTGGGGAATCAGAGGCTGTGAATCAGAGATGGGGAATCAGAGGCGGGGAATCAGAGGCAGGAAATCAGACACGGGGATTCAGACGCTGGGAATCAGACGGGGGGAATCAAAGGCGGGGAATCAGAGCTGGGGAATCAGAGGCAGGGAATCAGAGTTGGGGATTCAGAGGCGGGGAATCAGATATGGGGAAACAGAGGAGTGGAATCAGAGGCGGGCAAACAGAGGCGGGGAATTAGATATGGGGAATCAGAGGTGGGGAATCAGAGGTGGTGAATCAGAGATGGGGAATCACAGGCGGGGAATCAGAGGCAGGGAATAGAACGCGGGGAATCAGAGGCAGGGAATCAGAGTTGGGGCATCAGAGGTTGGGAATTAGATATGGGGAAACAGAGGCGGGAAATCCGATATGGGGAATCAGAGGTGGGGAATCAGAGGCAGGGAATCAGATGTGCGGAATCAGAGAAGGGGAATCAGAGGCAGGGAATCAGAATCAGAAGCGGGGAATCAGAGGCCGGGAATCAGAGGCCGGGAATCAGATGCTGGGAATAAGAGGCCGGGAATCAGAGGTGGGGAATCAGAGTCCGGGAATCTGAGATGGGGATTCAGAGGCGGGGAATGAGATATGGAGAATCAGAGGCGGGGAATCAGAGGCGGGGAAACAGAGGTGGGGAATCAGATATGTGGAATCAGAGGTGGCGAATCAAAGGCGGTGAATCAGAGATGGGGAATCAGAGGCGGGGAATCAGAGGCAGGGAATCAAACACGGGAAATCAGAGGCGGGGAATCAGAGCTGGGGAATCAGAGGCGGGGAATCAGAGTTGGGGAATCAGAGGCAGGGAATCAGATATGGGGAAACAGGGGCAGGGAATCAGAGGCGGGGAAACAGAGGCGGGGAATCAGATATGGGGAATCAGAGGTGTGGAATCAGAGGTTGGGAATCAGAGGCAGGGAATCAGAGGCGGGGAAACAGAGGCGGGGAATCAGATATGGGGAATCAGAGGTGGCGAATCAAAGGCGGTGAAACAGAGATGGGGAATCAGGGCAGGGAATCAGAGGCAGGGAATCAAACACGGGGAATCAGAGCTGGGGAATCAGAGGCGGGGAATTAGAGTTGGGGAATCAGAGGAGGGGAATCAGAGGCGGGGAAACAGAGGCGGGGAATCAGATATGGGGAATCAGAGGTGGGGAATCAGAGGTTGGGAATCAGAGGCAGGGAATCAGAGGTGGGGAATCAGAGGCGGGGAATCAGAGGCAGGGAATCAGATGTGCGGAATCGGAGATGGGGAATCAGATGCAGGGAATCAGAGGCGGGGAATCAGAGGCCGGGAATCAGAGGCCGGGAATCAGATATGGGGAAACAGAGGTGGGGAATCAGAGGCGGGGAAACAGAGGCGGGGAATCAGATATGGGGAATCAGAGGTGGGGAATCAGAGGTTGGGAATCAGAGGCAGGGAATCAGAGGCTTGGAATCAGATGCAGGGAATCAGATGCGGGGAATCAGAGGCGGGGAATCAGAGCTGGGGAATCAGAGGTGGGGAATCAGAGTTGGGGAATCAGAGATATTGGGAAACAGAGGCGGGGAATCAGAGGCGGGGAAACAGAGGGGGGTAATCAGAGGCAGGGAATCAGATGTGCGGAATCAGAGATGGGGAATCAGAGGCAGGGAATCAGAATCAGAAGCAGGGAATCAGAGGCCGGGAATCAGAGGCCGGAATCAGATGCCGGGAATAAGAGGCCGGAAATCAGAGGTGGGGAATCAGATATGGGGAATCAGAGGTGGGGAATCAGAGGTTGTGAATCAGAGATGGGGAATCAGAGGCGGGGAATCAGAGGCCGGTAATCAGACGCGGGGAATCAGAGGCGGGGAATCAGAGGCGGGGAAACAGAGGCGGGGACTTAGATATTGGGAAACAGAGGCGGGGAATCAGAGGCGGGGAAACAGAGGCGGGGAATCAGATATGGGGAATCAGAGATGGGGAATCAGAGGCAGGGAATCAGATGTGCGGAATCAGAGATGGGGAATCAAAGGCAGGGAATCAGAATCAGAAGCAGGGAATCAGATGCCGGGAATCAGAGGCCGGAATCAGATGCCGGGAATAAGAGGCCGGAAATCAGAGTTGGGGAATCAGAGTCCCGGAATCAGAGATGGGGATTCAGAGCCGGGGAATGAGATATGGGGAATAAGAGGCGGGGAATCAGAGGCGGGGAAACAGAGGCGGGGAATCAGATATGGCGAATCAGAGGTGGCGAATCAAAGGCGGTGAATCAGAGATGGGGAATCAGAGGCCGGGAATCAGAGGCAGGGAATCAAACACGGGGAATCAGAGGAGGGGAATCAGAATTGGGGAATCAGAGATGGGGAATCAGAGATGGGGAATCAGAGATGGGGAATCAGAGGCAGGGAATCAGACGCGGGAAATCAGAGGTGGTGAATCAGAGATGTGGAATCAGAGGCGGGGATTCAGAGGCAGGGAATCAGACTCGGGGAATAAGAGGCGGGGAATCATAGCTGGCGAATCAGAGGCGGGGAATCAGAGGTGGGGAATCAGAGGCGGGGAATCAGATATTGGGAATCAGAGGTGGGGAATCAGAGGCGGTGAAACAGAGGCGGGGAATCAGATATGGGGTATCAGAGGTGGGGAATCAGAGGTTGTGAATCAGAGATGGGGAATCAGAGGCGGGGAATCAGAGGCCGGTAATCAGACGCGGGGAATCAGAGGCGGGGAATCAGAGCTGGGAAATTAGAGGCAGGGAATCAGAGTTGGGGATTCAGAGGCGGGGAATCAGATATGGGGAACAGAGGCGGGGAATCAGAGGCGGGCAAATAGAGGCGGGGATCAGATATGGTGAAACAGAGGCGGGGAATCAGAGGTGGGGAAACAGAGGCGGGGAATCAGATATGGGGATCAGAGGTGGGGAATCAGAGGTTGGGAATCAGAGGCTGGTAATCAGAGGCTGGGAATCAGATGCATGGAATCAGATGCGGGGAATCAGAGGCGGGGAATCAGAGCTGGGGAATCAGAGGTGGGGAATCAAAGTTGGGGAATCAGAGGCGGGGACTTAGATATGGGGAAACAGAGGCGGGGAATCAGAGGTGGGGAAACAGAGGCGGGGAATCAGATATGGGGAATCAGAGGTGGGGAATCAGAGGCAGGGAATCAGACGCGGGGAATCAGAGGCGGGGAATCAGAGCTGGGAAATTAGAGGCAGGGAATCAGAGTTGGGGATTCAGAGGCGGGGAATCAGATATGGGGAACAGAGGCGGGGAATCAGAGGCGGGCAAATAGAGGCGGGGATCAGATATGGGGAAACAGAGGCGGGGAATCAGAGGCGGGGAAACAGAGGCGGGGAATCAGATATGGGGATCAGAGGTGGGGAATCAGAGGTTGGGAATCAGAGGCTGGGAATCAGAGGCTGGGAATCGGATGCATGGAATCAGATGCGGGGAATCAGAGGCGGGGAATCAGAGCTGGGGAATCAGAGGTGGGGAATCAAAGTTGGGGAATCAGTTGCGGGGACTTAGATATGGGGAAACAGAGGCGGGGAATCAGAGGTGGGGAAACAGAGGCGGGGAATCAGATATGGGGAATCAGAGATGGGGAATCAGAAGCATGGAATCAGAGGCCGGGAATCAGAGGCCGGAATCAGATGCCGGGAATAAGAGGCCGGGAATCAGAGGTGGGGAATCAGAGTCCGGGAATCAGAGATGGGGAATCAGAGGCGGGGAATGAGATATGGGGAATCAGAGGCGGGGAATCAGAGGCGGGGAAACAGAGGCGAGGAATCAGATATGGGGAATCAGAGGTGGCGAATCAAAGGCGTTGAATCAGAGATCGGGAATCAGAGGCGGGGAATCAGAGGCAGGGAATCAAACACGGGGAATCAGAGGCGGGGAATCAGAGCTGGGGAATCATAGGCGGGGAATCAGAGTTGGGGAATCAGAGGCGGGGAATCAGAGCTGGAGAATCAGAGGTGGGGATCAGAGTCGGGGAATCAGAGGCAGGGAATCAGATGTGCGGAATCAGAGATGGGGAATCAGAGGTGGGGAATCAGAGGCTGTGAATCAGAGATGGGGAATCAGAGGCGGGGAATCAGAGGCAGGAAATCAGACACGGGGATTCAGAGGCTGGGAATCAGACGGGGGGAATCAAAGGCGGGGAATCAGAGCTGGGGAATCAGAGGCAGGGAATCAGAGTTGGGGATTCAGAGGCGGGGAATCAGATATGGGGAAACAGAGGCGGGGAATCAGAGCTGGGGAATCAGAGGCAGGGAATCAGAGTTGGGGATTCAGAGGCGGGGAATCAGATATGGGGAAACAGAGGCGGGGAATCAGAGGCGGGCAAACAGAGGCGGGGAATTAGATATGGTGAATCAGAGGTGGGGAATCAGAGGTGGTGAATCAGAGATGGGGAATCACAGGCGGGGAATCAGAGGCAGGGAATAGAACGCGGGGAATCAGAGGCAGGGAATCAGAGTTGGGGCATCAGAGGTTGGGAATTAGATATGGGGAAACAGAGGCGGGAAATCCGATATGGGGAATCAGAGGTGGGGAATCAGAGGCAGGGAATCAGATGTGCGGAATCAGAGATGGGGAATCAGAGGCAGGGAATCAGAATCAGAAGCGGGGAACCAGAGGCCGGGAATCAGAGGCCGGGAATCAGATGCTGGGAATAAGAGGCCGGGAATCAGAGGTGGGGAATCAGAGGCGGGGAATGAGATATGGAGAAGCAGAGGCGGGGAATCAGAGGCGGGGAAACAGAGGTGGGGAATCAGATATGTGGAATCAGAGGTGGCGAATCAAAGGCGGTGAATCAGAGATGGGGAATCAGAGGCGGGGAATCAGAGCTGGGGAATCAGAGGCGGGGAATCAGAATTGGGGAATCAGAGGCAGGGAATCAGATATGGGGAAACAGGGGCAGGGAATCAGAGGCGGGGAAACAGAGGCGGGGAATCAGATATGGGGAATCAGAGGTGTGGAATCAGAGGTTGGGAATCAGATATGGGGAATCAGAGATGGGGAATCAGAGGCAGGGAATCAGATGTGCGGAATCAGAGATGGGGAATCAAAGGCGGTGAAACAGAGATGGTGAATCAGAGCAGGGAATCAGAGGCAGGGAATCAAACACGGGGAATCAGAGCTGGGGAATCAGAGGCGGGGAATTAGAGTTGGGGAATCAGAGGAGGGGAATCAGAGGCAGGGAATCAGATGTGCGGAATCAGAGATGGGGAATCAGAGGTGGGGAATCAGAGGCTGTGAATCAGAGATGGGGAATCAGAGGTGGGGAATCAGAGGCAGGGAATCAGATGTGCGGAATCAGAGATGGGGAATCAGAGGCAGGGAATCAGAATCAGAAGCGGGGAACCAGAGGCCGGGAATCAGAGGCCGGGAATCAGATGCTGGGAATAAGAGGCCGGGAATCAGAGGTGGGGAATCAGAGTCCGGGAATCAGAGATGGGGATTCAGAGGCGGGGAATGAGATATGGAGAATCAGAGGCGGGGAATCAGAGGCGGGGAAACAGAGGTGGGGAATCAGATATGTGGAATCAGAGGTGGCGAATCAAAGGCGGTGAATCAGAGTTGGGGAATCAGAGGAGGGGAATCAGAGGCGGGGAAACAGAGGCGGGGAATCAGATATGGGGAATCAGAGGTGGGGAATCAGAGGTTGGGAATCAGAGGCAGGGAATCAGAGGTGGGGAATCAGAGGCGGGGAATCAGAGGCAGGGAATCAGATGTGCGGAATCGGAGATGGGGAATCAGAGGCAGGGAATCAGTGGAGGGGAATCAGAGGCGGGGAATCAGAGGCCGGGAATCAGATATGGGGAAACAGAGGTGGGGAATCAGAGGCGGGGAAACAGAGGCGGGGAATCAGAGGTGGGGAATCAGAGTTGGGGAATCAGAGGCGGGGACTTAGATATTGGGAAACAGAGGCGGGGAATCAGAGGCGGGGAAACAGAGGGGGGTAATCAGAGGCAGGGAATCAGATGTGCGGAATCAGAGATGGGGAATCAGAGGCAGGGAATCAGAATCAGAAGCAGGGAATCAGAGGCCGGGAATCAGAGGCCGGAATCAGATGCCGGGAATAAGAGGCCGGGAATCAGAGGTGGGGAATCAGATATGGGGAATCAGAGGTGGGGAATCAGAGGTTGTGAATCAGAGATGGGGAATCAGAGGCGGGGAATCAGAGGCCGGTAATCAGACGCGGGGAATGAGAGGCGGGGAATCAGAGGCGGGGAAACAGAGGCGGGGAATCAGATTTGGGGAATCAGAGGTGGCGAATCAAAGGCGGTGAATCAGAGATGGGGAATCAGAGGTCGGGAATCGGAGGCAGGGAATCAAACACGGGGAATCAGAGGAGGGGAATCAGAGCTGGGGAATCAGAGGCGGGGAATCAGAGTTGGGGAATCAGAGGCTGGGAATCAGATGCATGGAATCAGATGCGGGGAATCAGAGGCGGGGAATCAGAGCTGGGGAATCAGAGGTGGGGAATCAAAGTTGGGGAATCAGAGGCGGGGACTTAGATATGGGGAAACAGAGGCGGGGAATCAGAGGTGGGGAAACAGAGGCGGGGAATCAGATATGGGGAATCATAGGTGGGGAATCAGAGGCAGGGAATTAGATTTGCGGAATCAGAGATGGGGAATCAGAAGCATGGAATCAGAGGCCGGGAATCAGAGGCCGGAATCAGATGCCGGGAATAGGAGGCCGGGAATCAGAGGTGGGGAATCAGAGTCCGGGAATCAGAGATGGGGAATCAGAGGCGGGGAATGAGATATGGGGAATCAGAGGCGGGGAATCAGAGGCGGGGAAACAGAGGCGAGGAATCAGATATGGGAATCAGAGGTGGCGAATCAAAGGCGTTGAATCAAAGATGGGGAATCAGAGGCGGGGAATCAGAGGCAGGGAATCAAACACGGGGAATCAGAGGCGGGGAATCAGAGCTGGGGAATCAGAGGCGGGGAATCAGAGTTGGGGAATCAGAGGCGGGGAATCAGAGCTGGGGAATCAGAGGTGGGGATCAGAGTCGGGGAATCAGAGGCAGGGAATCAGATGTGCGGAATCAGAGATGGGGAATCAGAGGTGGGGAATCAGAGGCTGTGAATCAGAGATGGGGAATCAGAGGCGGGGAATCAGAGGCAGGAAATCAGACACGGGGATTCAGAGGCTGGGAATCAGACGGGGGGAATCAAAGGCGGGGAATCAGAGCTGGGGAATCAGAGGCAGGGAATCAGAGTAGGGGATTCAGAGGCGGGGAATCAGATATGGGGAAACAGAGGCGGGGAATCAGAGGCGGGCAAACAGAGGCGGGGAATTAGATATGGGGAATCAGAGGTGGGGAATCAGAGGTGGTGAATCAGAGATGGGGAATCACAGGCGGGGAATCAGAGGCAGGGAATAGAACGCGGGGAATCAGAGGCAGGGAATCAGAGTTGGGGCATCAGAGGTTGGGAATTAGATATGGGGAAACAGAGGCGGGAAATCCGATATGGGGAATCAGAGGTGGGGAATCAGAGGCAGGGAATCAGATGTGCGGAATCAGAGATGATGAATCAGAGGCAGGGAATCAGAATCAGAAGCGGGGAATCAGAGGCCGGGAATCAGAGGCCGGGAATCAGATGCTGGGAATAAGAGGCCGGGAATCAGAGGTGGGGAATCAGAGTCCGGGAATCAGAGATGGGGATTCAGAGGCGGGGAATGAGATATGGAGAATCAGAGGCGGGGAATCAGAGGCGGGGAAACAGAGGTGGGGAATCAGATATGTGGAATCAGAGGTGGCGAATCAAAGGCGGTGAATCAGAGATGGGGAATCAGAGGCGGGGAATCAGAGCTGGGGAATCAGAGGCGGGGAATCAGAGTTGGGGAATCAGAGGCAGGGAATCAGATATGGGGAAACAGGGGCAGGGAATCAGAGGTGGGGAAACAGAGGCGGGGAATCAGACATGGGGAATCAGAGGTGTGGAATCAGAGGTTGGGAATCAGAGGCAGGGAATCAGAGGCGGGGAAACAGAGGCGGGGAATTAGATATGGGGAATCAGAGGTGGCGAATCAAAGGCGGTGAAACAGAGATGGTGAATCAGAGCAGGGAATCAGAGGCAGGGAATCAAACACGGGGAATCAGAGCTGGGGAATCAGAGGCGGGGAATTAGAGTTGGGGAATCAGAGGAGGGGAATCAGAGGCGGGGAAACAGAGGCGGGGAATCAGATATGGGGAATCAGAGGTGGGGAATCAGAGGTTGGGAATCAGAGGCAGGGAATCAGAGGTGGGGAATCAGAGGCGGGGAATCAGAGGCAGGGAATCAGATGTGCGGAATCGGAGATGGGGAATCAGAGGCAGGGAATCAGAGGCGGGAATTCAGAGGCGGGGAATCAGAGGCCGGGAATCAGATATGGGGAAACAGAGGTGGGGAATCAGAGGCGGGGAAACAGAGGCGGGGAATCAGATATGGGGAATCAGAGGTGGGGTATCAGAGGTTGGGAATCAGAGGCAGGGAATCAGAGGCTTGGAATCAGATGCAGGGAATCAGATGCGGGGAATCAGAGGCGGGGAATCAGAGCTGGGGAATCAGAGGTGGGGAATCAGAGTTGGGGAATCAGAGGCGGGGACTTAGATATTGGGAAACAGAGGCGGGGAATCAGAGGCGGGGAAACAGAGGGGGGGTAATCAGAGGCAGGGAATCAGATGTGCGGAATCAGAGATGGGGAATCAGAGGCAGGGAATCAGAATCAGAAGCAGGGAATCAGAGGCCGGGAATCAGAGGCCGGAATCAGATGCCGGGAATAAGAGGCCGGGAATCAGAGGTGGGGAATCAGATATGGGGAATCAGAGGTGTGGAATCAGAGGTTGTGAATCAGAGATGGGGAATCAGAGGCGGGGAATCAGAGGTCGGTAATCAGACGCGGGGAATCAGAAGCGGGGAATCAGAGGCGGGGAAACAGAGGCGGGGAATCAGATTTGGGGAATCAGAGGTGGCGAATCAAAGGCGGTGAATCAGAGATGGGGAATCAGAGGCCGGGAATCGGAGGCAGGGAATCAAACACGGGGAATCAGAGGAGGGGAATCAGAGCTGGGGAATCAGAGGCGGGGAATCAGAGTTGGGGAATCAGAGGCGGGGAATCAGATGCAGGGAATCAATATGGGAAATCAGAGGCGGGGAAACAGAGGTGGGGAATCAGATATGGGGAATCAGAGATGTGGAATCAGAGGCAGGGAATCAGATGTGCGGAATCAGAGATGGGGAATCAAAGGCAGGGAATCAGAATCAGAAGCAGGGAATCAGATGCCGGGAATCAGAGGCCGGAATCAGATGCCGGGAATAAGAGGCCGGAAATCAGAGGTGGGGAATCAGAGTCCGGGAATCAGAGATGGGGATTCAGAGGCGGGGAATGAGATATGGGGAATAAGAGGCGGGGAATCAGAGGCGGGGAAACAGAGGCGGGGAATCAGATATGGCGAATCAGAGGTGGCGAATAAAAGGCGGTGAATCAGAGATGGGGAATCAGAGGACGGGAATCAGAGGCAGGGAATCAAACACGGGGAATCAGAGGAGGGGAATCAGAATTGGGGAATCAGAGATGGGGAATCAGAGATGGGGAATCAGAGGCAGGGAATCAGACGCGGGGAATCAGAGGTGGTGAATCAGAGATGTGGAATCAGAGGAGGGGAATCAGAGGCAGGGAATCAGACGCGGGGAATAAGAGGCGGGGAATCATAGCTGGCGAATCAGAGGCGGGGAATCAGAGGTGGGGAATCAGAGGCGGGGAATCAGAGGCAGGGAATCAGATGTGCGGAATCGGAGATGGGGAATCAGAGGCAGGGAATCAGAGGCGGGGAATCAGAGGCGGGGAATCAGAGGCCGGGAATCAGATATGGGGAAACAGAGGTGGGGAATCAGAGGCGGGGAAACAGAGGCGGGGAATCAGATATGGGGAATCAGAGGTGGGGTATCAGAGGTTGGGAATCAGAAGCAGGGAATCAGAGGCTTGGAATCAGATGCAGGGAATCAGATGCAGGGAATCAGAGGCGGGGAATCAGAGCTGGGGAATCAGAGGTGGGGAATCAGAGTTGGGGAATCAGAGGCGGGGACTTAGATATTGGGAAACAGAGGCGGGGAATCAGAGGCGGGGAAACAGAGGGGGGTAATCAGAGGCAGGGAATCAGATGTGCGGAATCAGAGATGGGGAATCAGAGGCAGGGAATCAGAATCAGAAGCAGGGAATCAGAGGCCGGGAATCAGAGGCCGGAATCAGATGCCGGGAATAAGAGGCCGGGAATCAGAGGTGGGGAATCAGATATGGGGAATCAGAGGTGGGGAATCAGAGGTTGTGAATCAGAGATGGGGAATCAGAGGCGGGGAATCAGAGGCCGGTAATCAGACGCGGGGAATCAGAAGCGGGGAATCAGAGGCGGGGAAACAGAGGCGGGGAATCAGATTTGGGGAATCAGAGGTGGCGAATCAAAGGCGGTGAATCAGAGGTGGGGAATCAGAGTCCGGGAATCAGAGATGGGGATTCAGAGGCGGGGAATGAGATATGGGGAATAAGAGGCGGGGAATCAGAGGCGGGGAAACAGAGGCGGGGAATCAGATATGGCGAATCAGAGGTGGCGAATAAAAGGCGGTGAATCAGAGATGGGGAATCAGAGGACGGGAATCAGAGGCAGGGAATCAAACACGGGGAATCAGAGGAGGGGAATCAGAATTGGGGAATCAGAGATGGGGAATCAGAGATGGGGAATCAGAGGCAGGGAATCAGACGCGGGGAATCAGAGGTGGTGAATCAGAGATGTGGAATCAGAGGAGGGGAATCAGAGGCAGGGAATCAGACGCGGGGAATAAGAGGCGGGGAATCATAGCTGGCGAATCAGAGGCGGGGAATCAGAGGTGGGGAATCAGAGGCGGGGAATCAGATATTGGGAATCAGAGGTGGGGAATCAGAGGCGGTGAAACAGAGGCGGGGAATCAGATATGGGGTATCAGAGGTGGGGAATCAGAGGTTGTGAATCAGAGATGGGGAATCAGAGGCGGGGAATCAGAGGCCGGTAATCAGACGCGGGGAATCAGAGGCGGGGAATCAGAGCTGGGAAATTAGAGGCAGGGAATCAGAGTTGGGGATTCAGAGGCGGGGAATCAGATATGGGGAAACAGAGGCGGGGAATCAGAGGCGGGCAAATAGAGGCGGGGATCAGATATGGGGAAACAGAGGCGGGGAATCAGAGGCGGGGAAACAGAGGCGGGGAATCAGATATGGGGATCAGAGGTGGGGAATCAGAGGTTGGGAATCAGAGGCTGGGAATCAGAGGCTGGGACTCAAATGCATGGAATCAGATGCGGGGAATCAGAGGCGGGGAATCAGAGCTGGGGAATCAGAGGTGGGGAATCAAAGTTGGGGAATCAGAGGCGGGGACTTAGATATGGGGAAACAGAGGCGGGGAATAAGAGGTGGGGAAACAGAGGCGGGGAATCAGAGGTGGGGAAACAGAGGCGGGGAATCAGATATGGGGAATCATAGGTGGGGAGTCAGAGGCAGGGAATTAGATTTGCGGAATCAGAGATGGGGAATCAGAAGCATGGAATCAGAGGCCGGGAATCAGAGGCCGGAATCAGATGCCGGGAATAAGAGGCCGGGAATCAGAGGTGGGGAATCAGAGTCCGGGAATCAGAGATGGGGAATCAGAGGCGGGGAATGAGATATGGGGAATCAGAGGCGGGGAATCAGAGGCGGGGAAACAGAGGCGAGGAATCAGATATGGGAATCAGAGGTGGCGAATCAAAGGCGTTGAATCAGAGATGGGGAATCAGAGGCGGGGAATCAGAGGCAGGGAATCAAACACGGGGAATCAGAGGCGGGGAATCAGAGCTGGGGAATCAGAGGCGGGGAATCAGAGTTGGGGAATCAGAGGCGGGGAATCAGAGCTGGGGAATCAGAGGTGGGGATCAGAGTCGGGGAATCAGAGGCAGGGAATCAGATGTGCGGAATCAGAGATGGGGAATCAGAGGTGGGGAATCAGAGGCTGTGAATCAGAGATGGGGAATCAGAGGCGGGGAATCAGAGGCAGGAAATCAGACACGGGGATTCAGAGGCTGGGAATCAGACGGGGGGAATCAAAGGCGGGGAATCAGAGCTGGGGAATCAGAGGCAGGGAATCAGAGTTGGGTATTCAGAGGCAGGGAATCAGATATGGGGAAACAGAGGCGGGGAATCAGAGGCGGGCAAACAGAGGCGGGGAATTAGATATGGGGAATCAGAGGTGGGGAATCAGAGGTGGTGAATCAGAGATGGGGAATCACAGGCGGGGAATCAGAGGCAGGGAATAGAACGCGGGGAATCAGAGGCAGGGAATCAGAGTTGGGGCATCAGAGGTTGGGAATTAGATATGGGGAAACAGAGGCGGGAATTCCGATATGGGGAATCAGAGGTGGGGAATCAGAGGCAGGGAATCAGATGTGCCTAATCAGAGATGGGGAATCAGAGGCAGGGAATCAGAATCAGAAGCGGGGAATCAGAGGCCGGGAATCAGAGGCCGGGAATCAGATGCTGGGAATAAGAGGCCGGGAATCAGAGGTGGGGAATCAGAGTCCGGGAATCAGAGATGGGGATTCAGAGGCGGGGAATGAGATATGGAGAATCAGAGGCGGAGAATCAGAGGCGGGGAAACAGAGGTGGGGAATCAGATATGTGGAATCAGAGGTGGCGAATCAAAGGCGGTGAATCAGAGATGGGGAATGAGGGGCGGGGAATCAGAGGCAGGGAATCAAACACGGGAAATCAGAGGCGGGGAATCAGAGTTGGGGAATCAGAGGCAGGGAATCAGATATGGGGAAACAGGGGCAGGGAATCAGAGGCGGGGAAACAGAGGCGGGGAATCAGATATGGGGAATCAGAGGTGTGGAATCAGAGGTTGGGAATCAGAGGCAGGGAATCAGAGTCGGGGAAACAGAGGCGGGGAATCAGATATGGGGAATCAGAGGTGGCGAATCAAAGGCGGTGAAACAGATGGGGAATCAGGGCAGGGAATCAGAGGCAGGGAATCAAACACGGGGAATCAGAGCTGCGGAATCAGAGGCGGGGAACTAGAGTTGGGGAATCAGAGGAGGGGAATCAGAGGCGGGGAAGCAGAGGCGGGGAATCAGATATGGGGAATCAGAGGTGGGGAATCAGAGGTTGGGAATCAGAGGCAGGGAATCAGAGGTGGGGAATCAGAGGCGGGGAATCAGAGGCAGGGAATCAGATGTGCGGAATCGGAGATGGGGAATCAGAGGCAGGGAATCAGAGGCGGGGAATCAGAGGTGGGGAATCAGAGGCCGGGAATCAGATATGGGGAAACAGAGGTGGGGAATCAGAGGCGGGGAAACAGAGGCGGGGAATCAGATATGGGGAATCAGAGGTGGGGAATCAGAGGTTGGGAATCAGAGGCAGGGAATCAGAGGCTTGGAATCAGATGCAGGGAATCAGATGCGGGGAATCAGAGGCGGGGAATCAGAGCTGCGGAATCAGAGGTGGGGAATCAGAGTTGGGGAATCAGAGGCGGGGACTTAGATATTGGGAAACAGAGGCGGGGAATCAGAGGCGGGGAAACAGAGGGGGGTAATCAGAGGCAGGGAATCAGATGTGCGGAATCAGAGATGGGGAATCAGAGGCAGGGAATCAGAATCAGAAGCAGGGAATCAGAGGCCGGGAATCAGAGGCCGGAATCAGATGCCGGGAATAAGAGGCCGGGAATCAGAGGTGGGGAATCAGATATGGGGAATCAGAGGTGGGGAATCAGAGGTTGTGAATCAGAGATGGGGAATCAGAGGCGGGGAATCAGAGGCCGGTAATCAGACGCGGGGAATCTGAGGCGGGGAATCAGAGGCGGGGAAACAGAGGCGGGGAATCCGATTTGGGGAATCAGAGGTGGCGAATCAAAGGCGGTGAATCAGAGATGGGGAATCAGAGGCCGGGAATCAGAGGCAGGGAATCAAACACGGGGAATCAGAGGCGGGGAATCAGAGCTGGGGAATCAGAGGCGGGGAATCAGAATTGGGGAATCAGAGATGGGGAATCAGAGATGGGGAATCAGAGGCGGGGAATCAGACGCGGGGAATCAGAGGTGGTGAATCAGAGATGTGGAATCAGAGGCGGGGAATCAGAGGCAGGGAATCAGACGCGGGGAATCAGAGGCGGGGAATCATAGCTGGCGAATCAGAGGCGGGGAATCAGAGGTGGGGAATCAGAGGCGGGGAATCAGATATTGGGAATCAGAGGTGGGGAATCAGAGGCGGGGAAACAGAGGTGGGGAATCAGATATGGGGAATCAGAGGTGGGGAATCACAGGTTGTGAATCAGAGATGGGGAATCAGAGGCGGGGAATCAGAGGCCGGTAATCAGACGCGGGGAATCAGAGGCGGGGAATCAGACATGGGAAATTAGAGGCAGGGAATCAGAGTTGGGGATTCAGAGGCGGGGAATCAGATATGGGGAAACAGAGGCGGGGAATCAGAGGCGGGGAAACAGAGGCGGGGAATCAGATATAGGGAATCAGAGGTGGGGAATCAGATATGGCGAATCAGAGGTGGCGAATCTAACGCGGTGAATCAGAGATGGGGAATCAGAGGCCGGGAATCAGAGGCAGGGAATCAAACACGGGGAATCAGAGGAGGGGAATCAGAATTGGGGAATCAGAGATGGGGAATCAGAGATGGGGAATCAGAGGCAGGGAATCAGACGCAGGGAATCAGAGGCAGGGATTCAGAGCTGGGGAATCAGAGGCGGGGAATCATAGTTGGGAATCAGAGGCGGGGAATCAGATATGGGGAAACAGAGGCGGGGAATCAGGGGCGGGGAAACGGAGGCGGGGAATCAGATATGGGGAAACAGAGGCGGGGAAGCAGTGGCGGGGAAACAGAGGCGGGGAATCAGATATGGGGAATCGGATGCGGGGAATCAGAGGCGGGAAATCAGAGCTGGGGAATCAGATATGGGGAATCAGAGGTGGGGAATCAGAGGCGTGGAAACAGAGGCGGGGAATCAGATATGGGGAATCAGAGGTGGGGAATCAGAGGCAGGTAATCAGATGTGCGGAATCAGAGATGGGGAATCAGAGGCAGGGAATCAGAGGCCTGGAATCAGATGCTGGGAATAAGAGGCCGGGAATCAGAGGTGGGGAATCAGAGGCGGGAAATGAGATATGGAGAATCAGAGGCGGGGAATCAGAGGCGGGGAAACAGAGGTGGGGAATCAGATATGGGGAATCAGAGGTGGCGAATCAAAGGCGGTGAATCAGAGATGGGGAATCAGAGGCGGGGAATCAGAGGCAGGGAATCAAACACGGGGAATCAGAGGCGGGGAATCAGAGCTGGGGAATCAGAGGCTGGGAATCAAAGTTGGGGAATCAGAGGCAGGGAATCAGATATGGGGAAACAGGGGCGGGGAATCAGAGGCGGGGAAAAAGAGGCGGGGAATCATATATGGGGAATCAGAGGCGGGGAATTAGAGTTGGGGAATCAGAGGCGGGGAATCAGAGGCGGGGAAACAGAGGCGGAGAATCAAACACGGGGAATCAGAGGTGGGGAATCAGAGGTTGGGAATCAGAGGCAGGGAATCAGAGGCGGGGAATCAGAGGCGGGGAATCAGAGGCAGGGAATCAGATGTGCTGAATCGGAGATGGGGAATCAGAGGCAGGGAATCAGAGGCGGGGAATCAGAGGCGGGGAATCAGAGGCCGGGAATCAGATATGGAGAAACAGAGGCGGGGAATCAGAGGCGGGGAAACAGTCGCTGGGAATCAGATATGGGGAATCAGAGGTGGGGAATCAAAGGTTGGGAATCAGAGGCAGGGAATCAGAGGCTTGGAATCAGATGCAGGGAATCAGATGCGGGGAATCAGAGTCCGGGAATCAGAGATGGGGATTCAGAGGCGGGGAATGAGATATGGGGAATAAGAGGCGGGGAATCAGAGGCGGGGAAACAGAGGCGGGGAATCAGATATGGCGAATCAGAGGTGGCGAATAAAAGGCGGTGAATCAGAGATGGGGAATCAGAGGACGGGAATCAGAGGCAGGGAATCAAACACGGGGAATCAGAGGAGGGGAATCAGAATTGGGGAATCAGAGATGGGGAATCAGAGATGGGGAATCAGAGGCAGGGAATCAGACGCGGGGAATCAGAGGTGGTGAATCAGAGATGTGGAATCAGAGGAGGGGAATCAGAGGCAGGGAATCAGACGCGGGGAATAAGAGGCGGGGAATCATAGCTGGCGAATCAGAGGCGGGGAATCAGATATTGGGAATCAGAGGTGGGGAATCAGAGGCGGTGAAACAGAGGCGGGGAATCAGATATGGGGTATCAGAGGTGGGGAATCAGAGGTTGTGAATCAGAGATGGGGAATCAGAGGCGGGGAATCAGAGGCCGGTAATCAGACGCGGGGAATCAGAGGCGGGGAATCAGAGCTGGGAAATTAGAGGCAGGGAATCAGAGTTGGGGATTCAGAGGCGGGGAATCAGATATGGGGAAACAGAGGCGGGGAATCAGAGGCGGGCAAATAGAGGCGGGGATCAGATATGGGGAAACAGAGGCGGGGAATCAGAGGCGGGGAAACAGAGGCGGGGAATCAGATATGGGGATCAGAGGTGGGGAATCAGAGGTTGGGAATCAGAGGCTGGGAATCAGAGGCTGGGACTCAAATGCATGGAATCAGATGCGGGGAATCAGAGGCGGGGAATCAGAGCTGGGGAATCAGAGGTGGGGAATCAAAGTTGGGGAATCAGAGGCGGGGACTTAGATATGGGGAAACAGAGGCGGGGAATCAGAGGTGGGGAAACAGAGGCGGGGAATCAGAGGTGGGGAAACAGAGGCGGGGAATCAGATATGGGGAATCATAGGTGGGGAGTCAGAGGCAGGGAATTAGATTTGCGGAATCAGAGATGGGGAATCAGAAGCATGGAATCAGAGGCCGGGAATCAGAGGCCGGAATCAGATGCCGGGAATAAGAGGCCGGGAATCAGAGGTGGGGAATCAGAGTCCGGGAATCAGAGATGGGGAATCAGAGGCGGGGAATGAGATATGGGGAATCAGAGGCGGGGAATCAGAGGCGGGGAAACAGAGGCGAGGAATCAGATATGGGAATCAGAGGTGGCGAATCAAAGGCGTTGAATCAGAGATGGGGAATCAGAGGCGGGGAATCAGAGGCAGGGAATCAAACACGGGGAATCAGAGGCGGGGAATCAGAGCTGGGGAATCAGAGGCGGGGAATCAGAGTTGGGGAATCAGAGGCGGGGAATCAGAGCTGGGGAATCAGAGGTGGGGATCAGAGTCGGGGAATCAGAGGCAGGGAATCAGATGTGCGGAATCAGAGATGGGGAATCAGAGGTGGGGAATCAGAGGCTGTGAATCAGAGATGGGGAATCAGAGGCGGGGAATCAGAGGCAGGAAATCAGACACGGGGATTCAGAGGCTGGGAATCAGACGGGGGGAATCAAAGGCGGGGAATCAGAGCTGGGGAATCAGAGGCAGGGAATCAGAGTTGGGTATTCAGAGGCAGGGAATCAGATATGGGGAAACAGAGGCGGGGAATCAGAGGCGGGCAAACAGAGGCGGGGAATTAGATATGGGGAATCAGAGGTGGGGAATCAGAGGTGGTGAATCAGAGATGGGGAATCACAGGCGGGGAATCAGAGGCAGGGAATAGAACGCGGGGAATCAGAGGCAGGGAATCAGAGTTGGGGCATCAGAGGTTGGGAATTAGATATGGGGAAACAGAGGCGGGAATTCCGATATGGGGAATCAGAGGTGGGGAATCAGAGGCAGGGAATCAGATGTGCCTAATCAGAGATGGGGAATCAGAGGCAGGGAATCAGAATCAGAAGCGGGGAATCAGAGGCCGGGAATCAGAGGCCGGGAATCAGATGCTGGGAATAAGAGGCCGGGAATCAGAGGTGGGGAATCAGAGTCCGGGAATCAGAGATGGGGATTCAGAGGCGGGGAATGAGATATGGAGAATCAGAGGCGGAGAATCAGAGGCGGGGAAACAGAGGTGGGGAATCAGATATGTGGAATCAGAGGTGGCGAATCAAAGGCGGTGAATCAGAGATGGGGAATGAGGGGCGGGGAATCAGAGGCAGGGAATCAAACACGGGAAATCAGAGGCGGGGAATCAGAGTTGGGGAATCAGAGGCAGGGAATCAGATATGGGGAAACAGGGGCAGGGAATCAGAGGCGGGGAAACAGAGGCGGGGAATCAGATATGGGGAATCAGAGGTGTGGAATCAGAGGTTGGGAATCAGAGGCAGGGAATCAGAGTCGGGGAAACAGAGGCGGGGAATCAGATATGGGGAATCAGAGGTGGCGAATCAAAGGCGGTGAAACAGATGGGGAATCAGGGCAGGGAATCAGAGGCAGGGAATCAAACACGGGGAATCAGAGCTGCGGAATCAGAGGCGGGGAACTAGAGTTGGGGAATCAGAGGAGGGGAATCAGAGGCGGGGAAGCAGAGGCGGGGAATCAGATATGGGGAATCAGAGGTGGGGAATCAGAGGTTGGGAATCAGAGGCAGGGAATCAGAGGTGGGGAATCAGAGGCGGGGAATCAGAGGCAGGGAATCAGATGTGCGGAATCGGAGATGGGGAATCAGAGGCAGGGAATCAGAGGCGGGGAATCAGAGGTGGGGAATCAGAGGCCGGGAATCAGATATGGGGAAACAGAGGTGGGGAATCAGAGGCGGGGAAACAGAGGCGGGGAATCAGATATGGGGAATCAGAGGTGGGGAATCAGAGGTTGGGAATCAGAGGCAGGGAATCAGAGGCTTGGAATCAGATGCAGGGAATCAGATGCGGGGAATCAGAGGCGGGGAATCAGAGCTGCGGAATCAGAGGTGGGGAATCAGAGTTGGGGAATCAGAGGCGGGGACTTAGATATTGGGAAACAGAGGCGGGGAATCAGAGGCGGGGAAACAGAGGGGGGTAATCAGAGGCAGGGAATCAGATGTGCGGAATCAGAGATGGGGAATCAGAGGCAGGGAATCAGAATCAGAAGCAGGGAATCAGAGGCCGGGAATCAGAGGCCGGAATCAGATGCCGGGAATAAGAGGCCGGGAATCAGAGGTGGGGAATCAGATATGGGGAATCAGAGGTGGGGAATCAGAGGTTGTGAATCAGAGATGGGGAATCAGAGGCGGGGAATCAGAGGCCGGTAATCAGACGCGGGGAATCTGAGGCGGGGAATCAGAGGCGGGGAAACAGAGGCGGGGAATCCGATTTGGGGAATCAGAGGTGGCGAATCAAAGGCGGTGAATCAGAGATGGGGAATCAGAGGCCGGGAATCAGAGGCAGGGAATCAAACACGGGGAATCAGAGGCGGGGAATCAGAGCTGGGGAATCAGAGGCGGGGAATCAGAATTGGGGAATCAGAGATGGGGAATCAGAGATGGGGAATCAGAGGCGGGGAATCAGACGCGGGGAATCAGAGGTGGTGAATCAGAGATGTGGAATCAGAGGCGGGGAATCAGAGGCAGGGAATCAGACGCGGGGAATCAGAGGCGGGGAATCATAGCTGGCGAATCAGAGGCGGGGAATCAGAGGTGGGGAATCAGAGGCGGGGAATCAGATATTGGGAATCAGAGGTGGGGAATCAGAGGCGGGGAAACAGAGGTGGGGAATCAGATATGGGGAATCAGAGGTGGGGAATCACAGGTTGTGAATCAGAGATGGGGAATCAGAGGCGGGGAATCAGAGGCCGGTAATCAGACGCGGGGAATCAGAGGCGGGGAATCAGACATGGGAAATTAGAGGCAGGGAATCAGAGTTGGGGATTCAGAGGCGGGGAATCAGATATGGGGAAACAGAGGCGGGGAATCAGAGGCGGGGAAACAGAGGCGGGGAATCAGATATAGGGAATCAGAGGTGGGGAATCAGATATGGCGAATCAGAGGTGGCGAATCTAACGCGGTGAATCAGAGATGGGGAATCAGAGGCCGGGAATCAGAGGCAGGGAATCAAACACGGGGAATCAGAGGAGGGGAATCAGAATTGGGGAATCAGAGATGGGGAATCAGAGATGGGGAATCAGAGGCAGGGAATCAGACGCAGGGAATCAGAGGCAGGGATTCAGAGCTGGGGAATCAGAGGCGGGGAATCATAGTTGGGAATCAGAGGCGGGGAATCAGATATGGGGAAACAGAGGCGGGGAATCAGGGGCGGGGAAACGGAGGCGGGGAATCAGATATGGGGAAACAGAGGCGGGGAAGCAGTGGCGGGGAAACAGAGGCGGGGAATCAGATATGGGGAATCGGATGCGGGGAATCAGAGGCGGGAAATCAGAGCTGGGGAATCAGATATGGGGAATCAGAGGTGGGGAATCAGAGGCGTGGAAACAGAGGCGGGGAATCAGATATGGGGAATCAGAGGTGGGGAATCAGAATCAGAAGCAGGGAATCAGAGGCCGGGAATCAGAGGCCGGAATCAGATGCCGGGAATAAGAGGCCGGGAATCAGAGGTGGGGAATCAGATATGGGGAATCAGAGGTGGGGAATCAGAGGTTGTGAATCAGAGATGGGGAATCAGAGGCGGGGAATCAGAGGCCGGTAATCAGACGCGGGGAATCTGAGGCGGGGAATCAGAGGCGGGGAAACAGAGGCGGGGAATCCGATTTGGGGAATCAGAGGTGGCGAATCAAAGGCGGTGAATCAGAGATGGGGAATCAGAGGCCGGGAATCAGAGGCAGGGAATCAAACACGGGGAATCAGAGGCGGGGAATCAGAGCTGGGGAATCAGAGGCGGGGAATCAGAATTGGGGAATCAGAGATGGGGAATCAGAGATGGGGAATCAGAGGCGGGGAATCAGACGCGGGGAATCAGAGGTGGTGAATCAGAGATGTGGAATCAGAGGCGGGGAATCAGAGGCAGGGAATCAGACGCGGGGAATCAGAGGCGGGGAATCATAGCTGGCGAATCAGAGGCGGGGAATCAGAGGTGGGGAATCAGAGGCGGGGAATCAGATATTGGGAATCAGAGGTGGGGAATCAGAGGCGGGGAAACAGAGGTGGGGAATCAGATATGGGGAATCAGAGGTGGGGAATCACAGGTTGTGAATCAGAGATGGGGAATCAGAGGCGGGGAATCAGAGGCCGGTAATCAGACGCGGGGAATCAGAGGCGGGGAATCAGACATGGGAAATTAGAGGCAGGGAATCAGAGTTGGGGATTCAGAGGCGGGGAATCAGATATGGGGAAACAGAGGCGGGGAATCAGAGGCGGGGAAACAGAGGCGGGGAATCAGATATAGGGAATCAGAGGTGGGGAATCAGATATGGCGAATCAGAGGTGGCGAATCTAACGCGGTGAATCAGAGATGGGGAATCAGAGGCCGGGAATCAGAGGCAGGGAATCAAACACGGGGAATCAGAGGAGGGGTATCAGAATTGGGGAATCAGAGATGGGGAATCAGAGATGGGGAATCAGAGGCAGGGAATCAGACGCAGGGAATCAGAGGCAGGGATTCAGAGCTGGGGAATCAGAGGCGGGGAATCATAGTTGGGAATCAGAGGCGGGGAATCAGATATGGGGAAACAGAGGCGGGGAATCAGGGGCGGGGAAACGGAGGCGGGGAATCAGATATGGGGAAACAGAGGCGGGGAAGCAGTGGCGGGGAAACAGAGGCGGGGAATCAGATATGGGGAATCGGATGCGGGGAATCAGAGGCGGGAAATCAGAGCTGGGGAATCAGATATGGGGAATCAGAGGTGGGGAATCAGAGGCGTGGAAACAGAGGCGGGGAATCAGATATGGGGAATCAGAGGTGGGGAATCAGAGGCAGGTAATCAGATGTGCGGAATCAGAGATGGGGAATCAGAGGCAGGGAATCAGAGGCCTGGAATCAGATGCTGGGAATAAGAGGCCGGGAATCAGAGGTGGGGAATCAGAGGCGGGAAATGAGATATGGAGAATCAGAGGCGGGGAATCAGAGGCGGGGAAACAGAGGTGGGGAATCAGATATGGGGAATCAGAGGTGGCGAATCAAAGGCGGTGAATCAGAGATGGGGAATCAGAGGCGGGGAATCAGAGGCAGGGAATCAAACACGGGGAATCAGAGGCGGGGAATCAGAGCTGGGGAATCAGAGGCTGGGAATCAAAGTTGGGGAATCAGAGGCAGGGAATCAGATATGGGGAAACAGGGGCGGGGAATCAGAGGCGGGGAAAAAGAGGCGGGGAATCATATATGGGGAATCAGAGGCGGGGAATTAGAGTTGGGGAATCAGAGGCGGGGAATCAGAGGCGGGGAAACAGAGGCGGAGAATCAAACACGGGGAATCAGAGGTGGGGAATCAGAGGTTGGGAATCAGAGGCAGGGAATCAGAGGCGGGGAATCAGAGGCGGGGAATCAGAGGCAGGGAATCAGATGTGCTGAATCGGAGATGGGGAATCAGAGGCAGGGAATCAGAGGCGGGGAATCAGAGGCGGGGAATCAGAGGCCGGGAATCAGATATGGAGAAACAGAGGCGGGGAATCAGAGGCGGGGAAACAGTCGCTGGGAATCAGATATGGGGAATCAGAGGTGGGGAATCAAAGGTTGGGAATCAGAGGCAGGGAATCAGAGGCTTGGAATCAGATGCAGGGAATCAGATGCGGGGAATCAGAGTCCGGGAATCAGAGATGGGGATTCAGAGGCGGGGAATGAGATATGGGGAATAAGAGGCGGGGAATCAGAGGCGGGGAAACAGAGGCGGGGAATCAGATATGGCGAATCAGAGGTGGCGAATAAAAGGCGGTGAATCAGAGATGGGGAATCAGAGGACGGGAATCAGAGGCAGGGAATCAAACACGGGGAATCAGAGGAGGGGAATCAGAATTGGGGAATCAGAGATGGGGAATCAGAGATGGGGAATCAGAGGCAGGGAATCAGACGCGGGGAATCAGAGGTGGTGAATCAGAGATGTGGAATCAGAGGAGGGGAATCAGAGGCAGGGAATCAGACGCGGGGAATAAGAGGCGGGGAATCATAGCTGGCGAATCAGAGGCGGGGAATCAGAGGTGGGGAATCAGAGGCGGGGAATCAGATATTGGGAATCAGAGGTGGGGAATCAGAGGCGGTGAAACAGAGGCGGGGAATCAGATATGGGGTATCAGAGGTGGGGAATCAGAGGTTGTGAATCAGAGATGGGGAATCAGAGGCGGGGAATCAGAGGCCGGTAATCAGACGCGGGGAATCAGAGGCGGGGAATCAGAGCTGGGAAATTAGAGGCAGGGAATCAGAGTTGGGGATTCAGAGGCGGGGAATCAGATATGGGGAAACAGAGGCGGGGAATCAGAGGCGGGCAAATAGAGGCGGGGATCAGATATGGGGAAACAGAGGCGGGGAATCAGAGGCGGGGAAACAGAGGCGGGGAATCAGATATGGGGATCAGAGGTGGGGAATCAGAGGTTGGGAATCAGAGGCTGGGAATCAGAGGCTGGGACTCAAATGCATGGAATCAGATGCGGGGAATCAGAGGCGGGGAATCAGAGCTGGGGAATCAGAGGTGGGGAATCAAAGTTGGGGAATCAGAGGCGGGGACTTAGATATGGGGAAACAGAGGCGGGGAATCAGAGGTGGGGAAACAGAGGCGGGGAATCAGAGGTGGGGAAACAGAGGCGGGGAATCAGATATGGGGAATCATAGGTGGGGAGTCAGAGGCAGGGAATTAGATTTGCGGAATCAGAGATGGGGAATCAGAAGCATGGAATCAGAGGCCGGGAATCAGAGGCCGGAATCAGATGCCGGGAATAAGAGGCCGGGAATCAGAGGTGGGGAATCAGAGTCCGGGAATCAGAGATGGGGAATCAGAGGCGGGGAATGAGATATGGGGAATCAGAGGCGGGGAATCAGAGGCGGGGAAACAGAGGCGAGGAATCAGATATGGGAATCAGAGGTGGCGAATCAAAGGCGTTGAATCAGAGATGGGGAATCAGAGGCGGGGAATCAGAGGCAGGGAATCAAACACGGGGAATCAGAGGCGGGGAATCAGAGCTGGGGAATCAGAGGCGGGGAATCAGAGTTGGGGAATCAGAGGCGGGGAATCAGAGCTGGGGAATCAGAGGTGGGGATCAGAGTCGGGGAATCAGAGGCAGGGAATCAGATGTGCGGAATCAGAGATGGGGAATCAGAGGTGGGGAATCAGAGGCTGTGAATCAGAGATGGGGAATCAGAGGCGGGGAATCAGAGGCAGGAAATCAGACACGGGGATTCAGAGGCTGGGAATCAGACGGGGGGAATCAAAGGCGGGGAATCAGAGCTGGGGAATCAGAGGCAGGGAATCAGAGTTGGGTATTCAGAGGCAGGGAATCAGATATGGGGAAACAGAGGCGGGGAATCAGAGGCGGGCAAACAGAGGCGGGGAATTAGATATGGGGAATCAGAGGTGGGGAATCAGAGGTGGTGAATCAGAGATGGGGAATCACAGGCGGGGAATCAGAGGCAGGGAATAGAACGCGGGGAATCAGAGGCAGGGAATCAGAGTTGGGGCATCAGAGGTTGGGAATTAGATATGGGGAAACAGAGGCGGGAATTCCGATATGGGGAATCAGAGGTGGGGAATCAGAGGCAGGGAATCAGATGTGCCTAATCAGAGATGGGGAATCAGAGGCAGGGAATCAGAATCAGAAGCGGGGAATCAGAGGCCGGGAATCAGAGGCCGGGAATCAGATGCTGGGAATAAGAGGCCGGGAATCAGAGGTGGGGAATCAGAGTCCGGGAATCAGAGATGGGGATTCAGAGGCGGGGAATGAGATATGGAGAATCAGAGGCGGAGAATCAGAGGCGGGGAAACAGAGGTGGGGAATCAGATATGTGGAATCAGAGGTGGCGAATCAAAGGCGGTGAATCAGAGATGGGGAATGAGGGGCGGGGAATCAGAGGCAGGGAATCAAACACGGGAAATCAGAGGCGGGGAATCAGAGTTGGGGAATCAGAGGCAGGGAATCAGATATGGGGAAACAGGGGCAGGGAATCAGAGGCGGGGAAACAGAGGCGGGGAATCAGATATGGGGAATCAGAGGTGTGGAATCAGAGGTTGGGAATCAGAGGCAGGGAATCAGAGTCGGGGAAACAGAGGCGGGGAATCAGATATGGGGAATCAGAGGTGGCGAATCAAAGGCGGTGAAACAGATGGGGAATCAGGGCAGGGAATCAGAGGCAGGGAATCAAACACGGGGAATCAGAGCTGCGGAATCAGAGGCGGGGAACTAGAGTTGGGGAATCAGAGGAGGGGAATCAGAGGCGGGGAAGCAGAGGCGGGGAATCAGATATGGGGAATCAGAGGTGGGGAATCAGAGGTTGGGAATCAGAGGCAGGGAATCAGAGGTGGGGAATCAGAGGCGGGGAATCAGAGGCAGGGAATCAGATGTGCGGAATCGGAGATGGGGAATCAGAGGCAGGGAATCAGAGGCGGGGAATCAGAGGTGGGGAATCAGAGGCCGGGAATCAGATATGGGGAAACAGAGGTGGGGAATCAGAGGCGGGGAAACAGAGGCGGGGAATCAGATATGGGGAATCAGAGGTGGGGAATCAGAGGTTGGGAATCAGAGGCAGGGAATCAGAGGCTTGGAATCAGATGCAGGGAATCAGATGCGGGGAATCAGAGGCGGGGAATCAGAGCTGCGGAATCAGAGGTGGGGAATCAGAGTTGGGGAATCAGAGGCGGGGACTTAGATATTGGGAAACAGAGGCGGGGAATCAGAGGCGGGGAAACAGAGGGGGGTAATCAGAGGCAGGGAATCAGATGTGCGGAATCAGAGATGGGGAATCAGAGGCAGGGAATCAGAATCAGAAGCAGGGAATCAGAGGCCGGGAATCAGAGGCCGGAATCAGATGCCGGGAATAAGAGGCCGGGAATCAGAGGTGGGGAATCAGATATGGGGAATCAGAGGTGGGGAATCAGAGGTTGTGAATCAGAGATGGGGAATCAGAGGCGGGGAATCAGAGGCCGGTAATCAGACGCGGGGAATCTGAGGCGGGGAATCAGAGGCGGGGAAACAGAGGCGGGGAATCCGATTTGGGGAATCAGAGGTGGCGAATCAAAGGCGGTGAATCAGAGATGGGGAATCAGAGGCCGGGAATCAGAGGCAGGGAATCAAACACGGGGAATCAGAGGCGGGGAATCAGAGCTGGGGAATCAGAGGCGGGGAATCAGAATTGGGGAATCAGAGATGGGGAATCAGAGATGGGGAATCAGAGGCGGGGAATCAGACGCGGGGAATCAGAGGTGGTGAATCAGAGATGTGGAATCAGAGGCGGGGAATCAGAGGCAGGGAATCAGACGCGGGGAATCAGAGGCGGGGAATCATAGCTGGCGAATCAGAGGCGGGGAATCAGAGGTGGGGAATCAGAGGCGGGGAATCAGATATTGGGAATCAGAGGTGGGGAATCAGAGGCGGGGAAACAGAGGTGGGGAATCAGATATGGGGAATCAGAGGTGGGGAATCACAGGTTGTGAATCAGAGATGGGGAATCAGAGGCGGGGAATCAGAGGCCGGTAATCAGACGCGGGGAATCAGAGGCGGGGAATCAGACATGGGAAATTAGAGGCAGGGAATCAGAGTTGGGGATTCAGAGGCGGGGAATCAGATATGGGGAAACAGAGGCGGGGAATCAGAGGCGGGGAAACAGAGGCGGGGAATCAGATATAGGGAATCAGAGGTGGGGAATCAGATATGGCGAATCAGAGGTGGCGAATCTAACGCGGTGAATCAGAGATGGGGAATCAGAGGCCGGGAATCAGAGGCAGGGAATCAAACACGGGGAATCAGAGGAGGGGAATCAGAATTGGGGAATCAGAGATGGGGAATCAGAGATGGGGAATCAGAGGCAGGGAATCAGACGCAGGGAATCAGAGGCAGGGATTCAGAGCTGGGGAATCAGAGGCGGGGAATCATAGTTGGGAATCAGAGGCGGGGAATCAGATATGGGGAAACAGAGGCGGGGAATCAGGGGCGGGGAAACGGAGGCGGGGAATCAGATATGGGGAAACAGAGGCGGGGAAGCAGTGGCGGGGAAACAGAGGCGGGGAATCAGATATGGGGAATCGGATGCGGGGAATCAGAGGCGGGAAATCAGAGCTGGGGAATCAGATATGGGGAATCAGAGGTGGGGAATCAGAGGCGTGGAAACAGAGGCGGGGAATCAGATATGGGGAATCAGAGGTGGGGAATCAGAGGCAGGTAATCAGATGTGCGGAATCAGAGATGGGGAATCAGAGGCAGGGAATCAGAGGCCTGGAATCAGATGCTGGGAATAAGAGGCCGGGAATCAGAGGTGGGGAATCAGAGGCGGGAAATGAGATATGGAGAATCAGAGGCGGGGAATCAGAGGCGGGGAAACAGAGGTGGGGAATCAGATATGGGGAATCAGAGGTGGCGAATCAAAGGCGGTGAATCAGAGATGGGGAATCAGAGGCGGGGAATCAGAGGCAGGGAATCAAACACGGGGAATCAGAGGCGGGGAATCAGAGCTGGGGAATCAGAGGCTGGGAATCAAAGTTGGGGAATCAGAGGCAGGGAATCAGATATGGGGAAACAGGGGCGGGGAATCAGAGGCGGGGAAAAAGAGGCGGGGAATCATATATGGGGAATCAGAGGCGGGGAATTAGAGTTGGGGAATCAGAGGCGGGGAATCAGAGGCGGGGAAACAGAGGCGGAGAATCAAACACGGGGAATCAGAGGTGGGGAATCAGAGGTTGGGAATCAGAGGCAGGGAATCAGAGGCGGGGAATCAGAGGCGGGGAATCAGAGGCAGGGAATCAGATGTGCTGAATCGGAGATGGGGAATCAGAGGCAGGGAATCAGAGGCGGGGAATCAGAGGCGGGGAATCAGAGGCCGGGAATCAGATATGGAGAAACAGAGGCGGGGAATCAGAGGCGGGGAAACAGTCGCTGGGAATCAGATATGGGGAATCAGAGGTGGGGAATCAAAGGTTGGGAATCAGAGGCAGGGAATCAGAGGCTTGGAATCAGATGCAGGGAATCAGATGCGGGGAATCAGAGGCGGGGAATCAGAGCTGGGGAATCAGAGGCGGGGACTTAGATATTGGGAAACAGAGGCGGGGAATCAGAGGCGGGGATACAGAGGCGGGGAATCAGATATGGGGAATCAGAGATGGGGAATCAGAGGCAGGGAATCAGATGTGCGGAATCAGAGATGGGGAATCAAAGGCAGGGAATCAGAATCAGAAGCAGGGAATCAGATGCCGGGAATCAGAGGCCAGAATCAGATTCCGGGAATAAGAGGCCGGAAATCAGAGGTGGGGAATCAGAGTCCGGGAATCAGAGATGGGGATTCAGAGGCGGGGAATGAGATATGGGGAATAAGAGGCGGGGAATCAGAGGCGGGGAAACAGAGGCGGGGAATCAGATATGGCGAATCAGAGGTGGCGAATCAAAGGCGGTGAATCAGAGATGGGGAATCAGAGGCCGGGAATCAGAGGCAGGGAATCAAACACGGGGAATCAGAGGAGGGGAATCAGAATTGGGGAATCAGAGATGGGGAATCAGAGATGGGGAATCAGAGGCAGGGAATCAGACGCGGGGAATCAGAGGTGGTGAATCAGAGATGTGGAATCAGAGGCGGGGAATCAGAGGCAGGGAATCAGACGCGGGGAATAAGAGGCGGGGAATCATAGCTGGCGAATCAGAGGCGGGGAATCAGAGGTGGGGAATCAGAGGCGGGGAATCAGATATTGGGAATCAGAGGTGGGGAATCAGAGGCGGTGAAACAGAGGCGTGGAATCAGATATGGGGTATCAGAGGTGGGGAATCAGAGGTTGTGAATCAGAGATGGGGAATCAGAGGCGGGGAATCAGAGGCCGGTAATCAGACGCGGGGAATCAGAGGCGGGGAATCAGAGCTGGGAAATTAGAGGCAGGGAATCAGAGTTGGGGATTCAGAGGCGGGGAATCAGATATGGGGAAACAGAGGCGGGGAATCAGAGGCGGGCAAATAGAGGCGGGGATCAGATATGGGGAAACAGAGGCGGGGAATCAGAGGCGGGGAAACAGAGGCAGGGAATCAGATATGGGGATCAGAGGTGGGGAATCAGAGGTTGGGAATCAGAGGCTGGGAATCAGAGGCTGGGAATCAGATGCATGGAATCAGATGCGGGGAATCAGAGGCGGGGAATAAGAGCTGGGGAATCAGAGGTGGGGAATCAAAGTTGGGGAATCAGAGGCGGGGACTTAGATATGGGGAAACAGAGGCGGGGAATCAGAGGTGGGGAAACAGAGGCGGGGAATCAGATATGGGGAATCAGAGGTGGGGAATCAGAGGCAGGGAATTAGATTTGCGGAATCAGAGATGGGGAATCAGAAGCATGGAATCAGAGGCCGGGAATCAGAGGCCGGAATCAGATGCCGGGAATAAGAGGTCGGGAATCAGAGGTGGGGAATCAGAGTCCGGGAATCAGAGATGGGGAATCAGAGGCGGGGAATGAGATATGGGGAATCAGAGGCGGGGAATCAGAGGCGGGGAAACAGAGGCGAGGAATCAGATATGGGGAATCAGAGGTGGCGAATCAAAGGCGTTGAATCAGAGATGGGGAATCAGAGGCGGGTAATCAGAGGCAGGGAATCAAACACGGGGAATCAGAGGCGGGGAATCAGAGCTGGGGAATCAGAGATGGGGAATCAGAGGTGGGGAATCAGAGGCTGTGAATCAGAGATGGGGAATCAGAGGCGGGGAATCAGAGGCAGGAAATCAGACACGGGGATTCAGAGGCTGGGAATCAGACGGGGGGAATCAAAGGCGGGGAATCAGAGCTGGGGAATCAGAGGCAGGGAATCAGAGTTGGGGATTCAGAGGCGGGGAATCAGATATGGGGAAACAGAGGAGTGGAATCAGAGGCGGGCAAACAGAGGCGGGGAATTAGATATGGGGAATCAGAGGTGGGGAATCAGAGGTGGTGAATCAGAGATGGGGAATCACAGGCGGGGAATCAGAGGCAGGGAATAGAACGCGGGGAATCAGAGGCAGGGAATCAGAGTTGGGGCATCAGAGGTTGGGAATTAGATATGGGGAAACAGAGGCGGGAAATCCGATATGGGGAATCAGAGGTGGGGAATCAGAGGCAGGGAATCAGATGTGCGGAATCAGAGATGGGGAATCAGAGGCAGGGAATCAGAATCAGAAGCGGGGAATCAGAGGCCGGGAATCAGAGGCCGGGAATCAGATGCTGGGAATAAGAGGCCGGGAATCAGAGGTGGGGAATCAGAGTCCGGGAATCAGAGATGGGGATTCAGAGGCGGGGAATGAGATATGGAGAATCAGAGGCGGGGAATCAGAGGCGGGGAAACAGAGGTGGGGAATCAGATATGTGGAATCAGAGGTGGCGAATCAAAGGCGGTGAATCAGAGATGGGGAATCAGAGGCGGGGAATCAGAGGCAGGGAATCAAACACGGGAAATCAGAGGCGGGGAATCAGAGCTGGGGAATCAGAGGCGGGGAATCAGAGTTGGGGAATCAGAGGCAGGGAATCAGATATGGGGAAACAGGGGCAGGGAATCAGAGGCGGGGAAACAGAGGCGGGGAATCAGATATGGGGAATCAGAGGTGTGGAATCAGAGGTTGGGAATCAGAGGCAGGGAATCAGAGGCGGGGAAACAGAGGCGGGGAATCAGATATGGGGAATCAGAGGTGGCGAATCAAAGGCGGTGAAACAGAGATGGGGAATCAGGGCAGGGAATCAGAGGCAGGGAATCAAACACGGGGAATCAGAGCTGGGGAATCAGAGGCGGGGAATTAGAGTTGGGGAATCAGAGGAGGGGAATCATAGGCGGGGAAACAGAGGCGGGGAATCAGATATGGGGAATCAGAGGTGGGGAATCAGAGGTTGGGAATCAGAGGCAGGGAATCAGAGGTGGGGAATCAGAGGCGGGGAATCAGAGGCAGGGAATCAGATGTGCGGAATCGGAGATGGGGAATCAGATGCAGGGAATCAGAGGCGGGGAATCAGAGGCCGGGAATCAGAGGCCGGGAATCAGATATGGGGAAACAGAGGTGGGGAATCAGAGGCGGGAAAACAGAGGCGGGGAATCAGATATGGGGAATCAGAGGTGGGGAATCAGAGGTTGGGAATCAGAGGCAGGGAATCAGAGGCTTGGAATCAGATGCAGGGAATCAGATGCGGGGAATCAGAGGCGGGGAATCAGAGCTGGGGAATCAGAGGTGGGGAATCAGAGTTGGGGAATCAGAGATATTGGGAAACAGAGGCGGGGAATCAGAGGCGGGGAAACAGAGGGGGGTAATCAGAGGCAGGGAATCAGATGTGCGGAATCAGAGATGGGGAATCAGAGGCAGGGAATCAGAATCAGAAGCAGGGAATCAGAGGCCGGGAATCAGAGGCCGGAATCAGATGCCGGGAATAAGAGGCCGGGAATCAGAGGTGGGGAATCAGATATGGGGAATCAGAGGTGGGGAATCAGAGGTTGTGAATCAGAGATGGGGAATCAGAGGCGGGGAATCAGAGGCCGGTAATCAGACGCGGGGAATCAGAGGCGGGGAATCAGAGGCGGGGAAACAGAGGCGGGGACTTAGATATTGGGAAACAGAGGCGGGGAATCAGAGGCGGGGAAACAGAGGCGGGGAATCAGATATGGGGAATCAGAGATGGGGAATCAGAGGCAGGGAATCAGATGTGCGGAATCAGAGATGGGGAATCAAAGGCAGGGAATCAGAATCAGAAGCAGGGAATCAGATGCCGGGAATCAGAGGCCGGAATCAGATGCCGGGAATAAGAGGCCGGAAATCAGAGTTGGGGAATCAGAGTCCCGGAATCAGAGATGGGGATTCAGAGCCGGGGAATGAGATATGGGGAATAAGAGGCGGGGAATCAGAGGCGGGGAAACAGAGGCGGGGAATCAGATATGGCGAATCAGAGGTGGCGAATCAAAGGCGGTGAATCAGAGATGGGGAATCAGAGGCCGGGAATCAGAGGCAGGGAATCAAACACGGGGAATCAGAGGAGGGGAATCAGAATTGGGGAATCAGAGATGGGGAATCAGAGATGGGGAATCAGAGATGGGGAATCAGAGGCAGGGAATCAGACGCGGGAAATCAGAGGTGGTGAATCAGAGATGTGGAATCAGAGGCGGGGATTCAGAGGCAGGGAATCAGACGCGGGGAATAAGAGGCGGGGAATCATAGCTGGCGAATCAGAGGCGGGGAATCAGAGGTGGGGAATCAGAGGCGGGGAATCAGATATTGGGAATCAGAGGTGGGGAATCAGAGGCGGTGAAACAGAGGCGGGGAATCAGATATGGGGTATCAGAGGTGGGGAATCAGAGGTTGTGAATCAGAGATGGGGAATCAGAGGCGGGGAATCAGAGGCCGGTAATCAGACGCGGGGAATCAGAGGCGGGGAATCAGAGCTGGGAAATTAGAGGCAGGGAATCAGAGTTGGGGATTCAGAGGCGGGGAATCAGATATGGGGAACAGAGGCGGGGAATCAGAGGCGGGCAAATAGAGGCGGGGATCAGATATGGTGAAACAGAGGCGGGGAATCAGAGGTGGGGAAACAGAGGCGGGGAATCAGATATGGGGATCAGAGGTGGGGAATCAGAGGTTGGGAATCAGAGGCTGGGAATCAGAGGCTGGGAATCAGATGCATGGAATCAGATGCGGGGAATCAGAGGCGGGGAATCAGAGCTGGGGAATCAGAGGTGGGGAATCAAAGTTGGGGAATCAGAGGCGGGGACTTAGATATGGGGAAACAGAGGCGGGGAATCAGAGGTGGGGAAACAGAGGCGGGGAATCAGATATGGGGAATCAGAGGTGGGGAATCAGAGGCAGGGAATCAGACGCGGGGAATCAGAGGCGGGGAATCAGAGCTGGGAAATTAGAGGCAGGGAATCAGAGTTGGGGATTCAGAGGCGGGGAATCAGATATGGGGAACAGAGGCGGGGAATCAGAGGCGGGCAAATAGAGGCGGGGATCAGATATGGGGAAACAGAGGCGGGGAATCAGAGGCGGGGAAACAGAGGCGGGGAATCAGATATGGGGATCAGAGGTGGGGAATCAGAGGTTGGGAATCAGAGGCTGGGAATCAGAGGCTGGGAATCGGATGCATGGAATCAGATGCGGGGAATCAGAGGCGGGGAATCAGAGCTGGGGAATCAGAGGTGGGGAATCAAAGTTGGGGAATCAGTTGCGGGGACTTAGATATGGGGAAACAGAGGTGGGGAATCAGAGGTGGGGAAACAGAGGCGGGGAATCAGATATGGGGAATCAGAGATGGGGAATCAGAAGCATGGAATCAGAGGCCGGGAATCAGAGGCCGGAATCAGATGCCGGGAATAAGAGGCCGGGAATCAGAGGTGGGGAATCAGAGTCCGGGAATCAGAGATGGGGAATCAGAGGCGGGGAATGAGATATGGGGAATCAGAGGCGGGGAATCAGAGGTGGGGAAACAGAGGCGAGGAATCAGATATGGGGAATCAGAGGTGGCGAATCAAAGGCGTTGAATCAGAGATCGGGAATCAGAGGCGGGGAATCAGAGGCAGGGAATCAAACACGGGGAATCAGAGGCGGGGAATCAGAGCTGGGGAATCATAGGCGGGGAATCAGAGTTGGGGAATCAGAGGCGGGGAATCAGAGCTGGAGAATCAGAGGTGGGGATCAGAGTCGGGGAATCAGAGGCAGGGAATCAGATGTGCGGAATCAGAGATGGGGAATCAGAGGTGGGGAATCAGAGGCTGTGAATCAGAGATGGGGAATCAGAGGCGGGGAATCAGAGGCAGGAAATCAGACACGGGGATTCAGAGGCTGGGAATCAGACGGGGGGAATCAAAGGCGGGGAATCAGAGCTGGGGAATCAGAGGCAGGGAATCAGAGTTGGGGATTCAGATGCGGGGAATCAGATATGGGGAAACAGAGGCGGGGAATCAGAGCTGGGGAATCAGAGGCAGGGAATCAGAGTTGGGGATTCAGAGGCGGGGAATCAGATATGGGGAAACAGAGGCGGGGAATCAGAGGCGGGCAAACAGAGGCGGGGAATTAGATATGGGGAATCAGAGGTGGGGAATCAGAGGTGGTGAATCAGAGATGGGGAATCACAGGCGGGGAATCAGAGGCAGGGAATAGAACGCGGGGAATCAGAGGCAGGGAATCAGAGTTGGGGCATCAGAGTTTGGGAATTAGATATGGGGAAACAGAGGCGGGAAATCCGATATGGGGAATCAGAGGTGGGGAATCAGAGGCAGGGAATCAGATGTGCGGAATCAGAGATGGGGAATCAGAGGCAGGGAATCAGAATCAGAAGCGGGGAACCAGAGGCCGGGAATCAGAGGCCGGGAATCAGATGCTGGGAATAAGAGGCCGGGAATCAGAGGTGGGGAATCAGAGGCGGGGAATCAGATGCAGGGAATCAATATGGGAAATCAGAGGTGGGGAAACAGAGGCGGGGAATCAGATATGGGGAATCAGAGATGGGGAATCAGAGGCAGGGAATCAGATGTGCGGAATCAGAGATGGGGAATCAAAGGCAGGGAATCAGAATCAGAAGCAGGGAATCAGATGCCGGGAATCAGAGGCCGGAATCAGATGCCGGGAATAAGAGGCCGGAAATCAGAGGTGGGGAATCAGAGTCCGGGAATCAGAGATGGGGATTCAGAGGCGGGGAATGAGATATGGGGAATAAGAGGCGGGGAATCAGAGGCGGGGAAACAGAGGCGGGGAATCAGATATGGCGAATCAGAGGTGGCGAATAAAAGGCGGTGAATCAGAGATGGGGAATCAGAGGACGGGAATCAGAGGCAGGGAATCAAACACGGGGAATCAGAGGAGGGGAATCAGAATTGGGGAATCGGAGATGGGGAATCAGAGATGGGGAATCAGAGGCAGGGAATCAGACGCGGGGAATCAGAGGTGGTGAATCAGAGATGTGGAATCAGAGGCGGGGAATCAGAGGCAGGGAATCAGACGCGGGGAATAAGAGGCGGGGAATCATAGCTGGCGAATCAGAGGAAGGGAATCAGAGGTGGGGAATCAGAGGCGGGGAATCAGATATTGGGAATCAGAGGTGGGGAATCAGAGGCGGTGAAACAGAGGCGGGGAATCAGATATGGGGTATCAGAGGTGGGGAATCAGAGGTTGTGAATCAGAGATGGGGAATCAGAGGCGGGGAATCAGAGGCCGGTAATCAGACGCGGGGTATCAGAGGCGGGGAATCAGAGCTGGGAAATTAGAGGCAGGGAATCAGAGTTGGGGATTCAGAGGCGGGGAATCAGATATGGGGAAACAGAGGCGGGGAATCAGAGGCGGGCAAATAGAGGCGGGGATCAGATATGGGGAAACAGAGGCGGGGAATCAGAGGCGGGGAAACAGAGGCGGGGAATCAGATATGGGGATCAGAGCTGGGGAATCAGAGGTTGGGAATCAGAGGCTGGGAATCAGAGGCTGGGAATCAGATGCATGGAATCAGATGCGGGGAATCAGAGGCGGGGAATCAGAGCTGGGGAATCAGAGGTGGGGAATCAAAGTTGGGGAATCAGAGGCGGGGACTTAGATATGGGGAAACAGAGGCGGGGAATCAGAGGTGGGGAAACAGAGGCGGGGAATCAGAGGTGGGGAAACAGAGGCGGGGAATCAGATATGGGGAATCATAGGTGGGGAATCAGAGGCAGGGAATTAGATTTGCGGAATCAGAGATGGGGAATCAGAAGCATGGAATCAGAGGCCGGGAATCAGAGGCCGGAATCAGATGCCGGGAATAAGAGGCCGGGAATCAGAGGTGGGGAATCAGAGTCCGGGAATCAGAGATGGGGAATCAGAGGCGGGGAATGAGATATGGGGAATCAGAGGCGGGGAATCAGAGGCGGGGAAACAGAGGCGAGGAATCAGATATGGGAATCAGAGGTGGCGAATCAAAGGCATTGAATCAGAGATGGGGAATCAGAGGCGGGGAATCAGAGGCAGGGAATCAAACACGGGGAATCAGAGGCGGGGAATCAGAGCTGGGGAATCAGAGGCGGGGAATCAGAGTTGGGGAATCAGAGGCGGGGAATCAGAGCTGGGGAATCAGAGGTGGGGATCAGAGTCGGGGAATCAGAGGCAGGGAATCAGATGTGCGGAATCAGAGATGGGGAATCAGAGGTGGGGAATCAGAGGCTGTGAATCAGAGATGGGGAATCAGAGGCGGGGAATCAGAGGCAGGAAATCAGACACGGGGATTCAGAGGCTGGGAATCAGACGGGGGGAATCAAAGGCGGGGAATCAGAGCTGGGGAATCAGAGGCAGGGAATCAGAGTTGGGGATTCAGAGGCGGGGAATCAGATATGGGGAAACAGAGGCGGGGAATCAGAGGCGGGCAAACAGAGGCGGGGAATTAGATATGGGGAATCAGAGGTGGGGAATCAGAGGTGGTGAATCAGAGATGGGGAATCACAGGCGGGGAATCAGAGGCAGGGAATAGAACGCGGGGAATCAGAGGCAGGGAATCAGAGTTGGGGCATCAGAGGTTGGGAATTAGATATGGGGAAACAGAGGCGGGAAATCCGATATGGGGAATCAGAGGTGGGGAATCAGAGGCAGGGAATCAGATGTGCCTAATCAGAGATGGGGAATCAGAGGCAGGGAATCAGAATCAGAAGCGGGGAATCAGAGGCCGGGAATCAGAGGCCGGGAATCAGATGCTGGGAATAAGAGGCCGGGAATCAGAGGTGGGGAATCAGAGTCCAGGAATCAGAGATGGGGATTCAGAGGCGGGGAGTGAGATATGGAGAATCAGAGGCGGGGAATCAGAGGCGGGGAAACAGAGGTGGGGAATCAGATATGTGGAATCAGAGGTGGCGAACCAAAGGCGGTGAATCAGAGATGGGGAATGAGAGGCGGGGAATCAGAGGCAGGGAATCAAACACGGGGAATCAGAGGAGGGGAATCAGAATTGGGGAATCAGAGATGGGGAATCAGAGATGGGGAATCAGAGGCAGGGAATCAGACGCGGGGAATCAGAGGTGGTGAATCAGAGATGTGGAATCAGAGGCGGGGAATCAGAGGCAGGGAATCAGACGCGGGGAATAAGAGGCGGGGAATCATAGCTGGCGAATCAGAGGCGGGGAATCAGAGGTGGGGAATCAGAGGCGGGGAATCAGATATTGGGAATCAGAGGTGGAGATTCAGAGGCGGTGAAACAGAGGCGTGGAGTCAGATATGGGGTATCAGAGGTGGGGAATCAGAGGTTGTGAATCAGAGATGGGGAATCAGAGGCGGGGAATCAGAGGCCGGTAATCAGACGCGGGGAATCAGAGGCGGGGAATCAGAGCTGGGAAATTAGAGGCAGGGAATCAGAGTTGGGGATTCAGAGGCGGGGAATCAGATATGGGGAAACAGAGGCGGGGAATCAGAGGCGGGCAAATAGAGGCGGGGATCAGATATGGGGAAACAGAGGCGGGGAATCAGAGGCGGGGAAACAGAGGCAGGGAATCAGATATGGGGATCAGAGGTGGGGAATCAGATGTTGGGAATCAGAGGCTGGGAATCAGAGGCTGGGAATCAGATGCATGGAATCAGATGCGGGGAATCAGAGGCGGGGAATCAGAGCTGGGGAATCAGAGGTGGGGAATCAAAGTTGGGGAATCAGAGGCGGGGACTTAGATATGGGGAAACAGAGGCGGGGAATCAGAGGTGGGGAAACAGAGGCGGGGAATCAGATATGGGGAATCAGAGGTGGGGAATCAGAGGCAGGGAATTAGATTTGCGGAATCAGAGATGGGGAATCAGAAGCATGGAATCAGAGGCCGGGAATCAGAGGCCGGAATCAGATGCCGGGAATAAGAGGCCGGGAATCAGAGGTGGGGATTCAGAGTCCGGGAATCAGAGATGGGGAATCAGAGGCGGGGAATGAGATATGGGGAATCAGAGGCGGGGAATCAGAGGCGGGGAAACAGAGGCGAGGAATCAGATATGGGGAATCAGAGGTGGCGAATCAAAGGCGTTGAATCAGAGATGGGGAATCAGAGGCGGGGAATCAGAGGCAGGGAATCAAACACGGGGAATCAGAGGCGGGGAATCAGAGCTGGGGAATCAGAGGCGGGGAATCAGAGTTGGGGAATCAGAGGCGGGGAATCAGAGCTGGGGAATCAGAGGTGGGGATCAGAGTCGGGGAATCAGAGGCAGGGAATCAGATGTGCGGAATCAGAGATGGGGAATCAGAGGTGGGGAATCAGAGGCTGTGAATCAGAGATGGGGAATCAGAGGCGGGGAATCAGAGGCAGGAAATCAGACACGGGGATTCAGAGGCTGGGAATCAGACGGGGGGAATCAAAGGCGGGGAATCAGAGCTGGGGAATCAGAGGCAGGGAATCAGAGTTGGGGATTCAGAGGCGGGGAATCAGATATGGGGAAACAGAGGCGGGGAATCAGAGGCGGGCAAACAGAGGCGGGGAATTAGATATGGGGAATCAGAGGTGGGGAATCAGAGGTGGTGAATCAGAGATGGGGAATCACAGGCGGGGAATCAGAGGCAGGGAATAGAACGCGGGGAATCAGAGGCAGGGAATCAGAGTTGGGGCATCAGAGGTGGGGAAATAGAGGCGGGGAATTAGATATGGGGAAACAGAGGCGGGAAATCCGATATGGGGAATCAGAGGTGGGGAATCAGAGGCAGGGAATCAGATGTGCGGAATCAGAGATGGGGAATCAGAGGCAGTGAATCAGAATCAGAAGCGGGGAATCAGAGGCCGGGAATCAGAGGCCGGGAATCAGATGCTGGGAATAAGAGGCCGGGAATCAGAGGTGGGGAATCAGAGTCCGGGAATCAGAGATGGGGATTCAGAGGCGGGGAATGAGATATGGAGAATCAGAGGCGGGGAATCAGAGGCGGGGAAACAGAGGTGGGGACTCAGATATGTGGAATCAGAGGTGGCGAATCAAAGGCGGTGAATCAGAGATGGGGAATCAGAGGCGGGGAGTCAGAGGCAGGGAATCAAACACGGGAAATCAGAGGCGGGGAATGAGATATGGGGAATCAAAGGCGGGGAATCAGAGCTGGGGAATCAGAGGCAGGGAATCAGAGTTGGGGATTCAGAGGCGGGGAATCAGATATGGGGAAACAGAGGCGGGGAATCAGAGGCGGGCAAACAGAGGCGGGGAATTAGATATGGGGAATCAGAGGTGGGGAATCAGAGGTGGTGAATCAGAGATGGGGAATCACAGGCGGGGAATCAGAGGCAGGGAATAGAACGCGGGGAATCAGAGGCAGGGAATCAGAGTTGGGGCATCAGAGGTTGGGAATTAGATATGGGGAAACAGAGGCGGGAAATCCGATATGGGGAATCAGAGGTGGGGAATCAGAGGCAGGGAATCAGATGTGCCTAATCAGAGATGGGGAATCAGAGGCAGGGAATCAGAATCAGAAGCGGGGAATCAGAGGCCGGGAATCAGAGGCCGGGAATCAGATGCTGGGAATAAGAGGCCGGGAATCAGAGGTGGGGAATCAGAGTCCAGGAATCAGAGATGGGGATTCAGAGGCGGGGAGTGAGATATGGAGAATCAGAGGCGGGGAATCAGAGGCGGGGAAACAGAGGTGGGGAATCAGATATGTGGAATCAGAGGTGGCGAACCAAAGGCGGTGAATCAGAGATGGGGAATGAGAGGCGGGGAATCAGAGGCAGGGAATCAAACACGGGGAATCAGAGGAGGGGAATCAGAATTGGGGAATCAGAGATGGGGAATCAGAGATGGGGAATCAGAGGCAGGGAATCAGACGCGGGGAATCAGAGGTGGTGAATCAGAGATGTGGAATCAGAGGCGGGGAATCAGAGGCAGGGAATCAGACGCGGGGAATAAGAGGCGGGGAATCATAGCTGGCGAATCAGAGGCGGGGAATCAGAGGTGGGGAATCAGAGGCGGGGAATCAGATATTGGGAATCAGAGGTGGAGATTCAGAGGCGGTGAAACAGAGGCGTGGAGTCAGATATGGGGTATCAGAGGTGGGGAATCAGAGGTTGTGAATCAGAGATGGGGAATCAGAGGCGGGGAATCAGAGGCCGGTAATCAGACGCGGGGAATCAGAGGCGGGGAATCAGAGCTGGGAAATTAGAGGCAGGGAATCAGAGTTGGGGATTCAGAGGCGGGGAATCAGATATGGGGAAACAGAGGCAGGGAATCAGAGGCGGGCAAATAGAGGCGGGGATCAGATATGGGGAAACAGAGGCGGGGAATCAGAGGCGGGGAAACAGAGGCAGGGAATCAGATATGGGGATCAGAGGTGGGGAATCAGATGTTGGGAATCAGAGGCTGGGAATCAGAGGCTGGGAATCAGATGCATGGAATCAGATGCGGGGAATCAGAGGCGGGGAATCAGAGCTGGGGAATCAGAGGTGGGGAATCAAAGTTGGGGAATCAGAGGCGGGGACTTAGATATGGGGAAACAGAGGCGGGGAATCAGAGGTGGGGAAACAGAGGCGGGGAATCAGATATGGGGAATCAGAGGTGGGGAATCAGAGGCAGGGAATTAGATTTGCGGAATCAGAGATGGGGAATCAGAAGCATGGAATCAGAGGCCGGGAATCAGAGGCCGGAATCAGATGCCGGGAATAAGAGGCCGGGAATCAGAGGTGGGGATTCAGAGTCCGGGAATCAGAGATGGGGAATCAGAGGCGGGGAATGAGATATGGGGAATCAGAGGCGGGGAATCAGAGGCGGGGAAACAGAGGCGAGGAATCAGATATGGGGAATCAGAGGTGGCGAATCAAAGGCGTTGAATCAGAGATGGGGAATCAGAGGCGGGGAATCAGAGGCAGGGAATCAAACACGGGGAATCAGAGGCGGGGAATCAGAGCTGGGGAATCAGAGGCGGGGAATCAGAGTTGGGGAATCAGAGGCGGGGAATCAGAGCTGGGGAATCAGAGGTGGGGATCAGAGTCGGGGAATCAGAGGCAGGGAATCAGATGTGCGGAATCAGAGATGCGGAATCAGAGGTGGGGAATCAGAGGCTGTGAATCAGAGATGGGGAATCAGAGGCGGGGAATCAGAGGCAGGAAATCAGACACGGGGATTCAGAGGCTGGGAATCAGACGGGGGGAATCAAAGGCGGGGAATCAGAGCTGGGGAATCAGAGGCAGGGAATCAGAGTTGGGGATTCAGAGGCGGGGAATCAGATATGGGGAAACAGAGGCGGGGAATCAGAGGCGGGCAAACAGAGGCGGGGAATTAGATATGGGGAATCAGAGGTGGGGAATCAGAGGTGGTGAATCAGAGATGGGGAATCACAGGCGGGGAATCAGAGGCAGGGAATAGAACGCGGGGAATCAGAGGCAGGGAATCAGAGTTGGGGCATCAGAGGTGGGGAAATAGAGGCGGGGAATTAGATATGGGGAAACAGAGGCGGGAAATCCGATATGGGGAATCAGAGGTGGGGAATCAGAGGCAGGGAATCAGATGTGCGGAATCAGAGATGGGGAATCAGAGGCAGTGAATCAGAATCAGAAGCGGGGAATCAGAGGCCGGGAATCAGAGGCCGGGAATCAGATGCTGGGAATAAGAGGCCGGGAATCAGAGGTGGGGAATCAGAGTCCGGGAATCAGAGATGGGGATTCAGAGGCGGGGAATGAGATATGGAGAATCAGAGGCGGGGAATCAGAGGCGGGGAAACAGAGGTGGGGACTCAGATATGTGGAATCAGAGGTGGCGAATCAAAGGCGGTGAATCAGAGATGGGGAATCAGAGGCGGGGAGTCAGAGGCAGGGAATCAAACACGGGAAATCAGAGGCGGAGAATCAGAGCTGGGGAATCAGAGGCGGGGAATCAGAGTTGGGGAATCAGAGGCAGGGAATCAGATATGGGGAAACAGGGGCAGGGAATCAGAGGCGGGGAAACAGAGGCGGGGAATCAGATATGGGGAATCAGAGGTGTGGAATCAGAGGTTGGGAATCAGAGGCAGGGAATCAGAGGCGGGGAAACAGAGGCGGGGAATCAGATATGGGGAATCAGAGGTGGCGAATCAAAGGCGGTGAAACAGAGATGGGGAATCAGGGCAGGGAATCAGAGGCAGGGAATCAAACACGGGGAATCAGAGCTGGGGAATCAGAGGCGGGGAATTAGAGTTGGGGAATCAGAGGAGGGGAATCAGAGGCGGGGAAACAGAGGCGGGGAATCAGATATGGGGAATCAGAGGTGGGGAATCAGAGGTTGGGAATCAGAGGCAGGGAATCAGAGGTGGGGAATCAGAGGCGGGGAATCAGAGGCAGGGAATCAGATGTGCGGAATCGGAGATGGGGAATCAGAGGCAGGGAATCAGAGGCGGGGAATCAGAGGCGGGGAATCAGAGGCCGGGAATCAGATATGGGGAAACAGAGGTGGGGAATCAGAGGCGGGGTAACAGAGGCGGGGAATCAGATATGGGGAATCAGAGGTGGGGAATCAGAGGTTGGGAATCAGAGGCAGGGAATCAGAGGCTTGGAATCAGATGCAGGGAATCAGATGCGGGGAATCAGAGGCGGGGAATCAGAGCTGGGGAATCAGAGGTGGGGAATCAGAGTTCGGGAATCAGAGGCGGGGACTTAGATATTGGGAAACAGAGGCGGGGAATCAGAGGCGGGGAAACAGAGGGGGGTAATCAGAGGCAGGGAATCAGATGTGCGGTATCAGAGATGGGGAATCAGAGGCAGGGAATCAGAATCAGAAGCAGGGAATCAGAGGCCGGGAATCAGAGGCCGGAATCACATGCCGGGAATAAGAGGCCGGGAATCAGAGGTGGGGAATCAGATATGGGGAATCTGAGGTGGGGAATCAGAGGTTGTGAATCAGAGATGGGGAATCAGAGGCGGGGAATCAGAGGCCGGTAATCAGACGCGGGGAATCAGAGGCGGGGAATCAGAGGTGGGGAAACAGAGGCGGGGAATCAGATTTGGGGAATCAGAGGTGGAGAATCAAAGGCGGTGAATCAGAGATGGGGAATCAGAGGCCGGGAATCAGAGGCAGGGAATCAAACACGGGGAATCAGAGGCGGGGAATCAGAGCTGGGGAATCAGAGGCGGGGAATCAGAGTTGGGGAATCAGAGGCGGGGAATCAGATGCAGGGAATCAATATGGGAAATCAGAGGTTGGGAATCAGTGGTTGGGAATCAGAGGAAGGGAATCAGAGGCGAGGAATCAGAGCTGGGGAATCAGAGGCGGGGAATCAGAGATGGGGAATCAGAGATGGGGAATCAGAGGCGGGGAATCAGACGCGGGGAATCAGAGGTGGTGAATCAGAGATGTGGAATCAGAGTTGGGGAATCAGAGGCAGGGAATCAGACGCGGGGAATCAGAGGCGGGGAATCATAGCTGGCGAATCAGAGGCGGGGAATCAGAGGTGGGGAATCAGAGGCGGGGAATCAGATATTGGGAATCCGAGGTGGGGAATCAGAGGCGGGGAAACAGAGGCGGGGAATCAGATATGGGGAATCAGAGGTGGGGAATCAGAGGCGGGGAATCAGATATTGGGAATCAGAGGTGGGGAATCAGAGGCGGGGAAACAGAGGCGGGGAATCAGATATGGGGAATCAGAGGCGGGGAATCATAGGCGGGGAAACAGAGGCGGGGAATCAGATATAGGGAATCAGAGGTGGGGAATCAGAGGTTGGGAATCAGAGGCTGGGAATCAGAGGCTGGGAATCAGATGCATGGAATCATATGCGGGGAATCAGAGGCGGGGAATCAGAGCTGTGGAATCAGAGGTGGGGAATCAAAGTTGGGGAATCAGAGGCGGGGACTTAGATATGGGGAAACAGAGGCAGTGAATAAGAGGCGGGGAAACAGAGGCGGGGAATCAGATATGGGGAATCAGAGGTGGGGAATCAGAGGCAGGGAATTAGATGTGCGGAATCAGAGATGGGGAATCAGAGGCAGGGAATCAGAATCAGAAGCAGGGAATCAGAGGCCGGGAATCAGAGGCCGGAATCAGATGCCGGGAATAAGAGGCCGGGAATCAGAGGTGGGGAATCAGAGTCCGGGAATCAGAGATGGGGAATCAGAGGCGGGGAATGAGATATGGGGAATCAGAGGCGGGGAATCAGAGGCGGGGAAACAGAGGCGAGGAATCAGATATGGGAATCAGAGGTGGCGAATCAAAGGCGTTGAATCAGAGATGGGGAATCAGAGGCGGGGAATCAGAGGCAGGGAATCAAACACGGGGAATCAGAGGCGGGGAATCAGAGCTGGGGAATCAGAGGCGGGGAATCAGAGTTGGGGAATCAGAGGCGGGGAATCAGAGCTGGGGAATCAGAGGTGGGGATCAGAGTCGGGGAATCAGAGGCAGGGAATCAGATGTGCGGAATCAGAGATGGGGAATCAGAGGTGGGGAATCAGAGGCTGTGAATCAGAGATGGGGAATCAGAGGCGGGGAATCAGAGGCAGGAAATCAGACACGGGGATTCAGAGGCTGGGAATCAGACGGGGGGAATCAAAGGCGGGGAATCAGAGCTGGGGAATCAGAGGCGGGGAATCAGAGGTGGGGAATCAGAGGCGGGGAATCAGATATTGGGAATCCGAGGTGGGGAATCAGAGGCGGGGAAACAGAGGCGGGGAATCAGATATGGGGAATCAGAGGTGGGGAATCAGAGGCGGGGAATCAGATATTGGGAATCAGAGGTGGGGAATCAGAGGCGGGGAAACAGAGGCGGGGAATCAGATATGGGGAATCAGAGGCGGGGAATCATAGGCGGGGAAACAGAGGCGGGGAATCAGATATAGGGAATCAGAGGTGGGGAATCAGAGGTTGGGAATCAGAGGCTGGGAATCAGAGGCTGGGAATCAGATGCATGGAATCATATGCGGGGAATCAGAGGCGGGGAATCAGAGCTGTGGAATCAGAGGTGGGGAATCAAAGTTGGGGAATCAGAGGCGGGGACTTAGATATGGGGAAACAGAGGCGGTGAATAAGAGGCGGGGAAACAGAGGCGGGGAATCAGATATGTGGAATCAGAGGTGGGGAATCAGAGGCAGGGAATTAGATGTGCGGAATCAGAGATGGGGAATCAGAGGCAGGGAATCAGAATCAGAAGCAGGGAATCAGAGGCCGGGAATCAGAGGCCGGAATCAGATGCCGGGAATAAGAGGCCGGGAATCAGAGGTGGGGAATCAGAGTCCGGGAATCAGAGATGGGGAATCAGAGGCGGGGAATGAGATATGGGGAATCAGAGGCGGGGAATCAGAGGCGGGGAAACAGAGGCGAGGAATCAGATATGGGAATCAGAGGTGGCGAATCAAAGGCGTTGAATCAGAGATGGGGAATCAGAGGCGGGGAATCAGAGGCAGGGAATCAAACACGGGGAATCAGAGGCGGGGAATCAGAGCTGGGGAATCAGAGGCAGGGAATCAGAGTTGGGGAATCAGAGGCGGGGAATCAGAGCTGGGGAATCAGAGGTGGGGATCAGAGTCGGGGAATCAGAGGCAGGGAATCAGATGTGCGGAATCAGAGATGGGGAATCAGAGGTGGGGAATCAGAGGCTGTGAATCAGAGATGGGGAATCAGAGGCGGGGAATCAGAGGCAGGATATCAGACACGGGGATTCAGAGGCTGGGAATCAGACGGGGGGAATCAAAGGTGGGGAATCAGAGCTGGGGAATCAGAGGCAGGGAATCAGAGTTGGGGATTCAGAGGCGGGGAATCAGATATGGGGAAACAGAGGCGGGGAATCAGAGGCGGGCAAACAGAGGCGGGGAATTAGATATGGGGAATCAGAGGTGGGGAATCAGAGGTGGTGAATCAGAGATGGGGAATCACAGGCGGGGAATCAGAGGCAGGGAATAGAACGCGGGGAATCAGAGGCAGGGAATCAGAGTTGGGGCATCAGAGGTTGGGAATTAGATATGGGGAAACAGAGGCGGGAAATCCGATATGGGGAATCAGAGGTGGGGAATCAGAGGCAGGGAATCAGATGCGCCTAATCAGAGATGGGGAATCAGAGGCAGGGAATCAGAATCAGAAGCGGGGAATCAGAGGCCGGGAATCAGAGGCCGGGAATCAGATGCTGGGAATAAGAGGCCGGGAATCAGAGGTGGGGAATCAGAGTCCAGGAATCAGAGATGGGGATTCAGAGGCGGGGAGTGAGATATGGAGAATCAGAGGCGGGGAATCAGAGGCGGGGAAACAGAGGTGGGGAATCAGATATGTGGAATCAGAGGTGGCGAACCAAAGGCGGTGAATCAGAGATGGGGAATGAGAGGCGGGGAATCAGAGGCAGGGAATCAAACACGGGGAATCAGAGGAGGGGAATCAGAATTGGGGAATCAGAGATGGGGAATCAGAGATGGGGAATCAGAGGCAGGGAATCAGACGCGGGGAATCAGAGGTGGTGAATCAGAGATGTGGAACCAGAGGCGGGGAATCAGAGGCAGGGAATCAGACGCGGGGAATAAGAGGCGGGGAATCATAGCTGGCGAATCAGAGGCGGGGAATCAGAGGTGGGGAATCAGAGGCGGGGAATCAGATATTGGGAATCAGAGGTGGGGAATCAGAGGCGGTGAAACAGAGGCGTGGAGTCAGATATGGGGTATCAGAGGTGGGGAATCAGAGGTTGTGAATCAGAGATGGGGAATCAGAGGCGGGGAATCAGAGGCCGGTAATCAGACGCGGGGAATCAGAGGCGGGGAATCAGAGCTGGGAAATTAGAGGCAGGGATTCAGAGTTGGGGATTCAGAGGCGGGGAATCAGATATGGGGAAACAGAGGCGGGGAATCAGAGGCGGGCAAATAGAGGCGGGGATCAGATATGGGGAAACAGAGGCGGGGAATCAGAGGCGGGGAAACAGAGGCAGGGAATGAGATATGGGGATCAGAGGTGGGGAATCAGAGGTTGGGAATCAGAGGCTGGGAATCAGAGGCTGGGAATCAGATGCATGGAATCAGATGCGGGGAATCAGAGGCGGGGAATCAGAGCTGGGGAATCAGAGGTGGGGAATCAAAGTTGGGGAATCAGAGGCGGGGACTTAGATATGGGGAAACAGAGGCGGGGAATCAGAGGTGGGGAAACAGAGGCGGGGAATCAGATATGGGGAATCAGAGGTGGGGAATCAGAGGCAGGGAATTAGATTTGCGGAATCAGAGATGGGGAATCAGAAGCATGGAATCAGAGGCCGGGAATCAGAGGCCGGAATCAGATGCCGGGAATAAGAGGCCGGGAATCAGAGGTGGGGATTCAGAGTCCGGGAATCAGAGATGGGGAATCAGAGGCGGGGAATGAGATATGGGGAATCAGAGGCGGGGAATCAGAGGCGGGGAAACAGAGGCGAGGAATCAGATATGGGCAATCAGAGGTGGCGAATCAAAGGCGTTGAATCAGAGATGGGGAATCAGAGGCGGGGAATCAGAGGCAGGGAATCAAACACGGGGAATCAGAGGCGGGGAATCAGAGCTGGGGAATCAGAGGCGGGGAATCAGAGTTGGGGAATCAGAGGCGGGGAATCAGAGCTGGGGAATCAGAGGTGGGGATCAGAGTCGGGGAATCAGAGGCAGGGAATCAGATGTGCGGAATCAGAGATGGGGAATCAGAGGTGGGGAATCAGAGGCTGTGAATCAGAGATGGGGAATCAGAGGCGGGGAATCAGAGGCAGGAAATCAGACACGGGGATTCAGAGGCTGGGAATCAGACGGGGGGAATCAAAGGCGGGGAATCAGAGCTGGGGAATCAGAGGCAGGGAATCAGAGTTGGGGATTCAGAGGCGGGGAATCAGATATGGGGAAACAGAGGCGGGGAATCAGAGGCGGGCAAACAGAGGCGGGGAATTAGATATGGGGAATCAGAGGTGGGGAATCAGAGTTGGTGAATCAGAGATGGGGAATCACAGGCGGGGAATCAGAGGCAGGGAATAGAACGCGGGGAATCAGAGGCAGGGAATCAGAGTTGGGGCATCAGAGGTGGGGAAATAGAGGCGGGGAATTAGATATGGGGAAACAGAGGCGGGAAATCCGATATGGGGAATCAGAGGTGGGGAATCAGAGGCAGGGAATCAGATGTGCGGAATCAGAGATGGGGAATCAGAGGCAGTGAATCAGGATCAGAAGCGGGGAATCAGAGGCCGGGAATCAGAGGCCGGGAATCAGATGCTGGGAATAAGAGGCCGGGAATCAGAGGTGGGGAATCAGAGTCCGGGAATCAGAGATGGGGATTCAGAGGCGGGGAATGAGATATGGAGAATCAGAGGCGGGGTATCAGAGGCGGGGAAACAGAGGTGGGGACTCAGATATGTGGAATCAGAGGTGGCGAATCAAAGGCGGTGAATCAGAGATGGGGAATCAGAGGCGGGGAGTCAGAGGCAGGGAATCAAACACGGGAAATCAGAGGCGGAGAATCAGAGCTGGGGAATCAGAGGCGGGGAATCAGAGTTGGGGAATCAGAGGCAGGGAATCAGATATGGGGAAACAGGGGCAGGGAATCAGAGGCGGGGAAACAGAGGCGGGGAATCAGATATGGGGAATCAGAGGTGTGGAATCAGAGGTTGGGAATCAGAGGCAGGGAATCAGAGGCGGGGAAACAGAGGCGGGGAATCAGATATGAGGAATCAGAGGTGGCGAATCAAAGGCGGTGAAACAGAGATGGGGAATCAGGGCAGGGAATCAGAGGCAGGGAATCAAACACGGGGAATCAGAGCTGGGGAATCAGAGGCGGGGAATTAGAGTTGGGGAATCAGAGGAGGGGAATCAGAGGCGGGGAAACAGAGGCGGGGAATCAGATATGGGGAATCAGAGGTGGGGAATCAGAGGTTGGGAATCAGAGGCAGGGAATCAGAGGTGGGGAATCAGAGGCGGGGAATCAGAGGCAGGGAATCAGATGTGCGGAATCGGAGATGGGGAATCAGAGGCAGGGAATCAGAGGCGGGGAATCAGAGGCGGGGAATCAGAGGCCGGGAATCAGATATGGGGAAACAGAGGTGGGGAATCAGAGGCGGGGTAACAGAGGCGGGGAATCAGATATGGGGAATCAGAGGTGGGGAATCAGAGGTTGGGAATCAGAGGCAGGGAATCAGAGGCTTGGAATCAGATGCAGGGAATCAGATGCGGGGAATCAGAGGCGGGGAATCAGAGCTGGGGAATCAGAGGTGGGGAATCAGAGTTGGGGAATCAGAGGCGGGGACTTAGATATTGGGAAACAGAGGCGGGGAATCAGAGGCGGGGAAACAGAGGGGGGTAATCAGAGGCAGGGAATCAGATGTGCGGAATCAGAGATGGGGAATCAGAGGCAGGGAATCAGAATCAGAAGCAGGGAATCAGAGGCCGGGAATCAGAGGCCGGAATCAGATGCCGGGAATAAGAGGCCGGGAATCAGAGGTGGGGAATCAGATATGGGGAATCTGAGGTGGGGAATCAGAGGTTGTGAATCAGAGATGGGGAATCAGAGGCGGGGAATCAGAGGCCGGTAATCAGACGCGGGGAATCAGAGGCGGGGAATCAGAGGTGGGGAAACAGAGGCGGGGAATCAGATTTGGGGAATCAGAGGTGGGGAATCAGAGGTTGGGAATCAGAGGCTGGGAATCAGAGGCTGGGAATCAGATGCATGGAATCATATGCGGGGAATCAGAGGCGGGGAATCAGAGCTGTGGAATCAGAGGTGGGGAATCAAAGTTGGGGAATCAGAGGCGGGGACTTAGATATGGGGAAACAGAGGCGGTGAATAAGAGGCGGGGAAACAGAGGCGGGGAATCAGATATGTGGAATCAGAGGTGGGGAATCAGAGGCAGGGAATTAGATGTGCGGAATCAGAGATGGGGAATCAGAGGCAGGGAATCAGAATCAGAAGCAGGGAATCAGAGGCCGGGAATCAGAGGCCGGAATCAGATGCCGGGAATAAGAGGCCGGGAATCAGAGGTGGGGAATCAGAGTCCGGGAATCAGAGATGGGGAATCAGAGGCGGGGAATGAGATATGGGGAATCAGAGGCGGGGAATCAGAGGCGGGGAAACAGAGGCGAGGAATCAGATATGGGAATCAGAGGTGGCGAATCAAAGGCGTTGAATCAGAGATGGGGAATCAGAGGCGGGGAATCAGAGGCAGGGAATCAAACACGGGGAATCAGAGGCGGGGAATCAGAGCTGGGGAATCAGAGGCAGGGAATCAGAGTTGGGGAATCAGAGGCGGGGAATCAGAGCTGGGGAATCAGAGGTGGGGATCAGAGTCGGGGAATCAGAGGCAGGGAATCAGATGTGCGGAATCAGAGATGGGGAATCAGAGGTGGGGAATCAGAGGCTGTGAATCAGAGATGGGGAATCAGAGGCGGGGAATCAGAGGCAGGATATCAGACACGGGGATTCAGAGGCTGGGAATCAGACGGGGGGAATCAAAGGCGGGGAATCAGAGCTGGGGAATCAGAGGCAGGGAATCAGAGTTGGGGATTCAGAGGCGGGGAATCAGATATGGGGAAACAGAGGCGGGGAATCAGAGGCGGGCAAACAGAGGCGGGGAATTAGATATGGGGAATCAGAGGTGGGGAATCAGAGGTGGTGAATCAGAGATGGGGAATCACAGGCGGGGAATCAGAGGCAGGGAATAGAACGCGGGGAATCAGAGGCAGGGAATCAGAGTTGGGGCATCAGAGGTTGGGAATTAGATATGGGGAAACAGAGGCGGGAAATCCGATATGGGGAATCAGAGGTGGGGAATAAGAGGCAGGGAATCAGATGCGCCTAATCAGAGATGGGGAATCAGAGGCAGGGAATCAGAATCAGAAGCGGGGAATCAGAGGCCGGGAATCAGAGGCCGGGAATCAGATGCTGGGAATAAGAGGCCGGGAATCAGAGGTGGGGAATCAGAGTCCAGGAATCAGAGATGGGGATTCAGAGGCGGGGAGTGAGATATGGAGAATCAGAGGCGGGGAATCAGAGGCGGGGAAACAGAGGTGGGGAATCAGATATGTGGAATCAGAGGTGGCGAACCAAAGGCGGTGAATCAGAGATGGGGAATGAGAGGCGGGGAATCAGAGGCAGGGAATCAAACACGGGGAATCAGAGGAGGGGAATCAGAATTGGGGAATCAGAGATGGGGAATCAGAGATGGGGAATCAGAGGCAGGGAATCAGACGCGGGGAATCAGAGGTGGTGAATCAGAGATGTGGAACCAGAGGCGGGGAATCAGAGGCAGGGAATCAGACGCGGGGAATAAGAGGCGGGGAATCATAGCTGGCGAATCAGAGGCGGGGAATCAGAGGTGGGGAATCAGAGGCGGGGAATCAGATATTGGGAATCAGAGGTGGGGAATCAGAGGCGGTGAAACAGAGGCGTGGAGTCAGATATGGGGTATCAGAGGTGGGGAATCAGAGGTTGTGAATCAGAGATGGGGAATCAGAGGCGGGGAATCAGAGGCCGGTAATCAGACGCGGGGAATCAGAGGCGGGGAATCAGAGCTGGGAAATTAGAGGCAGGGATTCAGAGTTGGGGATTCAGAGGCGGGGAATCAGATATGGGGAAACAGAGGCGGGGAATCAGAGGCGGGCAAATAGAGGCGGGGATCAGATATGGGGAAACAGAGGCGGGGAATCAGAGGCGGGGAAACAGAGGCAGGGAATGAGATATGGGGATCAGAGGTGGGGAATCAGAGGTTGGGAATCAGAGGCTGGGAATCAGAGGCTGGGAATCAGATGCATGGAATCAGATGCGGGGAATCAGAGGCGGGGAATCAGAGCTGGGGAATCAGAGGTGGGGAATCAAAGTTGGGGAATCAGAGGCGGGGACTTAGATATGGGGAAACAGAGGCGGGGAATCAGAGGTGGGGAAACAGAGGCGGGGAATCAGATATGGGGAATCAGAGGTGGGGAATCAGAGGCAGGGAATTAGATTTGCGGAATCAGAGATGGGGAATCAGAAGCATGGAATCAGAGGCCGGGAATCAGAGGCCGGAATCAGATGCCGGGAATAAGAGGCCGGGAATCAGAGGTGGGGATTCAGAGTCCGGGAATCAGAGATGGGGAATCAGAGGCGGGGAATGAGATATGGGGAATCAGAGGCGGGGAATCAGAGGCGGGGAAACAGAGGCGAGGAATCAGATATGGGCAATCAGAGGTGGCGAATCAAAGGCGTTGAATCAGAGATGGGGAATCAGAGGCGGGGAATCAGAGGCAGGGAATCAAACACGGGGAATCAGAGGCGGGGAATCAGAGCTGGGGAATCAGAGGCGGGGAATCAGAGTTGGGGAATCAGAGGCGGGGAATCAGAGCTGGGGAATCAGAGGTGGGGATCAGAGTCGGGGAATCAGAGGCAGGGAATCAGATGTGCGGAATCAGAGATGGGGAATCAGAGGTGGGGAATCAGAGGCTGTGAATCAGAGATGGGGAATCAGAGGCGGGGAATCAGAGGCAGGAAATCAGACACGGGGATTCAGAGGCTGGGAATCAGACGGGGGGAATCAAAGGCGGGGAATCAGAGCTGGGGAATCAGAGGCAGGGAATCAGAGTTGGGGATTCAGAGGCGGGGAATCAGATATGGGGAAACAGAGGCGGGGAATCAGAGGCGGGCAAACAGAGGCGGGGAATTAGATATGGGGAATCAGAGGTGGGGAATCAGAGTTGGTGAATCAGAGATGGGGAATCACAGGCGGGGAATCAGAGGCAGGGAATAGAACGCGGGGAATCAGAGGCAGGGAATCAGAGTTGGGGCATCAGAGGTGGGGAAATAGAGGCGGGGAATTAGATATGGGGAAACAGAGGCGGGAAATCCGATATGGGGAATCAGAGGTGGGGAATCAGAGGCAGGGAATCAGATGTGCGGAATCAGAGATGGGGAATCAGAGGCAGTGAATCAGGATCAGAAGCGGGGAATCAGAGGCCGGGAATCAGAGGCCGGGAATCAGATGCTGGGAATAAGAGGCCGGGAATCAGAGGTGGGGAATCAGAGTCCGGGAATCAGAGATGGGGATTCAGAGGCGGGGAATGAGATATGGAGAATCAGAGGCGGGGTATCAGAGGCGGGGAAACAGAGGTGGGGACTCAGATATGTGGAATCAGAGGTGGCGAATCAAAGGCGGTGAATCAGAGATGGGGAATCAGAGGCGGGGAGTCAGAGGCAGGGAATCAAACACGGGAAATCAGAGGCGGAGAATCAGAGCTGGGGAATCAGAGGCGGGGAATCAGAGTTGGGGAATCAGAGGCAGGGAATCAGATATGGGGAAACAGGGGCAGGGAATCAGAGGCGGGGAAACAGAGGCGGGGAATCAGATATGGGGAATCAGAGGTGTGGAATCAGAGGTTGGGAATCAGAGGCAGGGAATCAGAGGCGGGGAAACAGAGGCGGGGAATCAGATATGAGGAATCAGAGGTGGCGAATCAAAGGCGGTGAAACAGAGATGGGGAATCAGGGCAGGGAATCAGAGGCAGGGAATCAAACACGGGGAATCAGAGCTGGGGAATCAGAGGCGGGGAATTAGAGTTGGGGAATCAGAGGAGGGGAATCAGAGGCGGGGAAACAGAGGCGGGGAATCAGATATGGGGAATCAGAGGTGGGGAATCAGAGGTTGGGAATCAGAGGCAGGGAATCAGAGGTGGGGAATCAGAGGCGGGGAATCAGAGGCAGGGAATCAGATGTGCGGAATCGGAGATGGGGAATCAGAGGCAGGGAATCAGAGGCGGGGAATCAGAGGCGGGGAATCAGAGGCCGGGAATCAGATATGGGGAAACAGAGGTGGGGAATCAGAGGCGGGGTAACAGAGGCGGGGAATCAGATATGGGGAATCAGAGGTGGGGAATCAGAGGTTGGGAATCAGAGGCAGGGAATCAGAGGCTTGGAATCAGATGCAGGGAATCAGATGCGGGGAATCAGAGGCGGGGAATCAGAGCTGGGGAATCAGAGGTGGGGAATCAGAGTTGGGGAATCAGAGGCGGGGACTTAGATATTGGGAAACAGAGGCGGGGAATCAGAGGCGGGGAAACAGAGGGGGGTAATCAGAGGCAGGGAATCAGATGTGCGGAATCAGAGATGGGGAATCAGAGGCAGGGAATCAGAATCAGAAGCAGGGAATCAGAGGCCGGGAATCAGAGGCCGGAATCAGATGCCGGGAATAAGAGGCCGGGAATCAGAGGTGGGGAATCAGATATGGGGAATCTGAGGTGGGGAATCAGAGGTTGTGAATCAGAGATGGGGAATCAGAGGCGGGGAATCAGAGGCCGGTAATCAGACGCGGGGAATCAGAGGCGGGGAATCAGAGGTGGGGAAACAGAGGCGGGGAATCAGATTTGGGGAATCAGAGGTGGGGAATCAGAGGTTGGGAATCAGAGGCTGGGAATCAGAGGCTGGGAATCAGATGCATGGAATCATATGCGGGGAATCAGAGGCGGGGAATCAGAGCTGTGGAATCAGAGGTGGGGAATCAAAGTTGGGGAATCAGAGGCGGGGACTTAGATATGGGGAAACAGAGGCGGTGAATAAGAGGCGGGGAAACAGAGGCGGGGAATCAGATATGTGGAATCAGAGGTGGGGAATCAGAGGCAGGGAATTAGATGTGCGGAATCAGAGATGGGGAATCAGAGGCAGGGAATCAGAATCAGAAGCAGGGAATCAGAGGCCGGGAATCAGAGGCCGGAATCAGATGCCGGGAATAAGAGGCCGGGAATCAGAGGTGGGGAATCAGAGTCCGGGAATCAGAGATGGGGAATCAGAGGCGGGGAATGAGATATGGGGAATCAGAGGCGGGGAATCAGAGGCGGGGAAACAGAGGCGAGGAATCAGATATGGGAATCAGAGGTGGCGAATCAAAGGCGTTGAATCAGAGATGGGGAATCAGAGGCGGGGAATCAGAGGCAGGGAATCAAACACGGGGAATCAGAGGCGGGGAATCAGAGCTGGGGAATCAGAGGCAGGGAATCAGAGTTGGGGAATCAGAGGCGGGGAATCAGAGCTGGGGAATCAGAGGTGGGGATCAGAGTCGGGGAATCAGAGGCAGGGAATCAGATGTGCGGAATCAGAGATGGGGAATCAGAGGTGGGGAATCAGAGGCTGTGAATCAGAGATGGGGAATCAGAGGCGGGGAATCAGAGGCAGGATATCAGACACGGGGATTCAGAGGCTGGGAATCAGACGGGGGGAATCAAAGGCGGGGAATCAGAGCTGGGGAATCAGAGGCAGGGAATCAGAGTTGGGGATTCAGAGGCGGGGAATCAGATATGGGGAAACAGAGGCGGGGAATCAGAGGCGGGCAAACAGAGGCGGGGAATTAGATATGGGGAATCAGAGGTGGGGAATCAGAGGTGGTGAATCAGAGATGGGGAATCACAGGCGGGGAATCAGAGGCAGGGAATAGAACGCGGGGAATCAGAGGCAGGGAATCAGAGTTGGGGCATCAGAGGTTGGGAATTAGATATGGGGAAACAGAGGCGGGAAATCCGATATGGGGAATCAGAGGTGGGGAATAAGAGGCAGGGAATCAGATGCGCCTAATCAGAGATGGGGAATCAGAGGCAGGGAATCAGAATCAGAAGCGGGGAATCAGAGGCCGGGAATCAGAGGCCGGGAATCAGATGCTGGGAATAAGAGGCCGGGAATCAGAGGTGGGGAATCAGAGTCCAGGAATCAGAGATGGGGATTCAGAGGCGGGGAGTGAGATATGGAGAATCAGAGGCGGGGAATCAGAGGCGGGGAAACAGAGGTGGGGAATCAGATATGTGGAATCAGAGGTGGCGAACCAAAGGCGGTGAATCAGAGATGGGGAATGAGAGGCGGGGAATCAGAGGCAGGGAATCAAACACGGGGAATCAGAGGAGGGGAATCAGAATTGGGGAATCAGAGATGGGGAATCAGAGATGGGGAATCAGAGGCAGGGAATCAGACGCGGGGAATCAGAGGTGGTGAATCAGAGATGTGGAACCAGAGGCGGGGAATCAGAGGCAGGGAATCAGACGCGGGGAATAAGAGGCGGGGAATCATAGCTGGCGAATCAGAGGCGGGGAATCAGAGGTGGGGAATCAGAGGCGGGGAATCAGATATTGGGAATCAGAGGTGGGGAATCAGAGGCGGTGAAACAGAGGCGTGGAGTCAGATATGGGGTATCAGAGGTGGGGAATCAGAGGTTGTGAATCAGAGATGGGGAATCAGAGGCGGGGAATCAGAGGCCGGTAATCAGACGCGGGGAATCAGAGGCGGGGAATCAGAGCTGGGAAATTAGAGGCAGGGAATCAGAGTTGGGGATTCAGAGGCGGGGAATCAGATATGGGGAAACAGAGGCGGGGAATCAGAGGCGGGCAAATAGAGGCGGGGATCAGATATGGGGAAACAGAGGCGGGGAATCAGAGGCGGGGAAACAGAGGCAGGGAATCAGATATGGGGATCAGAGGTGGGGAATCAGAGGTTGGGAATCAGAGGCTGGGAATCAGAGGCTGGGAATCAGATGCATGGAATCAGATGCGGGGAATCAGAGGCGGGGAATCAGAGCTGGGGAATCAGAGGTGGGGAATCAAAGTTGGGGAATCAGAGGCGGGGACTTAGATATGGGGAAACAGAGGCGGGGAATCAGAGGTGGGGAAACAGAGGCGGGGAATCAGATATGGGGAATCAGAGGTGGGGAATCAGAGGCAGGGAATTAGATTTGCGGAATCAGAGATGGGGAATCAGAAGCATGGAATCAGAGGCCGGGAATCAGAGGCCGGAATCAGATGCCGGGAATAAGAGGCCGGGAATCAGAGGTGGGGATTCAGAGTCCGGGAATCAGAGATGGGGAATCAGAGGCGGGGAATGAGATATGGGGAATCAGAGGCGGGGAATCAGAGGCGGGGAAACAGAGGCGAGGAATCAGATATGGGCAATCAGAGGTGGCGAATCAAAGGCGTTGAATCAGAGATGGGGAATCAGAGGCGGGGAATCAGAGGCAGGGAATCAAACACGGGGAATCAGAGGCGGGGAATCAGAGCTGGGGAATCAGAGGCGGGGAATCAGAGTTGGGGAATCAGAGGCGGGGAATCAGAGCTGGGGAATCAGAGGTGGGGATCAGAGTCGGGGAATCAGAGGCAGGGAATCAGATGTGCGGAATCAGAGATGGGGAATCAGAGGTGGGGAATCAGAGGCTGTGAATCAGAGATGGGGAATCAGAGGCGGGGAATCAGAGGCAGGAAATCAGACACGGGGATTCAGAGGCTGGGAATCAGACGGGGGGAATCAAAGGCGGGGAATCAGAGCTGGGGAATCAGAGGCAGGGAATCAGAGTTGGGGATTCAGAGGCGGGGAATCAGATATGGGGAAACAGAGGCGGGGAATCAGAGGCGGGCAAACAGAGGCGGGGAATTAGATATGGGGAATCAGAGGTGGGGAATCAGAGTTGGTGAATCAGAGATGGGGAATCACAGGCGGGGAATCAGAGGCAGGGAATAGAACGCGGGGAATCAGAGGCAGGGAATCAGAGTTGGGGCATCAGAGGTGGGGAAATAGAGGCGGGGAATTAGATATGGGGAAACAGAGGCGGGAAATCCGATATGGGGAATCAGAGGTGGGGAATCAGAGGCAGGGAATCAGATGTGCGGAATCAGAGATGGGGAATCAGAGGCAGTGAATCAGAATCAGAAGCGGGGAATCAGAGGCCGGGAATCAGAGGCCGGGAATCAGATGCTGGGAATAAGAGGCCGGGAATCAGAGGTGGGGAATCAGAGTCCGGGAATCAGAGATGGGGATTCAGAGGCGGGGAATGAGATATGGAGAATCAGAGGCGGGGTATCAGAGGCGGGGAAACAGTGGTGGGGACTCAGATATGTGGAATCAGAGGTGGCGAATCAAAGGCGGTGAATCAGAGATGGGGAATCAGAGGCGGGGAGTCAGAGGCAGGGAATCAAACACGGGAAATCAGAGGCGGAGAATCAGAGCTGGGGAATCAGAGGCGGGGAATCAGAGTTGGGGAATCAGAGGCAGGGAATCAGATATGGGGAAACAGGGGCAGGGAATCAGAGGCGGGGAAACAGAGGCGGGGAATCAGATATGGGGAATCAGAGGTGTGGAATCAGAGGTTGGGAATCAGAGGCAGGGAATCAGAGGCGGGGAAACAGAGGCGGGGAATCAGATATGAGGAATCAGAGGTGGCGAATCAAAGGCGGTGAAACAGAGATGGGGAATCAGGGCAGGGAATCAGAGGCAGGGAATCAAACACGGGGAATCAGAGCTGGGGAATCAGAGGCGGGGAATTAGAGTTGGGGAATCAGAGGAGGGGAATCAGAGGCGGGGAAACAGAGGCGGGGAATCAGATATGGGGAATCAGAGGTGGGGAATCAGAGGTTGGGAATCAGAGGCAGGGAATCAGAGGTGGGGAATCAGAGGCGGGGAATCAGAGGCAGGGAATCAGATGTGCGGAATCGGAGATGGGGAATCAGAGGCAGGGAATCAGAGGCGGGGAATCAGAGGCGGGGAATCAGAGGCCGGGAATCAGATATGGGGAAACAGAGGTGGGGAATCAGAGGCGGGGTAACAGAGGCGGGGAATCAGATATGGGGAATCAGAGGTGGGGAATCAGAGGTTGGGAATCAGAGGCAGGGAATCAGAGGCTTGGAATCAGATGCAGGGAATCAGATGCGGGGAATCAGAGGCGGGGAATCAGAGCTGGGGAATCAGAGGTGGGGAATCAGAGTTGGGGAATCAGAGGCGGGGACTTAGATATTGGGAAACAGAGGCGGGGAATCAGAGGCGGGGAAACAGAGGGGGGTAATCAGAGGCAGGGAATCAGATGTGCGGAATCAGAGATGGGGAATCAGAGGCAGGGAATCAGAATCAGAAGCAGGGAATCAGAGGCCGGGAATCAGAGGCCGGAATCAGATGCCGGGAATAAGAGGCCAGGAATCAGAGGTGGGGAATCAGATATGGGGAATCTGAGGTGGGGAATCAGAGGTTGTGAATCAGAGATGGGGAATCAGAGGCGGGGAATCAGAGGCCGGTAATCAGACGCGGGGAATCAGAGGCGGGGAATCAGAGGTGGGGAAACAGAGGCGGGGAATCAGATTTGGGGAATCAGAGGTGGAGAATCAAAGGCGGTGAATCAGAGATCGGGAATCAGAGGCCGGGAATCAGAGGCAGGGAATCAAATACGGGGAATCAGAGGCGGGGAATCAGAGCTGGGGAATCAGAGGCGGGGAATCAGAGTTGGGGAATCAGAGGCGGGGAATCAGATGCAGGGAATCAATATGGGAAATCAGAGGTGGGGAATCAGTGGTTGGGAATCAGAGGAAGGGAATCAGAGGCGAGGAATCAGAGCTGGGGAATCAGAGGCGGGGAATCAGAATTGGGGAATCAGAGATGGGGAATCAGAGATGGGGAATCAGAGGCGGGGAATCAGACGCGGGGAATCAGAGGTGGTGAATCAGAGATGTGGAATCAGAGGTGGGGAATCAGAGGCAGGGAATCAGACGCGGGGAATCAGAGGCGGGGAATCAGAGGTGGGGAATCAGAGGCGGGGAATCAGAGGTGGGGAATCAGAGGCGGGGAATCAGATATTGGGAATCAGAGGTGGGGAATCAGAGGCGGGGAAACAGAGGCGGGGAATCAGATATGGGGAATCAGAGGTGGGGAATCAGAGGCGGGGAATCAGATATTGGGAATCAGAGGTGGGGAATCAGAGGCGGGGAAACAGAGGCGGGGAATCAGATATGGGGAATCAGAGGCGGGGAATCATAGGCGGGGAAACAGAGGCGGGGAATCAGATATAGGGAATCAGAGGTGGGGAATCAGAGGTTGGGAATCAGAGGCTGGGAATCAGAGGCTGGGAATCAGATGCATGGAATCATATGCGGGGAATCAGAGGCGGGGAATCAGAGCTGTGGAATCAGAGGTGGGGAATCAAAGTTGGGGAATCAGAGGCGGGGACTTAGATATGGGGAAACAGAGGCGGTGAATAAGAGGCGGGGAAACAGAGGCGGGGAATCAGATATGGGGAATCAGAGGTGGGGAATCAGATGCAGGGAATTAGATGTGCGGAATCAGAGATGGGGAATCAGAGGCAGGGAATCAGAATCAGAAGCAGGGAATCAGAGGCCGGGAATCAGAGGCCGGAATCAGATGCCGGGAATAAGAGGCTGGGAATCAGAGGTGGGGAATCAGAGTCCGGGAATCAGAGGCAGGGAATCAGACGCGGGGAATCAGAGGTGGTGAATCAAAGATGTGGAATCAGAGGCGGGGAATCAGAGGCAGGGAATCAGACGCGGGGAATAAGAGGCGGGGAATCATAGCTGGCGAATCAGAGGCGGGGAATCAGAGGTGGGGAATCAGAGGCGGGGAATCAGATATTGGGAATCAGAGGTGGGGAATCAGAGGCGGTGAAACAGAGGCGGGGAATCAGATATGGGGTATCAGAGGTGGGGAATCAGAGGTTGTGAATCAGAGATGGGGAATCAGAGGCGGGGAATCAGAGGCCGGTAATCAGACGCGGGGAATCAGAGGCGGGGAAACAGAGGCGGGGAATCAGATATAGGGAATCAGAGGTGGGGAATCAGAGGTTGGGAATCAGAGGCTGGGAATCAGAGGCTGGGAATCAGATGCATGGAATCATATGCGGGGAATCAGAGGCGGGGAATCAGAGCTGGGGAATCAGAGGTGGGGAATCAAAGTTGGGGAATCAGAGGCGGGGACTTAGATATGGGGAAACAGAGGCGGTGAATCAGAGGCGGGGAAACAGAAGCGGGGAATCAGATATGGGGAATCAGAGGTGGGGAATCAGAGGCAGGGAATTAGATGTGCGGAATCAGAGATGGGGAATCAGAGGCAGGGAATCAGAATCAGAAGCAGGGAATCAGAGGCCAGGAATCAGAGGCCGGAATCAGATGCCGGGAATAAGAGGCCGGGAATCAGAGGTGGGGAATCAGAGTCCGGGAATCAGAGGCAGGGAATCAGACGCGGGGAATCAGAGGTGGTGAATCAGAGATGTGGAATCAGAGGCGGGGAATCAGAGGCAGGGAATCATACGCGGGGAATAAGAGGCGGGGAATCATAGCTGGCGAATCAGAGGCGGGGAATCAGAGGTTGGGAATCAGAGGCTGGGAATCAGAGGCTGGGAATCAGATGCATGGAATCATATGCGGGGAATCAGAGGCGGGGAATCAGAGCTGGGGAATCAGAGGTGGGGAATCAAAGTTGGGGAATCAGAGGCGGGGACTTAGATATGGGGAAACAGAGGCGGTGAATCAGAGGCGGGGAAACAGAAGCGGGGAATCAGATATGGGGAATCAGAGGTGGGGAATCAGAGGCAGGGAATTAGATGTGCGGAATCAGAGATGGGGAATCAGAGGCAGGGAATCAGAATCAGAAGCAGGGAATCAGAGGCCAGGAATCAGAGGCCGGAATCAGATGCCGGGAATAAGAGGCCGGGAATCAGAGGTGGGGAATCAGAGTCCGGGAATCAGAGGCAGGGAATCAGATGCGGGGAATCAGAGGTGGTGAATCAGAGATGTGGAATCAGAGGCGGGGAATCAGAGGCAGGGAATCATACGCGGGGAATAAGAGGCGGGGAATCATAGCTGGCGAATCAGAGGCGGGGAATCAGAGGTGGGGAATCAGAGGCGGGGAATCAGATATTGGGAATCAGAGGTGGGGAATCAGAGGCGGTGAAACAGAGGCGGGGAATCAGATATGGGGTATCAGAGGTGGGGAATCAGAGGTTGTGAATCAGATTTGGGGAATCAGAGGTGGCGAATCAAAGGCGGTGAATCAGAGATGGGGAATCAGAGGCCGGGAATCAGAGGCAGGGAATCAAACACGGGGAATCAGAGGCGGGGAATCAGAGCAGGGGAATCAGAGGCGGGGAATCAGAGTTGGGGAATCAGAGGCGGGGAATCAGATGCAGGGAATCAATATGGGAAATCAGAGGTGGGGAATCAGAGGTTGGGAATCAGAGGAAGGGAATCAGAGGCGAGGAATCAGAGCTGGGGAATCAGAGGCGGGGAATCAGAATTGGGGAATCAGAGATGGGGAATCAGAGATGGGGAATCAGAGGCGGGGAATCAGACGCGGGGAATCAGAGGTGGTGAATCAGAGATGTGGAATCAGAGGCGGGGAATCAGAGGCATGGAATCAGAGGCGGGGAATCAGAGGCAGGGAATCAAACACGGGAAATCAGAGGCGGGGAATCAGAGCTGGGGAATCAGAGGCGGGGAATCAGAGTTGGGGAATCAGAGGCAGGGAATAAGATATGGGGAAACAGGGGCAGGGAATCAGAGGCGGGGAAACAGAGGCGGGGAATCAGATATGGGGAATCAGAGGTGTGGAATCAGAGGTTGGGAATCAGAGGCAGGGAATCAGAGGCGGGGAAACAGAGGCGGGGAATCAGATATGGGGAATCAGAGGTGGCGAATCAAAGGCGGTGAAACAGAGATGGGGAATCAGGGCAGGGAATCAGAGGCAGGGAATCAAACACGGGGAATCAGAGCTGGGGAATCAGAGGCGGGGAATTAGAGTTGGGGAATCAGAGGAGGGGAATCAGAGGCGGGGAAACAGAGGCGGGGAATCAGATATGGGGAATCAGAGGTGGGGAATCAGAGGTTGGGAATCAGAGGCAGGGAATCAGAGGTGGGGAATCAGAGGCGGGGAATCAGAGGCAGGGAATCAGATGTGCGGAATCGGAGATGGGGAATCAGAGGCAGGGAATCAGAGGCGGGGAATCAGAGGCGGGGAATCAGAGGCCGGGAATCAGATATGGGGAAACAGAGGTGGGGAATCAGAGGCGGGGAAACAGAGGCGGGGAATCAGATATGGGGAATCAGAGGAGGGGAATCAGAGGTTGGGAATCAGAGGCAGGGAATCAGAGGCTTGGAATCAGATGCAGGGAATCAGATGCGGGGAATCAGAGGCGGGGAATCAGAGCTGGGGAATCAGAGGCGGGGAATCAGAGCTGGGGAATCAGAGGTGGGGAATCAGAGTTGGGGAATCAGAGATATTGGGAAACAGAGGCGGGGAATCAGAGGCGGGGAAACAGAGGGGGGTAATCAGAGGCAGGGAATCAGATGTGCGGAATCAGAGATGGGGAATCAGAGGCAGGGAATCAGAATCAGAAGCAGGGAATCAGAGGCCGGGAATCAGAGGCCGGAATCAGATGCCGGGAATAAGAGGCCGGGAATCAGAGGTGGGGAATCAGATATGGGGAATCAGAGGTGGGGAATCAGAGGTTGTGAATCAGAGATGGGGAATCAGAGGCGGGGAATCAGAGGCCGGTAATCAGACGCGGGGAATCAGAGGCGGGGAATCAGAGGCGGGGAAACAGAGGCGGGGACTTAGATATTGGGAAACAGAGGCGGGGAATCAGAGGCGGGGAAACAGAGGCGGGGAATCAGATATGGGGAATCAGAGATGGGGAATCAGAGGCAGGGAATCAGATGTGCAGAATCAGAGATGGGGAATCAAAGGCAGGGAATCAGAATCAGAAGCAGGGAATCAGATGCCGGGAATCAGAGGCCGGAATCAGATGCCGGGAATAAGAGGCCGGAAATCAGAGGTGGGGAATCAGAGTCCGGGAATCAGAGATGGGGATTCAGAGCCGGGGAATGAGATATGGGGAATAAGAGGCGGGGAATCAGAGGGGGGAAACAGAGGCGGGGAATCAGATATGGCGAATCAGAGGTGGCGAATCAAAGGCGGTGAATCAGAGATGGGGAATCAGAGGCCGGGAATCAGAGGCAGGGAATCAAACACGGGGAATCAGAGGAGGGGAATCAGAATTGGGGAATCAGAGATGGGGAATCAGAGACGGGGAATCAGAGGCAGGGAATCAGAGGCGGGGAATCAGAGGTGGGGAATCAGAGGCGGGGAATCAGATATTGGGAATCAGAGGTGGGGAATCAGAGGCGGGGAAACAGAGGCGGGGAATCAGATATGGGGAATCAGAGGTGGGGAATCAGAGGCGGGGAATCAGATATTGGGAATCAGAGGTGGGGAATCAGAGGCGGGGAAACAGAGGCGGGGAATCAGATATGGGGAATCAGAGGCGGGGAATCATAGGCGGGGAAACAGAGGCGGGGAATCAGATATAGGGAATCAGAGGTGGGGAATCAGAGGTTGGGAATCAGAGGCTGGGAATCAGAGGCTGGGAATCAGATGCATGGAATCATATGCGGGGAATCAGAGGCGGGGAATCAGAGCTGTGGAATCAGAGGTGGGGAATCAAAGTTGGGGAATCAGAGGCGGGGACTTAGATATGGGGAAACAGAGGCGGTGAATAAGAGGCGGGGAAACAGAGGCGGGGAATCAGATATGGGGAATCAGAGGTGGGGAATCAGATGCAGGGAATTAGATGTGCGGAATCAGAGATGGGGAATCAGAGGCAGGGAATCAGAATCAGAAGCAGGGAATCAGAGGCCGGGAATCAGAGGCCGGAATCAGATGCCGGGAATAAGAGGCTGGGAATCAGAGGTGGGGAATCAGAGTCCGGGAATCAGAGGCAGGGAATCAGACGCGGGGAATCAGAGGTGGTGAATCAAAGATGTGGAATCAGAGGCGGGGAATCAGAGGCAGGGAATCAGACGCGGGGAATAAGAGGCGGGGAATCATAGCTGGCGAATCAGAGGCGGGGAATCAGAGGTGGGGAATCAGAGGCGGGGAATCAGATATTGGGAATCAGAGGTGGGGAATCAGAGGCGGTGAAACAGAGGCGGGGAATCAGATATGGGGTATCAGAGGTGGGGAATCAGAGGTTGTGAATCAGAGATGGGGAATCAGAGGCGGGGAATCAGAGGCCGGTAATCAGACGCGGGGAATCAGAGGCGGGGAAACAGAGGCGGGGAATCAGATATAGGGAATCAGAGGTGGGGAATCAGAGGTTGGGAATCAGAGGCTGGGAATCAGAGGCTGGGAATCAGATGCATGGAATCATATGCGGGGAATCAGAGGCGGGGAATCAGAGCTGGGGAATCAGAGGTGGGGAATCAAAGTTGGGGAATCAGAGGCGGGGACTTAGATATGGGGAAACAGAGGCGGTGAATCAGAGGCGGGGAAACAGAAGCGGGGAATCAGATATGGGGAATCAGAGGTGGGGAATCAGAGGCAGGGAATTAGATGTGCGGAATCAGAGATGGGGAATCAGAGGCAGGGAATCAGAATCAGAAGCAGGGAATCAGAGGCCAGGAATCAGAGGCCGGAATCAGATGCCGGGAATAAGAGGCCGGGAATCAGAGGTGGGGAATCAGAGTCCGGGAATCAGAGGCAGGGAATCAGACGCGGGGAATCAGAGGTGGTGAATCAGAGATGTGGAATCAGAGGCGGGGAATCAGAGGCAGGGAATCATACGCGGGGAATAAGAGGCGGGGAATCATAGCTGGCGAATCAGAGGCGGGGAATCAGAGGTTGGGAATCAGAGGCTGGGAATCAGAGGCTGGGAATCAGATGCATGGAATCATATGCGGGGAATCAGAGGCGGGGAATCAGAGCTGGGGAATCAGAGGTGGGGAATCAAAGTTGGGGAATCAGAGGCGGGGACTTAGATATGGGGAAACAGAGGCGGTGAATCAGAGGCGGGGAAACAGAAGCGGGGAATCAGATATGGGGAATCAGAGGTGGGGAATCAGAGGCAGGGAATTAGATGTGCGGAATCAGAGATGGGGAATCAGAGGCAGGGAATCAGAATCAGAAGCAGGGAATCAGAGGCCAGGAATCAGAGGCCGGAATCAGATGCCGGGAATAAGAGGCCGGGAATCAGAGGTGGGGAATCAGAGTCCGGGAATCAGAGGCAGGGAATCAGACGCGGGGAATCAGAAGTGGTGAATCAGAGATGTGGAATCAGAGGCGGGGAATCAGAGGCAGGGAATCATACGCGGGGAATAAGAGGCGGGGAATCATAGCTGGCGAATCAGAGGCGGGGAATCAGAGGTGGGGAATCAGAGGCGGGGAATCAGATATTGGGAATCAGAGGTGGGGAATCAGAGGCGGTGAAACAGAGGCGGGGAATCAGATATGGGGTATCAGAGGTGGGGAATCAGAGGTTGTGAATCAGATTTGGGGAATCAGAGGTGGCGAATCAAAGGCGGTGAATCAGAGATGGGGAATCAGAGGCCGGGAATCAGAGGCAGGGAATCAAACACGGGGAATCAGAGGCGGGGAATCAGAGCAGGGGAATCAGAGGCGGGGAATCAGAGTTGGGGAATCAGAGGCGGGGAATCAGATGCAGGGAATCAATATGGGAAATCAGAGGTGGGGAATCAGAGGTTGGGAATCAGAGGAAGGGAATCAGAGGCGAGGAATCAGAGCTGGGGAATCAGAGGCGGGGAATCAGAATTGGGGAATCAGAGATGGGGAATCAGAGATGGGGAATCAGAGGCGGGGAATCAGACGCGGGGAATCAGAGGTGGTGAATCAGAGATGTGGAATCAGAGGCGGGGAATCAGAGGCATGGAATCAGAGGCGGGGAATCAGAGGCAGGGAATCAAACACGGGAAATCAGAGGCGGGGAATCAGAGCTGGGGAATCAGAGGCGGGGAATCAGAGTTGGGGAATCAGAGGCAGGGAATAAGATATGGGGAAACAGGGGCAGGGAATCAGAGGCGGGGAAACAGAGGCGGGGAATCAGATATGGGGAATCAGAGGTGTGGAATCAGAGGTTGGGAATCAGAGGCAGGGAATCAGAGGCGGGGAAACAGAGGCGGGGAATCAGATATGGGGAATCAGAGGTGGCGAATCAAAGGCGGTGAAACAGAGATGGGGAATCAGGGCAGGGAATCAGAGGCAGGGAATCAAACACGGGGAATCAGAGCTGGGGAATCAGAGGCGGGGAATTAGAGTTGGGGAATCAGAGGAGGGGAATCAGAGGCGGGGAAACAGAGGCGGGGAATCAGATATGGGGAATCAGAGGTGGGGAATCAGAGGTTGGGAATCAGAGGCAGGGAATCAGAGGTGGGGAATCAGAGGCGGGGAATCAGAGGCAGGGAATCAGATGTGCGGAATCGGAGATGGGGAATCAGAGGCAGGGAATCAGAGGCGGGGAATCAGAGGCGGGGAATCAGAGGCCGGGAATCAGATATGGGGAAACAGAGGTGGGGAATCAGAGGCGGGGAAACAGAGGCGGGGAATCAGATATGGGGAATCAGAGGAGGGGAATCAGAGGTTGGGAATCAGAGGCAGGGAATCAGAGGCTTGGAATCAGATGCAGGGAATCAGATGCGGGGAATCAGAGGCGGGGAATCAGAGCTGGGGAATCAGAGGTGGGGAATCAGAGTTGGGGAATCAGAGATATTGGGAAACAGAGGCGGGGAATCAGAGGCGGGGAAACAGAGGGGGGTAATCAGAGGCAGGGAATCAGATGTGCGGAATCAGAGATGGGGAATCAGAGGCAGGGAATCAGAATCAGAAGCAGGGAATCAGAGGCCGGGAATCAGAGGCCGGAATCAGATGCCGGGAATAAGAGGCCGGGAATCAGAGGTGGGGAATCAGATATGGGGAATCAGAGGTGGGGAATCAGAGGTTGTGAATCAGAGATGGGGAATCAGAGGCGGGGAATCAGAGGCCGGTAATCAGACGCGGGGAATCAGAGGCGGGGAATCAGAGGCGGGGAAACAGAGGCGGGGACTTAGATATTGGGAAACAGAGGCGGGGAATCAGAGGCGGGGAAACAGAGGCGGGGAATCAGATATGGGGAATCAGAGATGGGGAATCAGAGGCAGGGAATCAGATGTGCAGAATCAGAGATGGGGAATCAAAGGCAGGGAATCAGAATCAGAAGCAGGGAATCAGATGCCGGGAATCAGAGGCCGGAATCAGATGCCGGGAATAAGAGGCCGGAAATCAGAGGTGGGGAATCAGAGTCCGGGAATCAGAGATGGGGATTCAGAGCCGGGGAATGAGATATGGGGAATAAGAGGCGGGGAATCAGAGGGGGGAAACAGAGGCGGGGAATCAGATATGGCGAATCAGAGGTGGCGAATCAAAGGCGGTGAATCAGAGATGGGGAATCAGAGGCCGGGAATCAGAGGCAGGGAATCAAACACGGGGAATCAGAGGAGGGGAATCAGAATTGGGGAATCAGAGATGGGGAATCAGAGATGGGGAATCAGAGGCAGGGAATCAGACGCGGGGAATCAGAGGTGGTGAATCAGAGATGTGGAATCAGAGGCGGGGAATCAGAGGCAGGGAATCAGACGCGGGGAATAAGAGGCGGGGAATCATAGCTGGCGAATCAGAGGCGGGGAATCAGAGGTGGGGAATCAGAGGCGGGGAATCAGATATTGGGAATCAGAGGTGGGGAATCAGAGGCGGTGAAACAGAGGCGGGGAATCAGATATGGGGTATCAGAGGTGGGGAATCAGAGGTTGTGAATCAGAGATGGGGAATCAGAGGCGGGGAATCAGAGGCCGGTAATCAGACGTGGGGAATCAGAGGCGGGGAATCAGAGCTGGGAAATTAGAGGCATGGAATCAGAGTTGGGGATTCAGAGGCGGGGAATCAGATATGGGGAACAGAGGCGGGGAATCAGAGGCGGGCAAATAGAGGCGGGGATCAGATATGGTGAAACAGAGGCGGGGAATCAGAGGCGGGGAAACAGAGGCGGGGAATCAGATATGGGGATCAGAGGTGGGGAATCAGAGGTTGGGAATCAGAGGCTGGGAATCAGAGGCTGGGAATCAGATGCATGGAATCAGATGCGGGGATTCAGAGGCGGGGAATCAGAGCTGGGGAATCAGAGGTGGGGAATCAAAGTTGTGGAATCAGAGGCGGGGACTTAGATATGGGGAAACAGAGGCGGGGAATCAGAGGTGGGGAAACAGAGGCGGGGAATCAGATATGGGGAATCAGAGGTGGGGAATCAGAGGCAGGGAATCAGACGCGGGGAATCAGAGGCGGGGAATTAGAGCTGGGAAATTAGAGGCAGGGAATCAGAGTTGGGGATTCAGAGGCGGGGAATCAGATATGGGGAACAGAGGCGGGGAATCAGAGGCGGGCAAATAGAGGCGGGGATCAGATATGGGGAAACAGAGGCGGGGAATCAGAGGCGGGGAAACAGAGGAGGGGAATCAGATATGGGGATCAGAGGTGGGGAATCAGAGGTTGGGAATCAGAGGCTGGGAATCAGAGGCTGGGAATCGGATGCATGGAATCAGATGCGGGGAATCAGAGGCGGGGAATCAGAGCTGGGGAATCAGAGGTGGGGAATCAAAGTTGGGGAATCAGTTGCGGGGACTTAGATATGGGGAAACAGAGGCGGGGAATCAGAGGTGGGGAAACAGAGGCGGGGAATCAGATATGGGGAATCAGAGATGGGGAATCAGAAGCATGGAATCAGAGGCCGGGAATCAGAGGCCGGAATCAGATGCCGGGAATAAGAGGCCGGGAATCAGAGGTGGGGAATCAGAGTCCGGGAATCAGAGATGGGGAATCAGAGGCGGGGAATGAGATATGGGGAATCAGAGGCGGGGAATCAGAGGCGGGGAAACAGAGGCGAGGAATCAGATATGGGGAATCAGAGGTGGCGAATCAAAGGCGTTGAATCAGAGATGGGGAATCAGAGGCGGGGAATCAGAGGCAGGGAATTAAACACGGGGAATCAGAGGCGGGGAATCAGAGCTGGGGAATCAGAGGCGGGGAATCAGAGTTGGGGAATCAGAGGCGGGGAATCAGAGCTGGGGAATCAGAGGTGGGGATCAGAGTCAGGGAATCAGAGGCAGGGAATCAGATGTGCGGAATCAGAGATGGGGAATCAGAGGTGGGGAATCAGAGGCTGTGAATCAGAGATGGGGAATCAGAGGCGGGGAATCAGAGGCAGGAAATCAGACACGGGGATTCAGAGGCTGGGAATCAGACGGGGGGAATCAAAGGCGGGGAATCAGAGCTGGGGAATCAGAGGCAGGGAATCAGAGTTGGGGATTCAGAGGCGGGGAATCAGATATGGGGAAACAGAGGCGGGGAATCAGAGGCGGGCAAACAGAGGCGGGGAATTAGATATGGGGAATCAGAGGTGGGGAATCAGAGGTGGTGAATCAGAGATGGGGAATCACAGGCGGGGAATCAGAGGCAGGGAATAGAACGCGGGGAATCAGAGGCAGGGAATCAGAGTTGGGGCATCAGAGGTTGGGAATTAGATATGGGGAAACAGAGGCGGGAAATCCGATATGGGGAATCAGAGGTGGGGAATCAGAGGCAGGGAATCAGATGTGCGGAATCAGAGATGGGGAATCAGAGGCAGTGAATCAGAATCAGAAGCGGGTATCAGAGGCCGGGAATCAGAGGCCGGGAATCAGATGCTGGGAATAAGAGGCCGGGAATCAGAGGTGGGGAATCAGAGTCCGGGAATCAGAGATGGGGATTCAGAGGCGGGGAATGAGATATGGAGAATCAGAGGCGGGGAATCAGAGGCGGGGAAACAGAGGTGGGGACTCAGATATGTGGAATCAGAGGTGGCGAATCAAAGGCGGTGAATCAGAGATGGGGAATCAGAGGCGGGGAGTCAGAGGCAGGGAATCAAACACGGGAAATCAGAGGCGGGGAATCAGAGCTGGGGAATCAGAGGCGGGGAATCAGAGTTGGGGAATCAGAGGCAGGGAATCAGATATGGGGAAACAGGGGCAGGGAATCAGAGGCGGGGAAACAGAGGCGGGGAATCAGATATGGGGAATCAGAGGTGTGGAATCAGAGGTTGGGAATCAGAGGCAGGGAATCAGAGGCGGGGAAACAGAGGCGGGGAATCAGATATGGGGAATCAGAGGTGGCGAATCAAAGGCGGTGAAACAGAGATGGGGAATCAGGGCAGGGAATCAGAGGCAGGGAATCAAACACGGGGAATCAGAGCTGGGGAATCAGAGGCGGGGAATTAGAGTTGGGGAATCAGAGGAGGGGAATCAGAGGCGGGGAAACAGAGGCGGGGAATCAGATATGGGGAATCAGAGGTGGGGAATCAGAGGTTGGGAATCAGAGGCAGGGAATCAGAGGTGGGGAATCAGAGGCGGGGAATCAGAGGCAGGGAATCAGATGTGCGGAATCGGAGATGGGGAATCAGAGGCAGGGAATCAGAGGCGGGGAATCAGAGGCGGGGAATCAGAGGCCGGGAATCAGATATGGGGAAACAGAGGTGGGGAATCAGAGGCGGGGAAACAGAGGCGGGGAATCAGATATGGGGAATCAGAGGTGGGGAATCAGAGGTTGGGAATCAGAGGCAGGGAATCAGAGGCTTGGAATCAGATGCAGGGAATCAGATGCGGGGAATCAGAGGCGGGGAATCAGAGCTGGGGAATCAGAGGTGGGGAATCAGAGTTGGGGAATCAGAGGCGGGGACTTAGATATTGGGAAACAGAGGCGGGGAATCAGAGGCGGGGAAACAGAGGGGGGTAATCAGAGGCAGGGAATCAGATGTGCGGAATCAGAGATGGGGAATCAGAGGCAGGGAATCAGAATCAGAAGCAGGGAATCAGAGGCCGGGAATCAGAGGCCGGAATCAGATGCCGGGAATAAGAGGCCGGGAATCAGAGGTGGGGAATCAGATATGGGGAATCAGAGGTGGGGAATCAGAGGTTGTGAATCAGAGATGGGGAATCAGAGGCGGGGAATCAGAGGCCGGTAATCAGACGCGGGGAATCAGAGGCGGGGAATCAGAGGCGGGGAAACAGAGGCGGGGAATCAGATTTGGGGAATCAGAGGTGGAGAATCAAAGGCGGTGAATCAGAGATGGGGAATCAGAGGCCGGGAATCAGAGGCAGGGAATCAAACACGGGGAATCAGAGGCGGGGAATCAGAGCTGGGGAATCAGAGGCGGGGAATCAGAGTTGGGGAATCAGAGGCGGGGAATCAGATGCAGGGAATCAATATGGGAAATCAGAGGTGGGGAATCAGTGGTTGGGAATCAGAGGAAGGGAATCAGAGGCGAGGAATCAGAGCTGGGGAATCAGAGGCGGGGAATCAGAATTGGGGAATCAGAGATGGGGAATCAGAGATGGGGAATCAGAGGCGGGGAATCAGATGCGGGGAATCAGAGGTGGTGAATCAGAGATGTGGAATCAGAGGCGGGGAATCAGAGGCAGGGAATCAGACGCGGGGAATCAGAGGCGGGGAATCATAGCTGGTGAATCAGAGGCGGGGAATCAGAGGTGGGGAATCAGAGGCGGGGAATCAGATATTGGGAATCAGAGGTGGGGAATCAGAGGCGGGGAAACAGAGGCGGGGAATCAGATATGGGGAATCAGAGGTGGGGAATCAGAGGTTGTGAATCAGAGATGGGGAATCAGAGGCGGGGAATCAGAGGCCGGTAATCAGACGCAGGGAATCAGAGGCGGGGAATCAGACATGGGAAATTAGAGGCAGGGAATCAGAGTTGGGAATTCAGAGGCGGGGAATCAGATATGGGGAAACAGAGGCGGGGAATCATAGGCGGGGAAACAGAGGCGGGGAATCAGATATAGGGAATCAGAGGTGGGGAATCAGAGGTTGGGAATCGGAGGCTGGGAATCAGAGGCTGGGAATCAGATGCATGGAATCATATGCGGGGAATCAGAGGCGGGGAATCAGAGCTGGGGAATCAGAGGTGGGGAATCAAAGTTGGGGAATCAGAGGCGGGGACTTAGATATGGGGAAACAGAGGCGGTGAATAAGAGGCGGGGAAACAGAGGCGGGGAATCAGATATGGGGAATCAGAGGTGGGGAATCAGAGGCAGGGAATTAGATGTGCGGAATCAGAGATGGGGAATCAGAGGCAGGGAATCAGAATCAGAAGCAGGGAATCAGAGGCCGGGAATCAGAGGCCGGAATCAGATGCCGGGAATAAGAGGCCGGGAATCAGAGGTGGGGAATCAGAGTCCGGGAATCAGAGGCAGGGAATCAGACGCGGGGAATCAGAGGTGGTGAATCAGAGATGTGGAATCAGAGGCGGGGAATCAGAGGCAGGGAATCAGACGCGGGGAATAAGAGGCGGGGAATCATAGCTGGCGAATCAGAGGCGGGGAATCAGAGGTGGGGAATCAGAGGCGGGGAATCAGATATTGGGAATCAGAGGTGGGGAATCAGAGGCGGTGAAACAGAGGCGGGGAATCAGATATGGGGTATCAGAGGTGGGGAATCAGAGGTTGTGAATCAGAGATGGGGAATCAGAGGCGGGGAATCAGAGGCCGGTAATCAGACGCGGGGAATCAGAGGCGGGGACACAGAGGCGGGGAATCAGATATAGGGAATCAGAGGTGGGGAATCAGAGGTTGGGAATCAGAGGCTGGGAATCAGAGGCTGGGAATCAGATGCATGGAATCATATGCGGGGAATCAGAGGCGGGGAATCAGAGCTGGGGAATCAGAGGTGGGGAATCAAAGTTGGGGAATCAGAGGCGGGGACTTAGATATGGGGAAACAGAGGCGGTGAATCAGAGGCGGGGAAACAGAGGCGGGGAATCAGATATGGGGAATCAGAGGTGGGGAATCAGAGGCAGGGAATTAGATGTGCGGAATCAGAGATGGGGAATCAGAGGCAGGGAATCAGAATCAGAAGCAGGGAATCAGAGGCCGGGAATCAGAGGCCGGAATCAGATGCCGGGAATAAGAGGCCGGGAATCAGAGGTGGGGAATCAGAGTCCGGGAATCAGAGGCAGGGAATCAGACGCGGGGAATCAGAGGTGGTGAATCAGAGATGTGGAATCAGAGGCGGGGAATCAGAGGCAGGGAATCATACGCGGGGAATAAGAGGCGGGGAATCATAGCTGGCGAATCAGAGGCGGGGAATCAGAGGTGGGGAATCAGAGGCGGGGAATCAGATATTGGGAATCAGAGGTGGGGAATCAGAGGCGGTGAAACAGAGGCGGGGAATCAGATATGGGGTATCAGAGGTGGGGAATCAGAGGTTGTGAATCAGATTTGGGGAATCAGAGGTGGCGAATCAAAGGCGGTGAATCAGAGATGGGGAATCAGAGGCCGGGAATCAGAGGCAGGGAATCAAACACGGGGAATCAGAGGCGGGGAATCAGAGCTGGGGAATCAGAGGCGGGGAATCAGAGTTGGGGAATCAGAGGCGGGGAATCAGATGCAGGGAATCAATATGGGAAATCATAGGTGGGGAATCAGAGGTTGGGAATCAGAGGAAGGGAATCAGAGGCGAGGAATCAGAGCTGGGGAATCAGAGGCGGGGAATCAGAATTGAGGAATCAGAGATGGGGAATCAGAGATGGGGAATCAGAGGCAGGGAATCAGACGCGGGGAATCAGAGGTGGTGAATCAGAGATGTGGAATCAGAGGCGGGGAATCAGAGGCAGGGAATCAGATGCGGGGAATCAGAGGCGGGGAATCATAGCTGGCGAATCAGAGGCGGGGAATCAGAGGTGGGGAATCAGAGGCGGGGAATCAGATATTGGGAATCAGAGGTGGGGAATCAGAGGCGGGGAAACAGAGGCGGGGAATCAGATATGGGGAATCAGAGGTGGGGAATCAGAGGTTGTGAATCAGAGATGTGGAATCAGAGGCGGGGAATCAGAGGCCGGTAATCAGACGCTGGGAATCAGAGGCGGGGAATCAGACATGGGAAATTAGAGGCAGGGAATCAGAGTTGGGGATTCAGAGGCGGGGAATCAGATATGGGGAAACAGAGGCGGGGAATCAGCGGCGGGGAAACAGAGGCGGGGAATCAGATATAGGGAATCAGAGGTGGGGAATCAGAGGTTGGGAATCAGAGGCTGGGAATCAGAGGCTGGGAATCAGATGCATGGAATCATATGCGGGGAATCAGAGGCGGGGAATCAGAGCTGGGGAATCAGAGGTGGGGAATCAAAGTTGGGGAATCAGAGGCGGGGACTTAGATATGGGGAAACAGAGGCGGTGAATCAGAGGCGGGGAAACAGAGGCGGGGAATCAGATATGGGGAATCAGAGGTGGGGAATCAGAGGCAGGGAATTAGATGTGCGGAATCAGAGATGGGGAATCAGAGGCAGGGAATCAGAATCAGAAGCAGGGAATCAGAGGCCGGGAATCAGAGGCCGGAATCAGATGCCGGGAATAAGAGGCCGGGAATCAGAGGTGGGGAATCAGAGTCCGGGAATCAGAGGCAGGGAATCAGACGCGGGGAATCAGAGGTGGTGAATCAGAGATGTGGAATCTGAGGCGGGGAATCAGAGGCAGGGAATCAGACGCGGGGAATAAGAGGCGGGGAATCATAGCTGGCGAATCAGAGGCGGGGAATCAGAGGTGGGGAATCAGAGGCGGGGAATCAGATATTGGGAATCAGAGGTGGGGAATCAGAGGCGGTGAAACAGAGGCGGGGAATCAGATATGGTGTATCAGAGGTGGGGAATCAGAGGTTGTGAATCAGAGATGGGGAATCAGAGGCGGGGAATCAGAGGCCGGTAATCAGACGCGGGGAATCAGAGGCGGGGAATCAGAGCTGGGAAATTAGAGGCAGGGAATCAGAGTTGGGCATTCAGAGGCGGGGAATCAGATATGGGGAAACAGAGGCGGGGAATCAGAGGCGGGCAAATAGAGGCGGGGATCAGATATGGGGAAACAGAGGTGGGGAATCAGAGGCGGGGAAACAGAGGCGGGGAATCAGATATGGGGATCAGAGGTGGGGAATCAGAGGTTGGGAATCAGAGGCTGGGAATCAGAGGCTGGGAATCAGATGCATGGAATCAGATGCGGGGAATTAGAGGCGGGGAATCAGAGCTGGGGAATCAGAGGTGGGGAATCAAAGTTGGGGAATCAGAGGCGGGGACTTAGATATGGGGAAACAGAGGCGGGGAATCAGAGGCGGGGAAACAGAGGCGGGGAATCAGATATGGTGAATCAGAGGTGGGGAATCAGAGGCAGGGAATTAGATTTGCGGAATCAGAGATGGGGAATCAGAAGCATGGAATCAGAGGCCGGGAATCAGAGGCCGGAATCAGATGCCGGGAATAAGAGGCCGGGAATCAGAGGTGGGGAATCAGAGTCCGGGAATCAGAGATGGGGAATCAGAGGCGGGGAATGAGATATGGGGAATCAGAGGCGGGGAATCAGAGGCGGGGAAACAGAGGCGAGGAATCAGATATGGGGAATCAGAGGTGGCGAATCAAAGGCGTTGAATCAGAGATGGGGAATCAGAGGCGGGGAATCAGAGGCAGGGAATCAAACACGGGGAATCAGAGGCGGGGAATCAGAGTTGGGGAATCAGAGGCGGGGAATCAGAGCTGGGGAATCAGAGGTGGGGATCAGAGTCGGGGAATCAGAGGCAGGGAATCAGATGTGCGGAATCAGAGATGGGGAATCAGAGGTGGGGAATCAGAGGCTGTGAATCAGAGATGGGGAATCAGAGGCGGGGAATCAGAGGCAGGAAATCAGACACGGGGATTCAGAGGCTGGGAATCAGACGGGGGGAATCAAAGGCGGGGAATCAGAGCTGGGGAATCAGAGGCAGGGAATCAGAGTTGGGGATTCAGAGGCGGGGAATCAGATATGGGGAAACAGAGGCGGGGAATCAGAGGCGGGCAAACAGAGGCGGGGAATTAGATATGGGGAATCAGAGGTGGGGAATCAGAGGTGGTGAATCAGAGATGGGGAATCACAGGCGGGGAATCAGAGGCAGGGAATAGAACGCGGGGAATCAGAGGCAGGGAATCAGAGTTGGGGCATCAGAGGTTGGGAATTAGATATGGGGAAACAGAGGCGGGGAATCAGAGGCGGGGTAACAGAGGCGGGAAATCAGATATGGGGAATCAGAGGTGGGGAATCAGAGGCAGGGAATCAGATGTGCGGAATCAGAGATGGGGAATCAGAGGCAGGGAATCAGAATCAGAAGCGGGGAATAAGAGGCCGGGAATCAGAGGCTGGGAATCAGATGCTGGGAATAAGAGGCCGGGAATCAGAGGTGGGGATTCAGAGGCGGGGAATGAGATATGGAGAATCAGAGGCGGGGAATCAGAGGCGGGGAAACAGAGGTGGGGAATCAGATATGAGGAATCAGAGGTGGCGAATCAAAGGCGGTGAATCAGAGATGGGGAATAAGAGGCGGGGAATCAGAGGCAGGGAATCAAACACGGGAAATCAGAGGCGGGGAATCAGAGCTGGGGAATCAGAGGCGGGGAATCAGAGTTGGGGAATCAGAGGCAGGGAATCAGATATGGGGAAACAGGGGCAGGGAATCAGAGGCGGGGAAACAGAGGCGGGGAATCAGATATCGGGAATCAGAGGTGTGGAATCAGGGGTTGGGAATCAGAGGCAGGGAATCAGAGGCGGGGAAACAGAGGCGGGGAATCAGATATGGGGAATCAGAGGTGGCGAATCAAAGGCGGTGAAACAGAGATGGGGAATCAGGGCAGGGAATCAGAGGCAGGGAATCAAACACGGGGAATCAGAGCTGGGGAATCAGAGGCGGGGAATTAGAGTTGGGGAATCAGAGGAGGGGAATCAGAGGCGGGGAATCAGAGGCCGGGAATCAGATATGGGGAAACAGAGGTGGGGAATCAGAGGCGGGGAAACAGAGGCGGGGAATCAGATATGGGGAATCAGAGGTGGGGAATCAGAGGTTGGGAATCAGAGGCAGGGAATCAGAGGCTTGGAATCAGATGCATGGAATCAGATGCGGGGAATCAGAGGCGGGGAATCAGAGCTGGGGAATCAGAGGTGGGGAATCAGAGTTGGGGAATCAGAGGCGGGGACTTAGATATTGGGAAACAGAGGCGGGGAATCAAAGGAGGGGAAACAGAGGCGGGGAATCAGATATGGGGAATCAGAGGTGGGGAATCAGAGGCAGGGAATCAGATGTGCGGAATCAGAGATGGGGAATCAGAGGCAGGGAATCAGAATCAGAAGCAGTGAATCAGAGGCCGGGAATCAGAGGCGGGGAAACAGAGGCGGGGAATAAAACACGGGGAATCAGAGGTGGGGAATCAGAGGTTTGGAATCAGAGGCAGGGAATCAGATTCGGGGAATCTGAGGCGGGGAATCAGAGGCATGGAATCAGATGTGCGGAATCGGAGATGGGGAATCAGAGGCAAGGAATCAGAGGCGGGGAATCAGAGGTGGGGAATCAGAGGCCAGGAATCACATATGGTGAAACAGTGGCGGGGAATCAGAGGCGGGGAAACAGAGGCAGGGAATCAGATATGGGGAATCAGAGGTGGGGAATCAGAGTTTGGGAATCAGAGTTTGGGAATCAGAGGCTTGGAATCAGATGCAGGGAATCAGATGCGGGGAATCAGAGGCGGGGAATCAGAGCTGGGGAATGAGAGGTGAGGAATCAGAGTTGGGGAATCAGAGGCGGGGACAGATATTGGGAAACGGAGGCGGGGAATCAGAGGCGGGGAAACAGAGGCGGGGAATCAGATATGGGGAATCAGAGGTGGGGAATCAGAGGCAGGGAATCAGATGTGCGGAATCAGAGATCGGGAATTTAAGGCAGGGAATCAGAATCAGAATCAGGGAATCAGAGGCCGGGAATCAGACGCGGGGAATCAGAGGCGGGGAATCAGAGGCCTGGAATCAGATGCTGGGAATAAGAGGCCGGGAATCAGAGGTGGGGAATCAGAGTCCGGGAATCAGAGATGGGGATTGAGAGGCGGGGAATGAGATATGGAGAATCAGAGGCGGGGAATCAGAGGCGGGGAAACAGAGGCGGGGAATCAGATATAGGGAATCAGAGGTGGGGAATCAGAGGTTGGGAATCAGAGGCTGGGAATCAGAGGCTGGGAATCAGATGCATGGAATCATATGCGGGGAATCAGAGGCGGGGAATCAGAGGTGGGGAATCAGAGGTGGGGAATCAAAGTTGGGGAATCAGAGGCGGGGACTTAGATATGGGGAAACAGAGGCGGGGAATCAGAGGCGGGGAAACAGAGGCAGGGAATCAGATATGGGGAATCAGAGGTGGGGAATCAGAGGCAGGGAATTAGATGTGCAGAATCAGAGATGGGGAATCAGAGGCAGGGAATCAGAATCAGAAGCAGGGAATCAGAGGCCGGGAATCAGAGGCCGGAATCAGATGCCGGGAATAAGAGGCCGGGAATCAGAGGTGGGGAATCAGAGTCCGGGAATCAGAGATGCGGAATCAGAGGTGTGGAATCAGAGGTTGGGAATCAGAGGTTGGGAATCAGAGGCAGGGAATCAGAGGCAGGGAATCAGAGGCTTGGAATCAGTTGCAGGGAATCAGATGCGGGGAATCAGAGGCGGGGAATCAGAGCTGGGGAATCAGAGGCGGGGAATCAGAGGCAGGGAATCAAACACGGGGAATCAGAGGCGGGGAATCAGAGCTGGGGAATCAGAGGCGTGGAATCAGAGTTGGGGAATCAGAGGCGGGGAATCAGAGCTGGGGAATCAGAGGTGGGGATCAGAGTCGGGGAATCAGAGGCAGGGAATCAGATGTGCGGAATCAGAGATGGGGAATCAGAGGTGGGGAATCAGAGTCTGTGAATCAGAGATGGGGAATCAGAGGCGGGGAATCAGAGGCAGGAAATCAGACACGGGGATTCAGAGGCTGGGAATCAGACGGGGGGAATCAAAGGCGGGGAATCAGAGCTGGGGAATCAGAGGCAGGGAATCAGAGTTGGGGATTCAGAGGCGGGGAATCAGATATGGGGAAACAGAGGCGGGGAATCAGAGGCGGGCAAACAGAGGCGGGGAATTAGATATGGGGAATCAGAGGTGGGGAATCAGAGGTGGTGAATCAGAGATGGGGAATCACAGGCGGGGAATCAGAGGCAGGGAATAGAACGCGGGGAATCAGAGGCAGGGAATCAGAGTTGGGGCATCAGAGGTTGGGAATTAGATATGGGGAAACAGAGGCGGGGAATCAGAGGCGGGGTAACAGAGGCGGGGAATCAGATATGGGGAATCAGAGATGGGGAATCAGAGGCAGGGAATCAGATGTGCGGAATCAGAGATGGGGAATCAAAGGCAGGGAATCAGAATCAGAAGCAGGGAATCAGATGCCGGGAATCAGAGGCCGGAATCAGATGCCGGGAATAAGAGGCCGGAAATCAGAGGTGGGGAATCAGAGTCCGGGAATCAGAGATGGGGATTCAGAGCCGGGGAATGAGATATGGGGAATAAGAGGCGGGGAATCAGAGGCGGGGAAACAGAGGCGGGGAATCAGATATGGCGAATCAGAGGTGGCGAATCAAAGGCGGTGAATCAGAGATGGGGAATCAGAGGCCGGGAATCAGAGGCAGGGAATCAAACACGGGGAATCAGAGGAGGGGAATCAGAATTGGGGAATCAGAGATGGGGAATCAGAGATGGGGAATCAGAGGCAGGGAATCAGACGCGGGGAATCAGAGGTGGTGAATCAGAGATGTGGAATCAGAGGCGGGGAATCAGAGGCAGGGAATCAGACGCGGGGAATAAGAGGCGGGGAATCATAGCTGGCGAATCAGAGGCGGGGAATCAGAGGTGGGGAATCAGAGGCGGGGAATCAGATATTGGGAATCAGAGGTGGGGAATCAGAGGCGGTGAAACAGAGGCGGGGAATCAGATATGGGGTATCAGAGGTGGGGAATCAGAGGTTGTGAATCAGAGATGGGGAATCAGAGGCGGGGAATCAGAGGCCGGTAATCAGACGTGGGGAATCAGAGGCGGGGAATCAGAGCTGGGAAATTAGAGGCATGGAATCAGAGTTGGGGATTCAGAGGCGGGGAATCAGATATGGGGAACAGAGGCGGGGAATCAGAGGCGGGCAAATAGAGGCGGGGATCAGATATGGTGAAACAGAGGCGGGGAATCAGAGGCGGGGAAACAGAGGCGGGGAATCAGATATGGGGATCAGAGGTGGGGAATCAGAGGTTGGGAATCAGAGGCTGGGAATCAGAGGCTGGGAATCAGATGCATGGAATCAGATGCGGGGAATCAGAGGCGGGGAATCAGAGCTGGGGAATCAGAGGTGGGGAATCAAAGTTGGGGAGTCAGAGGCGGGGACTTAGATATGGGGAAACAGAGGCGGGGAATCAGAGGTGGGGAAACAGAGGCGGGGAATCAGATATGGGGAATCAGAGGTGGGGAATCAGAGGCAGGGAATCAGACGCGGGGAATCAGAGGCGGGGAATTAGAGCTGGGAAATTAGAGGCAGGGAATCAGAGTTGGGGATTCAGAGGCGGGGAATCAGATATGGGGAACAGAGGCGGGGAATCAGAGGCGGGCAAATAGAGGCGGGGATCAGATATGGGGAAACAGAGGCGGGGAATCAGAGGCGGGGAAACAGAGGAGGGGAATCAGATATGGGGATCAGAGGTGGGGAATCAGAGGTTGGGAATCAGAGGCTGGGAATCAGAGGCTGGGAATCGGATGCATGGAATCAGATGCGGGGAATCAGAGGCGGGGAATCAGAGCTGGGGAATCAGAGGTGGGGAATCAAAGTTGGGGAATCAGTTGCGGGGACTTAGATATGGGGAAACAGAGGCGGGGAATCAGAGGTGGGGAAACAGAGGCGGGGAATCAGATATGGGGAATCAGAGATGGGGAATCAGAAGCATGGAATCAGAGGCCGGGAATCAGAGGCAGGAATCAGATGCCGGGAATAAGAGGCCGGGAATCAGAGGTGGGGAATCAGAGTCCGGGAATCAGAGATGGGGAATCAGAGGCGGGGAATGAGATATGGGGAATCAGAGGCGGGGAATCAGAGGCGGGGAAACAGAGGCGTGGAATCAGATATGGGGAATCAGAGGTGGCGAATCAAAGGCGTTGAATCAGAGATGGGGAATCAGAGGCGGGGAATCAGAGGCAGGGAATTAAACACGGGGAATCAGAGGCGGGGAATCAGAGCTGGGGAATCAGAGGCGGGGAATTAGAGTTGGGGAATCAGAGGCGGGGAATCAGAGCTGGGGAATCAGAGGTGGGGATCAGAGTCGGGGAATCAGAGGCAGGGAATCAGATGTGCGGAATCAGAGATGGGGAATCAGAGGTGGGGAATCAGAGGCTGTGAATCAGAGATGGGGAATCAGAGGCGGGGAATCAGAGGCAGGAAATCAGACACGGGGATTCAGAGGCTGGGAATCAGACGGGGGGAATCAAAGGCGGGGAATCAGAGCTGGGGAATCAGAGGCAGGGAATCAGAGTTGCGGATTCAGAGGCGGGGAATCAGATATGGGGAAACAGAGGCGGGGAATCAGAGGCGGGCAAACAGAGGCGGGGAATTAGATATGGGGAATCAGAGGTGGGGAATCAGAGGTGGTGAATCAGAGATGGGGAATCACAGGCGGGGAATCAGAGGCAGGGAATAGAACGCGGGGAATCAGAGGCAGGGAATCAGAGTTGGGGCATCAGAGATTGGGAATTAGATATGGGGAAACAGAGGCGGGAAATCCGATATGGGGAATCAGAGGTGGGGAATCAGAGGCAGGGAATCAGATGTGCGGAATCAGAGATGGGGAATCAGAGGCAGTGAATCAGAATCAGAAGCGGGGAATCAGAGGCCGGGAATCAGAGGCCGGGAATCAGATGCTGGGAATAAGAGGCCGGGAATCAGAGGTGGGGAATCAGAGTCCGGGAATCAGAGATGGGGATTCAGAGGCGGGGAATGAGATATGGAGAATCAGAGGCGGGGAATCAGAGGCGGGGAAACAGAGGTGGGGACTCAGATATGTGGAATCAGAGGTGGCGAATCAAAGGCGGTGAATCAGAGATGGGGAATCAGAGGCGGGGAGTCAGAGGCAGGGAATCAAACACGGGAAATCAGAGGCGGGGAATCAGAGCTGGGGAATCAGAGGCGGGGAATCAGAGTTGGGGAATCAGAGGCAGGGAATCAGATATGGGGAAACAGGGGCAGGGAATCAGAGGCGGGGAAACAGAGGCGGGGAATCAGATATGGGGAATCAGAGGTGTGGAATCAGAGGTTGGGAATCAGAGGCAGGGAATCAGAGGCGGGGAAACAGAGGCGGGGAATCAGATATGGGGAATCAGAGGTGGCGAATCAAAGGCGGTGAAACAGAGATGGGGAATCAGGGCAGGGAATCAGAGGCAGGGAATCAAACACGGGGAATCAGAGCTGGGGAATCAGAGGCGGGGAATTAGAGTTGGGGAATCAGAGGAGGGGAATCAGAGGCGGGGAAACAGAGGCGGGGAATCAGATATGGGGAATCAGAGGTGGGGAATCAGAGGTTGGGAATCAGAGGCAGGGAATCAGAGGTGGGGAATCAGAGGCGGGGAATCAGAGGCAGGGAATCAGATGTGCGGAATCGGAGATGGGGAATCAGAGGCAGGGAATCAGAGGCGGGGAATCAGAGGCGGGGAATCAGAGGCCGGGAATCAGATATGGGGAAACAGAGGTGGGGAATCAGAGGCGGGGAAACAGAGGCGGGGAATCAGATATGGGGAATCAGAGGTGGGGAATCAGAGGTTGGGAATCAGAGGCAGGGAATCAGAGGCTTGGAATCAGATGCAGGGAATCAGATGCGGGGAATCAGAGGCGGGAAATCAGAGCTGGGGAATCAGAGGTGGGGAATCAGAGTTGGGGAATCAGAGGCGGGGACTTAGATATTGGGAAACAGAGGCGGGGAATCAGAGGCGGGGAAACAGAGGGGGGTAATCAGAGGCAGGGAATCAGATGTGCGGAATCAGAGATGGGGAATCAGAGGCAGGGAATCAGAATCAGAAGCAGGGAATCAGAGGCCGGGAATCAGAGGCCGGAATCAGATGCCGGGAATAAGAGGCCGGGAATCAGAGGTGGGGAATCAGATATGGGGAATCAGAGGTGGGGAATCAGAGGTTGTGAATCAGAGATGGGGAATCAGAGGCGGGGAATCAGAGGCCGGTAATCAGACGCGGGGAATCAGAGGCGGGGAATCAGAGGCGGGGAAACAGAGGCGGGGAATCAGATTTGGGGAATCAGAGGTGGAGAATCAAAGGCGGTCAATCAGAGATGGGGAATCAGAGGCCGGGAATCAGAGGCAGGGAATCAAACACGGGGAATCAGAGGCGGGGAATCAGAGCTGGGGAATCAGTGGCGGGGAATCAGAGTTGGGGAATCAGAGGCGGGGAATCAGATGCAGGGAATCAATATGGGAAATCAGAGGTGGGGAATCAGTGGTTGGGAATCAGAGGAAGGGAATCAGAGGCGAGGAATCAGAGCTGGGGAATCAGAGGCGGGGAATCAGATATTGGGAATCAGAGGTGGGGAATCAGAGGCGGTGAAACAGAGGCGGGGAATCAGATATGGGGTATCAGAGGTGGGGAATCAGAGGTTGTGAATCAGAGATGGGATATCAGAGGCGGGGAATCAGAGGCCGGTAATCAGACGCGGGGAATCAGAGGCGGGGAAACAGAGGCGGGGAATCAGATATAGGGAATCAGAGGTGGGGAATCAGAGGTTGGGAATCAGAGGCTGGGAATCAGAGGCTGGGAATCAGATGCATGGAATCATATGCGGGGAATCAGAGGCGGGGAATCAGAGCTGGGGAATCAGAGGTGGGGAATCAAAGTTGGGGAATCAGAGGCGGGGACTTAGATATGGGGAAACAGAGGCGGTGAATCAGAGGCGGGGAAACAGAAGCGGGGAATCAGATATGGGGAATCAGAGGTGGGGAATCAGAGGCAGGGAATTAGATGTGCGGAATCAGAGATGGGGAATCAGAGGCAGGGAATCAGAGGCCAGGAATCAGAGGCCGGAATCAGATGCCGGGAATAAGAGGCCGGGAATCAGAGGTGGGGAATCAGAGTCCGGGAATCAGAGGCAGGGAATCAGACGCGGGGAATCAGAGGTGGTGAATCAGAGATGTGGAATCAGAGGCGGGGAATCAGAGGCAGGGAATCATACGCGGGGAATAAGAGGCGGGGAATCATAGCTGGCGAATCAGAGGCGGGGAATCAGAGGTGGGGAATCAGAGGCGGGGAATCAGATATTGGGAATCAGAGGTGGGGAATCAGAGGCGGTGAAACAGAGGCGGGGAATCAGATATGGGGTATCAGAGGTGGGGAATCAGAGGTTGTGAATCAGATTTGGGGAATCAGAGGTGGCGAATCAAAGGCGGTGAATCAGAGATGGGGAATCAGAGGCCGGGAATCAGAGGCAGGGAATCAAACACGGGGAATCAGAGGCGGGGAATCAGAGCAGGGGAATCAGAGGCGGGGAATCAGAGTTGGGGAATCAGAGGCGGGGAATCAGATGCAGGGAATCAATATGGGAAATCAGAGGTGGGGAATCAGAGGTTGGGAATCAGAGGAAGGGAATCAGAGGCGAGGAATCAGAGCTGGGGAATCAGAGGCGGGGAATCAGAATTGGGGAATCAGAGATGGGGAATCAGAGATGGGGAATCAGAGGTGGGGAATCAGACGCGGGGAATCAGAGGTGGTGAATCAGAGATGTGGAATCAGAGGCGGGGAATCAGAGGCATGGAATCAGAGGCGGGGAATCAGAGGCAGGGAATCAAATACGGGAAATCAGAGGCGGGGAATCAGAGCTGGGGAATCAGAGGCGGGGAATCAGAGTTGGGGAATCAGAGGCAGGGAATAAGATATGGGGAAACAGGGGCAGGGAATCAGAGGCGGGGAAACAGAGGCGGGGAATCAGATATGGGGAATCAGAGGTGTGGAATCAGAGGTTGGGAATCAGAGGCAGGGAATCAGAGGCGGGGAAACAGAGGCGGGGAATCAGATATGGGGAATCAGAGGTGGCGAATCAAAGGCGGTGAAACAGAGATGGGGAATCAGGGCAGGGAATCAGAGGCAGGGAATCAAACACGGGGAATCAGAGCTGGGGAATCAGAGGCGGGGAATTAGAGTTGGGGAATCAGAGGAGGGGAATCAGAGGCGGGGAAACAGAGGCGGGGAATCAGATATGGGGAATCAGAGGTGGGGAATCAGAGGTTGGGAATCAGAGGCAGGGAATCAGAGGTGGGGAATCAGAGGCGGGGAATCAGAGGCAGGGAATCAGATGTGCGGAATCGGAGATGGGGAATCAGAGGCAGGGAATCAGAGGCGGGGAATCAGAGGCGGGGAATCAGAGGCCGGGAATCAGATATGGGGAAACAGAGGTGGGGAATCAGAGGCGGGGAAACAGAGGCGGGGAATCAGATATGGGGAATCAGAGGAGGGGAATCAGAGGTTGGGAATCAGAGGCAGGGAATCAGAGGCTTGGAATCAGATGCAGGGAATCAGATGCGGGGAATCAGAGGCGGGGAATCAGAGCTGGGGAATCAGAGGTGGGGAATCAGAGTTGGGGAATCAGAGATATTGGGAAACAGAGGCGGGGAATCAGAGGCGGGGAAACAGAGGGGGGTAATCAGAGGCAGGGAATCAGATGTGCGGAATCAAAGATGGGGAATCAGAGGCAGGGAATCAGAATCAGAAGCAGGGAATCAGAGGCCGGGAATCAGAGGCCGGAATCAGATGCCGGGAATAAGAGGCCGGGAATCAGAGGTGGGGAATCAGATATGGGGAATCAGAGGTGGGGAATCAGAGGTTGTGAATCAGAGATGGGGAATCAGAGGCGGGGAATCAGAGGCCGGTAATCAGACGCGGGGAATCAGAGGCGGGGAATCAGAGGCGGGGAAACAGAGGCGGGGACTTAGATATTGGGAAACAGAGGCGGGGAATCAGAGGCGGGGAAACAGAGGCGGGGAATCAGATATGGGGAATCAGAGATGGGGAATCAGAGGCAGGGAATCAGATGTGCGGAATCAGAGATGGGGAATCAAAGGCAGGGAATCAGAATCAGAAGCAGGGAATCAGATGCCGGGAATCAGAGGCCGGAATCAGATGCCGGGAATAAGAGGCCGGAAATCAGAGGTGGGGAATCAGAGTCCGGGAATCAGAGATGGGGATTCAGAGCCGGGGAATGAGATATGGGGAATAAGAGGCGGGGAATCAGAGGGGGGAAACAGAGGCGGGGAATCAGATATGGCGAATCAGAGGTGGCGAATCAAAGGCGGTGAATCAGAGATGGGGAATCAGAGGCCGGGAATCAGAGGCAGGGAATCAAACACGGGGAATCAGAGGAGGGGAATCAGAATTGGGGAATCAGAGATGGGGAATCAGAGATGGGGAATCAGAGGCAGGGAATCAGACGCGGGGAATCAGAGGTGGTGAATCAGAGATGTGGAATCAGAGGCGGGGAATCAGAGGCAGGGAATCAGACGCGGGGAATAAGAGGCGGGGAATCATAGCTGGCGAATCAGAGGCGGGGAATCAGAGGTGGGGAATCAGAGGCGGGGAATCAGATATTGGGAATCAGAGGTGGGGAATCAGAGGCGGTGAAACAGAGGCGGGGAATCAGATATGGGGTATCAGAGGTGGGGAATCAGAGGTTGTGAATCAGAGATGGGGAATCAGAGGCGGGGAATCAGAGGCCGGTAATCAGACGTGGGGAATCAGAGGCGGGGAATCAGAGCTGGGAAATTAGAGGCATGGAATCAGAGTTGGGGATTCAGAGGCGGGGAATCAGATATGGGGAACAGAGGCGGGGAAGCAGAGGCGGGCAAATAGAGGCGGGGATCAGATATGGTGAAACAGAGGCGGGGAATCAGAGGCGGGGAAACAGAGGCGGGGAATCAGATATGGGGATCAGAGGTGGGGAATCAGAGGTTGGGAATCAGAGGCTGGGAATCAGAGGCTGGGAATCAGATGCATGGAATCAGATGCGGGGAATCAGAGGCGGGGAATCAGAGCTGGGGAATCAGAGGTGGGGAATCAAAGTTGGGGAATCAGAGGCGGGGACTTAGATATGGGGAAACAGAGGCGGGGAATCAGAGGTGGGGAAACAGAGGTGGGGAATCAGATATGGGGAATCAGAGGTGGGGAATCAGAGGCAGGGAATCAGACGCGGGGAATCAGAGGCGGGGAATTAGAGCTGGGAAATTAGAGGCAGGGAATCAGAGTTGGGGATTCAGAGGCGGGGAATCAGATATGGGGAACAGAGGCGGGGAATCAGAGGCGGGCAAATAGAGGCGGGGATCAGATATGGGGAAACAGAGGCGGGGAATCAGAGGCGGGGAAACAGAGGAGGGGAATCAGATATGGGGATCAGAGGTGGGGAATCAGAGGTTGGGAATCAGAGGCTGGGAATCAGAGGCTGGGAATCGGATGCATGGAATCAGATGCGGGGAATCAGAGGCGGGGAATCAGAGCTGGGGAATCAGAGGTGGGGAATCAAAGTTGGGGAATCAGTTGCGGGGACTTAGATATGGGGAAACAGAGGCGGGGAATCAGAGGTGGGGAAACAGAGGCGGGGAATCAGATATGGGGAATCAGAGATGGGGAATCAGAAGCATGGAATCAGAGGCCGGGAATCAGAGGCCGGAATCAGATGCCGGGAATAAGAGGCCGTGAATCAGAGGTGGGGAATCAGAGTCCGGGAATCAGAGATGGGGAATCAGAGGCGGGGAATCAGATGTGCGGAATCAGAGATGGGGAATCAGAGGCAGTGAATCAGAATCAGAAGCGGGTATCAGAGGCCGGGAATCAGAGGCCGGGAATCAGATGCTGGGAATAAGAGGCCGGGAATCAGAGGTGGGGAATCAGAGTCCGGGAATCAGAGATGGGGATTCAGAGGCGGGGAATGAGATATGGAGAATCAGAGGCGGGGAATCAGAGGCGGGGAAACAGAGGTGGGGACTCAGATATGTGGAATCAGAGGTGGCGAATCAAAGGCGGTGAATCAGAGATGGGGAATCAGAGGCGGGGAGTCAGAGGCAGGGAATCAAACACGGGAAACCAGAGGCGGGGAATCAGAGCTGGGGAATCAGAGGCGGGGAATCAGAGTTGGGGAATCAGAGGCAGGGAATCAGATATGGGGAAACAGGGGCAGGGAATCAGAGGCGGGGAAACAGAGGCGGGGAATCAGATATGGGGAATCAGAGGTGTGGAATCAGAGGTTGGGAATCAGAGGCAGGGAATCAGAGGCGGGGAAACAGAGGCGGGGAATCAGATATGGGGAATCAGAGGTGGCGAATCAAAGGCGGTGAAACAGAGATGGGGAATCAGGGCAGGGAATCAGAGGCAGGGAATCAAACACGGGGAATCAGAGCTGGGGAATCAGAGGCGGGGAATTAGAGTTGGGGAATCAGAGGAGGGGAATCAGAGGCGGGGAAACAGAGGCAGGGAATCAGATATGGGGAATCAGAGGTGGGGAATCAGAGGTTGGGAATCAGAGGCAGGGAATCAGAGGTGGGGAATCAGAGGCGGGGAATCAGAGGCAGGGAATCAGATGTGCGGAATCGGAGATGGGGAATCAGAGGCAGGGAATCAGAGGCGGGGAATCAGAGGCGGGGAATCAGAGGCCGGGAATCAGATATGGGGAAACAGAGGTGGGGAATCAGAGGCGGGGAAACAGAGGCGGGGAATCAGATATGGGGAATCAGAGGTGGGGAATCAGAGGTTGGGAATCAGAGGCAGGGAATCAGAGGCTTGGAATCAGATGCAGGGAATCAGATGCGGGGAATCAGAGGCGGGGAATCAGAGCTGGGGAATCAGAGGTGGGGAATCAGAGTTGGGGAATCAGAGGCGGGGACTTAGATATTGGGAAACAGAGGCGGGGAATCAGAGGCGGGGAAACAGAGGGGGGTAATCAGAGGCAGGGAATCAGATGTGCGGAATCAGAGATGGGGAATCAGAGGCAGGGAATCAGAATCAGAAGCAGGGAATCAGAGGCCGGGAATCAGAGGCCGGAATCAGATGCCGGGAATAAGAGGCCGGGAATCAGAGGTGGGGAATCAGATATGGGGAATCAGAGGTGGGGAATCAGAGGTTGTGAATCAGAGATGGGGAATCAGAGGCGGGGAATCAGAGGCCGGTAATCAGACGCGGGGAATCAGAGGCGGGGAATCAGAGGCGGGGAAACAGAGGCGGGGAATCAGATTTGGGGAATCAGAGGTGGAGAATCAAAGGCGGTGAATCAGAGATGGGGAATCAGAGGCCGGGAATCAGAGGCAGGGAATCAAACACGGGGAATCAGAGGCGGGGAATCAGAGCTGGGGAATCAGAGGCGGGGAATCAGAGTTGGGGAATCAGAGGCGGGGAATCAGATGCAGGGAATCAATATGGGAAATCAGAGGTGGGGAATCAGTGGTTGGGAATCAGAGGAAGGGAATCAGAGGCGAGGAATCAGAGCTGGGGAATCAGAGGCGGGGAATCAGAATTGGGGAATCAGAGATGGGGAATCAGAGATGGGGAATCAGAGGCGGGGAATCAGATGCGGGGAATCAGAGGTGGTGAATCAGAGATGTGGAATCAGAGGCGGGGAATCAGAGGCAGGGAATCAGACGCGGGGAATCAGAGGCGGGGAATCATAGCTGGTGAATCAGAGGCGGGGAATCAGAGGTGGGGAATCAGAGGCGGGGAATCAGATATTGGGAATCAGAGGTGGGGAATCAGAGGCGGGGAAACAGAGGCGGGGAATCAGATATGGGGAATCAGAGGTAGGGAATCAGAGGTTGTGAATCAGAGATGGGGAATCAGAGGCGGGGAATCAGAGGCCGGTAATCAGACGCAGGGAATCAGAGGCGGGGAATCAGACATGGGAAATTAGAGGCAGGGAATCAGAGTTGGGAATTCAGAGGCGGGGAATCAGATATGGGGAAACAGAGGCGGGGAATCATAGGCGGGGAAACAGAGGCGGGGAATCAGATATAGGGAATCAGAGGTGGGGAATCAGAGGTTGGGAATCGGAGGCTGGGAATCAGAGGCTGGGAATCAGATGCATGGAATCATATGCGGGGAATCAGAGGCGGGGAATCAGAGCTGGGGAATCAGAGGTGGGGAATCAAAGTTGGGGAATCAGATGCGGGGACTTAGATATGGGGAAACAGAGGCGGTGAATAAGAGGCGGGGAAACAGAGGCGGGGAATCAGATATGGGGAATCAGAGGTGGGGAATCAGAGGCAGGGAATTAGATGTGCGGAATCAGAGATGGGGAATCAGAGGCAGGGAATCAGAATCAGAAGCAGGGAATCAGAGGCCGGGAATCAGAGGCCGGAATCAGATGCCGGGAATAAGAGGCCGGGAATCAGAGGTGGGGAATCAGAGTCCGGGAATCAGAGGCAGGGAATCAGACGCGGGGAATCAGAGGTGGTGAATCAGAGATGTGGAATCAGAGGCGGGGAATCAGAGGCAGGGAATCAGACGCGGGGAATAAGAGGCGGGGAATCATAGCTGGCGAATCAGAGGCGGGGAATCAGAGGTGGGGAATCAGAGGCGGGGAATCAGATATTGGGAATCAGAGGTGGGGAATCAGAGGCGGTGAAACAGAGGCGGGGAATCAGATATGGGGTATCAGAGGTGGGGAATCAGAGGTTGTGAATCAGCGATGGGGAATCAGAGGCGGGGAATCAGAGGCCGGTAATCAGACGCGGGGAATCAGAGGCGGGGAAACAGAGGCGGGGAATCAGATATAGGGAATCAGAGGTGGGGAATCAGAGGTTGGGAATCAGAGGCTGGGAATCAGAGGCTGGGAATCAGATGCATGGAATCATATGCGGGGAATCAGAGGCGGGGAATCAGAGCTGGGGAATCAGAGGTGGGGAATCAAAGTTGGGGAATCAGAGGCGGGGACTTAGATATGGGGAAACAGAGGCGGTGAATCAGAGGCGGGGAAACAGAGGCGGGGAATCAGATATGGGGAATCAGAGGTGGGGAATCAGAGGCAGGGAATTAGATGTGCGGAATCAGAGATGGGGAATCAGAGGCAGGGAATCAGAATCAGAAGCAGGGAATCAGAGGCCGGGAATCAGAGGCCGGAATCAGATGCCGGGAATAAGAGGCCGGGAATCAGAGGTGGGGAATCAGAGTCCGGGAATCAGAGGCAGGGAATCAGACGCGGGGAATCAGAGGTGGTGAATCAGAGATGTGGAATCAGAGGCGGGGAATCAGAGGCAGGGAATCATACGCGGGGAATAAGAGGCGGGGAATCATAGCTGGCGAATCAGAGGCGGGGAATCAGAGGTGGGGAATCAGAGGCGGGGAATCAGATATTGGGAATCAGAGGTGGGGAATCAGAGGCGGTGAAACAGAGGCGGGGAATCAGATATGGGGTATCAGAGGTGGGGAATCAGAGGTTGTGAATCAGATTTGGGGAATCAGAGGTGGCGAATCAAAGGCGGTGAATCAGAGATGGGGAATCAGAGGCCGGGAATCAGAGGCGGGGAATCAAACACGGGGAATCAGAGGCGGGGAATCAGAGCTGGGGAATCAGAGGCGGGGAATCAGAGTTGGGGAATCAGAGGCGGGGAATCAGATGCAGGGAATCAATATGGGAAATCATAGGTGGGGAATCAGAGGTTGGGAATCAGAGGAAGGGAATCAGAGGCGAGGAATCAGAGCTGGGGAATCAGAGGCGGGGAATCAGAATTGAGGAATCAGAGATGGGGAATCAGAGATGGGGAATCAGAGGCAGGGAATCAGACGCGGGGAATCAGAGGTGGTGAATCAGAGATGTGGAATCAGAGGCGGGGAATCAGAGGCAGGGAATCAGATGCGGGGAATCAGAGGCGGGGAATCATAGCTGGCGAATCAGAGGCGGGGAATCAGAGGTGGGGAATCAGAGGCGGGGAATCAGATATTGGGAATCAGAGGTGGGGAATCAGAGGCGGGGAAACAGAGGCGGGGAATCAGATATGGGGAATCAGAGGTGGGGAATCAGAGGTTGTGAATCAGAGATGGGGAATCAGAGGCGGGGAATCAGAGGCCGGTAATCAGACGCGGGGAATCAGAGGCGGGGAATCAGACATGGGAAATTAGAGGCAGGGAATCAGAGTTGGGGATTCAGAGGCGGGGAATCAGATATGGGGAAACAGAGGCGGGGAATCAGAGGCGGGGAAACAGAGGCGGGGAATCAGATATAGGGAATCAGAGGTGGGGAATCAGAGGTTGGGAATCAGAGGCTGGGAATCAGAGGCTGGGAATCAGATGCATGGAATCATATGCGGGGAATCAGAGGCGGGGAATCAGAGCTGGGGAATCAGAGGTGGGGAATCAAAGTTGGGGAATCAGAGGCGGGGACTTAGATATGGGGAAACAGAGGCGGTGAATCAGAGGCGGGGAAACAGAGGCGGGGAATCAGATATGGGGAATCAGAGGTGGGGAATCAGAGGCAGGGAATTAGATGTGCGGAATCAGAGATGGGGAATCAGAGGCAGGGAATCAGAATCAGAAGCAGGGAATCAGAGGCCGGGAATCAGAGGCCGGAATCAGATGCCGGGAATAAGAGGCCGGGAATCAGAGGTGGGGAATCTGAGTCCGGGAATCAGAGGCAGGGAATCAGACGCGGGGAATCAGAGGTGGTGAATCAGAGATGTGGAATCTGAGGCGGGGAATCAGAGGCAGGGAATCAGACGCGGGGAATAAGAGGCGGGGAATCATAGCTGGCGAATCAGAGGCGGGGAATCAGAGGTGGGGAATCAGAGGCGGGGAATCAGATATTGGGAATCAGAGGCGGGGAATCAGAGTTGGGGAATCAGAGGCAGGGAATCAGATATGGTGTATCAGAGGTGGGGAATCAGAGGTTGTGAATCAGAGATGGGGAATCAGAGGCGGGGAATCAGAGGCCGGTAATCAGACGCGGGGAATCAGAGGCGGGGAATCAGAGCTGGGAAATTAGAGGCAGGGAATCAGAGTTGGGCATTCAGAGGCGGGGAATCAGATATGGGGAAACAGAGGCGGGGAATCAGAGGCGGGCAAATAGAGGCGGGGATCAGATATGGGGAAACAGAGGTGGGGAATCAGAGGCGGGGAAACAGAGGCGGGGAATCAGATATGGGGATCAGAGGTGGGGAATCAGAGGTTGGGAATCAGAGGCTGGGAATCAGAGGCTGGGAATCAGATGCATGGAATCAGATGCGGGGAATCAGAGGCGGGGAATCAGAGCTGGGGAATCAGAGGTGGGGAATCAAAGTTGGGGAATCAGAGGCGGGGACTTAGATATGGGGAAACAGAGGCGGGGAATCAGAGGCGGGGAAACAGAGGCGGGGAATCAGATATGGTGAATCAGAGGTGGGGAATCAGAGGCAGGGAATTAGATTTGCGGAATCAGAGATGGGGAATCAGAAGCATGGAATCAGAGGCCGGGAATCAGAGGCCGGAATCAGATGCCGGGAATAAGAGGCCGGGAATCAGAGGTGGGGAATCAGAGTCCGGGAATCAGAGATGGGGAATCAGAGGCGGGGAATGAGATATGGGGAATCAGAGGCGGGGAATCAGAGGCGGGGAAACAGAGGCGAGGAATCAGATATGGGGAATCAGAGGTGGCGAATCAAAGGCGTTGAATCAGAGATGGGGAATCAGAGGCGGGGAATCAGAGGCAGGGAATCAAACACGGGGAATCAGAGGCGGGGAATCAGAGTTGGGGAATCAGAGGCGGGGAATCAGAGCTGGGGAATCAGAGGTGGGGATCAGAGTCGGGGAATCAGAGGCAGGGAATCAGATGTGCGGAATCAGAGATGGGGAATCAGAGGTGGGGAATCAGAGGCTGTGAATCAGAGATGGGGAATCAGAGGCGGGGAATCAGAGGCAGGAAATCAGACACGGGGATTCAGAGGCTGGGAATCAGACGGGGGGAATCAAAGGCGGGGAATCAGAGCTGGGGAATCAGAGGCAGGGAATCAGAGTTGGGGATTCAGAGGCGGGGAATCAGATATGGGGAAACAGAGGCGGGGAATCAGAGGCGGGCAAACAGAGGCGGGGAATTAGATATGGGGAATCAGAGGTGGGGAATCAGAGGTGGTGAATCAGAGATGGGGAATCACAGGCGGGGAATCAGAGGCAGGGAATAGAACGCGGGGAATCAGAGGCAGGGAATCAGAGTTGGGGCATCAGAGGTTGGGAATTAGATATGGGGAAACAGAGGCGGGGAATCAGAGGCGGGGTAACAGAGGCGGGAAATCAGATATGGGGAATCAGAGGTGGGGAATCAGAGGCAGGGAATCAGATGTGCGGAATCAGAGATGGGGAATCAGAGGCAGGGAATCAGAATCAGAAGCGGGGAATCAGAGGCCGGGAATCAGAGGCTGGGAATCAGATGCTGGGAATAAGAGGCCGGGAATCAGAGGTGGGGATTCAGAGGCGGGGAATGAGATATGGAGAATCAGAGGCGGGGAATCAGAGGCGGGGAAACAGAGGTGGGGAATCAGATATGAGGAATCAGAGGTGGCGAATCAAAGGCGGTGAATCAGAGATGGGGAATAAGAGGCGGGGAATCAGAGGCAGGGAATCAAACACGGGAAATCAGAGGCGGGGAATCAGAGCTGGGGAATCAGAGGCGGGGAATCAGAGTTGGGGAATCAGAGGCAGGGAATCAGATATGGGGAAACAGGGGCAGGGAATCAGAGGCGGGGAAACAGAGGCGGGGAATCAGATATCGGGAATCAGAGGTGTGGAATCAGGGGTTGGGAATCAGAGGCAGGGAATCAGAGGCGGGGAAACAGAGGCGGGGAATCAGATATGGGGAATCAGAGGTGGCGAATCAAAGGCGGTGAAACAGAGATGGGGAATCAGGGCAGGGAATCAGAGGCAGGGAATCAAACACGGGGAATCAGAGCTGGGGAATCAGAGGCGGGGAATTAGAGTTGGGGAATCAGAGGAGGGGAATCAGAGGCGGGGAATCAGAGGCCGGGAATCAGATATGGGGAAACAGAGGTGGGGAATCAGAGGCGGGGAAACAGAGGCGGGGAATCAGATATGGGGAATCAGAGGTGGGGAATCAGAGGTTGGGAATCAGAGGCAGGGAATCAGAGGCTTGGAATCAGTTGAAGGGAATCAGATGCGGGGAATCAGAGGCGGGGAATCAGAGCTGGGGAATCAGAGGTGGGGAATCAGAGTTGGGGAATCAGAGGCGGGGACTTAGATATTGGGAAACAGAGGCGGGGAATCAAAGGAGGGGAAACAGAGGCGGGGAATCAGATATGGGGAATCAGAGGTGGGGAATCAGAGGCAGGGAATCAGATGTGCGGAATCAGAGATGGGGAATCAGAGGCAGGGAATCAGAATCAGAAGCAGTGAATCAGAGGCCGGGAATCAGAGGCGGGGAAACAGAGGCGGGGAATAAAACACGGGGAATCAGAGGTGGGGAATCAGAGGTTTGGAATCAGAGGCAGGGAATCAGATTCGGGGAATCTGAGGCGGGGAATCAGAGGCATGGAATCAGATGTGCGGAATCGGAGATGGGGAATCAGAGGCAAGGAATCAGAGGCGGGGAATCAGAGGTGGGGAATCAGAGGCCAGGAATCACATATGGTGAAACAGTGGCGGGGAATCAGAGGCGGGGAAACAGAGGCAGGGAATCAGATATGGGGAATCAGAGGTGGGGAATCAGAGTTTGGGAATCAGAGTTTGGGAATCAGAGGCTTGGAATCAGATGCAGGGAATCAGATGCGGGGAATCAGAGGCGGGGAATCAGAGCTGGGGAATCAGAGGTGAGGAATCAGAGTTGGGGAATCAGAGGCGGGGACAGATATTGGGAAACGGAGGCGGGGAATCAGAGGCGGGGAAACAGAGGCGGGGAATCAGATATGGGGAATCAGAGGTGGGGAATCAGAGGCAGGGAATCAGATGTGCGGAATCAGAGATCGGGAATTTAAGGCAGGGAATCAGAATCAGAATCAGGGAATCAGAGGCCGGGAATCAGACGCGGGGAATCAGAGGCGGGGAATCAGAGGCCTGGAATCAGATGCTGGGAATAAGAGGCCGGGAATCAGAGGTGGGGAATCAGAGTCCGGGAATCAGAGATGGGGATTGAGAGGCGGGGAATGAGATATGGAGAATCAGAGGCGGGGAATCAGAGGCGGGGAAACAGAGGCGGGGAATCAGATATAGGGAATCAGAGGTGGGGAATCAGAGGTTGGGAATCAGAGGCTGGGAATCAGAGGCTGGGAATCAGATGCATGGAATCATATGCGGGGAATCAGAGGCGGGGAATCAGAGGTGGGGAATCAGAGGTGGGGAATCAAAGTTGGGGAATCAGAGGCGGGGACTTAGATATGGGGAAACAGAGGCGGGGAATCAGAGGCGGGGAAACAGAGGCAGTGAATCAGATATGGGGAATCAGAGGTGGGGAATCAGAGGCAGGGAATTAGATGTGCAGAATCAGAGATGGGGAATCAGAGGCAGGGAATCAGAATCAGAAGCAGGGAATCAGAGGCCGGGAATCAGAGGCCGGAATCAGATGCCGGGAATAAGAGGCCGGGAATCAGAGGTGGGGAATCAGAGTCCGGGAATCAGAGATGCGGAATCAGAGGTGTGGAATCAGAGGTTGGGAATCAGAGGTTGGGAATCAGAGGCAGGGAATCAGAGGCAGGGAATCAGAGGCTTGGAATCAGTTGCAGGGAATCAGATGCGGGGAATCAGAGGCGGGGAATCAGAGCTGGGGAATCAGAGGCGGGGAATCAGAGGCAGGGAATCAAACACGGGGAATCAGAGGCGGGGAATCAGAGCTGGGGAATCAGAGGCGTGGAATCAGAGTTGGGGAATCAGAGGCGGGGAATCAGAGCTGGGGAATCAGAGGTGGGGATCAGAGTCGGGGAATCAGAGGCAGGGAATCAGATGTGCGGAATCAGAGATGGGGAATCAGAGGTGGGGAATCAGAGTCTGTGAATCAGAGATGGGGAATCAGAGGCGGGGAATCAGAGGCAGGAAATCAGACACGGGGATTCAGAGGCTGGGAATCAGACGGGGGGAATCAAAGGCGGGGAATCAGAGCTGGGGAATCAGAGGCAGGGAATCAGAGTTGGGGATTCAGAGGCGGGGAATCAGATATGGGGAAACAGAGGCGGGGAATCAGAGGCGGGCAAACAGAGGCGGGGAATTAGATATGGGGAATCAGAGGTGGGGAATCAGAGGTGGTGAATCAGAGATGGGGAATCACAGGCGGGGAATCAGAGGCAGGGAATAGAACGCGGGGAATCAGAGGCAGGGAATCAGAGTTGGGGCATCAGAGGTTGGGAATTAGATATGGGGAAACAGAGGCGGGGAATCAGAGGCGGGGTAACAGAGGCGGGGAATCAGATATGGGGAATCAGAGATGGGGAATCAGAGGCAGGGAATCAGATGTGCGGAATCAGAGATGGGGAATCAAAGGCAGGGAATCAGAATCAGAAGCAGGGAATCAGATGCCGGGAATCAGAGGCCGGAATCAGATGCCGGGAATAAGAGGCCGGAAATCAGAGGTGGGGAATCAGAGTCCGGGAATCAGAGATGGGGATTCAGAGCCGGGGAATGAGATATGGGGAATAAGAGGCGGGGAATCAGAGGCGGGGAAACAGAGGCGGGGAATCAGATATGGCGAATCAGAGGTGGCGAATCAAAGGCGGTGAATCAGAGATGGGGAATCAGAGGCCGGGAATCAGAGGCAGGGAATCAAACACGGGGAATCAGAGGAGGGGAATCAGAATTGGGGAATCAGAGATGGGGAATCAGAGATGGGGAATCAGAGGCAGGGAATCAGACGTGGGGAATCAGAGGTGGTGAATCAGAGATGTGGAATCAGAGGCGGGGAATCAGAGGCAGGGAATCAGACGCGGGGAATAAGAGGCGGGGAATCATAGCTGGCGAATCAGAGGCGGGGAATCAGAGGTGGGGAATCAGAGGCGGGGAATCAGATATTGGGAATCAGAGGTGGGGAATCAGAGGCGGTGAAACAGAGGCGGGGAATCAGATATGGGGTATCAGAGGTGGGGAATCAGAGGTTGTGAATCAGAGATGGGGAATCAGAGGCGGGGAATCAGAGGCCGGTAATCAGACGTGGGGAATCAGAGGCGGGGAATCAGAGCTGGGAAATTAGAGGCATGGAATCAGAGTTGGGGATTCAGAGGCGGGGAATCAGATATGGGGAACAGAGGCGGGGAATCAGAGGCGGGCAAATAGAGGCGGGGATCAGATATGGTGAAACAGAGGCGGGGAATCAGAGGCGGGGAAACAGAGGCGGGGAATCAGATATGGGGATCAGAGGTGGGGAATCAGAGGTTGGGAATCAGAGGCTGGGAATCAGAGGCTGGGAATCAGATGCATGGAATCAGATGCGGGGAATCAGAGGCGGGGAATCAGAGCTGGGGAATCAGAGGTGGGGAATCAAAGTTGGGGAGTCAGAGGCGGGGACTTAGATATGGGGAAACAGAGGCGGGGAATCAGAGGTGGGGAAACAGAGGCGGGGAATCAGATATGGGGAATCAGAGGTGGGGAATCAGAGGCAGGGAATCAGACGCGGGGAATCAGAGGCGGGGAATTAGAGCTGGGAAATTAGAGGCAGGGAATCAGAGTTGGGGATTCAGAGGCGGGGAATCAGATATGGGGAACAGAGGCGGGGAATCAGAGGCGGGCAAATAGAGGCGGGGATCAGATATGGGGAAACAGAGGCGGGGAATCAGAGGCGGGGAAACAGAGGAGGGGAATCAGATATGGGGATCAGAGGTAGGGAATCAGAGGTTGGGAATCAGAGGCTGGGAATCAGAGGCTGGGAATCGGATGCATGGAATCAGATGCGGGGAATCAGAGGCGGGGAATCAGAGCTGGGGAATCAGAGGTGGGGAATCAAAGTTGGGGAATCAGTTGCGGGGACTTAGATATGGGGAAACAGAGGCGGGGAATCAGAGGTGGGGAAACAGAGGCGGGGAATCAGATATGGGGAATCAGAGATGGGGAATCAGAAGCATGGAATCAGAGGCCGGGAATCAGAGGCAGGAATCAGATGCCGGGAATAAGAGGCCGGGAATCAGAGGTGGGGAATCAGAGTCCGGGAATCAGAGATGGGGAATCAGAGGCGGGGAATGAGATATGGGGAATCAGAGGCGGGGAATCAGAGGCGGGGAAACAGAGGCGTGGAATCAGATATGGGGAATCAGAGGTGGCGAATCAAAGGCGTTGAATCAGAGATGGGGAATCAGAGGCGGGGAATCAGAGGCAGGGAATTAAACACGGGGAATCAGAGGCGGGGAATCAGAGCTGGGGAATCAGAGGCGGGGAATTAGAGTTGGGGAATCAGAGGCGGGGAATCAGAGCTGGGGAATCAGAGGTGGGGATCAGAGTCGGGGAATCAGAGGCAGGGAATCAGATGTGCGGAATCAGAGATGGGGAATCAGAGGTGGGGAATCAGAGGCTGTGAATCAGAGATGGGGAATCAGAGGCGGGGAATCAGAGGCAGGAAATCAGACACGGGGATTCAGAGGCTGGGAATCAGACGGGGGGAATCAAAGGCGGGGAATCAGAGCTGGGGAATCAGAGGCAGGGAATCAGAGTTGCGGATTCAGAGGCGGGGAATCAGATATGGGGAAACAGAGGCGGGGAATCAGAGGCGGGCAAACAGAGGCGGGGAATTAGATATGGGGAATCAGAGGTGGGGAATCAGAGGTGGTGAATCAGAGATGGGGAATCACAGGCGGGGAATCAGAGGCAGGGAATAGAACGCGGGGAATCAGAGGCAGGGAATCAGAGTTGGGGCATCAGAGATTGGGAATTAGATATGGGGAAACAGAGGCGGGAAATCCGATATGGGGAATCAGAGGTGGGGAATCAGAGGCAGGGAATCAGATGTGCGGAATCAGAGATGGGGAATCAGAGGCAGTGAATCAGAATCAGAAGCGGGGAATCAGAGGCCGGGAATCAGAGGCCGGGAATCAGATGCTGGGAATAAGAGGCCGGGAATCAGAGGTGGGGAATCAGAGTCCGGGAATCAGAGATGGGGATTCAGAGGCGGGGAATGAGATATGGAGAATCAGAGGCGGGGAATCAGAGGCGGGGAAACAGAGGTGGGGACTCAGATATGTGGAATCAGAGGTGGCGAATCAAAGGCGGTGAATCAGAGATGGGGAATCAGAGGCGGGGAGTCAGAGGCAGGGAATCAAACACGGGAAATCAGAGGCGGGGATTCAGAGCTGGGGAATCAGAGGCGGGGAATCAGAGTTGGGGAATCAGAGGCAGGGAATCAGATATGGGGAAACAGGGGCAGGGAATCAGAGGCGGGGAAACAGAGGCGGGGAATCAGATATGGGGAATCAGAGGTGTGGAATCAGAGGTTGGGAATCAGAGGCAGGGAATCAGAGGCGGGGAAACAGAGGCGGGGAATCAGATATGGGGAATCAGAGGTGGCGAATCAAAGGCGGTGAAACAGAGATGGGGAATCAGGGCAGGGAATCAGAGGCAGGGAATCAAACACGGGGAATCAGAGCTGGGGAATCAGAGGCGGGGAATTAGAGTTGGGGAATCAGAGGAGGGGAATCAGAGGCGGGGAAACAGAGGCGGGGAATCAGATATGGGGAATCAGAGGTGGGGAATCAGAGGTTGGGAATCAGAGGCAGGGAATCAGAGGTGGGGAATCAGAGGCGGGGAATCAGAGGCAGGGAATCAGATGTGCGGAATCGGAGATGGGGAATCAGAGGCAGGGAATCAGAGGCGGGGAATCAGAGGCGGGGAATCAGAGGCCGGGAATCAGATATGGGGAAACAGAGGTGGGGAATCAGAGGCGGGGAAACAGAGGCGGGGAATCAGATATGGGGAATCAGAGGTGGGGAATCAGAGGTTGGGAATCAGAGGCAGGGAATCAGAGGCTTGGAATCAGATGCAGGGAATCAGATGCGGGGAATCAGAGGCGGGAAATCAGAGCTGGGGAATCAGAGGTGGGGAATCAGAGTTGGGGAATCAGAGGCGGGGACTTAGATATTGGGAAACAGAGGCGGGGAATCAGAGGCGGGGAAACAGAGGGGGGTAATCAGAGGCAGGGAATCAGATGTGCGGAATCAGAGATGGGGAATCAGAGGCAGGGAATCAGAATCAGAAGCAGGGAATCAGAGGCCGGGAATCAGAGGCCGGAATCAGATGCCGGGAATAAGAGGCCGGGAATCAGAGGTGGGGAATCAGATATGGGGAATCAGAGGTGGGGAATCAGAGGTTGTGAATCAGAGATGGGGAATCAGAGGCGGGGAATCAGAGGCCGGTAATCAGACGCGGGGAATCAGAGGCGGGGAATCAGAGGCGGGGAAACAGAGGCGGGGAATCAGATTTGGGGAATCAGAGGTGGAGAATCAAAGGCGGTCAATCAGAGATGGGGAATCAGAGGCCGGGAATCAGAGGCAGGGAATCAAACACGGGGAATCAGAGGCGGGGAATCAGAGCTGGGGAATCAGTGGCGGGGAATCAGAGTTGGGGAATCAGAGGCGGGGAATCAGATGCAGGGAATCAATATGGGAAATCAGAGGTGGGGAATCAGTGGTTGGGAATCAGAGGAAGGGAATCAGAGGCGAGGAATCAGAGCTGGGGAATCAGAGGCGGGGAATCAGATATTGGGAATCAGAGGTGGGGAATCAGAGGCGGTGAAACAGAGGCGGGGAATCAGATATGGGGTATCAGAGGTGGGGAATCAGAGGTTGTGAATCAGAGATGGGATATCAGAGGCGGGGAATCAGAGGCCGGTAATCAGACGCGGGGAATCAGAGGCGGGGAAACAGAGGCGGGGAATCAGATATAGGGAATCAGAGGTGGGGAATCAGAGGTTGGGAATCAGAGGCTGGGAATCAGAGGCTGGGAATCAGATGCATGGAATCATATGCGGGGAATCAGAGGCGGGGAATCAGAGCTGGGGAATCAGAGGTGGGGAATCAAAGTTGGGGAATCAGAGGCGGGGACTTAGATATGGGGAAACAGAGGCGGTGAATCAGAGGCGGGGAAACAGAAGCGGGGAATCAGATATGGGGAATCAGAGGTGGGGAATCAGAGGCAGGGAATTAGATGTGCGGAATCAGAGATGGGGAATCAGAGGCAGGGAATCAGAGGCCAGGAATCAGAGGCCGGAATCAGATGCCGGGAATAAGAGGCCGGGAATCAGAGGTGGGGAATCAGAGTCCGGGAATCAGAGGCAGGGAATCAGACGCGGGGAATCAGAGGTGGTGAATCAGAGATGTGGAATCAGAGGCGGGGAATCAGAGGCAGGGAATCATACGCGGGGAATAAGAGGCGGGGAATCATAGCTGGCGAATCAGAGGCGGGGAATCAGAGGTGGGGAATCAGAGGCGGGGAATCAGATATTGGGAATCAGAGGTGGGGAATCAGAGGCGGTGAAACAGAGGCGGGGAATCAGATATGGGGTATCAGAGGTGGGGAATCAGAGGTTGTGAATCAGATTTGGGGAATCAGAGGTGGCGAATCAAAGGCGGTGAATCAGAGATGGGGAATCAGAGGCCGGGAATCAGAGGCAGGGAATCAAACACGGGGAATCAGAGGCGGGGAATCAGAGCAGGGGAATCAGAGGCGGGGAATCAGAGTTGGGGAATCAGAGGCGGGGAATCAGATGCAGGGAATCAATATGGGAAATCAGAGGTGGGGAATCAGAGGTTGGGAATCAGAGGAAGGGAATCAGAGGCGAGGAATCAGAGCTGGGGAATCAGAGGCGGGGAATCAGAATTGGGGAATCAGAGATGGGGAATCAGAGATGGGGAATCAGAGGTGGGGAATCAGACGCGGGGAATCAGAGGTGGTGAATCAGAGATGTGGAATCAGAGGCGGGGAATCAGAGGCATGGAATCAGAGGCGGGGAATCAGAGGCAGGGAATCAAATACGGGAAATCAGAGGCGGGGAATCAGAGCTGGGGAATCAGAGGCGGGGAATCAGAGTTGGGGAATCAGAGGCAGGGAATAAGATATGGGGAAACAGGGGCAGGGAATCAGAGGCGGGGAAACAGAGGCGGGGAATCAGATATGGGGAATCAGAGGTGTGGAATCAGAGGTTGGGAATCAGAGGCAGGGAATCAGAGGCGGGGAAACAGAGGCGGGGAATCAGATATGGGGAATCAGAGGTGGCGAATCAAAGGCGGTGAAACAGAGATGGGGAATCAGGGCAGGGAATCAGAGGCAGGGAATCAAACACGGGGAATCAGAGCTGGGGAATCAGAGGCGGGGAATTAGAGTTGGGGAATCAGAGGAGGGGAATCAGAGGCGGGGAAACAGAGGCGGGGAATCAGATATGGGGAATCAGAGGTGGGGAATCAGAGGTTGGGAATCAGAGGCAGGGAATCAGAGGTGGGGAATCAGAGGCGGGGAATCAGAGGCAGGGAATCAGATGTGCGGAATCGGAGATGGGGAATCAGAGGCAGGGAATCAGAGGCGGGGAATCAGAGGCGGGGAATCAGAGGCCGGGAATCAGATATGGGGAAACAGAGGTGGGGAATCAGAGGCGGGGAAACAGAGGCGGGGAATCAGATATGGGGAATCAGAGGAGGGGAATCAGAGGTTGGGAATCAGAGGCAGGGAATCAGAGGCTTGGAATCAGATGCAGGGAATCAGATGCGGGGAATCAGAGGCGGGGAATCAGAGCTGGGGAATCAGAGGTGGGGAATCAGAGTTGGGGAATCAGAGATATTGGGAAACAGAGGCGGGGAATCAGAGGCGGGGAAACAGAGGGGGGTAATCAGAGGCAGGGAATCAGATGTGCGGAATCAAAGATGGGGAATCAGAGGCAGGGAATCAGAATCAGAAGCAGGGAATCAGAGGCCGGGAATCAGAGGCCGGAATCAGATGCCGGGAATAAGAGGCCGGGAATCAGAGGTGGGGAATCAGATATGGGGAATCAGAGGTGGGGAATCAGAGGTTGTGAATCAGAGATGGGGAATCAGAGGCGGGGAATCAGAGGCCGGTAATCAGACGCGGGGAATCAGAGGCGGGGAATCAGAGGCGGGGAAACAGAGGCGGGGACTTAGATATTGGGAAACAGAGGCGGGGAATCAGAGGCGGGGAAACAGAGGCGGGGAATCAGATATGGGGAATCAGAGATGGGGAATCAGAGGCAGGGAATCAGATGTGCGGAATCAGAGATGGGGAATCAAAGGCAGGGAATCAGAATCAGAAGCAGGGAATCAGATGCCGGGAATCAGAGGCCGGAATCAGATGCCGGGAATAAGAGGCCGGAAATCAGAGGTGGGGAATCAGAGTCCGGGAATCAGAGATGGGGATTCAGAGCCGGGGAATGAGATATGGGGAATAAGAGGCGGGGAATCAGAGGGGGGAAACAGAGGCGGGGAATCAGATATGGCGAATCAGAGGTGGCGAATCAAAGGCGGTGAATCAGAGATGGGGAATCAGAGGCCGGGAATCAGAGGCAGGGAATCAAACACGGGGAATCAGAGGAGGGGAATCAGAATTGGGGAATCAGAGATGGGGAATCAGAGATGGGGAATCAGAGGCAGGGAATCAGACGCGGGGAATCAGAGGTGGTGAATCAGAGATGTGGAATCAGAGGCGGGGAATCAGAGGCAGGGAATCAGACGCGGGGAATAAGAGGCGGGGAATCATAGCTGGCGAATCAGAGGCGGGGAATCAGAGGTGGGGAATCAGAGGCGGGGAATCAGATATTGGGAATCAGAGGTGGGGAATCAGAGGCGGTGAAACAGAGGCGGGGAATCAGATATGGGGTATCAGAGGTGGGGAATCAGAGGTTGTGAATCAGAGATGGGGAATCAGAGGCGGGGAATCAGAGGCCGGTAATCAGACGTGGGGAATCAGAGGCGGGGAATCAGAGCTGGGAAATTAGAGGCATGGAATCAGAGTTGGGGATTCAGAGGCGGGGAATCAGATATGGGGAACAGAGGCGGGGAATCAGAGGCGGGCAAATAGAGGCGGGGATCAGATATGGTGAAACAGAGGCGGGGAATCAGAGGCGGGGAAACAGAGGCGGGGAATCAGATATGGGGATCAGAGGTGGGGAATCAGAGGTTGGGAATCAGAGGCTGGGAATCAGAGGCTGGGAATCAGATGCATGGAATCAGATGCGGGGAATCAGAGGCGGGGAATCAGAGCTGGGGAATCAGAGGTGGGGAATCAAAGTTGGGGAATCAGAGGCGGGGACTTAGATATGGGGAAACAGAGGCGGGGAATCAGAGGTGGGGAAACAGAGGTGGGGAATCAGATATGGGGAATCAGAGGTGGGGAATCAGAGGCAGGGAATCAGACGCGGGGAATCAGAGGCGGGGAATTAGAGCTGGGAAATTAGAGGCAGGGAATCAGAGTTGGGGATTCAGAGGCGGGGAATCAGATATGGGGAACAGAGGCGGGGAATCAGAGGCGGGCAAATAGAGGCGGGGATCAGATATGGGGAAACAGAGGCGGGGAATCAGAGGCGGGGAAACAGAGGAGGGGAATCAGATATGGGGATCAGAGGTGGGGAATCAGAGGTTGGGAATCAGAGGCTGGGAATCAGAGGCTGGGAATCGGATGCATGGAATCAGATGCGGGGAATCAGAGGCGGGGAATCAGAGCTGGGGAATCAGAGGTGGGGAATCAAAGTTGGGGAATCAGTTGCGGGGACTTAGATATGGGGAAACAGAGGCGGGGAATCAGAGGTGGGGAAACAGAGGCGGGGAATCAGATATGGGGAATCAGAGATGGGGAATCAGAAGCATGGAATCAGAGGCCGGGAATCAGAGGCCGGAATCAGATGCCGGGAATAAGAGGCCGGGAATCAGAGGTGGGGAATCAGAGTCCGGGAATCAGAGATGGGGAATCAGAGGCGGGGAATCAGATGTGCGGAATCAGAGATGGGGAATCAGAGGCAGTGAATCAGAATCAGAAGCGGGTATCAGAGGCCGGGAATCAGAGGCCGGGAATCAGATGCTGGGAATAAGAGGCCGGGAATCAGAGGTGGGGAATCAGAGTCCGGGAATCAGAGATGGGGATTCAGAGGCGGGGAATGAGATATGGAGAATCAGAGGCGGGGAATCAGAGGCGGGGAAACAGAGGTGGGGACTCAGATATGTGGAATCAGAGGTGGCGAATCAAAGGCGGTGAATCAGAGATGGGGAATCAGAGGCGGGGAGTCAGAGGCAGGGAATCAAACACGGGAAACCAGAGGCGGGGAATCAGAGCTGGGGAATCAGAGGCGGGGAATCAGAGTTGGGGAATCAGAGGCAGGGAATCAGATATGGGGAAACAGGGGCAGGGAATCAGAGGCGGGGAAACAGAGGCGGGGAATCAGATATGGGGAATCAGAGGTGTGGAATCAGAGGTTGGGAATCAGAGGCAGGGAATCAGAGGCGGGGAAACAGAGGCGGGGAATCAGATATGGGGAATCAGAGGTGGCGAATCAAAGGCGGTGAAACAGAGATGGGGAATCAGGGCAGGGAATCAGAGGCAGGGAATCAAACACGGGGAATCAGAGCTGGGGAATCAGAGGCGGGGAATTAGAGTTGGGGAATCAGAGGAGGGGAATCAGAGGCGGGGAAACAGAGGCAGGGAATCAGATATGGGGAATCAGAGGTGGGGAATCAGAGGTTGGGAATCAGAGGCAGGGAATCAGAGGTGGGGAATCAGAGGCGGGGAATCAGAGGCAGGGAATCAGATGTGCGGAATCGGAGATGGGGAATCAGAGGCAGGGAATCAGAGGCGGGGAATCAGAGGCGGGGAATCAGAGGCCGGGAATCAGATATGGGGAAACAGAGGTGGGGAATCAGAGGCGGGGAAACAGAGGCGGGGAATCAGATATGGGGAATCAGAGGTGGGGAATCAGAGGTTGGGAATCAGAGGCAGGGAATCAGAGGCTTGGAATCAGATGCAGGGAATCAGATGCGGGGAATCAGAGGCGGGGAATCAGAGCTGGGGAATCAGAGGTGGGGAATCAGAGTTGGGGAATCAGAGGCGGGGACTTAGATATTGGGAAACAGAGGCGGGGAATCAGAGGCGGGGAAACAGAGGGGGGTAATCAGAGGCAGGGAATCAGATGTGCGGAATCAGAGATGGGGAATCAGAGGCAGGGAATCAGAATCAGAAGCAGGGAATCAGAGGCCGGGAATCAGAGGCCGGAATCAGATGCCGGGAATAAGAGGCCGGGAATCAGAGGTGGGGAATCAGATATGGGGAATCAGAGGTGGGGAATCAGAGGTTGTGAATCAGAGATGGGGAATCAGAGGCGGGGAATCAGAGGCCGGTAATCAGACGCGGGGAATCAGAGGCGGGGAATCAGAGGCGGGGAAACAGAGGCGGGGAATCAGATTTGGGGAATCAGAGGTGGAGAATCAAAGGCGGTGAATCAGAGATGGGGAATCAGAGGCCGGGAATCAGAGGCAGGGAATCAAACACGGGGAATCAGAGGCGGGGAATCAGAGCTGGGGAATCAGAGGCGGGGAATCAGAGTTGGGGAATCAGAGGCGGGGAATCAGATGCAGGGAATCAATATGGGAAATCAGAGGTGGGGAATCAGTGGTTGGGAATCAGAGGAAGGGAATCAGAGGCGAGGAATCAGAGCTGGGGAATCAGAGGCGGGGAATCAGAATTGGGGAATCAGAGATGGGGAATCAGAGATGGGGAATCAGAGGCGGGGAATCAGATGCGGGGAATCAGAGGTGGTGAATCAGAGATGTGGAATCAGAGGCGGGGAATCAGAGGCAGGGAATCAGACGCGGGGAATCAGAGGCGGGGAATCATAGCTGGTGAATCAGAGGCGGGGAATCAGAGGTGGGGAATCAGAGGCGGGGAATCAGATATTGGGAATCAGAGGTGGGGAATCAGAGGCGGGGAAACAGAGGCGGGGAATCAGATATGGGGAATCAGAGGTAGGGAATCAGAGGTTGTGAATCAGAGATGGGGAATCAGAGGCGGGGAATCAGAGGCCGGTAATCAGACGCAGGGAATCAGAGGCGGGGAATCAGACATGGGAAATTAGAGGCAGGGAATCAGAGTTGGGAATTCAGAGGCGGGGAATCAGATATGGGGAAACAGAGGCGGGGAATCATAGGCGGGGAAACAGAGGCGGGGAATCAGATATAGGGAATCAGAGGTGGGGAATCAGAGGTTGGGAATCGGAGGCTGGGAATCAGAGGCTGGGAATCAGATGCATGGAATCATATGCGGGGAATCAGAGGCGGGGAATCAGAGCTGGGGAATCAGAGGTGGGGAATCAAAGTTGGGGAATCAGATGCGGGGACTTAGATATGGGGAAACAGAGGCGGTGAATAAGAGGCGGGGAAACAGAGGCGGGGAATCAGATATGGGGAATCAGAGGTGGGGAATCAGAGGCAGGGAATTAGATGTGCGGAATCAGAGATGGGGAATCAGAGGCAGGGAATCAGAATCAGAAGCAGGGAATCAGAGGCCGGGAATCAGAGGCCGGAATCAGATGCCGGGAATAAGAGGCCGGGAATCAGAGGTGGGGAATCAGAGTCCGGGAATCAGAGGCAGGGAATCAGACGCGGGGAATCAGAGGTGGTGAATCAGAGATGTGGAATCAGAGGCGGGGAATCAGAGGCAGGGAATCAGACGCGGGGAATAAGAGGCGGGGAATCATAGCTGGCGAATCAGAGGCGGGGAATCAGAGGTGGGGAATCAGAGGCGGGGAATCAGATATTGGGAATCAGAGGTGGGGAATCAGAGGCGGTGAAACAGAGGCGGGGAATCAGATATGGGGTATCAGAGGTGGGGAATCAGAGGTTGTGAATCAGCGATGGGGAATCAGAGGCGGGGAATCAGAGGCCGGTAATCAGACGCGGGGAATCAGAGGCGGGGAAACAGAGGCGGGGAATCAGATATAGGGAATCAGAGGTGGGGAATCAGAGGTTGGGAATCAGAGGCTGGGAATCAGAGGCTGGGAATCAGATGCATGGAATCATATGCGGGGAATCAGAGGCGGGGAATCAGAGCTGGGGAATCAGAGGTGGGGAATCAAAGTTGGGGAATCAGAGGCGGGGACTTAGATATGGGGAAACAGAGGCGGTGAATCAGAGGCGGGGAAACAGAGGCGGGGAATCAGATATGGGGAATCAGAGGTGGGGAATCAGAGGCAGGGAATTAGATGTGCGGAATCAGAGATGGGGAATCAGAGGCAGGGAATCAGAATCAGAAGCAGGGAATCAGAGGCCGGGAATCAGAGGCCGGAATCAGATGCCGGGAATAAGAGGCCGGGAATCAGAGGTGGGGAATCAGAGTCCGGGAATCAGAGGCAGGGAATCAGACGCGGGGAATCAGAGGTGGTGAATCAGAGATGTGGAATCAGAGGCGGGGAATCAGAGGCAGGGAATCATACGCGGGGAATAAGAGGCGGGGAATCATAGCTGGCGAATCAGAGGCGGGGAATCAGAGGTGGGGAATCAGAGGCGGGGAATCAGATATTGGGAATCAGAGGTGGGGAATCAGAGGCGGTGAAACAGAGGCGGGGAATCAGATATGGGGTATCAGAGGTGGGGAATCAGAGGTTGTGAATCAGATTTGGGGAATCAGAGGTGGCGAATCAAAGGCGGTGAATCAGAGATGGGGAATCAGAGGCCGGGAATCAGAGGCGGGGAATCAAACACGGGGAATCAGAGGCGGGGAATCAGAGCTGGGGAATCAGAGGCGGGGAATCAGAGTTGGGGAATCAGAGGCGGGGAATCAGATGCAGGGAATCAATATGGGAAATCATAGGTGGGGAATCAGAGGTTGGGAATCAGAGGAAGGGAATCAGAGGCGAGGAATCAGAGCTGGGGAATCAGAGGCGGGGAATCAGAATTGAGGAATCAGAGATGGGGAATCAGAGATGGGGAATCAGAGGCAGGGAATCAGACGCGGGGAATCAGAGGTGGTGAATCAGAGATGTGGAATCAGAGGCGGGGAATCAGAGGCAGGGAATCAGATGCGGGGAATCAGAGGCGGGGAATCATAGCTGGCGAATCAGAGGCGGGGAATCAGAGGTGGGGAATCAGAGGCGGGGAATCAGATATTGGGAATCAGAGGTGGGGAATCAGAGGCGGGGAAACAGAGGCGGGGAATCAGATATGGGGAATCAGAGGTGGGGAATCAGAGGTTGTGAATCAGAGATGGGGAATCAGAGGCGGGGAATCAGAGGCCGGTAATCAGACGCGGGGAATCAGAGGCGGGGAATCAGACATGGGAAATTAGAGGCAGGGAATCAGAGTTGGGGATTCAGAGGCGGGGAATCAGATATGGGGAAACAGAGGCGGGGAATCAGAGGCGGGGAAACAGAGGCGGGGAATCAGATATAGGGAATCAGAGGTGGGGAATCAGAGGTTGGGAATCAGAGGCTGGGAATCAGAGGCTGGGAATCAGATGCATGGAATCATATGCGGGGAATCAGAGGCGGGGAATCAGAGCTGGGGAATCAGAGGTGGGGAATCAAAGTTGGGGAATCAGAGGCGGGGACTTAGATATGGGGAAACAGAGGCGGTGAATCAGAGGCGGGGAAACAGAGGCGGGGAATCAGATATGGGGAATCAGAGGTGGGGAATCAGAGGCAGGGAATTAGATGTGCGGAATCAGAGATGGGGAATCAGAGGCAGGGAATCAGAATCAGAAGCAGGGAATCAGAGGCCGGGAATCAGAGGCCGGAATCAGATGCCGGGAATAAGAGGCCGGGAATCAGAGGTGGGGAATCTGAGTCCGGGAATCAGAGGCAGGGAATCAGACGCGGGGAATCAGAGGTGGTGAATCAGAGATGTGGAATCTGAGGCGGGGAATCAGAGGCAGGGAATCAGACGCGGGGAATAAGAGGCGGGGAATCATAGCTGGCGAATCAGAGGCGGGGAATCAGAGGTGGGGAATCAGAGGCGGGGAATCAGATATTGGGAATCAGAGGCGGGGAATCAGAGTTGGGGAATCAGAGGCAGGGAATCAGATATGGTGTATCAGAGGTGGGGAATCAGAGGTTGTGAATCAGAGATGGGGAATCAGAGGCGGGGAATCAGAGGCCGGTAATCAGACGCGGGGAATCAGAGGCGGGGAATCAGAGCTGGGAAATTAGAGGCAGGGAATCAGAGTTGGGCATTCAGAGGCGGGGAATCAGATATGGGGAAACAGAGGCGGGGAATCAGAGGCGGGCAAATAGAGGCGGGGATCAGATATGGGGAAACAGAGGTGGGGAATCAGAGGCGGGGAAACAGAGGCGGGGAATCAGATATGGGGATCAGAGGTGGGGAATCAGAGGTTGGGAATCAGAGGCTGGGAATCAGAGGCTGGGAATCAGATGCATGGAATCAGATGCGGGGAATCAGAGGCGGGGAATCAGAGCTGGGGAATCAGAGGTGGGGAATCAAAGTTGGGGAATCAGAGGCGGGGACTTAGATATGGGGAAACAGAGGCGGGGAATCAGAGGCGGGGAAACAGAGGCGGGGAATCAGATATGGTGAATCAGAGGTGGGGAATCAGAGGCAGGGAATTAGATTTGCGGAATCAGAGATGGGGAATCAGAAGCATGGAATCAGAGGCCGGGAATCAGAGGCCGGAATCAGATGCCGGGAATAAGAGGCCGGGAATCAGAGGTGGGGAATCAGAGTCCGGGAATCAGAGATGGGGAATCAGAGGCGGGGAATGAGATATGGGGAATCAGAGGCGGGGAATCAGAGGCGGGGAAACAGAGGCGAGGAATCAGATATGGGGAATCAGAGGTGGCGAATCAAAGGCGTTGAATCAGAGATGGGGAATCAGAGGCGGGGAATCAGAGGCAGGGAATCAAACACGGGGAATCAGAGGCGGGGAATCAGAGTTGGGGAATCAGAGGCGGGGAATCAGAGCTGGGGAATCAGAGGTGGGGATCAGAGTCGGGGAATCAGAGGCAGGGAATCAGATGTGCGGAATCAGAGATGGGGAATCAGAGGTGGGGAATCAGAGGCTGTGAATCAGAGATGGGGAATCAGAGGCGGGGAATCAGAGGCAGGAAATCAGACACGGGGATTCAGAGGCTGGGAATCAGACGGGGGGAATCAAAGGCGGGGAATCAGAGCTGGGGAATCAGAGGCAGGGAATCAGAGTTGGGGATTCAGAGGCGGGGAATCAGATATGGGGAAACAGAGGCGGGGAATCAGAGGCGGGCAAACAGAGGCGGGGAATTAGATATGGGGAATCAGAGGTGGGGAATCAGAGGTGGTGAATCAGAGATGGGGAATCACAGGCGGGGAATCAGAGGCAGGGAATAGAACGCGGGGAATCAGAGGCAGGGAATCAGAGTTGGGGCATCAGAGGTTGGGAATTAGATATGGGGAAACAGAGGCGGGGAATCAGAGGCGGGGTAACAGAGGCGGGAAATCAGATATGGGGAATCAGAGGTGGGGAATCAGAGGCAGGGAATCAGATGTGCGGAATCAGAGATGGGGAATCAGAGGCAGGGAATCAGAATCAGAAGCGGGGAATCAGAGGCCGGGAATCAGAGGCTGGGAATCAGATGCTGGGAATAAGAGGCCGGGAATCAGAGGTGGGGATTCAGAGGCGGGGAATGAGATATGGAGAATCAGAGGCGGGGAATCAGAGGCGGGGAAACAGAGGTGGGGAATCAGATATGAGGAATCAGAGGTGGCGAATCAAAGGCGGTGAATCAGAGATGGGGAATAAGAGGCGGGGAATCAGAGGCAGGGAATCAAACACGGGAAATCAGAGGCGGGGAATCAGAGCTGGGGAATCAGAGGCGGGGAATCAGAGTTGGGGAATCAGAGGCAGGGAATCAGATATGGGGAAACAGGGGCAGGGAATCAGAGGCGGGGAAACAGAGGCGGGGAATCAGATATCGGGAATCAGACGTGTGGAATCAGGGGTTGGGAATCAGAGGCAGGGAATCAGAGGCGGGGAAACAGAGGCGGGGAATCAGATATGGGGAATCAGAGGTGGCGAATCAAAGGCGGTGAAACAGAGATGGGGAATCAGGGCAGGGAATCAGAGGCAGGGAATCAAACACGGGGAATCAGAGCTGGGGAATCAGAGGCGGGGAATTAGAGTTGGGGAATCAGAGGAGGGGAATCAGAGGCGGGGAATCAGAGGCCGGGAATCAGATATGGGGAAACAGAGGTGGGGAATCAGAGGCGGGGAAACAGAGGCGGGGAATCAGATATGGGGAATCAGAGGTGGGGAATCAGAGGTTGGGAATCAGAGGCAGGGAATCAGAGGCTTGGAATCAGTTGCAGGGAATCAGATGCGGGGAATCAGAGGCGGGGAATCAGAGCTGGGGAATCAGAGGTGGGGAATCAGAGTTGGGGAATCAGAGGCGGGGACTTAGATATTGGGAAACAGAGGCGGGGAATCAAAGGAGGGGAAACAGAGGCGGGGAATCAGATATGGGGAATCAGAGGTGGGGAATCAGAGGCAGGGAATCAGATGTGCGGAATCAGAGATGGGGAATCAGAGGCAGGGAATCAGAATCAGAAGCAGTGAATCAGAGGCCGGGAATCAGAGGCGGGGAAACAGAGGCGGGGAATAAAACACGGGGAATCAGAGGTGGGGAATCAGAGGTTTGGAATCAGAGGCAGGGAATCAGATTCGGGGAATCTGAGGCGGGGAATCAGAGGCATGGAATCAGATGTGCGGAATCGGAGATGGGGAATCAGAGGCAAGGAATCAGAGGCGGGGAATCAGAGGTGGGGAATCAGAGGCCAGGAATCACATATGGTGAAACAGTGGCGGGGAATCAGAGGCGGGGAAACAGAGGCAGGGAATCAGATATGGGGAATCAGAGGTGGGGAATCAGAGTTTGGGAATCAGAGTTTGGGAATCAGAGGCTTGGAATCAGATGCAGGGAATCAGATGCGGGGAATCAGAGGCGGGGAATCAGAGCTGGGGAATCAGAGGTGAGGAATCAGAGTTGGGGAATCAGAGGCGGGGACAGATATTGGGAAACGGAGGCGGGGAATCAGAGGCGGGGAAACAGAGGCGGGGAATCAGATATGGGGAATCAGAGGTGGGGAATCAGAGGCAGGGAATCAGATGTGCGGAATCAGAGATCGGGAATTTAAGGCAGGGAATCAGAATCAGAGGCTGGGAATCAGATGCATGGAATCAGATGCGGGGAATCAGAGGCGGGGAATCAGAGCTGGGGAATCAGAGGTGGGGAATCAAAGTTGGGGAATCAGAGGCGGGGACTTAGATATGGGGAAACAGAGGCGGGGAATCAGAGGCGGGGAAACAGAGGCGGGGAATCAGATATGGTGAATCAGAGGTGGGGAATCAGAGGCAGGGAATTAGATTTGCGGAATCAGAGATGGGGAATCAGAAGCATGGAATCAGAGGCCGGGAATCAGAGGCCGGAATCAGATGCCGGGAATAAGAGGCCGGGAATCAGAGGTGGGGAATCAGAGTCCGGGAATCAGAGATGGGGAATCAGAGGCGGGGAATGAGATATGGGGAATCAGAGGCGGGGAATCAGAGGCGGGGAAACAGAGGCGAGGAATCAGATATGGGGAATCAGAGGTGGCGAATCAAAGGCGTTGAATCAGAGATGGGGAATCAGAGGCGGGGAATCAGAGGCAGGGAATCAAACACGGGGAATCAGAGGCGGGGAATCAGAGTTGGGGAATCAGAGGCGGGGAATCAGAGCTGGGGAATCAGAGGTGGGGATCAGAGTCGGGGAATCAGAGGCAGGGAATCAGATGTGCGGAATCAGAGATGGGGAATCAGAGGTGGGGAATCAGAGGCTGTGAATCAGAGATTGGGAATCAGAGGCGGGGAATCAGAGGCAGGAAATCAGACACGGGGATTCAGAGGCTGGGAATCAGACGGGGGGAATCAAAGGCGGGGAATCAGAGCTGGGGAATCAGAGGCAGGGAATCAGAGTTGGGGATTCAGAGGCGGGGAATCAGATATGGGGAAACAGAGGCGGGGAATCAGAGGCGGGCAAACAGAGGCGGGGAATTAGATATGGGGAATCAGAGGTGGGGAATCAGAGGTGGTGAATCAGAGATGGGGAATCACAGGCGGGGAATCAGAGGCAGGGAATAGAACGCGGGGAATCAGAGGCAGGGAATCAGAGTTGGGGCATCAGAGGTTGGGAATTAGATATGGGGAAACAGAGGCGGGGAATCAGAGGCGGGGTAACAGAGGCGGGAAATCAGATATGGGTATCAGAGGTGGGGAATCAGAGGCAGGGAATCAGATGTGCGGAATCAGAGATGGGGAATCAGAGGCAGGGAATCAGAATCAGAAGCGGGGAATCAGAGGCCGGGAATCAGAGGCTGGGAATCAGATGCTGGGAATAAGAGGCCGGGAATCAGAGGTGGGGATTCAGAGGCGGGGAATGAGATATGGAGAATCAGAGGCGGGGAATCAGAGGCGGGGAAACAGAGGTGGGGAATCAGATATGAGGAATCAGAGGTGGCGAATCAAAGGCGGTGAATCAGAGATGGGGAATAAGAGGCGGGGAATCAGAGGCAGGGAATCAAACACGGGAAATCAGAGGCGGGGAATCAGAGCTGGGGAATCAGAGGCGGGGAATCAGAGTTGGGGAATCAGAGGCAGGGAATCAGATATGGGGAAACAGGGGCAGGGAATCAGAGGCGGCGAAACAGAGGCGGGGAATCAGATATCGGGAATGAGAGGTGTGGAATCAGGGGTTGGGAATCACAGGCAGGGAATCAGAGGCGGGGAAACAGAGGCGGGGAATCAGATATGGGGAATCAGAGGTGGCGAATCAAAGGCGGTGAAACAGAGATGGGGAATCAGGGCAGGGAATCAGAGGCAGGGAATCAAACACGGGGAATCAGAGCTGGGGAATCAGAGGCGGGGAATTAGAGTTGGGGAATCAGAGGAGGGGAATCAGAGGCGGGGAATCAGAGGCCGGGAATCAGATATGGGGAAACAGAGGTGGGGAATCAGAGGCGGGGAAACAGAGGCGGGGAATCAGATATGGGGAATCAGAGGTGGGGAATCAGAGGTTGGGAATCAGAGGCATGGAATCAGAGGCTTGGAATCAGATGCAGGGAATCAGATGCGGGGAATCAGAGGCGGGGAATCAGAGCTGGGGAATCAGAGGTGGGGAATCAGAGTTGGGGAATCAGAGGCGGGGACTTAGATATTGGGAAACAGAGGCGGGGAATCAAAGGAGGGGAAACAGAGGCGGGGAATCAGATATGGGGAATCAGAGGTGGGGAATCAGATGTGCGGAATCAGAGATGGGGAATCAGAGGCAGGGAATCAGAATCAGAAGCAGTGAATCAGAGGCCGGGAATCAGAGGCGGGGAAACAGAGGCGGGGAATAAAACACGGGGAATCAGAGGTGGGGAATCAGAGGTTTGGAATCAGAGGCAGGGAATCAGATTCGGGGAATCTGAGGCGGGGAATCAGAGGCATGGAATCAGATGTGCGGAATCGGAGATGGGGAATCAGAGGCAAGGAATCAGAGGCGGGGAATCAGAGGTGGGGAATCAGAGGCCAGGAATCACATATGGTGAAAGAGTGGCGGGGAATCAGAGGCGGGGAAACAGAGGCAGGGAATCAGATATGGGGAATCAGAGGTGGGGAATCAGAGTTTGGGAATCAGAGGCTTGGAATCAGATGCAGGGAATCAGATGCGGGGAATCAGAGGCGGGGAATCAGAGCTGGGGAATCAGAGGTGAGGAATCAGAGTTGGGGAATCAGAGGCGGGGACAGATATTGGGAAACGGAGGCGGGGAATCAGAGGCGGGGAAACAGAGGCGGGGAATCAGATATGGGGAATCAGAGGTGGGGAATCAGAGGCAGGGAATCAGATGTGCGGAATCAGAGATCGGGAATTTAAGGCAGGGAATCAGAATCAGAATCAGGGAATCAGAGGCCGGGAATCAGACGCGGGGAATCAGAGGCGGGGAATCAGAGGCCTGGAATCAGATGCTGGGAATAAGAGGCCGGGAATCAGAGGTGGGGAATCAGAGTCCGGGAATCAGAGATGGGGATTGAGAGGCGGGGAATGAGATATGGAGAATCAGAGGCGGGGAATCAGAGGCGGGGAAACAGAGGCGGGGAATCAGATATAGGGAATCAGAGGTGGGGAATCAGAGGTTGGGAATCAGAGGCTGGGAATCAGAGGCTGGGAATCAGATGCATGGAATCATATGCGGGGAATCAGAGGCGGGGAATCAGAGGTGGGGAATCAGAGGTGGGGAATCAAAGTTGGGGAATCAGAGGCGGGGACTTAGATATGGGGAGACAGAGGCGGGGAATCAGAGGCGGGGAAACAGAGGCAGGGAATCAGATATGGGGAATCAGAGGTGGGGAATCAGAGGCAGGGAATTAGATGTGCAGAATCAGAGATGGGGAATCAGAGGCAGGGAATCAGAATCAGAAGCAGGGAATCAGAGGCCGGGAATCAGAGGCCGGAATCAGATGCCGGGAATAAGAGGCCGGGAATCAGAGGTGGGGAATCAGAGTCCGGGAATCAGAGATGCGGAATCAGAGGTGTGGAATCAGAGGTTGGGAATCAGAGGTTGGGAATCAGAGGCAGGGAATCAGAGGCAGGGAATCAGAGGCTTGGAATCAGTTGCAGGGAATCAGATGCGGGGAATCAGAGGCGGGGAATCAGAGCTGGGGAATCAGAGGCGGGGAATCAGAGGCAGGGAATCAAACACGGGGAATCAGAGGCGGGGAATCAGAGCTGGGGAATCAGAGGCGTGGAATCAGAGTTGGGGAATCAGAGGCGGGGAATCAGAGCTGGGGAATCAGAGGTGGGGATCAGAGTCGGGGAATCAGAGGCAGGGAATCAGATGTGCGGAATCAGAGATGGGGAATCAGAGGTGGGGAATCAGAGTCTGTGAATCAGAGATGGGGAATCAGAGGCGGGGAATCAGAGGCAGGAAATCAGACACGGGGATTCAGAGGCTGGGAATCAGACGGGGGGAATCAAAGGCGGGGAATCAGAGCTGGGGAATCAGAGGCAGGGAATCAGAGTTGGGGATTCAGAGGCGGGGAATCAGATATGGGGAAACAGAGGCGGGGAATCAGAGGCGGGCAAACAGAGGCGGGGAATTAGATATGGGGAATCAGAGGTGGGGAATCAGAGGTGGTGAATCAGAGATGGGGAATCACAGGCGGGGAATCAGAGGCAGGTAATAGAACGCGGGGAATCAGAGGCAGGGAATCAGAGTTGGGGCATCAGAGGTTGGGAATTAGATATGGGGAAACAGAGGCGGGGAATCAGAGGCGGGGTAACAGAGGCGGGGAATCAGATATGGGGAATCAGAGATGGGGAATCAGAGGCAGGGAATCAGATGTGCGGAATCAGAGATGGGGAATCAAAGGCAGGGAATCAGAATCAGAAGCAGGGAATCAGATGCCGGGAATCAGAGGCCGGAATCAGATGCCGGGAATAAGAGGCCGGAAATCAGAGGTGGGGAATCAGAGTCCGGGAATCAGAGATGGGGATTCAGAGCCGGGGAATGAGATATGGGGAATAAGAGGCGGGGAATCAGAGGCGGGGAAACAGAGGCGGGGAATCAGATATGGCGAATCAGAGGTGGCGAATCAAAGGCGGTGAATCAGAGATGGGGAATCAGAGGCCGGGAATCAGAGGCAGGGAATCAAACACGGGGAATCAGAGGAGGGGAATCAGAATTGGGGAATCAGAGATGGGGAATCAGAGATGGGGAATCAGAGGCAGGGAATCAGACGCGGGGAATCAGAGGTGGTGAATCAGAGATGTGGAATCAGAGGCGGGGAATCAGAGGCAGGGAATCAGACGCGGGGAATAAGAGGCGGGGAATCATAGCTGGCGAATCAGAGGCGGGGAATCAGAGGTGGGGAATCAGAGGCGGGGAATCAGATATTGGGAATCAGAGGTGGGGAATCAGAGGCGGTGAAACAGAGGCGGGGAATCAGATATGGGGTATCAGAGGTGGGGAATCAGAGGTTGTGAATCAGAGATGGGGAATCAGAGGCGGGGAATCAGAGGCCGGTAATCAGACGTGGGGAATCAGAGGCGGGGAATCAGAGCTGGGAAATTAGAGGCATGGAATCAGAGTTGGGGATTCAGAGGCGGGGAATCAGATATGGGGAACAGAGGCGGGGAATCAGAGGCGGGCAAATAGAGGCGGGGATCAGATATGGTGAAACAGAGGCGGGGAATCAGAGGCGGGGAAACAGAGGCGGCGAATCAGATATGGGGATCAGAGGTGGGGAATCAGAGGTTGGGAATCAGAGGCTGGGAATCAGAGGCTGGGAATCAGATGCATGGAATCAGATGCGGGGAATCAGAGGCGGGGAATCAGAGCTGGGGAATCAGAGGTGGGGAATCAAAGTTGGGGAATCAGAGGCGGGGACTTAGATATGGGGAAACAGAGGCGGGGAATCAGAGGTGGGGAAACAGAGGCGGGGAATCAGATATGGGGAATCAGAGGTGGGGAATCAGAGGCAGGGAATCAGACGCGGGGAATCAGAGGCGGGGAATTAGAGCTGGGAAATTAGAGGCAGGGAATCAGAGTTGGGGATTCAGAGGCGGGGAATCAGATATGGGGAACAGAGGCGGGGAATCAGAGGCGGGCAAATAGAGGCGGGGATCAGATATGGGGAAACAGAGGCGGGGAATCAGAGGCGGGGAAACAGAGGAGGGGAATCAGATATGGGGATCAGAGGTGGGGAATCAGAGGTTGGGAATCAGAGGCTGGGAATCAGAGGCTGGGAATCGGATGCATGGAATCAGATGCGGGGAATCAGAGGCGGGGAATCAGAGCTGGGGAATCAGAGGTGGGGAATCAAAGTTGGGGAATCAGTTGCGGGGACTTAGATATGGGGAAACAGAGGCGGGGAATCAGAGGTGGGGAAACAGAGGCGGGGAATCAGATATGGGGAATCAGAGATGGGGAATCAGAAGCATGGAATCAGAGGCCGGGAATCAGAGGCCGGAATCAGATGCCGGGAATAAGAGGCCGGGAATCAGAGGTGGGGAATCAGAGTCCGGGAATCAGAGATGGGGAATCAGAGGCGGGGAATGAGATATGGGGAATCAGAGGCGGGGAATCAGAGGCGGGGAAACAGAGGCGTGGAATCAGATATGGGGAATCAGAGGTGGCGAATCAAAGGCGTTGAATCAGAGATGGGGAATCAGAGGCGGGGAATCAGAGGCAGGGAATTAAACACGGGGAATCAGAGGCGGGGAATCAGAGCTGGGGAATCAGAGGCAGGGAATCAGAGTTGGGGAATCAGAGGCGGGGAATCAGAGCTGGGGAATCAGAGGTGGGGATCAGAGTCGGGGAATCAGAGGCAGGGAATCAGATGTGCGGAATCAGAGATGGGGAATCAGAGGTGGGGAATCAGAGGCTGTGAATCAGAGATGGGGAATCAGAGGCGGGGAATCAGAGGCAGGAAATCAGACACGGGGATTCAGAGGCTGGGAATCAGACGGGGGGAATCAAAGGCGGGGAATCAGAGCTGGGGAATCAGAGGCAGGGAATCAGAGTTGGGGATTCAGAGGCGGGGAATCAGATATGGGGAAACAGAGGCGGGGAATCAGAGGCGGGCAAACAGAGGCGGGGAATTAGATATGGGGAATCAGAGGTGGGGAATCAGAGGTGGTGAATCAGAGATGGGGAATCACAGGCGGGGAATCAGAGGCAGGGAATAGAACGCGGGGAATCAGAGGCAGGGAATCAGAGTTGGGGCATCAGAGGTTGGGAATTAGATATGGGGAAACAGAGGCGGGAAATCCGATATGGGGAATCAGAGGTGGGGAATCAGAGGCAGGGAATCAGATGTGCGGAATCAGAGATGGGGAATCAGAGGCAGTGAATCAGAATCAGAAGCGGGGAATCAGAGGCCGGGAATCAGAGGCCGGGAATCAGATGCTGGGAATAAGAGGCCGGGAATCAGAGGTGGGGAATCAGAGTCCGGGAATCAGAGATGGGGATTCAGAGGCGGGGAATGAGATATGGAGAATCAGAGGCGGGGAATCAGAGGCTGGGAAACAGAGGTGGGGACTCAGATATGTGGAATCAGAGGTGGCGAATCAAAGGCGGTGAATCAGAGATGGGGAATCAGAGGCGGGGAGTCAGAGGCAGGGAATCAAACACGGGAAATCAGAGGCGGGGAATCAGAGCTGGGGAATCAGAGGCGGGGAATCAGAGTTGGGGAATCAGAGGCAGGGAATCAGATATGGGGAAACAGGGGCAGGGAATCAGAGGCGAGGAAACAGAGGCGGGGAATCAGATATGGGGAATCAGAGGTGTGGAATCAGAGGTTGGGAATCAGAGGCAGGGAATCAGAGGCGGGGAAACAGAGGCGGGGAATCAGATATGGGGAATCAGAGGTGGCGAATCAAAGGCGGTGAAACAGAGATGGGGAATCAGGGCAGGGAATCAGAGGCAGGGAATCAAACACGGGGAATCAGAGCTGGGGAATCAGAGGCGGGGAATTAGAGTTGGGGAATCAGAGGAGGGGAATCAGAGGCGGGGAAACAGAGGCGGGGAATCAGATATGGGGAATCAGAGGTGGGGAATCAGAGGTTGGGAATCAGAGGCAGGGAATCAGAGGTGGGGAATCAGAGGCGGGGAATCAGAGGCAGGGAATCAGATGTGCGGAATCGGAGATGGGGAATCAGAGGCAGGGAATCAGAGGCGGGGAATCAGAGGCGGGGAATCAGAGGCCGGGAATCAGATATGGGGAAACAGAGGTGGGGAATCAGAGGCGGGGAAACAGAGGCGGGGAATCAGATATGGGGAATCAGAGGTGGGGAATCAGAGGTTGGGAATCAGAGGCAGGGAATCAGAGGCTTGGAATCAGATGCAGGGAATCAGATGCGGGGAATCAGAGGCGGGGAATCAGAGCTGGGGAATCAGAGGTGGGGAATCAGAGTTGGGGAATCAGAGGCGGGGACTTAGATATTGGGAAACAGAGGCGGGGAATCAGAGGCGGGGAAACAGAGGGGGGTAATCAGAGGCAGGGAATCAGATGTGCGGAATCAGAGATGGGGAATCAGAGGCAGGGAATCAGAATCAGAAGCAGGGAATCAGAGGCCGGGAATCAGAGGCCGGAATCAGATGCCGGGAATAAGAGGCCGGGAATCAGAGGTGGGGAATCAGATATGGGGAATCAGAGGTGGGGAATCAGAGGTTGTGAATCAGAGATGGGGAATCAGAGGCGGGGAATCAGAGGCCGGTAATCAGACGCGGGGAATCAGAGGCGGGGAATCAGAGGCGGGGAAACAGAGGCGGGGAATCAGATTTGGGGAATCAGAGGTGGAGAATCAAAGGCGGTCAATCAGAGATGGGGAATCAGAGGCCGGGAATCAGAGGCAGGGAATCAAACACGGGGAATCAGAGGCGGGGAATCAGAGCTTGGGAATCAGAGGCGGGGAATCAGAGTTGGGGAATCAGAGGCAGGGAATCAGATATGGGGAAACAGGGGCAGGGAATCAGAGGCGGGGAAACAGAGGCGGGGAATCAGATATCGGGAATCAGAGGTGTGGAATCAGGGGTTGGGAATCACAGGCAGGGAATCAGAGGCGGGGAAACAGAGGCGGGGAATCAGATATGGGGAATCAGAGGTGGCGAATCAAAGGCGGTGAAACAGAGATGGGGAATCAGGGCAGGGAATCAGAGGCAGGGAATCAAACACGGGGAATCAGAGCTGGGGAATCAGAGGCGGGGAATTAGAGTTGGGGAATCAGAGGAGGGGAATCAGAGGCGGGGAATCAGAGGCCGGGAATCAGATATGGGGAAACAGAGGTGGGGAATCAGAGGCGGGGAAACAGAGGCGGGGAATCAGATATGGGGAATCAGAGGTGGGGAATCAGAGGTTGGGAATCAGAGGCATGGAATCAGAGGCTTGGAATCAGATGCAGGGAATCAGATGCGGGGAATCAGAGGCGGGGAATCAGAGCTGGGGAATCAGAGGTGGGGAATCAGAGTTGGGGAATCAGAGGCGGGGACTTAGATATTGGGAAACAGAGGCGGGGAATCAAAGGAGGGGAAACAGAGGCGGGGAATCAGATATGGGGAATCAGAGGTGGGGAATCAGATGTGCGGAATCAGAGATGGGGAATCAGAGGCAGGGAATCAGAATCAGAAGCAGTGAATCAGAGGCCGGGAATCAGAGGCGGGGAAACAGAGGCGGGGAATAAAACACGGGGAATCAGAGGTGGGGAATCAGAGGTTTGGAATCAGAGGCAGGGAATCAGATTCGGGGAATCTGAGGCGGGGAATCAGAGGCATGGAATCAGATGTGCGGAATCGGAGATGGGGAATCAGAGGCAAGGAATCAGAGGCGGGGAATCAGAGGTGGGGAATCAGAGGCCAGGAATCACATATGGTGAAAGAGTGGCGGGGAATCAGAGGCGGGGAAACAGAGGCAGGGAATCAGATATGGGGAATCAGAGGTGGGGAATCAGAGTTTGGGAATCAGAGGCTTGGAATCAGATGCAGGGAATCAGATGCGGGGAATCAGAGGCGGGGAATCAGAGCTGGGGAATCAGAGGTGAGGAATCAGAGTTGGGGAATCAGAGGCGGGGACAGATATTGGGAAACGGAGGCGGGGAATCAGAGGCGGGGAAACAGAGGCGGGGAATCAGATATGGGGAATCAGAGGTGGGGAATCAGAGGCAGGGAATCAGATGTGCGGAATCAGAGATCGGGAATTTAAGGCAGGGAATCAGAATCAGAATCAGGGAATCAGAGGCCGGGAATCAGACGCGGGGAATCAGAGGCGGGGAATCAGAGGCCTGGAATCAGATGCTGGGAATAAGAGGCCGGGAATCAGAGGTGGGGTATCAGAGTCCGGGAATCAGAGATGGGGATTGAGAGGCGGGGAATGAGATATGGAGAATCAGAGGCGGGGAATCAGAGGCGGGGAAACAGAGGCGGGGAATCAGATATAGGGAATCAGAGGTGGGGAATCAGAGGTTGGGAATCAGAGGCTGGGAATCAGAGGCTGGGAATCAGATGCATGGAATCATATGCGGGGAATCAGAGGCGGGGAATCAGAGGTGGGGAATCAGAGGTGGGGAATCAAAGTTGGGGAATCAGAGGCGGGGACTTAGATATGGGGAGACAGAGGCGGGGAATCAGAGGCGGGGAAACAGAGGCAGGGAATCAGATATGGGGAATCAGAGGTGGGGAATCAGAGGCAGGGAATTAGATGTGCAGAATCAGAGATGGGGAATCAGAGGCAGGGAATCAGAATCAGAAGCAGGGAATCAGAGGCCGGGAATCAGAGGCCGGAATCAGATGCCGGGAATAAGAGGCCGGGAATCAGAGGTGGGGAATCAGAGTCCGGGAATCAGAGATGCGGAATCAGAGGTGTGGAATCAGAGGTTGGGAATCAGAGGTTGGGAATCAGAGGCAGGGAATCAGAGGCAGGGAATCAGAGGCTTGGAATCAGTTGCAGGGAATCAGATGCGGGGAATCAGAGGCGGGGAATCAGAGCTGGGGAATCAGAGGCGGGGAATCAGAGGCAGGGAATCAAACACGGGGAATCAGAGGCGGGGAATCAGAGCTGGGGAATCAGAGGCGTGGAATCAGAGTTGGGGAATCAGAGGCGGGGAATCAGAGCTGGGGAATCAGAGGTGGGGATCAGAGTCGGGGAATCAGAGGCAGGGAATCAGATGTGCGGAATCAGAGATGGGGAATCAGAGGTGGGGAATCAGAGTCTGTGAATCAGAGATGGGGAATCAGAGGCGGGGAATCAGAGGCAGGAAATCAGACACGGGGATTCAGAGGCTGGGAATCAGACGGGGGGAATCAAAGGCGGGGAATCAGAGCTGGGGAATCAGAGGCAGGGAATCAGAGTTGGGGATTCAGAGGCGGGGAATCAGATATGGGGAAACAGAGGCGGGGAATCAGAGGCGGGCAAACAGAGGCGGGGAATTAGATATGGGGAATCAGAGGTGGGGAATCAGAGGTGGTGAATCAGAGATGGGGAATCACAGGCGGGGAATCAGAGGCAGGTAATAGAACGCGGGGAATCAGAGGCAGGGAATCAGAGTTGGGGCATCAGAGGTTGGGAATTAGATATGGGGAAACAGAGGCGGGGAATCAGAGGCGGGGTAACAGAGGCGGGGAATCAGATATGGGGAATCAGAGATGGGGAATCAGAGGCAGGGAATCAGATGTGCGGAATCAGAGATGGGGAATCAAAGGCAGGGAATCAGAATCAGAAGCAGGGAATCAGATGCCGGGAATCAGAGGCCGGAATCAGATGCCGGGAATAAGAGGCCGGAAATCAGAGGTGGGGAATCAGAGTCCGGGAATCAGAGATGGGGATTCAGAGCCGGGGAATGAGATATGGGGAATAAGAGGCGGGGAATCAGAGGCGGGGAAACAGAGGCGGGGAATCAGATATGGCGAATCAGAGGTGGCGAATCAAAGGCGGTGAATCAGAGATGGGGAATCAGAGGCCGGGAATCAGAGGCAGGGAATCAAACACGGGGAATCAGAGGAGGGGAATCAGAATTGGGGAATCAGAGATGGGGAATCAGAGATGGGGAATCAGAGGCAGGGAATCAGACGCGGGGAATCAGAGGTGGTGAATCAGAGATGTGGAATCAGAGGCGGGGAATCAGAGGCAGGGAATCAGACGCGGGGAATAAGAGGCGGGGAATCATAGCTGGCGAATCAGAGGCGGGGAATCAGAGGTGGGGAATCAGAGGCGGGGAATCAGATATTGGGAATCAGAGGTGGGGAATCAGAGGCGGTGAAACAGAGGCGGGGAATCAGATATGGGGTATCAGAGGTGGGGAATCAGAGGTTGTGAATCAGAGATGGGGAATCAGAGGCGGGGAATCAGAGGCCGATAATCAGACGTGGGGAATCAGAGGCGGGGAATCAGAGCTGGGAAATTAGAGGCATGGAATCAGAGTTGGGGATTCAGAGGCGGGGAATCAGATATGGGGAACAGAGGCGGGGAATCAGAGGCGGGCAAATAGAGGCGGGGATCAGATATGGTGAAACAGAGGCGGGGAATCAGAGGCGGGGAAACAGAGGCGGCGAATCAGATATGGGGATCAGAGGTGGGGAATCAGAGGTTGGGAATCAGAGGCTGGGAATCAGAGGCTGGGAATCAGATGCATGGAATCAGATGCGGGGAATCAGAGGCGGGGAATCAGAGCTGGGGAATCAGAGGTGGGGAATCAAAGTTGGGGAATCAGAGGCGGGGACTTAGATATGGGGAAACAGAGGCGGGGAATCAGAGGTGGGGAAACAGAGGCGGGGAATCAGATATGGGGAATCAGAGGTGGGGAATCAGAGGCAGGGAATCAGACGCGGGGAATCAGAGGCGGGGAATTAGAGCTGGGAAATTAGAGGCAGGGAATCAGAGTTGGGGATTCAGAGGCGGGGAATCAGATATGGGGAACAGAGGCGGGGAATCAGAGGCGGGCAAATAGAGGCGGGGATCAGATATGGGGAAACAGAGGCGGGGAATCAGAGGCGGGGAAACAGAGGAGGGGAATCAGATATGGGGATCAGAGGTGGGGAATCAGAGGTTGGGAATCAGAGGCTGGGAATCAGAGGCTGGGAATCGGATGCATGGAATCAGATGCGGGGAATCAGAGGCGGGGAATCAGAGCTGGGGAATCAGAGGTGGGGAATCAAAGTTGGGGAATCAGTTGCGGGGACTTAGATATGGGGAAACAGAGGCGGGGAATCAGAGGTGGGGAAACAGAGGCGGGGAATCAGATATGGGGAATCAGAGATGGGGAATCAGAAGCATGGAATCAGAGGCCGGGAATCAGAGGCCGGAATCAGATGCCGGGAATAAGAGGCCGGGAATCAGAGGTGGGGAATCAGAGTCCGGGAATCAGAGATGGGGAATCAGAGGCGGGGAATGAGATATGGGGAATCAGAGGCGGGGAATCAGAGGCGGGGAAACAGAGGCGTGGAATCAGATATGGGGAATCAGAGGTGGCGAATCAAAGGCGTTGAATCAGAGATGGGGAATCAGAGGCGGGGAATCAGAGGCAGGGAATTAAACACGGGGAATCAGAGGCGGGGAATCAGAGCTGGGGAATCAGAGGCAGGGAATCAGAGTTGGGGAATCAGAGGCGGGGAATCAGAGCTGGGGAATCAGAGGTGGGGATCAGAGTCGGGGAATCAGAGGCAGGGAATCAGATGTGCGGAATCAGAGATGGGGAATCAGAGGTGGGGAATCAGAGGCTGTGAATCAGAGATGGGGAATCAGAGGCGGGGAATCAGAGGCAGGAAATCAGACACGGGGATTCAGAGGCTGGGAATCAGACGGGGGGAATCAAAGGCGGGGAATCAGAGCTGGGGAATCAGAGGCAGGGAATCAGAGTTGGGGATTCAGAGGCGGGGAATCAGATATGGGGAAACAGAGGCGGGGAATCAGAGGCGGGCAAACAGAGGCGGGGAATTAGATATGGGGAATCAGAGGTGGGGAATCAGAGGTGGTGAATCAGAGATGGGGAATCACAGGCGGGGAATCAGAGGCAGGGAATAGAACGCGGGGAATCAGAGGCAGGGAATCAGAGTTGGGGCATCAGAGGTTGGGAATTAGATATGGGGAAACAGAGGCGGGAAATCCGATATGGGGAATCAGAGGTGGGGAATCAGAGGCAGGGAATCAGATGTGCGGAATCAGAGATGGGGAATCAGAGGCAGTGAATCAGAATCAGAAGCGGGGAATCAGAGGCCGGGAATCAGAGGCCGGGAATCAGATGCTGGGAATAAGAGGCCGGGAATCAGAGGTGGGGAATCAGAGTCCGGGAATCAGAGATGGGGATTCAGAGGCGGGGAATGAGATATGGAGAATCAGAGGCGGGGAATCAGAGGCGGGGAAACAGAGGTGGGGACTCAGATATGTGGAATCAGAGGTGGCGAATCAAAGGCGGTGAATCAGAGATGGGGAATCAGAGGCGGGGAGTCAGAGGCAGGGAATCAAACACGGGAAATCAGAGGCGGGGAATCAGAGCTGGGGAATCAGAGGCGGGGAATCAGAGTTGGGGAATCAGAGGCAGGGAATCAGATATGGGGAAACAGGGGCAGGGAATCAGAGGCGGGGAAACAGAGGCGGGGAATCAGATATGGGGAATCAGAGGTGTGGAATCAGAGGTTGGGAATCAGAGGCAGGGAATCAGAGGCGGGGAAACAGAGGCGGGGAATCAGATATGGGGAATCAGAGGTGGCGAATCAAAGGCGGTGAAACAGAGATGGGGAATCAGGGCAGGGAATCAGAGGCAGGGAATCAAACACGGGGAATCAGAGCTGGGGAATCAGAGGCGGGGAATTAGAGTTGGGGAATCAGAGGAGGGGAATCAGAGGCGGGGAAACAGAGGCGGGGAATCAGATATGGGGAATCAGAGGTGGGGAATCAGAGGTTGGGAATCAGAGGCAGGGAATCAGAGGTGGGGAATCAGAGGCGGGGAATCAGAGGCAGGGAATCAGATGTGCGGAATCGGAGATGGGGAATCAGAGGCAGGGAATCAGAGGCGGGGAATCAGAGGCGGGGAATCAGAGGCCGGGAATCAGATATGGGGAAACAGAGGTGGGGAATCAGAGGCGGGGAAACAGAGGCGGGGAATCAGATATGGGGAATCAGAGGTGGGGAATCAGAGGTTGGGAATCAGAGGCAGGGAATCAGAGGCTTGGAATCAGATGCAGGGAATCAGATGCGGGGAATCAGAGGCGGGGAATCAGAGCTGGGGAATCAGAGGTGGGGAATCAGAGTTGGGGAATCAGAGGCGGGGACTTAGATATTGGGAAACAGAGGCGGGGAATCAGAGGCGGGGAAACAGAGGGGGGTAATCAGAGGCAGGGAATCAGATGTGCGGAATCAGAGATGGGGAATCAGAGGCAGGGAATCAGAATCAGAAGCAGGGAATCAGAGGCCGGGAATCAGAGGCCGGAATCAGATGCCGGGAATAAGAGGCCGGGAATCAGAGGTGGGGAATCAGATATGGGGAATCAGAGGTGGGGAATCAGAGGTTGTGAATCAGAGATGGGGAATCAGAGGCGGGGAATCAGAGGCCGGTAATCAGACGCGGGGAATCAGAGGCGGGGAATCAGAGGCGGGGAAACAGAGGCGGGGAATCAGATTTGGGGAATCAGAGGTGGAGAATCAAAGGCGGTCAATCAGAGATGGGGAATCAGAGGCCGGGAATCAGAGGCAGGGAATCAAACACGGGGAATCAGAGGCGGGGAATCAGAGCTGGGGAATCAGTCGCGGGGAATCAGAGTTGGGGAATCAGAGGCGGGGAATCAGATGCAGGGAATCAATATGGGAAATCAGAGGTGGGGAATCAGTGGTTGGGAATCAGAGGAAGGGAATCAGAGGCGAGGAATCAGAGCTGGGGAATCAGAGGCGGGGTATCAGAATTGGGGAATCAGAGATGGGGAATCAGAGATGGGGAATCAGAGGCGGGGAATCAGACGCGGGGAATCAGAGGTGGTGAATCAGAGATGTGGAATCAGAGGCGGGGAATCAGAGGCAGGGAATCAGACGCGGGGAATCAGAGGCGGGGAATCATAGCTGGTGAATCAGAGGCGGGGAATCAGAGGTGGGGAATCAGAGGCGGGGAATCAGATATTGGGAATCAGAGGTGGGGAATCAGAGGCGGGGAAACAGAGGCGGGGAATCAGATATGGGGAATCAGAGGTGGGGAATCAGAGGTTGTGAATCAGAGATGGGGAATCAGAGGCGGGGAATCAGAGGCCGGTAATCAGACGCGGGGAATCAGAGGCGGGGAATCAGACATGGGAAATTAGAGGCAGGGATTCAGAGTTGGGAATTCAGAGGCGGGGAATCAGATATGGGGAAACAGAGGCGGGGAATCATAGGCGGGGAAACAGAGGCGGGGAATCAGATATAGGGAATCAGAGGTGGGGAATCAGAGGTTGGGAATCAGAGGCTGGGAATCAGAGGCTGGGAATCAGATGCATGGAATCATATGCGGGGAATCAGAGGCGGGGAATCAGAGCTGGGGAATCAGAGGTGGGGAATCAAAGTTGGGGAATCAGAGGCGGGGACTTAGATATGGGGAAACAGAGGCGGTGAATAAGAGGCGGGGAAACAGAGGCGGGAAATCAGATATGGGGAATCAGAGGTGGGGAATCAGAGGCAGGGAATTAGATGTGCGGAATCAGAGATGGGGAATCAGAGGCAGGGAATCAGAATCAGAAGCAGGGAATCAGAGGCCGGGAATCAGAGGCCGGAATCAGATGCCGGGAATAAGAGGCCGGGAATCAGAGGTGGGGAATCAGAGTCCGGGAATCAGAGGCAGGGAATCAGACGCGGGGAATCAGAGGTGGTGAATCAGAGATGTGGAATCAGAGGCGGGGAATCAGAGGCAGGGAATCAGACGCGGGGAATAAGAGGCGGGGAATCATAGCTGGCGAATCAGAGGCGGGGAATCAGAGGTGGGGAATCAGAGGCGGGGAATCAGATATTGGGAATCAGAGGTGGGGAATCAGAGGCGGTGAAACAGAGGCGGGGAATCAGATATGGGGTATCAGAGGTGGGGAATCAGAGGTTGTGAATCAGAGATGGGGAATCAGAGGCGGGGAATCAGAGGCCGGTAATCAGACGCGGGGAATCAGAGGCGGGGAAACAGAGGCGGGGAATCAGATATAGGGAATCAGAGGTGGGGAATCAGAGGTTGGGAATCAGAGGCTGGGAATCAGAGGCTGGGAATCAGATGCATGGAATCATATGCGGGGAATCAGAGGCGGGGAATCAGAGCTGGGGAATCAGAGGTGGGGAATCAAAGTTGGGGAATCAGAGGCGGGGACTTAGATATGGGGAAACAGAGGCGGTGAATCAGAGGCGGGGAAACAGAGGCGGGGAATCAGATATGGGGAATCAGAGGTGGGGAATCAGAGGCAGGGAATTAGATGTGCGGAATCAGAGATGGGGAATCAGAGGCAGGGAATCAGAATCAGAAGCAGGGAATCAGAGGCCGGGAATCAGAGGCCGGAATCAGATGCCGGGAATAAGAGGCCGGGAATCAGAGGTGGGGAATCAGAGTCCGGGAATCAGAGGCAGGGAATCAGACGCGGGGAATCAGAGGTGGTGAATCAGAGATGTGGAATCAGAGGCGGGGAATCAGAGGCAGGGAATCATACGCGGGGAATAAGAGGCGGGGAATCATAGCTGGCGAATCAGAGGCGGGGAATCAGAGGTGGGGAATCAGAGGCGGGGAATCAGATATTGGGAATCAGAGGTGGGGAATCAGAGGCGGTGAAACAGAGGCGGGGAATCAGATATGGGGTATCAGAGGTGGGGAATCAGAGGTTGTGAATCAGATTTGGGGAATCAGAGGTGGCGAATCAAAGGCGGTGAATCAGAGATGGGGAATCAGAGGCCGGGAATCAGAGGCAGGGAATCAAACACGGGGAATCAGAGGCGGGGAATCAGAGCTGGGGAATCAGAGGCGGGGAATCAGAGTTGGGGAATCAGAGGCGGGGAATCAGATGCAGGGAATCAATATGGGAAATCATAGGTGGGGAATCAGAGGTTGGGAATCAGAGGAAGGGAATCAGAGGCGAGGAATCAGAGCTAGGGAATCAGAGGCGGGGAATCAGAATTGAGGAATCAGAGATGGGGAATCAGAGATGGGGAATCAGAGGCAGGGAATCAGACGCGGGGAATCAGAGGTGGTGAATCAGAGATGTGGAATCAGAGGCGGGGAATCAGAGGCGGGAAATCAGATATGGGGAATCAGAGGTGGGGAATCAGAGGCAGGGAATTAGATGTGCGGAATCAGAGATGGGGAATCAGAGGCAGGGAATCAGAATCAGAAGCAGGGAATCAGAGGCCGGGAATCAGAGGCCGGAATCAGATGCCGGGAATAAGAGGCCGGGAATCAGAGGTGGGGAATCAGAGTCCGGGAATCAGAGGCAGGGAATCAGACGCGGGGAATCAGAGGTGGTGAATCAGAGATGTGGAATCAGAGGCGGGGAATCAGAGGCAGGGAATCAGACGCGGGGAATAAGAGGCGGGGAATCATAGCTGGCGAATCAGAGGCGGGGAATCAGAGGTGGGGAATCAGAGGCGGGGAATCAGATATTGGGAATCAGAGGTGGGGAATCAGAGGCGGTGAAACAGAGGCGGGGAATCAGATATGGGGTATCAGAGGTGGGGAATCAGAGGTTGTGAATCAGAGATGGGGAATCAGAGGCGGGGAATCAGAGGCCGGTAATCAGACGCGGGGAATCAGAGGCGGGGAAACAGAGGCGGGGAATCAGATATAGGGAATCAGAGGTGGGGAATCAGAGGTTGGGAATCAGAGGCTGGGAATCAGAGGCTGGGAATCAGATGCATGGAATCATATGCGGGGAATCAGAGGCGGGGAATCAGAGCTGGGGAATCAGAGGTGGGGAATCAAAGTTGGGGAATCAGAGGCGGGGACTTAGATATGGGGAAACAGAGGCGGTGAATCAGAGGCGGGGAAACAGAGGCGGGGAATCAGATATGGGGAATCAGAGGTGGGGAATCAGAGGCAGGGAATTAGATGTGCGGAATCAGAGATGGGGAATCAGAGGCAGGGAATCAGAATCAGAAGCAGGGAATCAGAGGCCGGGAATCAGAGGCCGGAATCAGATGCCGGGAATAAGAGGCCGGGAATCAGAGGTGGGGAATCAGAGTCCGGGAATCAGAGGCAGGGAATCAGACGCGGGGAATCAGAGGTGGTGAATCAGAGATGTGGAATCAGAGGCGGGGAATCAGAGGCAGGGAATCATACGCGGGGAATAAGAGGTGGGGAATCATAGCTGGCGAATCAGAGGCGGGGAATCAGAGGTGGGGAATCAGAGGCGGGGAATCAGATATTGGGAATCAGAGGTGGGGAATCAGAGGCGGTGAAACAGAGGCGGGGAATCAGATATGGGGTATCAGAGGTGGGGAATCAGAGGTTGTGAATCAGATTTGGGGAATCAGAGGTGGCGAATCAAAGGCGGTGAATCAGAGATGGGGAATCAGAGGCCGGGAATCAGAGGCAGGGAATCAAACACGGGGAATCAGAGGCGGGGAATCAGAGCTGGGGAATCAGAGGCGGGGAATCAGAGTTGGGGAATCAGAGGCGGGGAATCAGATGCAGGGAATCAATATGGGAAATCATAGGTGGGGAATCAGAGGTTGGGAATCAGAGGAAGGGAATCAGAGGCGAGGAATCAGAGCTAGGGAATCAGAGGCGGGGAATCAGAATTGAGGAATCAGAGATGGGGAATCAGAGATGGGGAATCAGAGGCAGGGAATCAGACGCGGGGAATCAGAGGTGGTGAATCAGAGATGTGGAATCAGAGGCGGGGAATCAGAGGCAGGGAATCAGATGCGGGGAATCAGAGGCGGGGAATCATAGCTGGCGAATCAGAGGCGGGGAATCAGAGGTGGGGAATCAGAGGCGGGGAATCAGATATTGGGAATCAGAGGTGGGGAATCAGAGGCGGGGAAACAGAGGCGGGGAATCAGATATGGGGAATCAGAGGTGGGGAATCAGAGGTTGTGAATCAGAGATGGGGAATCAGAGGCGGGGAATCAGAGGCCGGTAATCAGACGCGGGGAATCAGAGGCGGGGAATCAGACATGGGAAATTAGAGGCAGGGAATCAGAGTTGGGGATTCAGAGGCGGGGAATCAGATATGGGGAAACAGAGGCGGGGAATCAGAGGCGGGGAAACAGAGACGGGGAATCAGATATAGGGAATCAGAGGTGGGGAATCAGAGGTTGGGAATCAGAGGCTGGGAATCAGAGGCTGGGAATCAGATGCATGGAATCATATGCGGGGAATCAGAGGCGGGGAATCAGAGCTGGGGAATCAGAGGTGGGGAATCAAAGTTGGGGAATCAGAGGCGGGGACTTAGATATGGGGAAACAGAGGCGGTGAATCAGAGGCGGGGAAACAGAGGCGGGGAATCAGATATGGGGAATCAGAGGTGGGGAATCAGAGGCAGGGAATTAGATGTGCGGAATCAGAGATGGGGAATCAGAGGCAGGGAATCAGAATCAGAAGCAGGGAATCAGAGGCCGGGAATCAGAGGCCGGAATCAGATGCCGGGAATAAGAGGCCAGGAATCAGAGGTGGGGAATCAGAGTCCGGGAATCAGAGGCAGGGAATCAGACGCGGGGAATCAGAGGTGGTGAATCAGAGATGTGGAATCTGAGGCGGGGAATCAGAGGCAGGGAATCAGACGCGGGGAATAAGAGGCGGGGAATCATAGCTGGCGAATCAGAGGCGGGGAATCAGAGGTGGGGAATCAGAGGCGGGGAATCAGATATTGGGAATCAGAGGTGGGGAATCAGAGGCGGTGAAACAGAGGCGGGGAATCAGATATGGTGTATCAGAGGTGGGGAATCAGAGGTTGTGAATCAGAGATGGGGAATCAGAGGCGGGGAATCAGAGGCCGGTAATCAGACGCGGGGAATCAGAGGCGGGGAATCAGAGCTGGGAAATTAGAGGCAGGGAATCAGAGTTGGGCATTCAGAGGCGGGGAATCAGATATGGGGAAACAGAGGCGGGGAATCAGAGGCGGGCAAATAGAGGCGGGGATCAGATATGGGGAAACAGAGGTGGGGAATCAGAGGCGGGGAAACAGAGGCGGGGAATCAGATATGGGGATCAGAGGTGGGGAATCAGAGGCTGGGAATCAGATGCATGGAATCAGATGCGGGGAATCAGAGGCGGGGAATCAGAGCTGGGGAATCAGAGGTGGGGAATCAAAGTTGGGGAATCAGAGGCGGGGACTTAGATATGGGGAAACAGAGGCGGGGAATCAGAGGCGGGGAAACAGAGGCGGGGAATCAGATATGGTGAATCAGAGGTGGGGAATCAGAGGCAGGGAATTAGATTTGCGGAATCAGAGATGGGGAATCAGAAGCATGGAATCAGAGGCCGGGAATCAGAGGTGGGGAATCAGAGTCCGGGAATCAGAGGTGGGGAATCAGAGTCCGGGAATCAGAGATGGGGAATCAGAGGCGGGGAATGAGATATGGGGAATCAGAGGCGGGGAATCAGAGGCGGGGAAACAGAGGCGAGGAATCAGATATGGGGAATCAGAGGTGGCGAATCAAAGGCATTGAATCAGAGATGGGGAATCAGAGGCGGGGAATCAGAGGCAGGGAATCAAACACGGGGAATCAGAGGCGGGGAATCAGAGTTGGGGAATCAGAGGCGGGGAATCAGAGCTGGGGAATCAGAGGTGGGGATCAGAGTCGGGGAATCAGAGGCAGGGAATCAGATGTGCGGAATCAGAGATGGGGAATCAGAGGTGGGGAATCAGAGGCTGTGAATCAGAGATGGGGAATCAGAGGCGGGGAATCAGAGGCAGGAAATCAGACACGGGGATTCAGAGGCTGGGAATCAGACGGGGGGAATCAAAGGCGGGGAATCAGAGCTGGGGAATCAGAGGCAGGGAATCAGAGTTGGGGATTCAGAGGCGGGGAATCAGATATGGGGAAACAGAGGCGGGAAATCAGAGGCGGGCAAACAGAGGCGGGGAATTAGATATGGGGAATCAGAGGTGGGGAATCAGAGGTGGTGAATCAGAGATGGGGAATCACAGGCGGGGAATCAGAGGCAGAGAATAGAACGCGGGGAATCAGAGGCAGGGAATCAGAGTTGGGGCATCAGAGGTTGGGAATTAGATATGGGGAAACAGAGGCGGGGAATCAGAGGCGGGGTAACAGAGGCGGGAAATCAGATATGGGGAATCAGAGGTGGGGAATCAGAGGCAGGGAATCAGATGTGCGGAATCAGAGATGGGGAATCAGAGGCAGGGAATCAGAATCAGAAGCGGGGAATCAGAGGCCGGGAATCAGAGGCTGGGAATCAGATGCTGGGAATAAGAGGCCGGGAATCAGAGGTGGGGATTCAGAGGCGGGGAATGAGATATGGAGAATCAGAGGCGGGGAATCAGAGGCGGGGAAACAGAGGTGGGGAATCAGATATGAGGAATCAGAGGTGGCGAATCAAAGGCGTTGAATCAGAGATGGGGAATAAGAGGCGGGGAATCAGAGGCAGGGAATCAAACACGGGAAATCAGAGGCGGGGAATCAGAGCTGGGGAATCAGAGGCGGGGAATCAGAGTTGGGGAATCAGAGGCAGGGAATCAGATATGGGGAAACAGGGACAGGGAATCAGAGGCGGGGAAACAGAGGCGGGGAATCAGATATCGGGAATCAGAGGTGTGGAATCAGGGGTTGGGAATCAGAGGCAGGGAATCAGAGGTGGGGAAACAGAGGCGGGGAATCAGATATGGGGAATCAGAGGTGGCGAATCAAAGGCGGTGAAACAGAGATGGGGAATCAGGGCAGGGAATCAGAGGCAGGGAATCAAACACGGGGAATCAGAGCTGGGGAATCAGAGGCGGGGAATTAGAGTTGGGGAATCAGAGGAGGGGAATCAGAGGCGGGGAATCAGAGGCCGGGAATCAGATATGGGGAAACAGAGGTGGGGAATCAGAGGCGGGGAAACAGAGGCGGGGAATCAGATATGGGGAATCAGAGGTGGGGAATCAGAGGTTGGGAATCAGAGGCAGGGAATCAGAGGCTTGGAATCAGATGCAGGGAATCAGATGCGGGGAATCAGAGGCGGGGAATCAGAGCTGGGGAATCAGAGGTGGGGAATCAGAGTTGGGGAATCAGAGGCGGGGACTTAGATATTGGGAAACAGAGGCGGGGAATCAAAGGAGGGGAAACAGAGGCGGGGAATCAGATATGGGGAATCAGAGGTGGGGAATCAGAGGCAGGGAATCAGATGTGCGGAATCAGAGATGGGGAATCAGAGGCAGGGAATCAGAATCAGAAGCAGTGAATCAGAGGCCGGGAATCAGAGGCGGGGAAACAGAGGCGGGGAATAAAACACGGGGAAACAGAGGTGGGGAATCAGAGGTTTGGAATCAGAGGCAGGGAATCAGATTCGGGGAATCTGAGGCGGGGAATCAGAGGCATGGAATCAGATGTGCGGAATCGGAGATGGGGAATCAGAGGCAAGGAATCAGAGGCGGGGAATCAGAGGTGGGGAATCAGAGGCCAGGAATCACATATGGTGAAACAGTGGCGGGGAATCAGAGGCGGGGAAACAGAGGCAGGGAATCAGATATGGGGAATCAGAGGTGGGGAATCAGAGTTTGGGAATCAGAGTTTGGGAATCAGAGGCTTGGAATCAGATGCAGGGAATCAGATGCGGGGAATCAGAGGCGGGGAATCAGAGCTGGGGAATCAGAGGTGGGGAATCAGAGTTGGGGAATCAGAGGCGGGGACAGATATTGGGAAACGGAGGCGGGGAATCAGAGGCGGGGAAACAGAGGCGGGGAATCAGATATGGGGAATCAGAGGTGGGGAATCAGAGGCAGGGAATCAGATGTGCGGAATCAGAGATCGGGAATTTAAGGCAGGGAATCAGAATCAGAAGCAGGGAATCAGAGGCCGGGAATCAGACGCGGGGAATCAGAGGCGGGGAATCAGAGGCCTGGAATCAGATGCTGGGAATAAGAGGCCGGGAATCAGAGGTGGGGAATCAGAGTCCGGGAATCAGAGATGGGGATTCAGAGGCGGGGAATGAGATATGGAGAATCAGAGGCGGGGAATCAGAGGCGGGGAAACAGAGGCGGGGAATCAGATATAGGGAATCAGAGGTGGGGAATCAGAGGTTGGGAATCAGAGGCTGGGAATCAGAGGCTGGGAATCAGATGCATGGAATCATATGCGGGGAATCAGAGGCGGGGAATCAGAGGTGGGGAATCAGAGGTGGGGAATCAAAGTTGGGGAATCAGAGGCGGGGACTTAGATATGGGGAAACAGAGGCGGGGAATCAGAGGCGGGGAAACAGAGGCAGGGAATCAGATATGGGGAATCAGAGGTGGGGAATCAGAGGCAGGGAATTAGATGTGCAGAATCAGAGATGGGGAATCAGAGGCAGGGAATCAGAATCAGAAGCAGGGAATCAGAGGCCGGGAATCAGAGGCCGGAATCAGATGCCGGGAATAAGAGGCCGGGAATCAGAGGTGGGGAATCAGAGTCCGGGAATCAGAGATGCGGAATCAGAGGTGTGGAATCAGAGGTTGGGAATCAGAGGTTGGGAATCAGAGGCAGGGAATCAGAGGCTTGGAATCAGTTGCAGGGAATCAGATGCGGGGAATCAGAGGCGGGGAATCAGAGCTGGGGAATCAGAGGCGGGGAATCAGAGGCAGGGAATCAAACACGGGGAATCAGAGGCGGGGAATCAGAGCTGGGGAATCAGAGGTGTGGAATCAGAGTTGGGGAATCAGAGGCGGGGAATCAGAGCTGGGGAATCAGAGGTGGGGATCAGAGTCGGGGAATCAGAGGCAGGGAATCAGATGTGCGGAATCAGAGATGGGGAATCAGAGGTGGGGAATCAGAGTCTGTGATTCAGAGATGGGGAATCAGAGGCGGGGAATCAGAGGCAGGAAATCAGACACGGGGATTCAGAGGCTGGGAATCAGACGGGGGGAATCAAAGGCGGGGAATCAGAGCTGGGGAATCAGAGGCAGGGAATCAGAGTTGGGGATTCAGAGGCGGGGAATCAGATATGGGGAAACAGAGGCGGGGAATCAGAGGCGGGCAAACAGAGGCGGGGAATTAGATATGGGGAATCAGAGGTGGGGAATCAGAGGTGGTGAATCAGAGATGGGGAATCACAGGCGGGGAATCAGAGGCAGGGAATAGAACGCGGGGAATCAGAGGCAGGGAATCAGAGTTGGGGCATCAGAGGTTGGGAATTAGATATGGGGAAACAGAGGCGGGGAATCAGAGGCGGGGTAACAGAGGCGGGAAATCAGATATGGGGAATCAGAGGTGGGGAATCAGAGGCAGGGAATCAGATGTGCGGAATCAGAGATGGGGAATCAGAGGCAGGGAATCAGAATCAGAAGCGGGGAATCAGAGGCCGGGAATCAGAGGCTGGGAATCAGATGCTGGGAATAAGAGGCCGGGAATCAGAGGTGGGGAATCAGAGTCCGGGAATCAGAGATGGGGATTCAGAGGCGGGGAATGAGATATGGAGAATCAGAGGCGGGGAATCAGAGGCGGGGAAACAGAGGTGGGGAATCAGATATGAGGAATCAGAGGTGGCGAATCAAAGGCGGTGAATCAGAGATGGGGAATCAGAGGCGGGGAATCAGAGGCAGGGAATCAAACACGGGAAATCAGAGGCGGGGAATCAGAGCTGGGGAATCAGAGGCGGGGAATCAGAGTTGGGGAATCAGAGGCAGGGAATCAGATATGGGGAAACAGGGGCAGGGAATCAGAGGCGGGGAAACAGAGGCGGGGAATCAGATATCGGGAATCAGAGGTGTGGAATCAGGGGTTGGGAATCAGAGGCAGGGAATCAGAGGCGGGGAAACAGAGGCGGGGAATCAGATATGGGGAATCAGAGGTGGCGAATCAAAGGCGGTGAAACAGAGATGGGGAATCAGGGCAGGGAATCAGAGGCAGGGAATCAAACACGGGGAATCAGAGCTGGGGAATCAGAGGCGGGGAATTAGAGTTGGGGAATCAGAGGAGGGGAATCAGAGGCGGGGAATCAGAGGCCGGGAATCAGATATGGGGAAACAGAGGTGGGGAATCAGAGGCGGGGAAACAGAGGCGGGGAATCAGATATGGGGAATCAGAGGTGGGGAATCAGAGGTTGGGAATCAGAGGCAGGGAATCAGAGGCTTGGAATCAGATGCAGGGAATCAGATGCGGGGAATCAGAGGCGGGGAATCAGAGCTGGGGAATCAGAGGTGGGGAATCAGAGTTGGGGAATCAGAGGCGGGGACTTAGATATTGGGAAACAGAGGCGGGGAATCAAAGGCGGGGAAACAGAGGCGGGGAATCAGATATGGGGAATCAGAGGTGGGGAATCAGAGGCAGGGAATCAGATGTGCGGAATCAGAGATGGGGAATCAGAGGCAGGGAATCAGAATCAGAAGCAGGGAAACAGAGGCCGGCAATCAGAGGCGGGGAAACAGAGGCGGGGAATAAAACACGGGGAATCAGAGGTGGGGAATCAGAGGTTGGGAATCAGAGGCAGGGAATCAGATTCGGGGAATCTGAGGCGGGGAATCAGAGGCATGGAATCAGATGTGCGGAATCGGAGATGGGGAATCAGAGGCAAGGAATCAGAGGCGGGGAATCAGAGGTGGGGAATCAGAGGCCAGGAATCACATATGGTGAAACAGAGGCGGGGAATCAGAGGCGGGGAAACAGAGGCAGGGAATCAGATATGGTGAATCAGAGGTGGGGAATCAGAGTTTGGGAATCAGAGTTTGGGAATCAGAGGCTTGGAATCAGATGCAGGGAATCAGATGCGGGGAATCAGAGGCGGGGAATCAGAGCTGGGGAATCAGAGGTGGGGAATCAGAGTTGGGGAATCAGAGGCGGGGACAGATATTGGGAAACGGAGGCGGGGAATCAGAGGCGGGGAAACAGAGGCGGGGAATCAGATATGGGGAATCAGAGGTGGGGAATCAGAGGCAGGGAATCAGATGTGCGGAATCAGAGATCGGGAATTTAAGGCAGGGAATCAGAATCAGAAGCAGGGAATCAGAGGCCGGGAATCAGACGCGGGGAATCAGAGGCAGGGAATCAGTGGCCTGGAATCAGATGCTGGGAATAAGAGGCCGGGAATCAGAGGTGGGGAATCAGAGTCCGGGAATCAGAGATGGGGATTCAGAGGCGGGGAATGAGATATGGAGAATCAGAGGCGGGGAATCAGAGGCGGGGAAACAGAGGCGGGGAATCAGATATAGGGAATCAGAGGTGGGGAATCAGAGGTTGGGAATCAGAGGCTGGGAATCAGAGGCTGGGAATCAGATGCATGGAATCATATGCGGGGAATCAGAGGCGGGGAATCAGAGCTGGGGAATCAGAGGTGGGGAATCAAAGTTGGGGAATCAGAGGCGGGGACTTAGATATGGGGAAACAGAGGCGGGGAATCAGAGGCGGGGAAACAGAGGCGGGGAATCAGATATGGGGAATCAGAGGTGGGGAATCAGAGGCAGGGAATTAGATGTGCAGAATCAGAGATGGGGAATCAGAGGCAGGGAATCAGAATCAGAAGCAGGGAATCAGAGGCCGGGAATCAGAGGCCGGAATCAGATGCCGGGAATAAGAGGCCGGGAATCAGAGGTGGGGAATCAGAGTCCGGGAATCAGAGATGCGGAATCAGAGGCGGGGAATGAGATATGGGGAATCAGAGGCGGGGAATCAGAGGCGGGGAATGAGATATGGAGAATCTGAGGCGGGGAATCAGAGGCGGGGAAACAGAGGCGGGGAATCAGATATAGGGAATCAGAGGTGGGGAATCAGAGGTTGGGAATCAGAGGCTGGGAATCAGAGGCTGGGAATCAGATGCATGGAATCATATGCGGGGAATCAGAAGCGGAGAATCAGAGCTGGGGAATCAGAGGTGGGGAAACAGAGGTGGGGAATCAGATATGAGGAATCAGAGGTGGCGAATCAAAGGCGGTGAATCAGAGATGGGGAATCAGAGGCGGGGAATCAGAGGCGGGGAAACAGAGGTGGGGAATCAGATATGAGGAATCAGAGGTGGCGAATCAAAGGCGGTGAATCATAGATGGGGAATCAGAGGCGGGGAATCAGAGGCAGGGAATCAAACACGGGAAATCAGAGGCGGGGAATCAGAGCTGGGGAATCAGAGGCGGGGAATCAGAGTTGGGGAATCAGAGGCAGGGAATGAGATATGGGGAAACAGGGGCAGGGAATCAGAGGCGGGGAAACAGAGGCGGGGAATCAGATATCGGGAATCAGAGGTGTGGAATCAGGGGTTGGGAATCAGAGGCAGGGAATCAGAGGCGGGGAAACAGAGGCGGGGAATCAGATATGGGGAATCAGAGGTGGCGAATCAAAGGCGGTGAAACAGAGATGGGGAATCAGGGCAGGGAATCAGAGGCAGGGAATCAAACACGGGGAATCAGAGCTGGGGAATCAGAGGCGGGGAATTAGAGTTGGGGAATCAGAGGAGGGGAATCAGAGGCGGGGAATCAGAGGCCGGGAATCAGATATGGGGAAACAGAGGTGGGGAATCAGAGGCGGGGAAACAGAGGCGGGGAATCAGATATGGGGAATCAGAGGTGGGGAATCAGAGGTTGGGAATCAGAGGCAGGGAATCAGAGGCTTGGAATCAGATGCAGGGAATCAGATGCGGGGAATCAGAGGCGGGGAATCAGAGCTGGGGAGTCAGAGGTGGGGAATCAGAGTTGGGGAATCAGAGGCGGGGACTTAGATATTGGGAAACAGAGGCGGGGAATCAAAGGCGGGGAAACAGAGGCGGGGAATCAGATATGGGGAATCAGAGGTGGGGAATCAGAGGCAGGGAATCAGATGTGCGGAATCAGAGATGGGGAATCAGAGGCAGGGAATCAGAATCAGAAGCAGGGAAACAGAGGCCGGCAATCAGAGGCGGGGAAACAGAGGCGGGGAATAAAACACGGGGAATCAGAGGTGGGGAATCAGAGGTTGGGAATCAGAGGCAGGGAATCAGATTCGGGGAATCTGAGGCGGGGAATCAGAGGCATGGAATCAGATGTGCGGAATCGGAGATGGGGAATCAGAGGCAAGGAATCAGAGGCGGGGAATCAGAGGTGGGGAATCAGAGGCCAGGAATCACATATGGTGAAACAGAGGCGGGGAATCAGAGGCGGGGAAACAGAGGCAGGGAATCAGATATGGTGAATCAGAGGTGGGGAATCAGAGTTTGGGAATCAGAGTTTGGGAATCAGAGGCTTGGAATCAGATGCAGGGAATCAGATGCGGGGAATCAGAGGCGGGGAATCAGAGCTGGGGAATCAGAGGTGGGGAATCAGAGTTGGGGAATCAGAGGCGGGGACAGATATTGGGAAACGGAGGCGGGGAATCAGAGGCGGGGAAACAGAGGCGGGGAATCAGATATGGGGAATCAGAGGTGGGGAATCAGAGGCAGGGAATCAGATGTGCGGAATCAGAGATCGGGAATTTAAGGCAGGGAATCAGAATCAGAAGCAGGGAATCAGAGGCCGGGAATCAGACGCGGGGAATCAGAGGCAGGGAATCAGTGGCCTGGAATCAGATGCTGGGAATAAGAGGCCGGGAATCAGAGGTGGGGAATCAGAGTCCGGGAATCAGAGATGGGGATTCAGAGGCGGGGAATGAGATATGGAGAATCAGAGGCGGGGAATCAGAGGCGGGGAAACAGAGGCGGGGAATCAGATATAGGGAATCAGAGGTGGGGAATCAGAGGTTGGGAATCAGAGGCTGGGAATCAGAGGCTGGGAATCAGATGCATGGAATCATATGCGGGGAATCAGAGGCGGGGAATCAGAGCTGGGGAATCAGAGGTGGGGAATCAAAGTTGGGGAATCAGAGGCGGGGACTTAGATATGGGGAAACAGAGGCGGGGAATCAGAGGCGGGGAAACAGAGGCGGGGAATCAGATATGGGGAATCAGAGGTGGGGAATCAGAGGCAGGGAATTAGATGTGCAGAATCAGAGATGGGGAATCAGAGGCAGGGAATCAGAATCAGAAGCAGGGAATCAGAGGCCGGGAATCAGAGGCCGGAATCAGATGCCGGGAATAAGAGGCCGGGAATCAGAGGTGGGGAATCAGAGTCCGGGAATCAGAGATGCGGAATCAGAGGCGGGGAATGAGATATGGGGAATCAGAGGCGGGGAATCAGAGGCGGGGAATGAGATATGGAGAATCTGAGGCGGGGAATCAGAGGCGGGGAAACAGAGGCGGGGAATCAGATATAGGGAATCAGAGGTGGGGAATCAGAGGTTGGGAATCAGAGGCTGGGAATCAGAGGCTGGGAATCAGATGCATGGAATCATATGCGGGGAATCAGAAGCGGAGAATCAGAGCTGGGGAATCAGAGGTGGGGAATCAAAGTTGGGGAATCAGAGGCGGGGACTTAGATATGGGGAAACAGAGGCGGGGAATCAGAGGCGGGGAAACAGAGGCGGGGAATCAGATATGGGGAATCAGAGGTGGGGAATCAGAGGCAGGGAATTAGATGTGCAGAATCAGAGATGGGGAATCAGAGGCAGGGAATCAGAATCAGAAGCAGGGAATCAGAGGCCGGGAATCAGAGGCCGGAATCAGATGCCGGGAATAAGAGGCCGGGAATCAGAGGTGGGGAATCAGAGGCGGGGAATGAGATATGGGGAATCAGAGGCGGGGAATCAGAGGCGGGGAAACAGAGGCGGGGAATCAGATATGGGGAATCAGAGGTGTGGAATCAGAGGTTGGGAATCAGAGGTTGGGAATCAGAGGCAGGGAATCAGAGGCTTGGAATCAGTTGCAGGGAATCAGATGCGGGGAATCAGAGGCTTGGAATCAGTTGCAGGGAATCAGATGCGGGGAATCAGAGGCGGGGAATCAGAGCTGGGGAATCAGAGGTGGGGAATCAGAGTTGGGGAATCAGAGGCGGGGACTTAGATATTGGGAAACAGAGGCGGGGAATCAAAGGCGGGGAAACAGAGGCGGGGAATCAGATATGGGGAATCAGAGGTGGGGAATCAGAGGCAGGGAATCAGATGTGCGGAATCAGAGATGGGGAATCAGAGGCAGGGAATCAGAATCAGAAGCAGGGAATCAGAGGCCGGGAATCAGAGGCCGGAATCAGATGCCGGGAATAAGAGGCCGGGAATCAGAGGTGGGGAATCAGAGTCCGGGAATCAGAGATGGGGATTTAGAGGCGGGGAATGAGATATGGGGAATCAGAGGCGGTGAATCAGAGGCGGGGAAACAGAGGCGGGGAATCAGATATGGGGAATCAGAGGTTGCGAATCAAAGGCGGTGAATCAGAGATGGGGAATCAGAGGCCGGGAATCAGAGGCAGGGAATCAAACACGGGGAATCAGATGTGGGGAATCAGAGCTGGGGAATCAGAGGCGGGGAATCAGAGTTGGGGAATCAGAGGCGGGGAATCAGAATTGGGGAATCAGAGATGGGGAATCAGAGATGGGGAATCAGAGGCGGGGAATCAGACGCGGGGAATCAGAGGTGGTGAATCAGAAATGTGGAATCAGAGGCGGGGAATCAGAGGCAGGGAATCAGACGCGGGGAATCAGAGGCGGGGAATCATAGCTGGGGAATCAGAGGCGGGGAATCAGAGGTGGGGATTCAGAGGCGGGGAATCAGATATTGGGAATCAGAGGTGGGGAATCAGAGGCGGGGAAACAGAGGCGGGGAATCAGATATGGGGAATCAGAGGTGGGGAATCAGAGGTTGTGAATCAGAGATGGGGAATCAGAGGCGGGGAATCAGAGGCCGGTAATCAGACGCGGGGAATCAGAGGCGGGGAATCAGACATGGGAAATTAGAGGCAGGGAATCAGAGTTGGGGATTCAGAGGCGGGGAATCAGATGTGGGGAAACAGAGGCGGGGAATCAGAGGCGGGGAAACAGAGGCGGGGAATCAGATATAGGGAATCAGAGGTGGGGAATCAGAGGTTGGGAATCAGAGGCCGGAATCAGATGCCGGGAATAAGAGGCCGGGAATCAGAGGTGGGGAATCAGAGTCCGGGAATCAGAGGCGGGGAAACAGAGGCGGGGAATCAGATATGGGGAATCAGAGGTGTGGAATCAGAGGTTGGGAATCAGAGGTTGGGAATCAGAGGCAGGGAATCAGAGGCTTGGAATCAGTTGCAGGGAATCAGATGCGGGGAATCAGAGGCGGGGAATCAGAGCTGGGGAATCAGAGGTGGGGAATCAGAGTTGGGGAATCAGAGGCGGGAACTTAGATATTGGGAAACAGAGGCGGGGAATCAAAGGCGGGGAAACAGAGGCGGGGAATCAGATATGGGGAATCAGAGGTGGGGAAACAGAGGCAGGGAATCAGATCTGCGGAATCAGAGATGGGGAATCAGAGGCAGGGAATCAGAATCAGAAGCAGGGAATCAGAGGCCGGGAATCAGAGGCCGGAATCAGATGCCGGGAATAAGAGGCCGGGAATCAGAGGTGGGGAATCAGAGTCCGGGAATCAGAGATGGGGATTTAGAGGCGGGGAATGAGATATGGGGAATCAGAGGCGGGGAATCAGAGGCGGGGAAACAGAGGCGGGGAATCAGATATGGGGAATCAGAGGTTGCGAATCAAAGGCGGTGAATCAGAGATGGGGAATCAGAGGCCGGGAATCAGAGGCAGGGAATCAAACACGGGGAATCAGATGTGGGGAATCAGAGCTGGGGAATCAGTGGCGGGGAATCAGAGTTGGGGAATCAGAGGCGGGGAATCAGACGCAGGGAATCAATATGGGAAATCAGAGGTGGGGAATCAGATGCAGGGAATCAATATGGGAAATCAGAGGTGGGGAATCAGAGGTTGGGAATCAGAGGAAGGGAATCAGAGGCGAGGAATCAGAGCTGGGGAATCAGAGGCGGGGAATCAGAATTGGGGAATCAGAGATGGGGAATCAGAGATGGGGAATCAGAGGCGCTGAATCAGACGCGTGGAATCAGAGGTGGTGAATCAGAGATGTGGAATCAGAGGCGGGGAATCAGAGGCAGGGGATCAAACACGGAGAATCAGAGGCGGGGAATCAGAGCTGTGGAATAAGAGGCGGGGAATCAGAGTTGGGGAATCAGAGGTGGGGAATCAGAGCTGGGGAATCAGAGGTGGGGAATCAGAGTCGGGGAATCAGAGGCAGGGAATCGGATATGGGGAAAAAGAGGCGGGGAATCAGAGGCGGGCAAACAGAGGCGGGGAATTAGATATGGGGAATCAGTGGTGGGGAATCAGAGGTGGTGAATCAGAGATGGGGAATCACAGGCGGGGAATCAGAGGCAGGGAATAGAACGCGGGGAATCAGAGGCAGGGAATCAGAGCTGGGGAATAAGAGGCGGGGAATCATAGTTGGGAATCAGAGGCGGGGAATCAGATATGGGGAAACAGAGGCGGGGAATCAGGGGCGGGGAAACAGAGTTGGGGAATCAGAGGCGGGGACTTAGATATTGGGAAACAGAGGCGGGGAATCAAAGGCGGGGAAACAGAGGCGGGGAATCAGATATGGGGAATCAGAGGTGGGGAATCAGAGGCAGGGAATCAGATCTGCGGAACCAGAGATGGGGAATCAGAGGCAGGGAATCAGAATCAGAAGCAGGGAATCAGAGGCCGGGAATCAGAGGCCGGAATCAGATGCCGGGAATAAGAGGCCGGGAATCAGAGGTGGGGAATCAGAGTCCGTGAATCAGAGATGGGGATTTAGAGGCGGGGAATGAGATATGGGGAATCAGAGGCGGGGAATCAGAGGCGGGGAAACAGAGGCGGGGATTCAGATATGGGGAATCAGAGGTTGCGAATCAAAGGCGGTGAATCAGAGATGGGGAATCAGAGGCCGGGAATCAGAGGCAGGGATTCAAACACGGGGAATCAGATGTGGGGAATCAGAGCTGGGGAATCAGTGGCGGGGAATCAGAGTTGGGTAATCAGAGGCGGGGAATCAGACGCAGGGAATCAATATGGGAAATCAGAGGTGGGGAATCAGACGCAGGGAATCAATATGGGAAATCAGAGGTGGGGAATCAGAGGTTGGGAATCAGAGGAAGGGAATCAGAGGCGAGGAATCAGAGCTGGGGAATCAGAGGCGGGGAATCAGAATTGGGGAATCAGAGATGGGGAATCAGAGGCGGGGAATCAGACGCGTGGAATCAGAGGTGGTGAATCAGAGATGTGGAATCAGAGGCGGGGAATCAGAGGCAGGGGATCAAACACGGAGAATCAGAGGCGGGGAATCAGAGCTGTGGAATCAGAGGCGGGGAATCAGAGTTGGGGAATCAGAGGTGGGGAATCAGAGCTGGGGAATCAGAGGTGGGGAATCAGAGTCGGGGAATCAGAGGCAGGGAATCGGATATGGGGAAACAGAGGCGGGGAATCAAAGGCGGGGAAACAGAGGCGGGGAATCAGATATGGGGAATCAGAGGTGGGGAATCAGAGGCAGGGAATCAGATGTGCGGAATCAGAGATGGGGAATCAGAGGCAGGGAATCAGAATCAGAAGCAGGGAATCAGAGGCCGGGAATCAGAGGCCGGAACCAGATGCCGGGAATAAGAGGCCGGGAATCAGAGGTGGGGAATCAGAGTCCGGGAATCAGAGATGGGGATTTAGAGGCGGGGAATGAGATATGGGGAATCAGAGGCGGGGAATCAGAGGCGGGGAAACAGAGGCGGGGAATCAGATATGGGGAATGAGAGGTTGCGAATCAAAGGCGGTGAATCAGAGATGGGGAATCAGAGGCCGGGAATCAGAGGCAGGGAATCAAACACGGGGAATCAGATGTGGGGAATCAGAGCTGGGGAATCAGAGGCGGGGAATCAGAGTTGGGGAATCAGAGGCGGGGAATCAGAATTGGGGAATCAGAGATGGGGAATCAGAGATGGGGAATCAGAGGCGGGGAATCAGACGCGGGGAATCAGCGGTGGTGAATTAGAAATGTGGAATCAGAGGCGGGGAATCAGAGGCAGGGAATCAGACGCGGGGAATCAGAGGCGGGGAATCATAGCTGGGGAATCAGAGGCGGGGAATCAGAGGTGGGGATTCAGAGGCGGGGAATCAGATATTGGGCATCAGAGGTGGGGAATCAGAGGCGGGGAAACAGAGGCGGGGAATCAGACATGGGGAATCAGAGGTGGGGAATCAGAGGTTGTGAATCAGAGATGGGGAATCAGAGGCGGGGAATCAGAGGCCGGTAATCAGACGCGGGGAATCAGAGGCGGGGAATCAGACATGGGAAATTAGAGGCAGGGAATCAGAGTTGGGGATTCAGAGGCGGGGAATCAGATGTGGGGATACAGAGGCGGGGAATCAGAGGCGGGGAAACAGAGGCGGGGAATCAGATATAGGGAATCAGAGGTGGGGAATCAGAGGTTGGGAATCAGAGGCTGGGAATCAGAGGCTGGGAATCAGATGCATGGAATCATATGCGGGGAATCAGAGGCGGGGAATCAGAGCTGGGGAATCAGAGGTGGGGAATCAAAGTTGGGGAATCAGAGGCGGGGACTTAGATATGGGGAAACAGAGGCGAGGAATCAGAGGCGGGGAAACAGAGGTGGGGAATCAGATATGGGGAATCAGAGATGGGGAATCAGAGGCAGGGAATTAGATGTGCAGAATCAGAGATGGGGAATCAGAGGCAGGGAATCAGAATCAGAAGCAGGGAATCAGAGGCCGGGAATCAGAGGCCGGAATCAGATGCCGGGAATAAGAGGCCGGGAATCAGAGGTGGGGAATCAGAGTCCGGGAATCAGAGATGCGGAATCAGAGGCGGGGAATGAGATATGGGGAATCAGAGGCGGGGAATCAGAGGTGGGGAAACAGAGGCGGGGAATCAGATATGGGGAATCAGAGATGCGGAATCAGAGGCGGGGAATGAGATATGGGGAATCAGAGGCAGGGAATCAGAGGCTTGGAATCAGTTGCAGGGAATCAGATGCGGGGAATCAGAGGCGGGGAATCAGAGCTGGGGAATCAGAGGTGGGGAATCAGAGTTGGGGAATCAGAGGCGGGGACTTAGATATTGGGAAACAGAGGCGGGGAATCAAAGGCGGGGAAACAGAGGCGGGGAATCAGATATGGGGAATCAGAGGTGGGGAATCAGAGGCAGGGAATCAGATCTGCGGAATCAGAGATTGGGAATCAGAGGCAGGGAATCAGAATCAGAAGCAGGGAATCAGAGGCCGGGAATCAGAGGCCGGAATCAGATGCCGGGAATAAGAGGCCGGGAATCAGAGGTGGGGAATCAGAGTCCGGGAATCAGAGATGGGGATTTAGAGGCGGGGAATGAGATATGGGGAATCAGAGGCGGGGAATCAGAGGCGGGGAAACAGAGGCGGGGAATCAGATATGGGGAATCAGAGGTTGCGAATCAAAGGCGGTGAATCAGAGATGGGGAATCAGAGGCCGGGAATCAGAGGCAGGGAATCAAACACGGGGAATCAGATGTGGGGAATCAGAGCTGGGGAATCAGTGGCGGGGAATCAGAGTTGGGGAATCAGAGGCGGGGAATCAGACGCAGGGAATCAATATGGGAAATCAGAGGTGGGGAATCAGACGCAGGGAATCAATATGGGAAATCAGAGGTGGGGAATCAGAGGTTGGGAATCAGAGGAAGGGAATCAGAGGCGAGGAATCAGAGCTGGGGAATCAGAGGCGGGGAATCAGAATTGGGGAATCAGAGATGGGGAATCAGAGATGGGGAATCAGAGGCGGGGAATCAGACGCGTGGAATCATAGGTGGTGAATCAGAGATGTGGAATCAGAGGCGGGGAATCAGAGGCAGGGGATCAAACACTGAGAATCAGAGGCGGGGAATCAGAGCTGTGGAATCAGAGGCGGGGAATCAGAGTTGGGGAATCAGAGGTGGGGAATCAGAGCTGGGGAATCAGAGGTGGGGAATCAGAGTCGGGGAATCAGAGGCAGGGAATCGGATATGGGGAAACAGAGGCGGGGAATCAGAGGCGGGCAAACAGAGGCGGGGAATTAGATATGGGGAATCAGTGGTGGGGAATCAGAGGTGGTGAATCAGAGATGGGGAATCACAGGCGGGGAATCAGAGGCAGGGAATAGAACGCGGGGAATCAGAGGCAGGGAATCAGAGCTGGGGAATAATAGGCGGGGAATCATAGTTGGGAATCAGAGGCGGGGAATCAGATATGGGGAAACAGAGGCGGGGAATCAGAGGCGGGGAAACAGAGGCGGGGAATCAGATATCGGGAATCAGAGGTGTGGAATCAGGGGTTGGGAATCAGAGGCAGGGAATCAGAGGCGGGGAAACAGAGGCGGGGAATCAGATATGGGGAATCAGAGGTGGCGAATCAAAGGCGGTGAAACAGAGATGGGGAATCAGGGCAGGGAATCAGAGGCAGGGAATCAAACACGGGGAATCAGAGCTGGGGAATCAGAGGCGGGGAATTAGAGTTGGGGAATCAGAGGAGGGGAATCAGAGGCGGGGAATCAGAGGCCGGGAATCAGATATGGGGAAACAGAGGTGGGGAATCAGAGGCGGGGAAACAGAGGCGGGGAATCAGATATGGGGAATCAGAGGTGGGGAATCAGAGGTTGGGAATCAGAGGCAGGGAATCAGAGGCTTGGAATCAGATGCAGGGAATCAGATGCGGGGAATCAGAGGCGGGGAATCAGAGCTGGGGAATCAGAGGTGGGGAATCAGAGTTGGGGAATCAGAGGCGGGGACTTAGATATTGGGAAACAGAGGCGGGGAATCAAAGGCGGGGAAACAGAGGCGGGGAATCAGATATGGGGAATCAGAGGTGGGGAATCAGAGGCAGGGAATCAGATGTGCGGAATCAGAGATGGGGAATCAGAGGCAGGGAATCAGAATCAGAAGCAGGGAAACAGAGGCCGGCAATCAGAGGCGGGGAAACAGAGGCGGGGAATAAAACACGGGGAATCAGAGGTGGGGAATCAGAGGTTGGGAATCAGAGGCAGGGAATCAGATTCGGGGAATCTGAGGCGGGGAATCAGAGGCATGGAATCAGATGTGCGGAATCGGAGATGGGGAATCAGAGGCAAGGAATCAGAGGCGGGGAATCAGAGGTGGGGAATCAGAGGCCAGGAATCACATATGGTGAAACAGAGGCGGGGAATCAGAGGCGGGGAAACAGAGGCAGGGAATCAGATATGGTGAATCAGAGGTGGGGAATCAGAGTTTGGGAATCAGAGTTTGGGAATCAGAGGCTTGGAATCAGATGCAGGGAATCAGATGCGGGGAATCAGAGGCGGGGAATCAGAGCTGGGGAATCAGAGGTGGGGAATCAGAGTTGGGGAATCAGAGGCGGGGACAGATATTGGGAAACGGAGGCGGGGAATCAGAGGCGGGGAAACAGAGGCGGGGAATCAGATATGGGGAATCAGAGGTGGGGAATCAGAGGCAGGGAATCAGATGTGCGGAATCAGAGATCGGGAATTTAAGGCAGGGAATCAGAATCAGAAGCAGGGAATCAGAGGCCGGGAATCAGACGCGGGGAATCAGAGGCAGGGAATCAGTGGCCTGGAATCAGATGCTGGGAATAAGAGGCCGGGAATCAGAGGTGGGGAATCAGAGTCCGGGCATCAGAGATGGGGATTCAGAGGCGGGGAATGAGATATGGAGAATCAGAGGCGGGGAATCAGAGGCGGGGAAACAGAGGCGGGGAATCAGATATAGGGAATCAGAGGTGGGGAATCAGAGGTTGGGAATCAGAGGCTGGGAATCAGAGGCTGGGAATCAGATGCATGGAATCATATGCGGGGAATCAGAGGCGGGGAATCAGAGCTGGGGAATCAGAGGTGGGGAATCAAAGTTGGGGAATCAGAGGCGGGGACTTAGATATGGGGAAACAGAGGCGGGGAATCAGAGGCGGGGAAACAGAGGCGGGGAATCAGATATGGGGAATCAGAGGTGGGGAATCAGAGGCAGGGAATTAGATGTGCAGAATCAGAGATGGGGAATCAGAGGCAGGGAATCAGAATCAGAAGCAGGGAATCAGAGGCCGGGAATCAGAGGCCGGAATCAGATGCCGGGAATAAGAGGCCGGGAATCAGAGGTGGGGAATCAGAGTCCGGGAATCAGAGATGCGGAATCAGAGGCGGGGAATGAGATATGGGGAATCAGAGGCGGGGAATCAGAGGCGGGGAATGAGATATGGAGAATCTGAGGCGGGGAATCAGAGGCGGGGAAACAGAGGCGGGGAATCAGATATAGGGAATCAGAGGTGGGGAATCAGAGGTTGGGAATCAGAGGCTGGGAATCAGAGGCTGGGAATCAGATGCATGGAATCATATGCGGGGAATCAGAAGCGGAGAATCAGAGCTGGGGAATCAGAGGTGGGGAATCAAAGTTGGGGAATCAGAGGCGGGGACTTAGATATGGGGAAACAGAGGCGGGGAATCAGAGGCGGGGAAACAGAGGCGGGGAATCAGATATGGGGAATCAGAGGTGGGGAATCAGAGGCAGGGAATTAGATGTGCAGAATCAGAGATGGGGAATCAGAGGCAGGGAATCAGAATCAGAAGCAGGGAATCAGAGGCCGGGAATCAGAGGCCGGAATCAGATGCCGGGAATAAGAGGCCGGGAATCAGAGGTGGGGAATCAGAGGCGGGGAATGAGATATGGGGAATCAGAGGCGGGGAATCAGAGGCGGGGAAACAGAGGCGGGGAATCAGATATGGGGAATCAGAGGTGTGGAATCAGAGGTTGGGAATCAGAAGTTGGGAATCAGAGGCAGGGAATCAGAGGCTTGGAATCAGTTGCAGGGAATCAGATGCGGGGAATCAGAGGCTTGGAATCAGTTGCAGGGAATCAGATGCGGGGAATCAGAGGCGGGGAATCAGAGCTGGGGAATCAGAGGTGGGGAATCAGAGTTGGGGAATCAGAGGCGGGGACTTAGATATTGGGAAACAGAGGCGGGGAATCAAAGGCGGGGAAACAGAGGCGGGGAATCAGATATGGGGAATCAGAGGTGGGGAATCAGAGGCAGGGAATCAGATGTGCGGAATCAGAGATGGGGAATCAGAGGCAGGGAATCAGAATCAGAAGCAGGGAATCAGAGGCCGGGAATCAGAGGCCGGAATCAGATGCCGGGAATAAGAGGCCGGGAATCAGAGGTGGGGAATCAGAGTCCGGGAATCAGAGATGGGGATTTAGAGGCGGGGAATGAGATATGGGGAATCAGAGGCGGTGAATCAGAGGCGGGGAAACAGAGGCGGGGAATCAGATATGGGGAATCAGAGGTTGCGAATCAAAGGCGGTGAATCAGAGATGGGGAATCAGAGGCCGGGAATCAGAGGCAGGGAATCAAACACGGGGAATCAGATGTGGGGAATCAGAGCTGGGGAATCAGAGGCGGGGAATCAGAGTTGGGGAATCAGAGGCGGGGAATCAGAATTGGGGAATCAGAGATGGGGAATCAGAGATGGGGAATCAGAGGCGGGGAATCAGACGCGGGGAATCAGAGGTGGTGAATCAGAAATGTGGAATCAGAGGCGGGGAATCAGAGGCAGGGAATCAGACGCGGGGAATCAGAGGCGGGGAATCATAGCTGGGGAATCAGAGGCGGGGAATCAGAGGTGGGGATTCAGAGGCGGGGAATCAGATATTGGGAATCAGAGGTGGGGAATCAGAGGCGGGGAAACAGAGGCGGGGAATCAGATATGGGGAATCAGAGGTGGGGAATCAGAGGTTGTGAATCAGAGATGGGGAATCAGAGGCGGGGAATCAGAGGCCGGTAATCAGACGCGGGGAATCAGAGGCGGGGAATCAGACATGGGAAATTAGAGGCAGGGAATCAGAGTTGGGGATTCAGAGGCGGGGAATCAGATGTGGGGAAACAGAGGCGGGGAATCAGAGGCGGGGAAACAGAGGCGGGGAATCAGATATAGGGAATCAGAGGTGGGGAATCAGAGGTTGGGAATCAGAGGCCGGAATCAGATGCCGGGAATAAGAGGCCGGGAATCAGAGGTGGGGAATCAGAGTCCGGGAATCAGAGGCGGGGAAACAGAGGCGGGGAATCAGATATGGGGAATCAGAGGTGTGGAATCAGAGGTTGGGAATCAGAGGTTGGGAATCAGAGGCAGGGAATCAGAGGCTTGGAATCAGTTGCAGGGAATCAGATGCGGGGAATCAGAGGCGGGGAATCAGAGCTGGGGAATCAGAGGTGGGGAATCAGAGTTGGGGAATCAGAGGCGGGGACTTAGATATTGGGAAACAGAGGCGGGGAATCAAAGGCGGGGAAACAGAGGCGGGGAATCAGATATGGGGAATCAGAGGTGGGGAAACAGAGGCAGGGAATCAGATCTGCGGAATCAGAGATGGGGAATCAGAGGCAGGGAATCAGAATCAGAAGCAGGGAATCAGAGGCCGGGAATCAGAGGCCGGAATCAGATGCCGGGAATAAGAGGCCGGGAATCAGAGGTGGGGAATCAGAGTCCGGGAATCAGAGATGGGGATTTAGAGGCGGGGAATGAGATATGGGGAATCAGAGGCGGGGAATCAGAGGCGGGGAAACAGAGGCGGGGAATCAGATATGGGGAATCAGAGGTTGCGAATCAAAGGCGGTGAATCAGAGATGGGGAATCAGAGGCCGGGAATCAGAGGCAGGGAATCAAACACGGGGAATCAGATGTGGGGAATCAGAGCTGGGGAATCAGTGGCGGGGAATCAGAGTTGGGGAATCAGAGGCGGGGAATCAGACGCAGGGAATCAATATGGGAAATCAGAGGTGGGGAATCAGATGCAGGGAATCAATATGGGAAATCAGAGGTGGGGAATCAGAGGTTGGGAATCAGAGGAAGGGAATCAGAGGCGAGGAATCAGAGCTGGGGAATCAGAGGCGGGGAATCAGAATTGGGGAATCAGAGATGGGGAATCAGAGATGGGGAATCAGAGGCGCTGAATCAGACGCGTGGAATCAGAGGTGGTGAATCAGAGATGTGGAATCAGAGGCGGGGAATCAGAGGCAGGGGATCAAACACGGAGAATCAGAGGCGGGGAATCAGAGCTGTGGAATAAGAGGCGGGGAATCAGAGTTGGGGAATCAGAGGTGGGGAATCAGAGCTGGGGAATCAGAGGTGGGGAATCAGAGTCGGGGAATCAGAGGCAGGGAATCGGATATGGGGAAAAAGAGGCGGGGAATCAGAGGCGGGCAAACAGAGGCGGGGAATTAGATATGGGGAATCAGTGGTGGGGAATCAGAGGTGGTGAATCAGAGATGGGGAATCACAGGCGGGGAATCAGAGGCAGGGAATAGAACGCGGGGAATCAGAGGCAGGGAATCAGAGCTGGGGAATAAGAGGCGGGGAATCATAGTTGGGAATCAGAGGCGGGGAATCAGATATGGGGAAACAGAGGCGGGGAATCAGGGGCGGGGAAACAGAGTTGGGGAATCAGAGGCGGGGACTTAGATATTGGGAAACAGAGGCGGGGAATCAAAGGCGGGGAAACAGAGGCGGGGAATCAGATATGGGGAATCAGAGGTGGGGAATCAGAGGCAGGGAATCAGATCTGCGGAACCAGAGATGGGGAATCAGAGGCAGGGAATCAGAATCAGAAGCAGGGAATCAGAGGCCGGGAATCAGAGGCCGGAATCAGATGCCGGGAATAAGAGGCCGGGAATCAGAGGTGGGGAATCAGAGTCCGTGAATCAGAGATGGGGATTTAGAGGCGGGGAATGAGATATGGGGAATCAGAGGCGGGGAATCAGAGGCGGGGAAACAGAGGCGGGGATTCAGATATGGGGAATCAGAGGTTGCGAATCAAAGGCGGTGAATCAGAGATGGGGAATCAGAGGCCGGGAATCAGAGGCAGGGATTCAAACACGGGGAATCAGATGTGGGGAATCAGAGCTGGGGAATCAGTGGCGGGGAATCAGAGTTGGGGAATCAGAGGCGGGGAATCAGACGCAGGGAATCAATATGGGAAATCAGAGGTGGGGAATCAGACGCAGGGAATCAATATGGGAAATCAGAGGTGGGGAATCAGAGGTTGGGAATCAGAGGAAGGGAATCAGAGGCGAGGAATCAGAGCTGGGGAATCAGAGGCTTGGAATCAGAATTGGGGAATCAGAGATGGGGAATCAGAGGCGGGGAATCAGACGCGTGGAATCAGAGGTGGTGAATCAGAGATGTGGAATCAGAGGCGGGGAATCAGAGGCAGGGGATCAAACACGGAGAATCAGAGGCGGGGAATCAGAGCTGTGGAATCAGAGGCGGGGAATCAGAGTTGGGGAATCAGAGGTGGGGAATCAGAGCTGGGGAATCAGAGGTGGGGAATCAGAGTCGGGGAATCAGAGGCAGGGAATCGGATATGGGGAAACAGAGGCGGGGAATCAAAGGCGGGGAAACAGAGGCGGGGAATCAGATATGGGGAATCAGAGGTGGGGAATCAGAGGCAGGGAATCAGATGTGCGGAATCAGAGATGGGGAATCAGAGGCAGGGAATCAGAATCAGAAGCAGGGAATCAGAGGCCGGGAATCAGAGGCCGGAACCAGATGCCGGGAATAAGAGGCCGGGAATCAGAGGTGGGGAATCAGAGTCCGGGAATCAGAGATGGGGATTTAGAGGCGGGGAATGAGATATGGGGAATCAGAGGCGGGGAATCAGAGGCGGGGAAACAGAGGCGGGGAATCAGATATGGGGAATCAGAGGTTGCGAATCAAAGGCGGTGAATCAGAGATGGGGAATCAGAGGCCGGGAATCAGAGGCAGGGAATCAAACACGGGGAATCAGATGTGGGGAATCAGAGCTGGGGAATCAGAGGCGGGGAATCAGAGTTGGGGAATCAGAGGCGGGGAATCAGAATTGGGGAATCAGAGATGGGGAATCAGAGATGTGGAATCAGAGGCGGGGAATCAGACGCGGGGAATCAGCGTTGGTGAATTAGAAATGTGGAATCAGAGGCGGGGAATCAGAGGCAGGGAATCAGACGCGGGGAATCAGAGGCGGGGAATCATAGCTGGGGAATCAGAGGCGGGGAATCAGAGGTGGGGATTCAGAGGCGGGGAATCAGATATTGGGAATCAGAGGTGGGGAATCAGAGGCGGGGAAACAGAGGCGGGGAATCAGATATGGGGAATCAGAGGTGGGGAATCAGAGGTTGTGAATCAGAGATGGGGAATCAGAGGCGGGGAATCAGAGGCCGGTAATCAGACGCGGGGAATCAGAGGCGGGGAATCAGACATGGGAAATTAGAGGCAGGGAATCAGAGTTGGGGATTCAGAGGCGGGGAATCAGATGTGGGGATACAAAGGCGGGGAATCAGAGGCGGGGAAACAGAGGCGGGGAATCAGATATAGGGAATCAGAGGTGGGGAATCAGAGGTTGGGAATCAGAGGCTGGGAATCAGAGGCTGGGAATCAGATGCATGGAATCATATGCGGGGAATCAGAGGCGGGGAATCAGAGCTGGGGAATCAGAGGTGGGGAATCAAAGTTGGGGAATCAGAGGCGGGGACTTAGATATGGGGAAACAGAGGCGAGGAATCAGAGGCGGGGAAACAGAGGTGGGGAATCAGATATGGGGAATCAGAGATGGGGAATCAGAGGCAGGGAATTAGATGTGCAGAATCAGAGATGGGGAATCAGAGGCAGGGAATCAGAATCAGAAGCAGGGAATCAGAGGCCGGGAATCAGAGGCCGGAATCAGATGCCGGGAATAAGAGGCCGGGAATCAGAGGTGGGGAATCAGAGTCCGGGAATCAGAGATGCGGAATCAGAGGCGGGGAATGAGATATGGGGAATCAGAGGCGGGGAATCAGAGGTGGGGAAACAGAGGCGGGGAATCAGATATGGGGAATCAGAGGTGTGGAATCTGAGGTTGGGAATCAGAGGTTGGGAATCAGAGGCAGGGAATCAGAGGCTTGGAATCAGTTGCAGGGAATCAGATGCGGGGAATCAGAGGCGGGGAATCAGAGCTGGGGAATCAGAGGTGGGGAATCAGAGTTGGGGAATCAGAGGCGGGGACTTAGATATTGGGAAACAGAGGCGGGGAATCAAAGGCGGGGAAACAGAGGCGGGGAATCAGATATGGGGAATCAGAGGTGGGGAATCAGAGGCAGGGAATCAGATCTGCGGAATCAGAGATTGGGAATCAGAGGCAGGGAATCAGAATCAGAAGCAGGGAATCAGAGGCCGGGAATCAGAGGCCGGAATCAGATGCCGGGAATAAGAGGCCGGGAATCAGAGGTGGGGAATCAGAGTCCGGGAATCAGAGATGGGGATTTAGAGGCGGGGAATGAGATATGGGGAATCAGAGGCGGGGAATCAGAGGCGGGGAAACAGAGGCGGGGAATCAGATATGGGGAATCAGTGGTTGCGAATCAAAGGCGGTGAATCAGAGATGGGGAATCAGAGGCCGGGAATCAGAGGCAGGGAATCAAACACGGGGAATCAGATGTGGGGAATCAGAGCTGGGGAATCAGTGGCGGGGAATCAGAGTTGGGGAATCAGAGGCGGGGAATCAGACGCAGGGAATCAATATGGGAAATCAGAGGTGGGGAATCAGACGCAGGGAATCAATATGGGAAATCAGAGGTGGGGAATCAGAGGTTGGGAATCAGAGGAAGGGAATCAGAGGCGAGGAATCAGAGCTGGGGAATCAGAGGCGGGGAATCAGAATTGGGGAATCAGAGATGGGGAATCAGAGATGGGGAATCAGAGGCGGGGAATCAGACGCGTGGAATCATAGGTGGTGAATCAGAGATGTGGAATCAGAGGCGGGGAATCAGAGGCAGGGGATCAAACACTGAGAATCAGAGGCGGGGAATCAGAGCTGTGGAATCAGAGGCGGGGAATCAGAGTTGGGGAATCAGAGGTGGGGAATCAGAGCTGGGGAATCAGAGGTGGGGAATCAGAGTCGGGGAATCAGAGGCAGGGAATCGGATATGGGGAAACAGAGGCGGGGAATCAGAGGCGGGCAAACAGAGGCGGGGAATTAGATATGGGGAATCAGTGGTGGGGAATCAGAGGTGGTGAATCAGAGATGGGGAATCACAGGCGGGGAATCAGAGGCAGGGAATAGAACGCGGGGAATCAGAGGCAGGGAATCAGAGCTGGGGAATAATAGGCGGGGAATCATAGTTGGGAATCAGAGGCGGGGAATCAGATATGGGGAAACAGAGGCGGGGAATCAGGGGCGGGGAAACAGAGTTGGGGAATCAGAGGCGGGGACTTAGATATTGGGAAACAGAGGCGGGGAATCAAAGGCGGGGAAACAGAGACGGGGAATCAGATATGGGGAATCAGAGGTGGGGAATCAGAGGCAGGGAATCAGATCTGCGGAATCAGAGATGGGGAATCAGAGGCAGGGAATCAGAATCAGAAGCAGGGAATCAGAGGCCGGGAATCAGAGGCCGGAATCAGATGCCGGGAATAAGAGGCCGGGAATCAGAGGTGGGGAATCAGAGTCCGTGAATCAGAGATGGGGATTTAGAGGCGGGGAATGAGATATGGGGAATCAGAGGCGGGGAATCAGAGGCGGGGAAACAGAGGCGGGGAATCAGATATGGGGAATCAGAGGTTGCGAATCAAAGGCGGTGAATCAGAGATGGGGAATCAGAGGCCGGGAATCAGAGGCAGGGATTCAAACACGGGGAATCAGATGTGGGGAATCAGAGCTGGGGAATCAGTGGCGGGGAATCAGAGTTGGGGAATCAGAGGCGGGGAATCAGACGCAGGGAATCAATATGGGAAATCAGAGGTGGGGAATCAGACGCAGGGAATCAATATGGGAAATCAGAGGTGGGGAATCAGAGGTTGGGAATCAGAGGAAGGGAATCAGAGGCGAGGAATCAGAGCTGGGGAATCAGAGGCGGGGAATCAGAATTGGGGAATCAGAGATGGGGAATCAGAGGCGGGGAATCAGACGCGTGGAATCAGAGGTGGTGAATCAGAGATGTGGAATCAGAGGCGGGGAATCAGAGGCAGGGGATCAAACACGGAGAATCAGAGGCGGGGAATCAGAGCTGTGGAATCAGAGGCGGGGAATCAGAGTTGGGGAATCAGAGGTGGGGAATCAGAGCTGGGGAATCAGAGGTGGGGAATCAGAGTCGGGGAATCAGAGGCAGGGAATCGGATATGGGGAAACAGAGGCGGGGAATCAGAGGCGGGCAAACAGAGGCGGGGAATTAGATATGGGGAATCAGTGGTGGGGAATCAGAGGTGGTGAATCAGAGATGGGGAATCACAGGCGGGGAATCAGAGGCAGGGAATAGAACGCGGGGAATCAGAGGCAGGGAATCAGAGCTGGGGAATCAGAGGCGGGGAATCAGATATGGGGAAACAGAGGCGGGGAATCACGGGCGGGGAAACAGAGGCGGGGAATCAGATATGGGGAATCGGATGCGGGGAATCAGAGGCGGGGAATCAGAGCTGGGGAATCAGATATGGGGAATCAGAGGTGGGGAATCAGAGGCGTGGAAACAGAGGCGGGGAATCAGATATGGGGAATCAGAGGTGGGGAATCAGAGGCAGGTAATCAGATGTGCGGAATCAGAGATGGGGAATCAGAGGCAGGGAATCAGAATCAGAAGCGGGGAGTCAGAGGCCGGGAAGCAGAGGCCTGGAATCAGATGCTGAGAATAAGAGGCCGGGAATCAGAGGTTGGGAATCAGAGTCAGGGAATCAGAGATGGGGATTCAGAGGCGGGGAATGAGATATGGAGAATCAGAGGCGGGGAATCAGAGGCGGGGAAACAGAGGTGGGGAATCAGATATGGGGAATCAGAGGTGGCGAATCAAAGGCGGTGAATCAGAGATGGGGAATCAGAGGCGGGGAATCAGAGGCAGGGAATCAAACACGGGGAATCAGAGGTGGGAAATCAGAGCTGGGGAATCAGAGGCGGGGAATCTGAGTTGGGGAATCAGAGGCGGGGAATCAGATATGGGGAAACAGAGGTGGGGAATCAGAGGCAGGGAAACAGAGGTGGGGAATCAGATATGGGGAATCAGAGGTGGGGAATCAGAGGTTGGGAAACAGAGGCAGACAATCAGAGGCGGTGAGTCAGAGGCGGGGAATCAGAGGCAGGGAATCAGATGTGCGGAATCAGAGATGGGGAATCAGAGGCAGCGAATCAGAGGCGGGGAAGCAGAGGCGGGGAATCAGAGGCCGGGAATCAGAGGCCGGGAATGAGAGGTCGGGAATCAGAGGCCGGGAATCAGAGATGGGGAATCAGAGGCGGGGATTCAAACACGGGGAATCAGATCTGGGGAATCAGAGGCGGGGAATCAGATATGGGGAAACAGAGGCGGGGAATCAGAGGCGGGGAATCAGAGGCGCAGAAACAGAGGCGGGGTATCAGATATGGGGAATCAGAGGTGGGGAATCAGGGGCGGGGTATCAGAGGCTGGGTATCAGACACGGGGATTCAGAGGCGGGGAATCAGATATTGGGAATCAGAGATGGGGAATCAGAGGCGGGGAAACAGAGGCGGGGAATCAGATATGGGGAATCAGAGGTGGGGAATCAGAGGTTGTGAATCAGAGATGGGGAATCAGAGGCGGGGAATCAGAGGCCGGTAATCAGACGCGGGGAATCAGAGGCGGGGAATCAGACATGGGAAATTAGAGGCAGGGAATCAGAGTTGGGGATTCAGAGGCGGGGAATCAGATGTGGGGAAACAGAGGCGGGGAATCAGCGGCGGGGAAACAGAGGCGGGGAATCAGATATAGGGAATCAGAGGTGGGGAATCAGAGGTTGGGAATCAGAGGCTGGGAATCAGAGGCTGGGAATCAGATGCATGGAATCATATGCGGGGAATCAGAGGCGGGGAATCAGAGCTGGGGAATCAGAGGTGGGGAATCAAAGTTGGGGAATCAGAGGCGGGGACTTAGATATGGGGAAACAGAGGCGGGGAATCAGAGGCGGGGAAACAGAGGTGGGGAATCAGATATGGGGAATCAGAGATGGGGAATCAGAGGCAGGGAATTAGATGTGCAGAATCAGAGATGGGGAATCAGAGGCAGGGAATCAGAATCAGAAGCAGGGAATCAGAGGCCGGGAATCAGAGGCCGGAATCAGATGCCAGGAATAAGAGGCCGGGAATCAGAGGTGGGGAATCAGAGTCCGGGAATCAGAGATGCGGAATCAGAGGCGGGGAATGAGATATGGGGAATCAGAGGCGGGGAATCAGAGGTGGGGAAACAGAGGCGGGGAATCAGATATGGGGAATCAGAGGTGTGGAATCTGAGGTTGGGAATCAGAGGTTGGGAATCAGAGGCAGGGAATCAGAGGCTTGGAATCAGTTGCAGGGAATCAGATGCGTGGAATCAGAGGCGGGGAATCAGAGCTGGGGAATCAGAGGTGGGGAATCAGAGTTGGGGAATCAGAGGCGGGGACTTAGATATTGGGAAACAGAGGCGGGGAATCAAAGGCGGGGAAACAGAGGCGGGGAATCAGATATGGGGAATCAGAGGTGGGGAATCAGAGGCAGGGAATCAGATCTGCGGAATCAGAGATGGGGAATCAGAGGCAGGGAATCAGAATCAGAAGCAGGGAATCAGAGGCCGGGAATCAGAGGCCGGAATCAGATGCCGGGAATAAGAGGCCGGGAATCAGAGGTGGGGAATCAGAGTCCGGGAATCAGAGATGGGGATTTAGAGGCGGGGAATGAGATATGGGGAATCAGAGGCGGGGAATCAGAGGCGGGGAAACAGAGGCGGGGAATCAGATATGGGGAATCAGAGGTTGCGAATCAAAGGCGGTGAATCAGAGATGGGGAATCAGAGGCCGGGAATCAGAGGCAGGGAATCAAACACGGGGAATCAGATGTGGGGAATCAGAGCTGGGGAATCAGTGGCGGGGAATCAGAGTTGGGGAATCAGAGGCGGGGAATCAGACGCAGGGAATCAATATGGGAAATCAGAGGTGGGGAATCAGACGCAGGGAATCAAGATGGGAAATCAGAGGTGGGGAATCAGAGGTTGGGAATCAGAGGAAGGGAATCAGAGGCGAGGAATCAGAGCTGGGGAATCAGAGGCGGGGAATCAGAATTGGGGAATCAGAGATGGGGAATCAGAGATGGGGAATCAGAGGCGGGGAATCAGACGCGTGGAATCATAGGTGGTGAATCGGAGATGTGGAATCAGAGGCGGGGAATCAGAGGCAGGGGATCAAACACTGAGAATCAGAGGCGGGGAATCAGAGCTGTGGAATCAGAGGCGGGGAATCAGAGTTGGGGAATCAGAGGTGGGGAATCAGAGCTGGGGAATCAGAGGTGGGGAATCAGAGTCGGGGAATCAGAGGCAGGGAATCGGATATGGGGAAACAGAGGCGGGGAATCAGAGGCGGGCAAACAGAGGCGGGGAATTAGATATGCGGAATCAGTGGTGGGGAATCAGAGGTGGTGAATCAGAGATGGGGAATCACAGGCGGGGAATCAGAGGCAGGGAATAGAACGCGGGGAATCAGAGGCAGGGAATCAGAGCTGGGGAATAATAGGCGGGGAATCATAGTTGGGAATCAGAGGCGGGGAATCAGATATGGGGAAACAGAGGCGGGGAATCAGGGGCGGGGAAACAGAGTTGGGGAATCAGAGGCGGGGACTTAGATATTGGGAAACAGAGGCGGGGAATCAAAGGCGGGGAAACAGAGACGGGGAATCAGATATGGGGAATCAGAGGTGGGGAATCAGAGGCAGGGAATCAGATCTGCGGAATCAGAGATGGGGAATCAGAGGCAGGGAATCAGAATCAGAAGCAGGGAATCAGAGGCCGGGAATCAGAGGCCGGAATCAGATGCCGGGAATAAGAGGCCGGGAATCAGAGGTGGGGAATCAGAGTCCGTGAATCAGAGATGGGGATTTAGAGGCGGGGAATGAGATATGGGGAATCAGAGGCGGGGAATCAGAGGCGGGGAAACAGAGGCGGGGAATCAGATATGGGGAATCCGAGGTTGCGAATCAAAGGCGGTGAATCAGAGATGGGGAATCAGAGGCCGGGAATCAGAGGCAGGGATTCAAACACGGGGAATCAGATGTGGGGAATCAGAGCTGGGGAATCAGTGGCGGGGAATCAGAGTTGGGGAATCAGAGGCGGGGAATCAGACGCAGGGAATCAATATGGGAAATCAGAGGTGGGGAATCAGACGCAGGGAATCAATATGGGAAATCAGAGGTGGGGAATCAGAGGTTGGGAATCAGAGGAAGGGAATCAGAGGCGAGGAATCAGAGCTGGGGAATCAGAGGCGGGGAATCAGAATTGGGGAATCAGAGATGGGGAATCAGAGGCGGGGAATCAGACGCGTGGAATCAGAGGTGGTGAATCAGAGATGTGGAATCAGAGGCGGGGAATCAGAGGCAGGGGATCAAACACGGAGAATCAGAGGCGGGGAATCAGAGCTGTGGAATCAGAGGCGGGGAATCAGAGTTGGGGAATCAGAGGTGGGGAATCAGAGCTGGGGAATCAGAGGTGGGGAATCAGAGTCGGGGAATCAGAGGCAGGGAATCGGATATGGGGAAACAGAGGCGGGGAACCAGAGGCGGGCAAACAGAGGCGGGGAATTAGATATGGGGAATCAGTGGTGGGGAATCAGAGGTGGTGAATCAGAGATGGGGAATCACAGGCGGGGAATCAGAGGCAGGGAATAGAACGCGGGGAATCAGAGGCAGGGAATCAGAGCTGGGGAATCAGAGGCGGGGAATCAGATATGGGGAAACAGAGGCGGGGAATCACGGGCGGGGAAACAGAGGCGGGGAATCAGATATGGGGAATCGGATGCGGGGAATCAGAGGCAGGGAATCAGAGCTGGGGAATCAGATATGGGGAATCAGAGGTGGGGAATCAGAGGCGTGGAAACAGAGGCGGGGAATCAGATATGGGGAATCAGAGGTGGGGAATCAGAGGCAGGTAATCAGATGTGCGGAATCAGAGATGGGGAATCAGAGGCAGGGAATCAGAATCAGAAGCGGGGAGTCAGAGGCCGGGAATCAGAGGCCTGGAATCAGATGCTGGGAATAAGAGGCCGGGAATCAGAGGTTGGGAATCAGAGTCCGGGAATCAGAGATGGGAATGAGATATGGAGAATCAGAGGCGGGGAATCAGAGGCGGGGAAACAGAGGTGGGGAATCAGATATGGGGAATCAGAGGTGGCGAATCAAAGGCGGTGAATCAGAGATGGGGAATCAGAGGCGGGGAATCAGAGGCAGGGAATCAAACACGGGGAATCAGAGGTGGGAAATCAGAGCTGGGGAATCAGAGGCGGGGAATCTGAGTTGGGGAATCAGAGGCGGGGAATCAGATATGGGGAAACAGAGGTGGGGAATCAGAGGCAGGGAAACAGAGGTGGGGAATCAGATATGGGGAATCAGAGGTGGGGAATCAGAGGTTGGGAAACAGAGGCAGACAATCAGAGGCGGTGAGTCAGAGGCGGGGAATCAGAGGCAGGGAATCAGATGTGCGGAATCAGAGATGGGGAATCAGAGGCAGCGAATCAGAGGCGGGGAAGCAGAGGCGGGGAATCAGAGGCCGGGAATCAGAGGCCGGGAATGAGAGGCCGGGAATCAGAGGCTGGGAATCAGAGATGGGGAATCAGAGGCGGGGATTCAAACACGGGGAATCAGATCTGGGGAATCAGAGGCGGGGAATCAGATATGGGGAAACAGAGGCGGGGAATCAGAGGCTGGGAATCAGAGGCGCAGAAACAGAGGCGGGGTATCAGATATGGGGAATCAGAGGTGGGGAATCAGGGGCGGGGTATCAGAGGCTGGGTATCAGACACGGGGATTCAGAGGCGGGGAATCCGAGATGGGAATCAGAGGCGGGGAATCAGAGGCAGGGAATCAGATGTGCGGAATCAGAGATGGGGAATCAGAGGCAGCGAATCAGAGGCGGGGAACCAGAGGCGGGGAAACAGAGGTGGGGAATCAGATATGGGGAATCAGAGGTGGGGAATCAGAGGTTGGGAAACAGAGGCAGGGAATCAGAGGCGGGGAGTCAGAGGCGGGGAATCAGAGGCAGGGAATCAGATGGGCGGAATCAGAGATGGGGAATCAGAGGCAGTGAATCAGAGGCGGGGAACCAGAGGCGGGGTATCAGAGGCCGGGAATCAGAGGCCGGGAATGAGAGGCCGGGAATCAGAGGCCGGGAATCAGAGATGGGGAATCAGAGGTGGGGAATCAAACACGGGGAATCAGATCTGGGGAATCAGAGGCGGGGAATCAGAGTTGGGGAATCTGAGGCGGCGAATCAGATATGGGGAAACAGAGGCGGGGAATCAGAGGCGGGGAATCAGAGGCGCATAAACAGAGGCGGGGTATCAGATATGGGGAATCAGAGGTGGGGAATCAGGGGCGGGGTATCAGAGGCTGGGTATCAGACACGCGGATTCAGAGGTGGGAAATCAGAGATGGGGAATCAGAGGCGGGGAATCAGAGGCAGGGAATCAGATGTGCGGAATCAGAGATGGGGAATCAGAGGCAGCGAATCAGAGGCGGGGAACCAGAGGCGGGCATTCAGAGGTGGGGAATCAGAGATGGGGAATCAGAGGTTGGGAAACAGAGGCAGGGAAACAGAGGCGGGGAGTCAGAGGCGGGGAATCAGAGGCAGGGAATCAGATGTGCAGAATCAGAGATGGGGAATCAGAGGCAGCGAATCAGAGGCGGGGAACCAGAGGCGGGGATTCAGAGGCGGGGAATCAGATATGGGGAAACAGAGGCGGGGAATTAGAGGCGGGCAAACAGAGGCGGGGAATCAGATATGGGGAATCAGAGGTGGGGAATCAGAGGTTGTGAATCAGAGATGGGGAATCACAGGCGGGAAATCAGAGGCAGGGAATCAGAGCTGGGGAATCAGAGGCGGGGAATCAGAGCTGGGGAATCAGAGGCAGGGAATCAGAGTTGGGGATTCAGAGGCGGGAAATCAGAGCTGGGGAATCACAGGAGGGGAATCAGAGGCAGGGAATCAGAGGCGGGGAATCAGAGGCAGGGAATCAGATATGGGGATTCAGAGGTGGGGAATCAGAGGTTGGGAATCAGAGGCAGGGAATCGGAGGCAGGGAATCAGAGGCAGGGAATCAGATGTGGGGAATCAGAGGCGGGGAATCAGAGCTGGGGAATCAGAGTCGGGGAATCAGAGTTTGGGAATCAGAGGCGGGGAATTAGATATGGGGAAACAGAGGCGGGGAATCAGAGGTGGGGAAAGAGAGCTGGGGAATCAGAGGTGTGGAATCTGAGTTGGGGAATCAGAGGCGGGGAATCAGATATGGGGAATCAGAGGCGGGGAATCAGAGGCGCGGAAAGAGAGGCTTGGAATCAGATATGGGGAATCAGAGGTGGGGAATCAGATATGGGGAAACAGAGGCGGGGAATCAGAGGCGGGGAAACAGAGGCTGGGAATCTGATATGGGGAATCAGAGGTGGCGAATGAAAGGCGGTGAATTAGAGATGGGGAATCAGAGGCGGGGAATCAGAGGCAGGGAATCAAACACGGGGAATCAGAGGTGGGGAATCAGAGCTGGGGAATCAGAGGCTGGGTATCAGAGTTGGGGAAACAGAGGCGGGGAATCAGAGGCGGGGAATCAGAGGCGCAGAAACAGAGGCGGGGTATCAGATATGGGGAATCAGAGGTGGGGAATCAGGGGCGGGGTATCAGAGGCTGTGTATCAGACACGGGGATTCAGAGGCGGGGAATCAGAGATGGGGAATCAGAGGCGGGGAACCAGAGGCGGGGATTCAGAGATGGGGAATCAGATATGGGGAATCAGAGGCGGGGAATCAGAGGCAGGGAATCAGATGTGCGGAATCAGAGATGGGGAATCAGAGGCAGCGAATCAGAGGCGGGGAACCAGAGGCGGGGATTCAGAGGCGGGGAATCAGATATGGGGAAACAGAGGCGGGGAATTAGAGGCGGGCAAACAGAGGCGGGGAATCAGATATGGGGAATCAGAGGTGGGGAATCAGAGGTTGTGAATCAGAGATGGGGAATCACAGGCGGGAAATCAGAGGCGGGAAATCAGAGCTGGGGAATCAGAGGCGGGGAATCAGAGGCAGGGAATCAGAGGCGGGGAATCAGAGGCAGGGAATCAGATATGGGGATTCAGAGGTGGGGAATCAGAGGTTGGGAATCAGAGGCAGGGAATCGGAGGCAGGGAATCAGAGGCAGGGAATCAGATGTGGGGAATCAGAGGCGGGGAATCAGAGCTGGGGAATCAGAGTCGGGGAATCAGAGTTTGGGAATCAGAGGCGGGGAATTAGATATGGGGAAACAGAGGCGGGGAATCAGAGGTTGGGAAACAGAGCTGGGGAATCAGAGGTGGGGAATCAGAGTTGGGGAATCAGAGGCGGGGAATCAGATATGGGGAATCAGAGGCGGGGAATCAGAGGCGGGGAATCAGATATGGGGAAACAGAGGCGGGGAATTAGAGGCGGGCAAACAGAGGCGGGGAATCAGATATGGGGAATCAGAGGTGGGGAATCAGAGGTTGTGAATCAGAGATGGGGAATCACAGGCGGGAAATCAGAGGCAGGGAATCAGAGCTGGGGAATCAGAGGCGGGGAATCAGAGCTGGGGAATCAGAGGCAGGGAATCAGAGTTGGGGATTCAGAGGCGGGAAATCAGAGCTGGGGAATCACAGGAGGGGAATCAGAGGCAGGGAATCAGAGGCGGGGAATCAGAGGCAGGGAATCAGATATGGGGATTCAGAGGTGGGGAATCAGAGGTTGGGAATCAGAGGCAGGGAATCGGAGGCAGGGAATCAGAGGCAGGGAATCAGATGTGGGGAATCAGAGGCGGGGAATCAGAGCTGGGGAATCAGAGTCGGGGAATCAGAGTTTGGGAATCAGAGGCGGGGAATTAGATATGGGGAAACAGAGGCGGGGAATCAGAGGTGGGGAAAGAGAGCTGGGGAATCAGAGGTGTGGAATCTGAGTTGGGGAATCAGAGGCGGGGAATCAGATATGGGGAATCAGAGGCGGGGAATCAGAGGCGCGGAAAGAGAGGCTTGGAATCAGATATGGGGAATCAGAGGTGGGGAATCAGATATGGGGAAACAGAGGCGGGGAATCAGAGGCGGGGAAACAGAGGCTGGGAATCTGATATGGGGAATCAGAGGTGGCGAATGAAAGGCGGTGAATTAGAGATGGGGAATCAGAGGCGGGGAATCAGAGGCAGGGAATCAAACACGGGGAATCAGAGGTGGGGAATCAGAGCTGGGGAATCAGAGGCTGGGTATCAGAGTTGGGGAAACAGAGGCGGGGAATCAGAGGCGGGGAATCAGAGGCGCAGAAACAGAGGCGGGGTATCAGATATGGGGAATCAGAGGTGGGGAATCAGGGGCGGGGTATCAGAGGCTGTGTATCAGACACGGGGATTCAGAGGCGGGGAATCAGAGATGGGGAATCAGAGGCGGGGAACCAGAGGCGGGGATTCAGAGATGGGGAATCAGATATGGGGAATCAGAGGCGGGGAATCAGAGGCAGGGAATCAGATGTGCGGAATCAGAGATGGGGAATCAGAGGCAGCGAATCAGAGGCGGGGAACCAGAGGCGGGGATTCAGAGGCGGGGAATCAGATATGGGGAAACAGAGGCGGGGAATTAGAGGCGGGCAAACAGAGGCGGGGAATCAGATATGGGGAATCAGAGGTGGGGAATCAGAGGTTGTGAATCAGAGATGGGGAATCACAGGCGGGAAATCAGAGGCGGGAAATCAGAGCTGGGGAATCAGAGGCGGGGAATCAGAGGCAGGGAATCAGAGGCGGGGAATCAGAGGCAGGGAATCAGATATGGGGATTCAGAGGTGGGGAATCAGAGGTTGGGAATCAGAGGCAGGGAATCGGAGGCAGGGAATCAGAGGCAGGGAATCAGATGTGGGGAATCAGAGGCGGGGAATCAGAGCTGGGGAATCAGAGTCGGGGAATCAGAGTTTGGGAATCAGAGGCGGGGAATTAGATATGGGGAAACAGAGGCGGGGAATCAGAGGTTGGGAAACAGAGCTGGGGAATCAGAGGTGGGGAATCAGAGTTGGGGAATCAGAGGCGGGGAATCAGATATGGGGAATCAGAGGCGGGGAATCAGAGGCGCGGAAAGAGAGGCGGGGAATCAGATATGGGGTATCAGAGGTGGGGAATCAGATATGGGGAAACAGAGGCGGGGAATCAGAGGCGGGGAAACAGAGGCGGGGAATTTGATATGGGGAATCAGAGGTGGCGAATGAAAGGCAGTGAATCAGAGATGGGGAATCAGAGGCGGGGAATCAGAGGCAGGGAATCAAACACGGGGAATCAGAGGTGGGGAATCAGAGCTGGGGAATCAGAGGCGGGGTATCAGAGTTGGGGAATCAGAGGCGGGATATCAGATATGGGGAAACAGAGGTGGGGAATCAGAGGCAGGGAAACAGAGGTGGGGAATCAGAGGCGGGGAGTCAGAGGCGGGGAATCAGAGGCAGGGAATCAGATGTGCGGAATCAGAGATGGGTAATCAGAGGCAGCGAATCAGAGGCGGGGAACCAGAGGCGGGGAATCAGAGGCGGAGAATCAGAGCCTGGGAATCAGAGGCGGGGAATCAGAGGCGGGGAAACAGAGGCGGGGAAACAGATATGGGGACTCAGAGGTGGGGAATCAGAGGTTGGGAATCAGAGGCAGGGAATCAGAGGCAGGGAATCAGAGGCAGGGAACCAGAGTTGGGGATTCAGAGGCGGGGAATCAGAGCTGGGGAATCAGAGGCGGGGAATCAGAGGCAGGGAATCAGAGGCGGGGAATCAGAGGCAGGGAATCAGATATGGGGATTCAGAGGTTAGGAATCAGAGGTTGGGAATCAGAGGTGGGGATCAGAGTCGGGGAATCAGAGGCAGGGAATCAGATGTGCGGAATCAGAGATGGGGAATCAGAGGTGGGGAATCAGAGGCTGTGAATCAGAGATGGGGAATCAGAGGTGGGGAATCAGAGGCAGGAAATCAGACACGGGGATTCAGAGGCTGGGAATCAGACGGGGGGAATCAAAGGCGGGGAATCAGATATGGGGAAACAGAGGCGGGGAATCAGAGGCGGGCAAACAGAGGCGGGGAATTAGATATGGGGAATCAGAGGTGGGGAATCAGAGGTGGTGAATCAGAGATGGGGAATCACAGGCGGGGAATCAGAGGCAGGGAATAGAACGCGGGGAATCAGAGGCAGGGAATCAGAGTTGGGGCATCAGAGGTTGGGAATTAGATATGGGGAAACAGAGGCGGGGAATCAGAGGCAGGGAATCAGATGTGCGGAATCAGAGATGGGGAATCAGAGGCTGTGAATCAGAGATGGGGAATCAGAGGTGGGGAATCAGAGGCAGGAAATCAGACACGGGGATTCAGAGGCTGGGAATCAGACGGGGGGAATCAAAGGCGGGGAATCAGAGCTGGGGAATCAGAGGCAGGGAATCAGAGTTGGGGATTCAGATGCGGGGAATCAGATATGGGGAAACAGAGGCGGGGAATCAGAGGCGGGCAAACAGAGGCGGAGAATTAGATATGGGGAATCAGAGGTGGGGAATCAGAGGTGGTGAATCAGAGATGGGGAATCACAGGCGGGGAATCATAGGCAGGGAATAGAACGCGGGGAATCAGAGGCAGGGAATCAGAGTTGGGGCATCAGAGGTTGGGAATTAGATATGGGGAAACAAAGGCGGGGAATCAGAGGCGGGGAAACAGAGGCGGGAAATCAGATATGGGGAATCAGAGGTGGGGAATCAGAGGCAGGGAATCAGATGTGCGGAATCAGAGATGGGGAATCAGAGGCAGGGAATCAGAATCAGAAGCGGGGAATCAGAGGCCGGGAATCAGAGGCCGGGAATCAGATGCTGGGAATGAGAGGCCGGGAATCAGAGGTGGGGAATCAGAGTCCGGGAATCAGAGATGGGGATTCAGAGGCGGGGAATGAGATATGGAGAATCAGAGGCGGGGAATCAGAGGCGGGGAAACAGAGGTGGGAAATGAGATATGTGGAATCAGAGGTGGCGAATCAAAGGCGGTGAATCAGACATGGGGAATCAGAGGCGGGGAATCAGAGGCAGGGAATCAAACACGGGAAATCAGAGGCGGGGAATCAGAGCTGGGGAATCAGAGGCGGGGAATCTGAGTTGGGGAATCAGAGGCAGGGAATCAGATATGGGGAAACAGGGGCAGGGAATCAGAGGCGGGGAAACAGAGGCGGGGAATCAGATATGGGGAATCAGAGGTGTGGAATCAGAGGTTGGGAATCAGAGGCAGGGAATCAGAGGTGGGGAAACAGAGGCGGGGAATCAGATATGGGGAATCAGAGGTGGCGAATCAAAGGCGGTGAAACAGAGATGGGGAATCAGGGCGGGGAATCAGAGGCAGGGAATCAGAGGCTTGGAATCAGATGCAGGGAATCAGAGGCGGGGAATCAGAGGTGGGGAATCAGAGCTGGGGAATCAGAGGTGGGGAATCAGAGTTGGGGAATCAGAGGCGGGGTCTTAGATATTGGGAAACAGAGGCGGGGAATCAGAGGCGGGGAAACAGAGGGGGGTAATCAGAGGCAGGGAATCAGATGTGCGGAATCAGAGATGGGGAATCAGAGGCAGGGAATCAGAATCAGAAGCAGGGAATCAGAGGCCGGGAATCAGAGGCCGGAATCAGATGCCAGGAATAAGAGGCCGGGAATCAGAGGTGGGGAATCAGAGTCCGGGAATCAGAGATGGGGATTCAGAGGCGGGGAATGAGATATGGGGAATCAGAGGCGGGGAATCAGAGGCGGGGAAACAGAGGCGGGGAATCAGATTTGGGGAATCAGAGGTGGCGAATCAAAGGCGGTGAATCAGAGATGGGGAATCAGAGGCCGGGAATCAGAGGCAGGGAATCAGAGCTGGGGAATCAGAGGCGGGGAATCAGAGCTGGGGAATCAGAGGCGGGGAATCAGAGTTGGGGAATCAGAGGCGGGGAATCAGACGCAGGGAATCAATATGGGAAATCAGAGGTGGGGAATCAGAGGTTGGGAATCAGAGGAAGGGAATCAGAGGCGAGGAATCATAGCTGGGGAATCAGAGGCGGGGAATCAGAATTGGGGAATCAGAGATGGGGAATCAGAGATGGGGAATAGGAGGCGGGGAATCAGACGCGGGGAATCAGCGGTGGTGAATTCAAGATGTGGAATCAGAGGCGGGGAATCAGGGGCAGGGAATCAGACGCGGGGAATCAGAGGCGGGGAATCATAGCTGGCGAATCAGAGGCGGGGAATCAGAGGTGGGGAATCAGAGGCGGGGAATCAGATATTGGGAATCAGAGGTGGGGAATCAGAGGCGGGGAAACAGAGGCGGGGAATCAGATATGGGGAATCAGAGGTGGGGAATCAGAGGTTGTGAATCAGAGATGGGGAATCAGAGGCGGGGAATCAGAGGCCGGTAATCAGACGCGGGGAATCAGAGGCGGGGAATCAGACATGGGAAATTAGAGGCAGGGAATCAGAGTTGGGGATTCAGAGGCGGGGAATCAGATATGGGGAAACAGAGGCGGAAAATCAGAGGCGGGCAAATAGAGGCGGGGATCAGATATCGGGAAACAGAGGCGGGGAATCAGAGGCGGGGAAACAGAGGCGGGGAATCAGATATGGGGAATCAGAGGTGGGGAATCAGAGGTTGGGAATCAGAGATGCGGAATTAGAGGCGGGGAATGAGATATGGGGAATCAGAGGCGGGGAATCAGAGGCGGGGAAACAGAGGTGGGGAATCAGATATGGGGAATCAGAGGTGTGGAATCAGAGGTTGGGAATCAGAGGTTGGGAATCAGAGGCAGGGAATCAGAGGCTTGGAATCAGTTGCAGGGAATCAGATGCGGGGAATCAGAGGCGGGGAATCAGAGCTGGGGAATCAGAGGTGGGGAATCAGAGTTGGGGAATCAGAGGCGGGGACTTAGATATTGGGAAACAGAGGCGGGGAATCAAAGGTGGGGAAACAGAGGCGGGGAATCAGATATGGGGAATCAGAGGTGGGGAATCAGAGGCAGGGAATCAGATGTGCGGAATCAGAGATGGGGAATCAGAGGCAGGGAATCAGAATCAGAAGCAGGGAATCAGAGGCCGGGAATCAGAGGCCGGAATCAGATGCCGGGAATAGGAGGCCGGGAATCAGAGGTGGGGAATCAGAGTCCGGGAATCAGAGATGGGGATTTAGAGGCGGGGAATGAGATATGGGGAATCAGAGGCGGGGAATCAGAGGCGGGGAAACAGAGGCGGGGAATCAGATATGGGGAATCAGAGGTTGCGAATCAAAGGCGGTGAATCAGAGATGGGGAATCAGAGGCCGGGAATAAGAGGCAGGGAATCAAACACGGGGAATCAGATGTGGGGAATCAGAGCTGGGGAATCAGAGGCGGGGAATCAGAGTTGGGGAATCAGAGGCGGGGAATCAGACGCAGGGAATCAATATGGGAAATCAGAGGTGGGGAATCAGACGCAGGGAATCAATATGGGAAATCAGAGGTGGGGAATCAGAGGTTGGGAATCAGAGGAAGGGAATCAGAGGCGAGGAATCAGAGCTGGGGAATCAGAGGCGGGGAATCAGAATTGGGGAGTCAGAGATGGGGAATCAGAGATGGGGAATCAGAGGCGGGGAATCAGACGCGTGGAATCAGAGGTGGTGAATCAGAGATGTGGAATCAGAGGCGGGGAATCAGAGGCAGGGAATCAGACGCGGGGAATCAGAGGCGGGGAATCATAGCTGGCGAATCAGAGGCGGGGAATGAGATATGGGGAATCAGAGGCGGGGAATCAGAGGCGGGGAAACAGTGGCGAGGAATCAGATATCGGGAATCAGAGGTGTCGAATCAAAGGCGGTGAATCAGAGATGGGGAATCAGATGCGGGGAATCAGAGGCAGGGGATCAAACACGGGGAATCAGAGGCGGGGAATCAGAGCTGTGGAATCAGAGGCGGGGAATCAGAGGCGGGGAATCAGAGCTGGGGAATCAGAGGTGGGGAATCAGAGTCGGGGAATCAGAGGCAGGGAGTCGGATGTGCGGAATCAGAGATGGGGAATCAGAGGTGGGGAATCAGAGGCGGTGAATCTGAGATGGGGAATCAGAGGCGGGGAATCAGAGGCAGGTTATCAGACACGGAGATTCAGAGGCTGGGAATCAGACGGGGGAATCAAAGGCGGGGAATGAAGCTGGGGAATCAGAGGCAGGGAATCAGAGTTGGGGATTCAGAGGCGGGGAATCAGATATGGGGAAACAGAGGCGGGGAATCAGAGGCGGGCAAACAGAGGCGGGGATTTAGATATGGGGAATCAGTGGTGGGGAATCAGAGGTGGTTTATCAGAGATGGGGAATCACAGGCGGGGAATCAGAGGCAGGGAATAGAACACGGGGAATCAGAGGCAGGGAATCAGAGCTGGGGAATCAGAGGCGGGGAATCATAGTTGGGAATCAGAGGCGGGGAATCAGATATGGGGAAACAGAGGCGGGGAATCAGGGGCGGGGAAACAGAGGCGGGGAATCAGATATGGGGAATCGGATGCGGGGAATGAGAGGCGGGGAATCAGAGCTGGGGAATCAGATATGGGGAATCAGAGGTGGGGAATCAGAGGCGTGGAAACAGAGGCGGGGAATCAGATATGGGGAATCAGAGGTGGGGAATCAGAGGCAGGTAATCAGATGTGCGGAATCAGAGATGGGGAATCAGAGGCAGGGAATCAGAATCAGAAGCGGGGAGTCAGAGGCCGGGAATCAGAGGCCTGGAATCAGATGCTGGGAATAAGAGGCCGGGAATCAGTGGTGGGGAATCAGAGTCCGGGAATCAGAGATGGGGATTCAGAGGCGGGGAATGAGATATGGAGAATCAGAGGCGGGGAATCAGAGGCGGGAAAACAGAGGTGGGGAATCAGATATGGGGAATCAGAGGTGGCGAATCAAAGGTGGTGAATCAGAGATGGGGAATCAGAGGCGGGGAATCAGAGGCAGGGAATCAAACACGGGGAATCAGAGGCGGGGAATCAGAGCTGGGGAATCAGAGGCTGGGAATCAAAGTTGGGGAATCAGAGGCTGGGAATCAGATATGGGGAAACAGGGGCGGGGAATCAGAGGCGGGGAAACAGAGGCGGGGAATCAGATATGGGGAATCAGAGGCGGGGAATTAGAGTTGGGGAATCAGAGGCGGGGAATCAGAGGCGGGGAAACAGAGGCGGGGAATCAAACACGGGGAATCAGGTGGGGAATCAGAGGTTGGGAATCAGAGGCAGGGAATCAGAGGCGGGGAATCAGAGGCGGGGAATCAGAGGCAGGGAATCAGATGTGCGGAATCGGAGATGGGGAATCAGAGGCAGGGAATCAGAGGCGGGGAATCAGAGGCGGGGAATCAGAGGCCGGAAATCAGATATGGGGAAACAGAGGCGGGGAATCAGAGGCGGGGAAACAGAGGCTGGGAATCAGATATGGGGAATCAGAGGTGGGGAATCAGAGGTTGGGAATCAGAGGCAGGGAATCAGAGGCTTGGAATCAGATGCAGGGAATCAGATGTGCGGAATCAGAGATGGGGAATCAAAGGCAGGGAATCAGAATCAGAAGCAGGGAATCAGAGGCCGGGAATCAGAGGCCAGAATCAGATGCCGGGAATAAGATGCCGGAAATCAGAGGTGGGGAATCAGAGGTGGGGAATCAGAGTTGGGGAATCAGAGGCGGGGACTTAGATATTGGGAAACAGAGGCGGGGAATCAGAGGCGGGGAATCAGATATGGGGAATCAGAGATGGGGAATCAGAGGCAGGGAATCAGATGTGCGGAATCAGAGATGGGGAATCAAAGGCAGGGAATCAGAATGAGAAGCAGGGAATCAGAGGCCGGGAATCAGAGGCCGGAATCAGATGCCGGGAATAAGAGGCCGGAAATCAGAGGTGGGGAATCAGAATCCAGGAATCAGAGATGGGGATTCAGAGGCGGGGAATGAGATATGGGGAATCAGAGGCGGGGAATCAGAGGCGGGGAAACAGAGGCGGGGAATCAGATATGGCGAATCAGAGGTGGCGAATCAAAGGCGGTGAATCAGAGATGGGGAATCAGAGGCCGGGAATCAGAGGCAGGGAATCAAACACGGGGAATCAGAGGAGGGGAATCAGAATTGGGGAATCAGAGATGGGGAATCAGAGATGGGGAATCAGAGGCAGGGAATCAGATGCGGGGAATCAGAGGTGGTGAATCAGAGATGTGGAATCAGAGGCGGGGAATCAGAGGCAGGGAATCAGACGCGGGGAATAAGAGGCGGGGAATCATAGCGGGCGAATCAGAGGCGGGGAATCAGAGGTGGGGAATCAGAGGCGGGGAATCAGATATTGGGAATCAGAGGTGGGGAATCAGAGGCGGGGAAACAGAGGCGGGGAATCAGATATGGGGTATCAGAGGTGGGGAATCAGAGGTTGTGAATCAGAGATGGGGAATCAGAGGCGGGGAATCAGAGGCCGGTAATCAGACGCGGGGAATCAGAGGCGGGGAATCAGAGCTGGGAAATTAGAGGCAGGGAATCAGAGTTGGGGATTCAGAGGCGGGGAATCAGATATGGGGAAACAGAGGCGGGGAATCAGAGGCGGGCAAATAGAGGCGGGGATCAGATATGGGGAAACAGAGGCGGGGAATCAGAGGCGGGGAAACAGAGGCGGGGAATCAGATATGGGGATCAGAGGTGGGGAATCAGAGGTTGGGAATCAGAGGCTGGGAATCAGAGGCTGGGAATCAGATGCATGGAATCAGATGCGGGGAATCAGAGGCGGGGAATCAGAGCTGGGGAATCAGAGGTGGGGAATCAAAGTTGGGGAATCAGAGGCGGGGACTTAGATATGGGGAAACAGAGGCGGGGAATCAGAGGCGGGGAAACAGAGGCGGGGAATCAGATATGGGGAATCAGAGGTGGGGAATCAGAGGCAGGGAATTAGATTTGCGGAATCAGAGATGGAGAATCAGAAGCAGGGAATCAGAGGCCGGGAATCAGAGGCCGGAATCAGATGCCGGGAATAAGAGGACGGGAAACATTGGTGTGGAATCAGAGTCCGGGACTCAGAGATGGGGAATCAGAGGCGGGGAATGAGATATGGGGAATCAGAGGAGGGGAATCAGAGGCGGGGAAACAGAGGCGAGGAATCAGATATGGGGAATCAGAGGTGGCGAATCAAAGGCGTTGAATCAGAGATGGGGAATCAGAGGTGGGGAATCAGAGGCAGGGAATCAAACACGGGGAATCAGAGGCGGGGAATCAGAGCTGGGGAATCAGAGGCGGGGAATCAGAGTTGGGGAATCAGAGGCGGGGAATCAGAGCTGGGGAATCAGAGGTGGGGATCAGAGTCGGGGAATCAGAGGCAGGGAATCAGATGTGCGGAATCAGAGATGGGGAATCAGAGGTGGGGAATCAGAGGCTGTGAATCAGAGATGGGGAATCAGAGGCGGGGAATCAGAGGCTGGAAATCAGACACGGGGACTCAGAGGCTGGGAATCAGACGGGGGGAATCAAAGGCGGGGAATCAGAGCTGGGGAATCAGAGGCAGGGAATCAGAGTTGGGGATTCAGAGGCGGGGAATCAGATATGGGGAAACAGAGGCGGGGAATCAGAGGCGGGCAAACAGAGGCGGGGAATTAGATATGGGGAATCAGAGGTGGGGAATCAGAGGTGGTGAATCAGAGATGGGGAATCACAGGCGGGGAATCAGAGGCAGGGAATAGAACGCGGGGTATCAGAGGCAGGGAATCAGAGTTGGGGCATCAGAGGTTGGGAATTAGATATGGGGAAACAGGCGGGGAATCAGAGGCGGGGAAACAGAGGCGGGAAATCTGATATGGGGAATCAGAGGTGGGGAATCAGAGGCAGGGAATCAGATGTGCGGAATCAGAGATGGGGAATCAGAGGCAGGGAATCAGAATCAGAAGCGGGGAATCGGAGGCCGGGAATCAGAGGCCGGGAATCAGATGCTGGGAATAAGAGGCCGGGAATCAGAGGTGGGGAATCAGAGTCCGGGAATCAGAGATGGGGATTCAGAGGCGGGGAATGAGATATGGAGAATCAGAGGCGGGGAATCAGAGGCGGGGAAACAGAGGTGGGGAATCAGATATGTGGAATCAGAGGTGGGGAATCAGAGGCTGTGAATCAGAGATGGGGAATCAGAGGTGGGGAATCAGAGGCAGGAAATCAGACACGGGGATTCAGAGGCTGGGAATCAGACGGGGGGAATCAAAGGCGGGGAATCAGAGGCCGGAATCAGATGCCGGGAATAAGAGGCCGGAAATCAGAGGTGGGGAATCAGAATCCAGGAATCAGAGATGGGGATTCAGAGGCGGGGAATGAGATATGGGGAATCAGAGGCGGGGAATCAGAGGCGGGGAAACAGAGGCGGGGAATCAGATATGGCGAATCAGAGGTGGCGAATCAAAGGCGGTGAATCAGAGATGGGGAATCAGAGGCCGGGAATCAGAGGCAGGGAATCAAACACGGGGAATCAGAGGAGGGGAATCAGAATTGGGGAATCAGAGATGGGGAATCAGAGATGGGGAATCAGAGGCAGGGAATCAGATGCGGGGAATCAGAGGTGGTGAATCAGAGATGTGGAATCAGAGGCGGGGAATCAGAGGCAGGGAATCAGACGCGGGGAATAAGAGGCGGGGAATCATAGCGGGCGAATCAGAGGCGGGGAATCAGAGGTGGGGAATCAGAGGCGGGGAATCAGATATTGGGAATCAGAGGTGGGGAATCAGAGGCGGGGAAACAGAGGCGGGGAATCAGATATGGGGTATCAGAGGTGGGGAATCAGAGGTTGTGAATCAGAGATGGGGAATCAGAGGCGGGGAATCAGAGGCCGGTAATCAGACGCGGGGTATCAGAGGCGGGGAATCAGAGCTGGGAAATTAGAGGCAGGGAATCAGAGTTGGGGATTCAGAGGCGGGGAATCAGATATGGGGAAACAGAGGCGGGGAATCAGAGGCGGGCAAATAGAGGCGGGGATCAGATATGGGGAAACAGAGGCGGGGAATTAGAGGCGGGGAAACAGAGGCGGGGAATCAGATATGGGGATCAGAGGTGGGGAATCAGAGGTTGGGAATCAGAGGCTGGGAATCAGAGGCTGGGAATCAGATGCATGGAATCAGATGCGGGGAATCAGAGGCGGGGAATCAGAGCTGGGGAATCAGAGGTGGGGAATCAAAGTTGGGGAATCAGAGGCGGGGACTTAGATATGGGGAAACAGAGGCGGGGAATCAGAGGCGGGGAAACAGAGGCGGGGAATCAGATATGGGGAATCAGAGGTGGCGAATCAAAGGCGTTGAATCAGAGATGGGGAATCAGAGGTGGGGAATCAGAGGCAGGGAATCAAACACGGGGAATCAGAGGCGGGGAATCAGAGCTGGGGAATCAGAGGCGGGGAATCAGAGTTGGGGAATCAGAGGCGGGGAATCAGAGCTGGGGAATCAGAGGTGGGGATCAGAGTCGGGGAATCAGAGGCAGGGAATCAGATGTGCAGAATCAGAGATGGGGAATCAGAGGTGGGGAATCAGAGGCTGTGAATCAGAGATGGGGAATCAGAGGCGGGGAATCAGAGGCTGGAAATCAGACACGGGGACTCAGAGGCTGGGAATCAGACGGGGGGAATCAAAGGCGGGGAATCAGAGCTGGGGAATCAGAGGCAGGGAATCAGAGTTGGGGATTCAGAGGCGGGGAATCAGATATGGGGAAACATAGGCGGGGAATCAGAGGCGGGCAAACAGGGGCGGGGAATTAGATATGGGGAATCAGAGGTGGGGAATCAGAGGTGGTGAATAAGAGATGGGGAATCACAGGCGGGGAATCAGAGGCAGGGAATAGAACGCGGGGAATCAGAGGCAGGGAATCAGAGTTGGGGCATCAGAGGTTGGGAATTAGATATGGGGAAACAGGCGGGGAATCAGAGGCGGGGAAACAGAGGCGGGAAATCTGATATGGGGAATCAGAGGTGGGGAATCAGAGGCAGGGAATCAGATGTGCGGAATCAGAGATGGGGAATCAGAGGCAGGGAATCAGAATCAGAAGCGGGGAATCGGAGGCCGGGAATCAGAGGCCGGGAATCAGATGCTGGGAATAAGAGGCCGGGAATCAGAGGTGGGGAATCAGAGTCCGGGAATCAGAGATGGGGATTCAGAGGCGGGGAATGAGATATGGAGAATCAGAGGCGGGGAATCAGAGGCGGGGAAACAGAGGTGGGGAATCAGATATGTGGAATCAGAGGTGGGGAATCAGAGGCTGTGAATCAGAGATGGGGAATCAGAGGTGGGGAATCAGAGGCAGGAAATCAGACACGGGGATTCAGAGGCTGGGAATCAGACGGGGGGAATCAAAGGTGGGGAATCAGAGCTGGGGAATCAGAGGCAGGGAATCAGAGGTGGGGAATCAGAGGTGGGGAATCAGAGTTGGGGAATCAGAGGCGGGGACTTAGATATTGGGAAACAGAGGCGGGGAATCAGAGGCGGGGAATCAGATATGGGGAATCAGAGATGGGGAATCAGAGGCAGGGAATCAGATGTGCGGAATCAGAGATGAGGAATCAAAGGCAGGGAATCAGAATCAGAAGCAGGGAATCAGAGGCCGGGAATCAGAGGCCGGAATCAGATGCCGGGAATAAGAGGCCGGAAATCAGAGGTGGGGAATCAGAGTCCGGGAATCAGAGATGGGGATTCAGAGGCGGGGAATGAGATATGGGGAAATAGAGGCGGGGAATCAGAGGCGGGGAAACAGATGCGGGGAATCAGATATGGCGAATCAGAGGCGGCGAATCAAAGGCGGTGAATCAGAGATGGGGAATCAGAGGCTTGGAATCAGATGCAGGGAATCAGATGCGGCGAATCAGAGGCGGGGAATTGAGCTGGGGAATCAGAGGCGGGGACTTAGATATTGGGAAACAGAGGCGGGGAATCAGAGGCGGGGAAACAGAGGCGGGGAATCAGATATGGGGAATCAGAGATGGGGAATCAGAGGCAGGGAATCAGATGTGCGGAATCAGAGATGGGGAATCAAAGGCAGGGAATCAGAATCAGAAGCAGGGAATCAGATGCCGGGAATCAGAGGCCGGAATCAGATGCCGGGAATAAGAGGCCGGAAATCAGAGGTGGGGAATCAGAGTCCGAGCATCAGAGATGGGGATTCAGAGGCGGGGAATGAGATATGGGGAATAAGAGGCGGGGAATCAGAGGCGGGGAAACAGAGGCGGGGAATCAGATATGGCGAATCAGAGGTGGCGAATCAAAGGCGGTGAATCAGAGATGGGGAATCAGAGGCCGGGAATCAGAGGCAGGGAATCAAACACGGGGAATCAGAGGAGGGGAATCAGAATTGGGGAATCAGAGATGGGGAATCAGAGATGGGGAATCAGAGGCAGGGAATCAGACGCGGGGAATCAGAGGTGGTGAATCAGAGATGTGGAATCAGAGGCGGGGAATCAGAGGCAGGGAATCAGACGCGGGGAATAAGAGGCGGGGAATCATAGCTGGCGAATCAGAGGCGGGTAATCAGAGGTGGGGAATCAGAGGCGGGGAATCAGATATTGGGATTCAGAGGTGGGGAATCAGAGGCGGGGAAACAGAGGCGGGGAATCAGATATGGGGTATCAGAGGTGGGGAATCAGAGGTTGTGAATCAGAGATGGGGAATCAGAGGCGGGGAATCAGAGGCCGGTAATCAGACGCGGGGAATCAGAGGCGGGGAATCAGAGCTGCGAAATTAGAGGCAGGGAATCAGAGTTGGGGATTCAGAGGCGGGGAATCAGATATGGGGAAACAGAGGCGGGGAATCAGAGGCGGGCAAATAGAGGCGGGGATCAGATATGGGGAAACAGAGGCGGGGAATCAGAGGCGGGGAAACAGAGGCGGGGAATCAGATATGGGGATCAGAGGTGGGGAATCAGAGGTTGGGAATCAGAGGCTGGGAATCAGAGGCTGGGAATCAGATGCATGGAATCAGATGCAGGGAATCAGAGGCGGGGAATCAGAGCTGGGGAATCAGAGGTGGGGAATCAAAGTTGGGGAATCAGAGGCGGGGACTTAGATATGGGGAAACAGAGGCGGGGAATCAGAGGCGGGGAAACAGAGGCGGGGAATCAGATATGGGGAATCAGAGGTGGGGAATCAGAGGCAGGGAATTAGATTTGCGGAATCAGAGATGGGGAATCAGAAGCAGGGAATCAGAGGCCGGGAATCAGAGGCCGGAATCATATGCCGGGAATAAGAGGCCGGGAATCAGAGGTGGGGAATCAGAGTCCGGGAATCAGAGATGGGGAATCAGAGGCGGGGAATGAGATATGGGGAATCAGAGGAGGGGAATCAGAGGCGGGGAAACAGAGGCGAGGAATCAGATATGGGGAATCAGAGGTGGCGAATCAAAGGCGTTGAATCAGAGATGGGGAATCAGAGGCGGGGAATCAGAGGCAGGGAATCAAACACGGGGAATCAGAGGCGGGGAATCAGAGCTGGGGAATCAGAGGTGGGGTTCAGAGTCGGGGAATCAGAGGCAGGGAATCAGATGTGCGGAATCAGAGATGGGGAATCAGAGGTGGGGAATCAGAGGCTGTGAATCAGAGATGGGGAATCAGAGGCGGGGAATCAGAGGCTGGAAATCAGACACGGGGACTCAGAGGCTGGGAATCAGACGGGGGGAATCAAAGGCGGGGAATCAGAGCTGGGGAATCAGAGGCAGGGAATCAGAGTTGGGGATTCAGAGGCGGGGAATCAGATATGGGGAAACAGAGGCGGGGAATCAGAGGCGGGCAAACAGAGGCGGGGAATTAGATATGGGGAATCAGAGGTGGGGAATCAGAGGTGGTGAATCAGAGATGGGGAATCACAGGCGGGGAATCAGAGGCAGGGAATAGAACGCGGGGAATCAGAGGCAGGGAATCAGAGTTGGGGCATCAGAGGTTGGGAATTAGATATGGGGAAACAGAGGCGGGGAATCAGAGGCGGGGAAACAGAGGCGGGAAATCAGATATGGGGAATCAGAAGTGGGGAATCAGAGGCAGGGAATCAGATGTGCGGAATCAGAGATGTGGAATCAGAGGCAGGGAATCAGAATCAGAAGCGGGGAATCAGAGGCCGGGAATCAGAGGCCGGGAATCAGATGCTGGGAATAAGAGGCCGGGAATCAGAGGTGGGGAATCAGAGTCCGGGAATCAGAGATGGGGATTCAGAGGCGGGGAATGAGATATGGAGAATCAGAGGCGGGGAATCAGAGGCGGGGAAACAGAGGTGGGGAATCAGATATGTGGAATCAGAGGTGGGGAATCAGAGGCTGTGAATCAGAGATGGGGAATCAGAGGTGGGGAATCAGAGGCAGGAAATCAGACACGGGGATTCAGAGGCTGGGAATCAGACGGGGGGTTTCAGAGGCTGGGAATCAGACGGGGGAATCAAAGGCGGGGAATCAGAGCTGGGGTATCAGAGGCAGGGAATCAGACTTGGGGATTCAGAGGCGGGGAATCAGATATGGGGAAACAGAGGCGGGGAATCAGAGTCGGGCAAACAGAGGCGGGGAATTAGATATGGGGAATCAGAGGTGGGGAATCAGAGGTGGTGAATCAGAGATGGGGAATCACAGGCGGGGAATCAGAGGCAGGGAATAGAACGCGGGGAATCAGAGGCAGGGAATCAGAGTTGGGGCATCAGAGGTTGGGAATTAGATATGGGGAAACAGAGGCGGGGAATCAGAGGCGGGGAAACAGAGGCGGGATATCAGATATGGGGAATCAGAGGTGGGGAATCAGAGGCAGGGAATCAGATGTGCGGAATCAGAGATGGGGAATCAGAGGCAGGGAATCAGAATCAGAAGCGGGGAATCAGAGGCCGGGAATCGGAGGCCGGGAATCAGATGCTGGGAATAAGAGGCCGGGATTCAGAGGTGGGGAATCAGAGTCCGGGAATCAGAGATGAGGATTCAGAGGCGGGGAATGAGATATGGAGAATCAGAGGCGGGGAATCAGAGGCGGGGAAACAGAGGTGGGGAATCAGATATGTGGAATCAGAGGTGGCGAATCAAAGGCGGTGAATCAGAGATGGGGAATCAGAGGCGGGGAATCAGAGGCAGGGAATCAAACACTGGAAATCAGAGGCGGGGAATCAGAGCTGGGGAATCAGAGGCGGGGAATCAGAGTTGGGGAATCAGAGGCAGGGAATCAGATATGGGGAAACAGGGGCAGGGAATCAGAGGCGGGGAAACAGAGGCGGGGAATCAGATATGGGGAATCAGAGGTGTGGAATCAGAGGTTGGGAATCAGAGGCAGGGAATCAGAGGCGGGGAAACAGAGGCGGGGAATCAGATATGGGGAATCAGAGGTGGCGAATCAAAGGCGGTGAAACAGAGATGGGGAATCAGGGCAGGGAATCAGAGGCAGGGAATCAAACACGGGGAATCAGAGCTGGGGAATCAGAGGCGGGGAATTAGAGTTGGGGAATCAGAGGAGGGGAATCAGAGGCGGGGAAACAGAGGCGGGGAATCAGATATGGGGAATCAGAGGTGGGGAATCAGAGGTTGGGAATCAGAGGCAGGGAATCAGAGGCGGGGAATCAGAGGCGGGGAATCAGAGGCATGGAATCAGATGTGCGGAATCGGAGATGGGGAATCAGAGGCAGGGAATCAGAGGCGGGGATTCAGAGGCGGGGAATCAGAGGCCGGGAATCAGATATGGGGAAACAGAGGTGGGGAATCAGAGGCGGGGAAACAGAGGCGGGGATTCAGATATGGGGAATCATAGGTGGGGAATCAGAGGTTGGGAATCAGAGGCAGGGAATCAGAGGCTTGGAATCAGATGCAGGGAATCAGATGCGGGGAATCAGAGGCGGGGAATCAGAGCTGGGGAAACAGAGGTGGGGAATCAGAGTTGGGGAATCAGAGGCGGGGACTTAGATATTGGGAAACAGAGGCGGGGAATCAGAGGCGGGGAAACAGAGGCGGGGAGTCAGATATGGGGAATCAGAGGTGGGGAATCAGAGGCAGGGAATCAGATGTGCGGAATCAGAGATGGGGAATCAGAGGCAGGGAGTCAGAATCAGAAGCAGGGAATCAGAGGCCGGGAATCAGAGGCCTGAATCAGATGCCGGGAATAAGAGGCCGGGAATCAGAGGTGGGGAATCAGAGTCCGGGAATCAGAGGCGGGGAAACAGAGGCGGGGAATCAGATATGGGGTATCAGAGGTGGGGAATCAGATATGGGGAAACAGAGGCGGGGAATCAGAGGCGGGGAAACAGAGGCGGGGAATTTGATATGGGGAATCAGAGGTGGCGAATGAAAGGCAGTGAATCAGAGATGGGGAATCAGAGGCGGGGAATCAGAGGCAGGGAATCAAACACGGGGAATCAGAGGTGGGGAATCAGAGCTGGGGAATCAGAGGCGGGGTATCAGAGTTGGGGAATCAGAGGCGGGATATCAGATATGGGGAAACAGAGGTGGGGAATCAGAGGCAGGGAAACAGAGGTGGGGAATCAGATATGGGGAATCAGAGGTGGGGAATCAGAGGTTGGGAAACAGAGGCAGGGAATCAGAGGCGGGGAGTCAGAGGCGGGGAATCAGAGGCAGGGAATCAGATGTGCGGAATCAGAGATGGGTAATCAGAGGCAGCGAATCAGAGGCGGGGAACCAGAGGCGGGGAATCAGAGGCGGAGAATCAGAGCCTGGGAATCAGAGGCGGGGAATCAGAGGCGGGGAAACAGAGGCGGGGAAACAGATATGGGGACTCAGAGGTGGGGAATCAGAGGTTGGGAATCAGAGGCAGGGAATCAGAGGCAGGGAATCAGAGGCAGGGAACCAGAGTTGGGGATTCAGAGGCGGGGAATCAGAGCTGGGGAATCAGAGGCGGGGAATCAGAGGCAGGGAATCAGAGGCGGGGAATCAGAGGCAGGGAATCAGATATGGGGATTCAGAGGTTAGGAATCAGAGGTTGGGAATCAGAGTTGGGGATCAGAGTCGGGGAATCAGAGGCAGGGAATCAGATGTGCGGAATCAGAGATGGGGAATCAGAGGTGGGGAATCAGAGGCTGTGAATCAGAGATGGGGAATCAGAGGTGGGGAATCAGAGGCAGGAAATCAGACACGGGGATTCAGAGGCTGGGAATCAGACGGGGGGAATCAAAGGCGGGGAATCAGATATGGGGAAACAGAGGCGGGGAATCAGAGGCGGGGAATCAGAGGCAGGGAATAGAATGCGGGGAATCAGAGGCAGGGAATCAGAGTTGGGGCATCAGAGGTTGGGAATTAGATATGGGGAAACAGATGCGGGGAATCAGAGGCAGGGAATAGAACGCGGGGAATCAGAGGCAGGGAATCAGAGTTGGGGCATCAGAGGTTGGGAATTAGATATGGGGAAACAGATGCGGGGAATCAGAGGCAGGGAATCAGATGTGCGGAATCAGAGATGGGGAATCAGAGGCTGTGAATCAGAGATGGGGAATCAGAGGTGGGGAATCAGAGGCAGGAAATCAGACACGGGGATTCAGAGGCTGGGAATCAGACGGGGGGAATCAAAGGCGGGGAATCAGAGCTGGGGAATCAGAGGCAGGGAATCAGAGTTGGGGATTCAGATGCGGGGAATCAGATATGGGGAAACAGAGGCGGGGAATCAGAGGCGGGCAAACAGAGGCGGGGAATTAGATATGGGGAATCAGAGGTGGGGAATCAGAGGTGGTGAATCAGAGATGGGGAATCACAGGCGGGGAATCATAGGCAGGGAATAGAACGCGGGGAATCAGAGGCAGGGAATCAGAGTTGGGGCATCAGAGGTTGGGAATTAGATATGGGGAAACAGAGGCGGGGAATCAGAGGCGGGGAAACAGAGGCGGGAAATCAGATATGGGGAATCAGAGGTGGGGAATCAGAGGCAGGGAATCAGATGTGCGGAATCAGAGATGGGGAATCAGAGGCAGGGAATCAGAATCAGAAGCGGGGAATCAGAGGCCGGGAATCAGAGGCCGGGAATCAGATGCTGGGAATGAGAGGCCGGGAATCAGAGGTGGGGAATCAGAGTCCGGGAATCAGAGATGGGGATTCAGAGGCGGGGAATGAGATATGGAGAATCAGAGGCGGGGAATCAGAGGCGGGGAAACAGAGGTGGAGAATGAGATATGTGGAATCAGAGGTGGCGAATCAAAGGCGGTGAATCAGACATGGGGAATCAGAGGCGGGGAATCAGAGGCAGGGAATCAAACACGGGAAATCAGAGGCGGGGAATCAGAGCTGGGGAATCAGAGGCGGGGAATCTGAGTTGGGGAATCAGAGGCAGGGAATCAGATATGGGGAAACAGGGGCAGGGAATCAGAGGCGGGGAAACAGAGGCGGGGAATCAGATATGGGAAATCAGAGGTGTGGAATCAGAGGTTGGGAATCAGAGGCAGGGAATCAGAGGCGGGGAAACAGAGGCGGGGAATCAGATATGGGGAATCAGAGGTGGCGAATCAAAGGCGGTGAAACAGAGATGGGGAATCAGGGCGGGGAATCAGAGGCAGGGAATCAGAGGCTTGGAATCAGATGCAGGGAATCAGAGGCGGGGAATCAGAGGTGGGGAATCAGAGCTGGGGAATCAGAGGTGGGGAATCAGAGTTGGGGAATCAGAGGCGGGGACTTAGATATTGGGAAACAGAGGCGGGGAATCAGAGGCGGGGAAACAGAGGGGGGTAATCAGAGGCAGGGAATCAGATGTGCGGAATCAGAGATGGGGAATCAGAGGCAGGGAATCAGAATCAGAAGCAGGGAATCAGAGGCCGGGAATCAGAGGCCGGAATCAGATGCCGGGAATAAGAGGCCGGGAATCAGAGGTGGGGAATCAGAGTCCGGGAATCAGAGATGGGGATTCAGAGGCGGGGAATGAGATATGGGGAATCAGAGGCGGGGAATCAGAGGCGGGGAAACAGAGGCGGGGAATCAGATTTGGGGAATCAGAGGTGGCGAATCAAAGGCGGTGAATCAGAGATGGGGAATCAGAGGCCGGGAATCAGAGGCAGGGAATCAGAGCTGGGGAATCAGAGGCGGGGAATCAGAGCTGGGGAATCAGAGGCGGGGAATCAGAGTTGGGGAATCAGAGGCGGGGAATCAGACGCAGGGAATCAATATGGGAAATCAGAGGTGGGGAATCAGAGGTTGGGAATCAGAGGAAGGGAATCAGAGGCGAGGAATCATAGCTGGGGAATCAGAGGCGGGGAATCAGAATTGGGGAATCAGAGATGGGGAATCAGAGATGGGGAATCAGAGGCGGGGAATCAGACGCGGGGAATCAGCGGTGGTGAATCAGAGATGTGGAATCAGAGGCGGGGAATCAGAGGCAGGGAATCAGACGCGGGGAATCAGAGGCGGGGAATCATAGCTGGCAAATCAGAGGCGGGGAATCAGAGGTGGGGAATCAGAGGCGGGGAATCAGATATTGGGAATCAGAGGTGGGGAATCAGAGGCGGGGAAACAGAGGCGGGGAATCAGATATGGGGAATCAGAGGTGGGGAATCAGAGGTTGTGAATCATAGCTGGGGAATCAGAGGCGGGGAATCAGAATTGGGGAATCAGAGATGGGGAATCAGAGATGGGGAATCAGAGGCGGGGAATCAGACGCGGGGAATCAGCGGTGGTGAATCAGAGATGTGGAATCAGAGGCGGGGAATCAGAGGCAGGGAATCAGACGCGGGGAATCAGAGGCGGGGAATCATAGCTGGCAAATCAGAGGCGGGGAATCAGAGGTGGGGAATCAGAGGCGGGGAATCAGATATTGGGAATCAGAGGTGGGGAATCAGAGGCGGGGAAACAGAGGCGGGGAATCAGATATGGGGAATCAGAGGTGGGGAATCAGAGGTTGTGAATCAGAGATGGGGAATCAGAGGCGGGGAATCAGAGGCGGGGAATCAGATATGGGGAATCAGAGGTGGGGAATCAGAGGTTGGGAATCAGAGATGCGGAATTAGAGGCGGGGAATGAGATATGGGGAATCAGAGGCGGGGAATCAGAGGCGGGGAAACAGAGGTGGGGAATCAGATATGGGGAATCAGAGGTGTGGAATCAGAGGTTGGGAATCAGAGGTTGGGAATCAGAGGCAGGGAATCAGAGGCTTGGAATCAGTTGCAGGGAATCAGATGCGGGGAATCAGAGGCGGGGAATCAGAGCTGGGGAATCAGAGGTGGGGAATCAGAGTTGGTGAATCAGAGGCGGGGACTTAGATATTGGGAAACAGAGGCGGGGAATCAAAGGTGGGGAAACAGAGGCGGGGAATCAGATATGGGGAATCAGAGGTGGGGAATCAGAGGCAGGGAATCAGATGTGCGGAATCAGAGATGGGGAATCAGAGGCAGGGAATCAGAATCAGAAGCAGGGAGTCAGAGGCCGGGAATCAGAGGCCGGAATCAGATGCCGGGAATAAGAGGCCGGGAATCAGAGGTGGGGAATCAGAGTCCGGGAATCAGAGATGGGGATTTAGAGGCGGGGAATGAGATATGGGGAATCAGAGGCGGGGAATCAGAGGCGGGGAAACAGAGGCGGGGAATCAGATATGGGGAATCAGAGGTTGCGAATCAAAGGCGGTGAATCAGAGATGGGGAATCAGAGGCCGGGAATCAGAGGCAGGGAATCAAACACGGGGAATCAGATGCGGGGAATCAGAGCTGGGGAATCAGAGGCGGGGAATCAGAGTTGGGGAATCAGAGGCGGGGAATCAGACGCAGGGAATCAATATGGGAAATCAGAGGTGGGGAATCAGACGCAGGGAATCAATATGGGAAATCAGAGGTGGGGAATCAGAGGTTGGGAATCAGAGGAAGGGAATCAGAGGCGAGGAATCAGAGCTGGGGAATCAGAGGCGGGGAATCAGAATTGGGGAGTCAGAGATGGGGAATCAGAGATGGGGAATCAGAGGCGGGGAATCAGACGCGTGGAATCAGAGGTGGTGAATCAGAGATGTGGAACCAGAGGCGGGGAATCAGAGGCAGGGAATCAGACGCGGGGAATCAGAGGCGGGGAATCATAGCTGGCGAATCAGAGGCGGGGAATGAGATATGGGGAATCAGAGGCGGGGAATCAGAGGCGGGGAAACAGTGGCGAGGAATCAGATATCGGGAATCAGAGGTGTCGAATCAAAGGCGGTGAATCAGAGATGGGGAATCAGATGCGGGGAATCAGAGGCAGGGGATCAAACACGGGGAATCAGAGGCGGGGAATCAGAGCTGTGGAATCAGAGGCGGGGAATCAGAGGCGGGGAATCAGAGCTGGGGAATCAGAGGTGGGGAATCAGAGTCGGGGAATCAGAGGCAGGGAGTCGGATGTGCGGAATCAGAGATGGGGAATCAGAGGTGGGGAATCAGAGGCGGTGAATCTGAGATGGGGAATCAGAGGCGGGGAATCAGAGGCAGGTTATCAGACACGGAGATTCAGAGGCTGGGAATCAGACGGGGGAATCAAAGGCGGGGAATGAAGCTGGGGAATCAGAGGCAGGGAATCAGAGTTGGGGATTCAGAGGCGGGGAATCAGATATGGGGAAACAGAGGCGGGGAATCAGAGGCGGGCAAACAGAGGCGGGGATTTAGATATGGGGAATCAGTGGTGGAGAATCAGAGGTGGTTTATCAGAGATGGGGAATCACAGGCGGGGAATCAGAGGCAGGGAATAGAACACGGGGAATCAGAGGCAGGGAATCAGAGCTGGGGAATCAGAGGCGGGGAATCATAGTTGGGAATCAGAGGCGGGGAATCAGATATGGGGAAACAGAGGCGGGGAATCAGGGGCGGGGAAACAGAGGCGGGGAATCAGATATGGGGAATCGGATGCGGGGAATGAGAGGCGGGGAATCAGAGCTGGGGAATCAGATATGGGGAATCAGAGGTGGGGAATCAGAGGCGTGGAAACAGAGGCGGGGAATCAGATATGGGGAATCAGAGGTGGGGAATCGGAGGCAGGTAATCAGATGTGCGGAATCAGAGATGGGGAATCAGAGGCAGGGAATCAGAATCAGAAGCGGGGAGTCAGAGGCCGGGAATCAGAGGCCTGGAATCAGATGCTGGGAATAAGAGGCCGGGAATCAGTGGTGGGGAATCAGAGTCCGGGAATCAGAGATGGGGATTCAGAGGCGGGGAATGAGATATGGAGAATCAGAGGCGGGGAATCAGAGGCGGGAAAACAGAGGTGGGGAATCAGATATGGGGAATCAGAGGTGGCGAATCAAAGGTGGTGAATCAGAGATGGGGAATCAGAGGCGGGGAATCAGAGGCAGGGAATCAAACACGGGGAATCAGAGGCGGGGAATCAGAGCTGGGGAATCAGAGGCTGGGAATCAAAGTTGGGGAATCAGAGGCTGGGAATCAGATATGGGGAAACAGGGGCGGGGAATCAGAGGCGGGGAAACAGAGGCGGGGAATCAGATATGGGGAATCAGAGGCGGGGAATTAGAGTTGGGGAATCAGAGGCGGGGAATCAGAGGCGGGGAAACAGAGGCGGGGAATCAAACACGGGGAATCAGGTGGGGAATCAGAGGTTGGGAATCAGAGGCAGGGAATCAGAGGCGGGGAATCAGAGGCGGGGAATCAGAGGCAGGGAATCAGATGTGCGGAATCGGAGATGGGGAATCAGAGGCAGGGAATCAGAGGCGGGGAATCAGAGGCGGGGAATCAGAGGCCGGAAATCAGATATGGGGAAACAGAGGCGGGGAATCAGAGGCGGGGAAACAGAGGCTGGGAATCAGATATGGGGAATCAGAGGTGGGGAATCAGAGGTTGGGAATCAGAGGCAGGGAATCAGAGGCTTGGAATCAGATGCAGGGAATCAGATGTGCGGAATCAGAGATGGGGAATCAAAGGCAGGGAATCAGAATCAGAAGCAGGGAATCAGAGGCCGGGAATCAGAGGCCGGAATCAGATGCCGGGAATAAGAGGCCGGAAATCAGAGGTGGGGAATCAGAGGTGGGGAATCAGAGTTGGGGAATCAGATATGGGGAATCAGAGATGGGGAATCAGAGGCAGGGAATCAGATGTGCGGAATCAGAGATGGGGAATCAAAGGCAGGGAAACAGAATGAGAAGCAGGGAATCAGAGGCCGGGAATCAGAGGCCGGAATCAGATGCCGGGAATAAGAGGCCGGAAATCAGAGGTGGGGAATCAGAATCCAGGAATCAGAGATGGGGATTCAGAGGCGGGGAATGAGATATGGGGAATCAGAGGCGGGGAATCAGAGGCGGGGAAACAGAGGCGGGGAATCAGATATGGCGAATCAGAGGTGGCGAATCAAAGGCGGTGAATCAGAGATGGGGAATCAGAGGCCGGGAATCAGAGGCAGGGAATCAAACACGGGGAATCAGAGGAGGGGAATCAGAATTGGGGAATCAGAGATGGGGAATCAGAGATGGGGAATCAGAGGCAGGGAATCAGATGCGGGGAATCAGAGGTGGTGAATCAGAGATGTGGAATCAGAGGCGGGGAATCAGAGGCAGGGAATCAGACGCGGGGAATAAGAGGCGGGGAATCATAGCGGGCGAATCAGAGGCGGGGAATCAGAGGTGGGGAATCAGAGGCGGGGAATCAGATATTGGGAATCAGAGGCGGGGAATCAGAGGCCGGTAATCAGACGCGGGGAATCAGAGGCGGGGAATCAGAGCTGGGAAATTAGAGGCAGGGAATCAGAGTTGGGGATTCAGAGGCGGGGAATCAGATATGGGGAAACAGAGGCGGGGAATCAGAGGCGGGCAAATAGAGGCGGGGATCAGATATGGGGAAACAGAGGCGGGGAATCAGAGGCGGGGAAACAGAGGCGGGGAATCAGATATGGGGATCAGAGGTGGGGAATCAGAGGTTGGGAATCAGAGGCTGGGAATCAGAGGCTGGGAATCAGATGCATGGAATCAGATGCGGGGAATCAGAGGCGGGGAATCAGAGCTGGGGAATCAGAGGTGGGGAATCAAAGTTGGGGAATCAGAGGCGGGGACTTAGATATGGGGAAACAGAGGCGGGGAATCAGAGGCGGGGAAACAGAGGCGGGGAATCAGATATGGGGAATCAGAGGTGGGGAATCAGAGGCAGGGAATTAGATTTGCGGAATCAGAGATGGAGAATCAGAAGCAGGGAATCAGAGGCCGGGAATCAGAGGCCGGAATCAGATGCCGGGAATAAGAGGACGGGAAACAGAGGTGTGGAATCAGAGTCCGGGACTCAGAGATGGGGAATCAGAGGCGGGGAATGAGATATGGGGAATCAGAGGAGGGGAATCAGAGGCGGGGAAACAGAGGCGAGGAATCAGATATGGGGAATCAGAGGTGGCGAATCAAAGGCGTTGAATCAGAGATGGGGAATCAGAGGTGGGGAATTAGAGGCAGGGAATCAAACACGGGGAATCAGAGGCGGGGAATCAGAGCTGGGGAATCAGAGGCGGGGAATCAGAGTTGGGGAATCAGAGGCGGGGAATCAGAGCTGGGGAATCAGAGGTGGGGATCAGAGTCGGGGAATCAGAGGAAGGGAATCAGATGTGCGGAATCAGAGATGGGGAATCAGAGGTGGGGAATCAGAGGCTGTGAATCAGAGATGGGGAATCAGAGGCGGGGAATCAGAGGCTGGAAATCAGACACGGGGACTCAGAGGCTGGGAATCAGACGGGGGGAATCAAAGGCGGGGAATCAGAGCTGGGGAATCAGAGGCAGGGAATCAGAGTTGGGGATTCAGAGGCGGGGAATCAGATATGGGGAAACAGAGGCGGGGAATCAGAGGCGGGCAATCAGAGGCGGGGAATTAGATATGGGGAATCAGAGGTGGGGAATCAGAGGTGGTGAATCAGAGATGGGGAATCACAGGCGGGGAATCAGAGGCAGGGAATAGAACGCGGGGAATCAGAGGCAGGGAATCAGAGTTGGGGCATCAGAGGTTGGGAATTAGATATGGGGAAACAGGTGGGGAATCAGAGGTGGGGAAACAGAGGCGGGAAATCTGATATGGGGAATCAGAGGCGGGGAATCAGAGGCAGGGAATCAGATGTGCGGAATCAGAGATGGGGAATCAGAGGCAGGGAATCAGAATCAGAAGCGGGGAATCGGAGGCCGGGAATCAGAGGCCGGGAATCAGATGCTGGGAATAAGAGGCCGGGAATCAGAGGTGGGGAATCAGAGTCCGGGAATCAGAGATGGGGATTCAGAGGCGGGGAATGAGATATGGAGAATCAGAGGCGGGGAATCAGAGGCGGGGAAACAGAGGTGGGGAATCAGATATGTGGAATCAGAGGTGGGGAATCAGAGGCTGTGAATCAGAGATGGGGAATCAGAGGTGGGGAATCAGAGGCAGGAAATCAGACACGGGGATTCAGAGGCTGGGAATCAGACGGGGGAATCAAAGGCGGGGAATCAGAGCTGGGGAATCAGAGGCAGGGAATCAGAGGTGGGGAATCAGAGGTGGGGAATCAGAGTTGGGGAATCAGAGGCGGGGACTTAGATATTGGGAAACAGAGGCGGGGAATCAGAGGCGGGGAATCAGATATGGGGAATCAGAGATGGGGAATCAGAGGCAGGGAATCAGATGTGCGGAATCAGAGATGGGGAATCAAAGGCAGGGAATCAGAATCAGAAGCAGGGAATCAGAGGCCGGGAATCAGAGGCCGGAATCAGATGCCGGGAATAAGAGGCCGGAAATCAGAGGTGGGGAATCAGAGTCCGGGAATCAGAGATGGGGATTCAGAGGCGGGGAATGAGATATGGGGAAATAGAGGCGGGGAATCAGAGGCGGGGAAACAGATGCGGGGAATCAGATATGGCGAATCAGAGGTGGCGAATCAAAGGCGGTGAATCAGAGATGGGGAATCAGAGGCTTGGAATCAGATGCAGGGAATCAGATGCGGCGAATCAGAGGCGGGGAATTGAGCTGGGGAATCAGAGGCGGGGACTTAGATATTGGGAAACAGAGGCGGGGAATCAGAGGCGGGGAAACAGAGGCGGGGAATCAGATATGGGGAATCAGAGATGGGGAATCAGAGGCAGGGAATCAGATGTGCGGAATCAGAGATGGGGAATCAAAGGCAGGGAATCAGAATCAGAAGCAGGGAATCAGATGCGGGGAATCAGAGGCCGGAATCAGATGCCGGGAATAAGAGGCCGGAAATCAGAGGTGGGGAATCAGAGTCCGAGAATCAGAGATGGGGATTCAGAGGCGGGGAATGAGATATGGGGAATAAGAGGCGGGGAATCAGAGGCGGGGAAACAGAGGCGGGGAATCAGATATGGCGAATCAGAGGTGGCGAATCAAAGGCGGTGAATCAGAGATGGGGAATCAGAGGCCGGGAATCAGAGGCAGGGAATCAAACACGGGGAATCAGAGGAGGGGAATCAGAATTGGGGAATCAGAGATGGGGAATCAGAGATGGGGAATCAGAGGCAGGGAATCAGACGCGGGGAATCAGAGGTGGTGAATCAGAGATGTGGAATCAGAGGCGGGGAATCAGAGGCAGGGAATCAGACGCGGGGAATAAGAGGCGGGGAATCATAGCTGGCGAATCACAGGCGGGGAATCAGAGGTGGGGAATCAGAGGCGGGGAATCAGATATTGGGATTCAGAGGTGGGGAATCAGAGGTGGGGAAACAGAGGCGGGGAATCAGATATGGGGTATCAGAGGTGGGGAATCAGAGGTTGTGAATCAGAGATGGGGAATCAGAGGCGGGGAATCAGAGGCCGGTAATCAGACGCGGGGAATCAGAGGCGGGGAATCAGAGCTGCGAAATTAGAGGCAGGGAATCAGAGTTGGGGATTCAGAGGCGGGGAATCAGATATGGGGAAACAGAGGCGGGGAATCAGAGGCGGGCAAATAGAGGCGGGGATCAGATATGGGGAAACAGAGGCGGGGAATCAGAGGCGGGGAAACAGAGGCGGGGAATCAGATATGGGGATCAGAGGTGGGGAATCAGAGGTTGGGAATCAGAGGCTGGGAATCAGAGGCTGGGAATCAGATGCATGGAATCAGATGCGGGGAATCAGAGGCGGGGAATCAGAGCTGGGGAATCAGAGGTGGGGAATCAAAGTTGGGGAATCAGAGGCGGGGACTTAGATATGGGGAAACAGAGGCGGGGAATCAGAGGCGGGGAAACAGAGGCGGGGAATCAGATATGGGGAATCAGAGGTGGGGAATCAGAGGCAGGGAATTAGATTTGCGGAATCAGAGATGGGGAATCAGAAGCAGGGAATCAGAGGCCGGGAATCAGAGGCCGGAATCAGATGCCGGGAATAAGAGGCCGGGAATCAGAGGTGGGGAATCAGAGTCCGGGAATCAGAGATGGGGAATCAGAGGCGGGGAATGAGATATGGGGAATCAGAGGAGGGGAATCAGAGGCGGGGAAACAGAGGCGAGGAATCAGATATGGGGAATCAGAGGTGGCGAATCAAAGGCGTTGAATCAGAGATGGGGAATCAGAGGCGGGGAATCAGAGGCAGGGAATCAAACACGGGGAATCAGAGGCGGGGAATCAGAGCTGGGGAATCAGAGGTGGGGTTCAGAGTCGGGGAATCAGAGGCAGGGAATCAGATGTGCGGAATCAGAGATGGGGAATCAGAGGTGGGGAATCAGAGGCTGTGAATCAGAGATGGGGAATCAGAGGCGGGGAATCAGAGGCTGGAAATCAGACACGGGGACTCAGAGGCTGGGAATCAGACGGGGGGAATCAAAGGCGGGGAAACAGAGCTGGGGAATCAGAGGCAGGGAATCAGAGTTGGGGATTCAGAGGCGGGGAATCAGATATGGGGAAACAGAGGCGGGGAATCAGAGGCGGGCAAACAGAGGCGGGGAATTAGATATGGGGAATCAGAGGTGGGGAATCAGAGGTGGTGAATCAGAGATGGGGAATCACAGGCGGGGAATCAGAGGCAGGGAATAGAACGCGGGGAATCAGAGGCAGGGAATCAGAGTTGGGGCATCAGAGGTTGGGAATTAGATATGGGGAAACAGAGGCGGGGAATCAGAGGCGGGGAAACAGAGGCGGGAAATCAGATATGGGGAATCAGAGGTGGGGAATCAGAGGCAGGGAATCAGATGTGCGGAATCAGAGATGGGGAATCAGAGGCAGGGAATCAGAATCAGGAGCGGGGAATCAGAGGCCGGGAATCAGAGGCCGGGAATCAGATGCTGGGAATAAGAGGCCGGGAATCAGAGGTGGGGAATCAGAGTCCGGGAATCAGAGATGGGGATTCAGAGGCGGGGAATGAGATATGGAGAATCAGAGGCGGGGAATCAGAGGCGGGGAAACAGAGGTGGGGAATCAGATATGTGGAATCAGAGGTGGGGAATCAGAGGCTGTGAATCAGAGATGGGGAATCAGAGGTGGGGAATCAGAGGCAGGAAATCAGACACGGGGATTCAGAGGCTGGGAATCAGACGGGGGGTTTCAGAGGCTGGGAATCAGACGGGGGAATCAAAGGCGGGGAATCAGAGCTGGGGAATCAGAGGCAGGGAATCAGACTTGGGGATTCAGAGGCGGGGAATCAGATATGGGGAAACAGAGGCGGGGAATCAGAGTCGGGCAAACAGAGGCGGGGAATTAGATATGGGGAATCAGAGGTGGGGAATCAGAGGTGGTGAATCAGAGATGGGGAATCACAGGCGGGGAATCAGAGGCAGGGAATAGAACGCGGGGAATCAGAGGCAGGGAATCAGAGTTGGGGCATCAGAGGTTGGGAATTAGATATGGGGAAACAGAGGCGGGGAATAAGAGGCGGGGAAACAGAGGCGGGATATCAGATATGGGGAATCAGAGGTGGGGAATCAGAGGCAGGGAATCAGATGTGCGGAATCAGAGATGGGGAATCAGAGGCAGGGAATCAGAATCAGAAGCGGGGAATCAGAGGCCGGGAATCAGAGGCCGGGAATCAGATGCTGGGAATAAGAGGCCGGGATTCAGAGGTGGGGAATCAGAGTCCGGGAATCAGAGATGAGGATTCAGAGGCGGGGAATGAGATATGGAGAATCAGAGGCGGGGAATCAGAGGCGGGGAAACAGAGGTGGGGAATCAGATATGTGGAATCAGAGGTGGCGAATCAAAGGCGGTGAATCAGAGATGGGGAATCAGAGGCGGGGAATCAGAGGCAGGGAATCAAACACTGGAAATCAGAGGCGGGGAATCAGAGCTGGGGAATCAGAGGCGGGGAATCAGAGTTGGGGAATCAGAGGCAGGGAATCAGATATGGGGAAACAGGGGCAGGGAATCAGAGGCGGGGAAACAGAGGCGGGGAATCAGATATGGGGAATCAGAGGTGTGGAATCAGAGGTTGGGAATCAGAGGCAGGGAATCAGAGGCGGGGAAACAGAGGCGGGGAATCAGATATGGGGAATCAGAGGTGGCGAATCAAAGGCGGTGAAACAGAGATGGGGAATCAGGGCAGGGAATCAGAGGCAGGGAATCAAACACGGGGAATCAGAGCTGGGGAATCAGAGGCGGGGAATTAGAGTTGGGGAATCAGAGGAGGGGAATCAGAGGCGGGGAAACAGAGGCGGGGAATCAGATATGGGGAATCAGAGGTGGGGAATCAGAGGTTGGGAATCAGAGGCAGGGAATCAGAGGCGGGGAATCAGAGGCGGGGAATCAGAGGCAGGGAATCAGATGTGCGGAATCGGAGATGGGGAATCAGAGGCAGGGAATCAGAGGCGGGGATTCAGAGGCGGGGAATCAGAGGCCGGGAATCAGATATGGGGAAACAGAGGTGGGGAATCAGAGGCGGGGAAACAGAGGCGGGGATTCAGATATGGGGAATCATAGGTGGGGAATCAGAGGTTGGGAATCAGAGGCAGGGAATCAGAGGCTTGGAATCAGATGCAGGGAATCAGATGCGGGGAATCAGAGGCGGGGAATCAGAGCTGGGGAAACAGAGGTGGGGAATCAGAGTTGGGGAATCAGAGGCGGGGACTTAGATATTGGGAAACAGAGGCGGGGAATCAGAGGCGGGGAAACAGAGGCGGGGAGTCAGATATGGGGAATCAGAGGTGGGGAATCAGAGGCAGGGAATCAGATGTGCGGAATCAGAGATGGGGAATCAGAGGCAGGGAGTCAGAATCAGAAGCAGGGAATCAGAGGCCGGGAATCAGAGGCCTGAATCAGATGCCGGGAATAAGAGGCCGGGAATCAGAGGTGGGGAATCAGAGTCCGGGAATCAGAGGCGGGGAAACAGAGGCGGGGAATCAGAGGCGGGGAATCAGAGGCAGGGAATCAAACACGGGGAATCAGAGGCGGGGAATCAGAGCTGGGGAATCAGAGGTGGGGTTCAGAGTCGGGGAATCAGAGGCAGGGAATCAGATGTGCGGAATCAGAGATGGGGAATCAGAGGTGGGGAATCAGAGGCTGTGAATCAGAGATGGGGAATCAGAGGCGGGGAATCAGAGGCTGGAAATCAGACACGGGGACTCAGAGGCTGGGAATCAGACGGGGGGAATCAAAGGCGGGGAAACAGAGCTGGGGAATCAGAGGCAGGGAATCAGAGTTGGGGATTCAGAGGCGGGGAATCAGATATGGGGAAACAGAGGCGGGGAATCAGAGGCGGGCAAACAGAGGCGGGGAATTAGATATGGGGAATCAGAGGTGGGGAATCAGAGGTGGTGAATCAGAGATGGGGAATCACAGGCGGGGAATCAGAGGCAGGGAATAGAACGCGGGGAATCAGAGGCAGGGAATCAGAGTTGGGGCATCAGAGGTTGGGAATTAGATATGGGGAAACAGAGGCGGGGAATCAGAGGCGGGGAAACAGAGGCGGGAAATCAGATATGGGGAATCAGAGGTGGGGAATCAGAGGCAGGGAATCAGATGTGCGGAATCAGAGATGGGGAATCAGAGGCAGGGAATCAGAATCAGGAGCGGGGAATCAGAGGCCGGGAATCAGAGGCCGGGAATCAGATGCTGGGAATAAGAGGCCGGGAATCAGAGGTGGGGAATCAGAGTCCGGGAATCAGAGATGGGGATTCAGAGGCGGGGAATGAGATATGGAGAATCAGAGGCGGGGAATCAGAGGCGGGGAAACAGAGGTGGGGAATCAGATATGTGGAATCAGAGGTGGGGAATCAGAGGCTGTGAATCAGAGATGGGGAATCAGAGGTGGGGAATCAGAGGCAGGAAATCAGACACGGGGATTCAGAGGCTGGGAATCAGACGGGGGGTTTCAGAGGCTGGGAATCAGACGGGGGAATCAAAGGCGGGGAATCAGAGCTGGGGAATCAGAGGCAGGGAATCAGACTTGGGGATTCAGAGGCGGGGAATCAGATATGGGGAAACAGAGGCGGGGAATCAGAGTCGGGCAAACAGAGGCGGGGAATTAGATATGGGGAATCAGAGGTGGGGAATCAGAGGTGGTGAATCAGAGATGGGGAATCACAGGCGGGGAATCAGAGGCAGGGAATAGAACGCGGGGAATCAGAGGCAGGGAATCAGAGTTGGGGCATCAGAGGTTGGGAATTAGATATGGGGAAACAGAGGCGGGGAATAAGAGGCGGGGAAACAGAGGCGGGATATCAGATATGGGGAATCAGAGGTGGGGAATCAGAGGCAGGGAATCAGATGTGCGGAATCAGAGATGGGGAATCAGAGGCAGGGAATCAGAATCAGAAGCGGGGAATCAGAGGCCGGGAATCAGAGGCCGGGAATCAGATGCTGGGAATAAGAGGCCGGGATTCAGAGGTGGGGAATCAGAGTCCGGGAATCAGAGATGAGGATTCAGAGGCGGGGAATGAGATATGGAGAATCAGAGGCGGGGAATCAGAGGCGGGGAAACAGAGGTGGGGAATCAGATATGTGGAATCAGAGGTGGCGAATCAAAGGCGGTGAATCAGAGATGGGGAATCAGAGGCGGGGAATCAGAGGCAGGGAATCAAACACTGGAAATCAGAGGCGGGGAATCAGAGCTGGGGAATCAGAGGCGGGGAATCAGAGTTGGGGAATCAGAGGCAGGGAATCAGATATGGGGAAACAGGGGCAGGGAATCAGAGGCGGGGAAACAGAGGCGGGGAATCAGATATGGGGAATCAGAGGTGTGGAATCAGAGGTTGGGAATCAGAGGCAGGGAATCAGAGGCGGGGAAACAGAGGCGGGGAATCAGATATGGGGAATCAGAGGTGGCGAATCAAAGGCGGTGAAACAGAGATGGGGAATCAGGGCAGGGAATCAGAGGCAGGGAATCAAACACGGGGAATCAGAGCTGGGGAATCAGAGGCGGGGAATTAGAGTTGGGGAATCAGAGGAGGGGAATCAGAGGCGGGGAAACAGAGGCGGGGAATCAGATATGGGGAATCAGAGGTGGGGAATCAGAGGTTGGGAATCAGAGGCAGGGAATCAGAGGCGGGGAATCAGAGGCGGGGAATCAGAGGCAGGGAATCAGATGTGCGGAATCGGAGATGGGGAATCAGAGGCAGGGAATCAGAGGCGGGGATTCAGAGGCGGGGAATCAGAGGCCGGGAATCAGATATGGGGAAACAGAGGTGGGGAATCAGAGGCGGGGAAACAGAGGCGGGGATTCAGATATGGGGAATCATAGGTGGGGAATCAGAGGTTGGGAATCAGAGGCAGGGAATCAGAGGCTTGGAATCAGATGCAGGGAATCAGATGCGGGGAATCAGAGGCGGGGAATCAGAGCTGGGGAAACAGAGGTGGGGAATCAGAGTTGGGGAATCAGAGGCGGGGACTTAGATATTGGGAAACAGAGGCGGGGAATCAGAGGCGGGGAAACAGAGGCGGGGAGTCAGATATGGGGAATCAGAGGTGGGGAATCAGAGGCAGGGAATCAGATGTGCGGAATCAGAGATGGGGAATCAGAGGCAGGGAGTCAGAATCAGAAGCAGGGAATCAGAGGCCGGGAATCAGAGGCCTGAATCAGATGCCGGGAATAAGAGGCCGGGAATCAGAGGTGGGGAATCAGAGTCCGGGAATCAGAGGCGGGGAAACAGAGGCGGGGAATCAGATATGGGGTATCAGAGGTGGGGAATCAGATATGGGGAAACAGAGGCGGGGAATCAGAGGCGGGGAAACAGAGGCGGGGAATTTGATATGGGGAATCAGAGGTGGCGAATGAAAGGCAGTGAATCAGAGATGGGGAATCAGAGGCGGGGAATCAGAGGCAGGAATCAAACACGGGGAATCAGAGGTGGGGAATCAGAGCTGGGGAATCAGAGGCGGGGTATCAGAGTTGGGGAATCAGAGGCGGGATATCAGATATGGGGAAACAGAGGTGGGGAATCAGAGGCAGGGAAACAGAGGTGGGGAATCAGATATGGGGAATCAGAGGTGGGGAATCAGAGGTTGGGAAACAGAGGCAGGGAATCAGAGGCGGGGAGTCAGAGGCGGGGAATCAGAGGCAGGGAATCAGATGTGCGGAATCAGAGATGGGTAATCAGAGGCAGCGAATCAGAGGCGGGGAACCAGAGGCGGGGAATCAGAGGCGGAGAATCAGAGCCTGGGAATCAGAGGCGGGGAATCAGAGGCGGGGAAACAGAGGCGGGGAAACAGATATGGGGACTCAGAGGTGGGGAATCAGAGGTTGGGAATCAGAGGCAGGGAATCAGAGGCAGGGAATCAGAGGCAGGGAACCAGAGTTGGGGATTCAGAGGCGGGGAATCAGAGCTGGGGAATCAGAGGCGGGGAATCAGAGGCAGGGAATCAGAGGCGGGGAATCAGAGGCAGGGAATCAGATATGGGGATTCAGAGGTTAGGAATCAGAGGTTGGGAATCAGAGGTGGGGATCAGAGTCGGGGAATCAGAGGCAGGGAATCAGATGTGCGGAATCAGAGATGGGGAATCAGAGGTGGGGAATCAGAGGCTGTGAATCAGAGATGGGGAATCAGAGGTGGGGAATCAGAGGCAGGAAATTAGACACGGGGATTCAGAGGCTGGGAATCAGACGGGGGGAATCAAAGGCGGGGAATCAGATATGGGGAAACAGAGGCGGGGAATCAGAGGCGGGCAAACAGAGGCGGGGAATTAGATATGGGGAATCAGAGGTGGGGAATCAGAGGTGGTGAATCAGAGATGGGGAATCACAGGCGGGGAATCAGAGGCAGGGAATAGAACGCGGGGAATCAGAGGCAGGGAATCAGAGTTGGGGCATCAGAGGTTGGGAATTAGATATGGGGAAACAGAGGCGGGGAATCAGAGGCAGGGAATCAGATGTGCGGAATCAGAGATGGGGAATCAGAGGCTGTGAATCAGAGATGGGGAATCAGAGGTGGGGAATCAGAGGCAGGAAATCAGACACGGGGATTCAGAGGCTGGGAATCAGACGGGGGGAATCAAAGGCGGGGAATCAGAGCTGGGGAATCAGAGGCAGGGAATCAGAGTTGGGGATTCAGATGCGGGGAATCAGATATGGGGAAACAGAGGCGGGGAATCAGAGGCGGGCAAACAGAGGCGGGGAATTAGATATGGGGAATCAGAGGTGGGGAATCAGAGGTGGTGAATCAGAGATGGGGAATCACAGGCGGGGAATCATAGGCAGGGAATAGAACGCGGGGAATCAGAGGCAGGGAATCAGAGTTGGGGCATCAGAGGTTGGGAATTAGATATGGGGAAACAGAGGCGGGGAATCAGAGGCGGGGAAACAGAGGCGGGAAATCAGATATGGGGAATCAGAGGTGGGGAATCAGAGGCAGGGAATCAGATGTGCGGAATCAGAGATGGGGAATCAGAGGCAGGGAATCAGAATCAGAAGCGGGGAATCAGAGGCCGGGAATCAGAGGCCGGGAATCAGATGCTGGGAATGAGAGGCCGGGAATCAGAGGTGGGGAATCAGAGTCCGGGAATCAGAGATGGGGATTCAGAGGCGGGGAATGAGATATGGAGAATCAGAGGCGGGGAATCAGAGGCGGGGAAACAGAGGTGGGGAATGAGATATGTGGAATCAGAGGTGGCGAATCAAAGGCAGTGAATCAGACATGGGGAATCAGAGGCGGGGAATCAGAGGCAGGGAATCAAACACGGGAAATCAGAGGCGGGGAATCAGAGCTGGGGAATCAGAGGCGGGGAATCTGAGTTGGGGAATCAGAGGCAGGGAATCAGATATGGGGAAACAGGGGCAGGGAATCAGAGGCGGGGAAACAGAGGCGGGGAATCAGATATGGGGAATCAGAGGTGTGGAATCAGAGGTTGGGAATCAGAGGCAGGGAATCAGAGGCGGGGAAACAGAGGCGGGGAATCAGATATGGGGAATCAGAGGTGGCGAATCAAAGGCGGTGAAACAGAGATGGGGAATCAGGGCGGGGAATCAGAGGCAGGGAATCAGAGGCTTGGAATCAGATGCAGGGAATCAGAGGCGGGGAATCAGAGGTGGGGAATCAGAGCTGGGGAATCAGAGGTGGGGAATCAGAGTTGGGGAATCAGAGGCGGGGACTTAGATATTGGGAAACAGAGGCGGGGAATCAGAGGCGGGGAAACAGAGGGGGGTAATCAGAGGCAGCTAATCAGATGTGCGGAATCAGAGATGGGGAATCAGAGGCAGGGAATCAGAATCAGAAGCAGGGAATCAGAGGCCGGGAATCAGAGGCCGGAATCAGATGCCGGGAATAAGAGGCCGGGAATCAGAGGTGGGGAATCAGAGTCCGGGAATCAGAGATGGGGATTCAGAGGCGGGGAATGAGATATGGGGAATCAGAGGCGGGGAATCAGAGGCGGGGAAACAGAGGCGGGGAATCAGATTTGGGGAATCAGAGGTGGCGAATCAAAGGCGGTGAATCAGAGATGGGGAATCAGAGGCCGGGAATCAGAGGCAGGGAATCAGAGCTGGGGAATCAGAGGCGGGGAATCAGAGCTGGGGAATCAGAGGCGGGGAATCAGAGTTGGGGAATCAGAGGCGGGGAATCAGACGCAGGGAATCAATATGGGAAATCAGAGGTGGGGAATCAGAGGTTGGGAATCAGAGGAAGGGAATCAGAGGCGAGGAATCATAGCTGGGGAATCAGAGGCGGGGAATCAGAATTGGGGAATCAGAGATGGGGAATCAGAGATGGGGAATCAGAGGCGGGGAATCAGATGCGGGGAATCAGCGGTGGTGAATCAGAGATGTGGAATCAGAGGCGGGGAATCAGAGGCAGGGAATCAGACGCGGGGAATCAGAGGCGGGGAATCATAGCTGGCGAATCAGAGGCGGGGAATCAGAGGTGGGGAATCAGAGGCGGGGAATCAGATATTGGGAATCAGAGGTGGGGAATCAGAGGCGGGGAAACAGAGGTGGGGAATCAGATATGGGGTATCAGAGGTGGGGAATCAGAGGTTGTGAATCAGAGATGGGGAATCAGAGGCGGGGAATCAGAGGCCGGTAATCAGACGCGGGGAATCAGAGGCGGGGAATCAGACATGGGAAATTAGAGGCAGGGAATCAGAGTTGGGGATTCAGAGGCGGGGAATCAGATATGGGGAAACAGAGGCGGGGAATCAGAGGCGGGCAAATAGAGGCGGGGATCAGATATGGGGAAACAGAGGCGGGGAATCAGAGGCGGGGAAACAGAGGCGGGGAATCAGATATGGGGAATCAGAGGTGGGGAATCAGAGGTTGGGAATCAGAGATGCGGAATTAGAGGCGGGGAATGAGATATGGGGAATCAGAGGCGGGGAATCAGAGGCGGGGAAACAGAGGTGGGGAATCAGATATGGGGAATCAGAGGTGTGGAATCAGAGGTTGGGAATCAGAGGTTGGGAATCAGAGGCAGGGAATCAGAGGCTTGGAATCAGTTGCAGGGAATCAGATGCGGGGAATCAGAGGCGGGGAATCAGAGCTGGGGAATCAGAGGTGGGGAATCAGAGTTGGGGAATCAGAGGCGGGGACTTAGATATTGGGAAACAGAGGCGGGGAATCAAAGGTGGGGAAACAGAGGCGGGGAATCAGATATGGGGAATCAGAGGTGGGGAATCAGAGGCAGGGAATCAGATGTGCGGAATCAGAGATGGGGAATCAGAGGCAGGGAATCAGAATCAGAAGCAGGGAATCAGAGGCCGGGAATCAGAGGCCGGAATCAGATGCCGGGAATAAGAGGCCGGGAATCAGAGGTGGGGAATCAGAGTCCGGGAATCAGAGATGGGGATTTAGAGGCGGGGAATGAGATATGGGGAATCAGAGGCGGGGAATCAGAGGCGGGGAAACAGAGGCGGGGAATCAGATATGGGGAATCAGCGGTTGCGAATCAAAGGTGGTGAATCAGAGATGGGGAATCAGAGGCCGGGAATCAGAGGCAGGGAATCAAACACGGGGAATCAGATGCGGGGAATCAGAGCTGGGGAATCAGAGGCGGGGAATCAGAGTTGGGGAATCAGAGGCGGGGAATCAGACGCAGGGAATCAATATGGGAAATCAGAGGTGGGGAATCAGACGCAGGGAATCAATATGGGAAATCAGAGGTGGGGAATCAGAGGTTGGGAATCAGAGGAAGGGAATCAGAGGCGAGGAATCAGAGCTGGGGAATCAGAGGCGGGGAATCAGAATTGGGGAGTCAGAGATGGGGAATCAGAGATGGGGAATCAGAGGCGGGGAATCAGACGCGTGGAATCAGAGGTGGTGAATCAGAGATGTGGAATCAGAGGCGGGGAATCAGAGGCAGGGAATCAGACGCGCGGAATCAGAGGCGGGGAATCATAGCTGGCGAATCAGAGGCGGGGAATGAGATATGGGGAATCAGAGGCGGGGAATCAGAGGCGGGGAAACAGTGGCGAGGAATCAGATATCGGGAATCAGAGGTGTCGAATCAAAGGCGGTGAATCAGAGATGGGGAATCAGATGCGGGGAATCAGAGGCAGGGGATCAAACACGGGGAATCAGAGGCGGGGAATCAGAGCTGTGGAATCAGAGGCGGGGAATCAGAGGCGGGGAATCAGAGCTGGGCAATCAGAGGTGGGGAATCAGAGTCGGGGAATCAGAGGCAGGGAGTCGGATGTGCGGAATCAGAGATGGGGAATCAGAGGTGGGGAATCAGAGGCGGTGAATCTGAGATGGGGAATCAGAGGCGGGGAATCAGAGGCAGGTTATCAGACACGGAGATTCAGAGGCTGGGAATCAGACGGGGGAATCAAAGGCGGGGAATGAAGCTGGGGAATCAGAGGCAGGGAATCAGAGTTGGGGATTCAGAGGCGGGGAATCAGATATGGGGAAACAGAGGCGGGGAATCAGAGGCGGGCAAACAGAGGCGGGGATTTAGATATGGGGAATCAGTGGTGGGGAATCAGAGGTGGTTTATCAGAGATGGGGAATCACAGGCGGGGAATCAGAGGCAGGGAATAGAACACGGGGAATCAGAGGCAGGGAATCAGAGCTGGGGAATCAGAGGCGGGGAATCATAGTTGGGAATCAGAGGCGGGGAATCAGATATGGGGAAACAGAGGCGGGGAATCAGGGGCGGGGAAACAGAGGCGGGGAATCAGATATGGGGAATCGGATGCGGGGAATGAGAGGCGGGGAATCAGAGCTGGGGAATCAGATATGGGGAATCAGAGGTGGGGAATCAGAGGCGTGGAAACAGAGGCGGGGAATCAGATATGGGGAATCAGAGGTGGGGAATCAGAGGCAGGTAATCAGATGTGCGGAATCAGAGATGGGGAATCAGAGGCAGGGAATCAGAATCAGAAGCGGGGAGTCAGAGGCCGGGAATCAGAGGCCTGGAATCAGATGCTGGGAATAAGAGGCCGGGAATCAGTGGTGGGGAAACAGAGGCGGGGAATCAGATATGGGGAATCAGAGGTGGCGAATCAAAGGCGGTGAAACAGAGATGGGGAATCAGGGCAGGGAATCAGAGGCAGGGAATCAAACACGGGGAATCAGAGCTGGGGAATCAGAGGCGGGGAATTAGAGTTGGGGAATCAGAGGAGGGGAATCAGAGGCGGGGAAACAGAGGCGGGGAATCAGATATGGGGAATCAGAGGTGGGGAATCAGAGGTTGGGAATCAGAGGCAGGGAATCAGAGGCGGGGAATCAGAGGCGGGGAATCAGAGGCAGGGAATCAGATGTGCGGAATCGGAGATGGGGAATCAGAGGCAGGGAATCAGAGGCGGGGATTCAGAGGCGGGGAATCAGAGGCCGGGAATCAGATATGGGGAAACAGAGGTGGGGAATCAGAGGCGGGGAAACAGAGGCGGGGATTCAGATATGGGGAATCATAGGTGGGGAATCAGAGGTTGGGAATCAGAGGCAGGGAATCAGAGGCTTGGAATCAGATGCAGGGAATCAGATGCGGGGAATCAGAGGCGGGGAATCAGAGCTGGGGAAACAGAGGTGGGGAATCAGAGTTGGGGAATCAGAGGCGGGGACTTAGATATTGGGAAACAGAGGCGGGGAATCAGAGGCGGGGAAACAGAGGCGGGGAGTCAGATATGGGGAATCAGAGGTGGGGAATCAGAGGCAGGGAATCAGATGTGCGGAATCAGAGATGGGGAATCAGAGGCAGGGAGTCAGAATCAGAAGCAGGGAATCAGAGGCCGGGAATCAGAGGCCTGAATCAGATGCCGGGAATAAGAGGCCGGGAATCAGAGGTGGGGAATCAGAGTCCGGGAATCAGAGGCGGGGAAACAGAGGCGGGGAATCAGATATGGGGTATCAGAGGTGGGGAATCAGATATGGGGAAACAGAGGCGGGGAATCAGAGGCGGGGAAACAGAGGCGGGGAATTTGATATGGGGAATCAGAGGTGGCGAATGAAAGGCAGTGAATCAGAGATGGGGAATCAGAGGCGGGGAATCAGAGGCAGGAATCAAACACGGGGAATCAGAGGTGGGGAATCAGAGCTGGGGAATCAGAGGCGGGGTATCAGAGTTGGGGAATCAGAGGCGGGATATCAGATATGGGGAAACAGAGGTGGGGAATCAGAGGCAGGGAAACAGAGGTGGGGAATCAGATATGGGGAATCAGAGGTGGGGAATCAGAGGTTGGGAAACAGAGGCAGGGAATCAGAGGCGGGGAGTCAGAGGCGGGGAATCAGAGGCAGGGAATCAGATGTGCGGAATCAGAGATGGGTAATCAGAGGCAGCGAATCAGAGGCGGGGAACCAGAGGCGGGGAATCAGAGGCGGAGAATCAGAGCCTGGGAATCAGAGGCGGGGAATCAGAGGCGGGGAAACAGAGGCGGGGAAACAGATATGGGGACTCAGAGGTGGGGAATCAGAGGTTGGGAATCAGAGGCAGGGAATCAGAGGCAGGGAATCAGAGGCAGGGAACCAGAGTTGGGGATTCAGAGGCGGGGAATCAGAGCTGGGGAATCAGAGGCGGGGAATCAGAGGCAGGGAATCAGAGGCGGGGAATCAGAGGCAGGGAATCAGATATGGGGATTCAGAGGTTAGGAATCAGAGGTTGGGAATCAGAGGTGGGGATCAGAGTCGGGGAATCAGAGGCAGGGAATCAGATGTGCGGAATCAGAGATGGGGAATCAGAGGTGGGGAATCAGAGGCTGTGAATCAGAGATGGGGAATCAGAGGTGGGGAATCAGAGGCAGGAAATCAGACACGGGGATTCAGAGGCTGGGAATCAGACGGGGGGAATCAAAGGCGGGGAATCAGATATGGGGAAACAGAGGCGGGGAATCAGAGGCGGGCAAACAGAGGCGGGGAATTAGATATGGGGAATCAGAGGTGGGGAATCAGAGGTGGTGAATCAGAGATGGGGAATCACAGGCGGGGAATCAGAGGCAGGGAATAGAACGCGGGGAATCAGAGGCAGGGAATCAGAGTTGGGGCATCAGAGGTTGGGAATTAGATATGGGGAAACAGAGGCGGGGAATCAGAGGCAGGGAATCAGATGTGCGGAATCAGAGATGGGGAATCAGAGGCTGTGAATCAGAGATGGGGAATCAGAGGTGGGGAATCAGAGGCAGGAAATCAGACACGGGGATTCAGAGGCTGGGAATCAGACGGGGGGAATCAAAGGCGGGGAATCAGAGCTGGGGAATCAGAGGCAGGGAATCAGAGTTGGGGATTCAGATGCGGGGAATCAGATATGGGGAAACAGAGGCGGGGAATCAGAGGCGGGCAAACAGAGGCGGGGAATTAGATATGGGGAATCAGAGGTGGGGAATCAGAGGTGGTGAATCAGAGATGGGGAATCACAGGCGGGGAATCATAGGCAGGGAATAGAACGCGGGGAATCAGAGGCAGGGAATCAGAGTTGGGGCATCAGAGGTTGGGAATTAGATATGGGGAAACAGAGGCGGGGAATCAGAGGCGGGGAAACAGAGGCGGGAAATCAGATATGGGGAATCAGAGGTGGGGAATCAGAGGCAGGGAATCAGATGTGCGGAATCAGAGATGGGGAATCAGAGGCAGGGAATCAGAATCAGAAGCGGGGAATCAGAGGCCGGGAATCAGAGGCCGGGAATCAGATGCTGGGAATGAGAGGCCGGGAATCAGAGGTGGGGAATCAGAGTCCGGGAATCAGAGATGGGGATTCAGAGGCGGGGAATGAGATATGGAGAATCAGAGGCGGGGAATCAGAGGCGGGGAAACAGAGGTGGGGAATGAGATATGTGGAATCAGAGGTGGCGAATCAAAGGCAGTGAATCAGACATGGGGAATCAGAGGCGGGGAATCAGAGGCAGGGAATCAAACACGGGAAATCAGAGGCGGGGAATCAGAGCTGGGGAATCAGAGGCGGGGAATCTGAGTTGGGGAATCAGAGGCAGGGAATCAGATATGGGGAAACAGGGGCAGGGAATCAGAGGCGGGGAAACAGAGGCGGGGAATCAGATATGGGGAATCAGAGGTGTGGAATCAGAGGTTGGGAATCAGAGGCAGGGAATCAGAGGCGGGGAAACAGAGGCGGGGAATCAGATATGGGGAATCAGAGGTGGCGAATCAAAGGCGGTGAAACAGAGATGGGGAATCAGGGCGGGGAATCAGAGGCAGGGAATCAGAGGCTTGGAATCAGATGCAGGGAATCAGAGGCGGGGAATCAGAGGTGGGGAATCAGAGCTGGGGAATCAGAGGTGGGGAATCAGAGTTGGGGAATCAGAGGCGGGGACTTAGATATTGGGAAACAGAGGCGGGGAATCAGAGGCGGGGAAACAGAGGGGGGTAATCAGAGGCAGCTAATCAGATGTGCGGAATCAGAGATGGGGAATCAGAGGCAGGGAATCAGAATCAGAAGCAGGGAATCAGAGGCCGGGAATCAGAGGCCGGAATCAGATGCCGGGAATAAGAGGCCGGGAATCAGAGGTGGGGAATCAGAGTCCGGGAATCAGAGATGGGGATTCAGAGGCGGGGAATGAGATATGGGGAATCAGAGGCGGGGAATCAGAGGCGGGGAAACAGAGGCGGGGAATCAGATTTGGGGAATCAGAGGTGGCGAATCAAAGGCGGTGAATCAGAGATGGGGAATCAGAGGCCGGGAATCAGAGGCAGGGAATCAGAGCTGGGGAATCAGAGGCGGGGAATCAGAGCTGGGGAATCAGAGGCGGGGAATCAGAGTTGGGGAATCAGAGGCGGGGAATCAGACGCAGGGAATCAATATGGGAAATCAGAGGTGGGGAATCAGAGGTTGGGAATCAGAGGAAGGGAATCAGAGGCGAGGAATCATAGCTGGGGAATCAGAGGCGGGGAATCAGAATTGGGGAATCAGAGATGGGGAATCAGAGATGGGGAATCAGAGGCGGGGAATCAGATGCGGGGAATCAGCGGTGGTGAATCAGAGATGTGGAATCAGAGGCGGGGAATCAGAGGCAGGGAATCAGACGCGGGGAATCAGAGGCGGGGAATCATAGCTGGCGAATCAGAGGCGGGGAATCAGAGGTGGGGAATCAGAGGCGGGGAATCAGATATTGGGAATCAGAGGTGGGGAATCAGAGGCGGGGAAACAGAGGTGGGGAATCAGATATGGGGTATCAGAGGTGGGGAATCAGAGGTTGTGAATCAGAGATGGGGAATCAGAGGCGGGGAATCAGAGGCCGGTAATCAGACGCGGGGAATCAGAGGCGGGGAATCAGACATGGGAAATTAGAGGCAGGGAATCAGAGTTGGGGATTCAGAGGCGGGGAATCAGATATGGGGAAACAGAGGCGGGGAATCAGAGGCGGGCAAATAGAGGCGGGGATCAGATATGGGGAAACAGAGGCGGGGAATCAGAGGCGGGGAAACAGAGGCGGGGAATCAGATATGGGGAATCAGAGGTGGGGAATCAGAGGTTGGGAATCAGAGATGCGGAATTAGAGGCGGGGAATGAGATATGGGGAATCAGAGGCGGGGAATCAGAGGCGGGGAAACAGAGGTGGGGAATCAGATATGGGGAATCAGAGGTGTGGAATCAGAGGTTGGGAATCAGAGGTTGGGAATCAGAGGCAGGGAATCAGAGGCTTGGAATCAGTTGCAGGGAATCAGATGCGGGGAATCAGAGGCGGGGAATCAGAGCTGGGGAATCAGAGGTGGGGAATCAGAGTTGGGGAATCAGAGGCGGGGACTTAGATATTGGGAAACAGAGGCGGGGAATCAAAGGTGGGGAAACAGAGGCGGGGAATCAGATATGGGGAATCAGAGGTGGGGAATCAGAGGCAGGGAATCAGATGTGCGGAATCAGAGATGGGGAATCAGAGGCAGGGAATCAGAATCAGAAGCAGGGAATCAGAGGCCGGGAATCAGAGGCCGGAATCAGATGCCGGGAATAAGAGGCCGGGAATCAGAGGTGGGGAATCAGAGTCCGGGAATCAGAGATGGGGATTTAGAGGCGGGGAATGAGATATGGGGAATCAGAGGCGGGGAATCAGAGGCGGGGAAACAGAGGCGGGGAATCAGATATGGGGAATCAGCGGTTGCGAATCAAAGGTGGTGAATCAGAGATGGGGAATCAGAGGCCGGGAATCAGAGGCAGGGAATCAAACACGGGGAATCAGATGCGGGGAATCAGAGCTGGGGAATCAGAGGCGGGGAATCAGAGTTGGGGAATCAGAGGCGGGGAATCAGACGCAGGGAATCAATATGGGAAATCAGAGGTGGGGAATCAGACGCAGGGAATCAATATGGGAAATCAGAGGTGGGGAATCAGAGGTTGGGAATCAGAGGAAGGGAATCAGAGGCGAGGAATCAGAGCTAGGGAATCAGAGGCGGGGAATCAGAATTGGGGAGTCAGAGATGGGGAATCAGAGATGGGGAATCAGAGGCGGGGAATCAGACGCGTGGAATCAGAGGTGGTGAATCAGAGATGTGGAATCAGAGGCGGGGAATCAGAGGCAGGGAATCAGACGCGCGGAATCAGAGGCGGGGAATCATAGCTGGCGAATCAGAGGCGGGGAATGAGATATGGGGAATCAGAGGCGGGGAATCAGAGGCGGGGAAACAGTGGCGAGGAATCAGATATCGGGAATCAGAGGTGTCGAATCAAAGGCGGTGAATCAGAGATGGGGAATCAGATGCGGGGAATCAGAGGCAGGGGATCAAACACGGGGAATCAGAGGCGGGGAATCAGAGCTGTGGAATCAGAGGCGGGGAATCAGAGGCGGGGAATCAGAGCTGGGCAATCAGAGGTGGGGAATCAGAGTCGGGGAATCAGAGGCAGGGAGTCGGATGTGCGGAATCAGAGATGGGGAATCAGAGGTGGGGAATCAGAGGCGGTGAATCTGAGATGGGGAATCAGAGGCGGGGAATCAGAGGCAGGTTATCAGACACGGAGATTCAGAGGCTGGGAATCAGACGGGGGAATCAAAGGCGGGGAATGAAGCTGGGGAATCAGAGGCAGGGAATCAGAGTTGGGGATTCAGAGGCGGGGAATCAGATATGGGGAAACAGAGGCGGGGAATCAGAGGCGGGCAAACAGAGGCGGGGATTTAGATATGGGGAATCAGTGGTGGGGAATCAGAGGTGGTTTATCAGAGATGGGGAATCACAGGCGGGGAATCAGAGGCAGGGAATAGAACACGGGGAATCAGAGGCAGGGAATCAGAGCTGGGGAATCAGAGGCGGGGAATCATAGTTGGGAATCAGAGGCGGGGAATCAGATATGGGGAAACAGAGGCGGGGAATCAGGGGCGGGGAAACAGAGGCGGGGAATCAGATATGGGGAATCGGATGCGGGGAATGAGAGGCGGGGAATCAGAGCTGGGGAATCAGATATGGGGAATCAGAGGTGGGGAATCAGAGGCGTGGAAACAGAGGCGGGGAATCAGATATGGGGAATCAGAGGTGGGGAATCAGAGGCAGGTAATCAGATGTGCGGAATCAGAGATGGGGAATCAGAGGCAGGGAATCAGAATCAGAAGCGGGGAGTCAGAGGCCGGGAATCAGAGGCCTGGAATCAGATGCTGGGAATAAGAGGCCGGGAATCAGTGGTGGGGAATCAGAGTCCGGGAATCAGAGATGGGGATTCAGAGGCGGGGAATGAGATATGGAGAATCAGAGGCGGGGAATCAGAGGCGGGAAAACAGAGGTGGGGAATCAGATATGGGGAATCAGAGGTGGCGAATCAAAGGTGGTGAATCAGAGATGGGGAATCAGAGGCGGGGAATCAGAGGCAGGGAATCAAACACGGGGAATCAGAGGCGGGGTATCAGAGCTGGGGAATCAGAGGCTGGGAATCAAAGTTGGGGAATCAGAGGCTGGGAATCAGATATGGGGAAACAGGGGCGGGGAATCAGAGGCGGGGAAACAGAGGCGGGGAATCAGATATGGGGAATCAGAGGCGGGGAATTAGAGTTGGGGAATCAGAGGCGGGGAATCAGAGGCGGGGAAACAGAGGCGGGGAATCAAACACGGGGAATCAGGTGGGGAATCAGAGGTTGGGAATCAGAGGCAGGGAATCAGAGGCGGGGAATCAGAGGCGGGGAATCAGAGGCAGGGAATCAGATGTGCTGAATCGGAGATGGGGATTCAGAGGCAGGGAATCAGAGGCGGGGAATCAGAGGCGGGGAATCAGAGGCCGGAAATCAGATATGGGGAAACAGAGGCGGGGAATCAGAGGCGGGGAAACAGAGGCTGGGAATCAGATATGGGGAATCAGAGGTGGGGAATCAGAGGTTGGGAATCAGAGGCAGGGAATCAGAGGCTTGGAATCAGATGCAGGGAATCAGATGTGCGGAATCAGAGATGGGGAATCAAAGGCAGGGAATCAGAATCAGAAGCAGGGAATCAGAGGCCGGGAATCAGAGGCCGGAATCAGATGCCGGGAATAAGAGGCCGGAAATCAGAGGTGGGGAATCAGAGGTGGGGAATCAGAGTTGGGGAATCTGAGGCGGGGACTTAGATATTGGGAAACAGAGGCGGGGAATCAGAGGCGGGGAATCAGATATGGGGAATCAGAGATGGGGAATCAGAGGCAGGGAATCAGATGTGCGGAATCAGAGATGGGGAATCAAAGGCAGGGAATCAGAATGAGAAGCAGGGAATCAGAGGCCGGGAATCAGAGGCCGGAATCAGATGCCGGGAATAAGAGGCCGGAAATCAGAGGTGGGGAATCAGAATCCAGGAATCAGAGATGGGGATTCAGAGGCGGGGAATGAGATATGGGGAATCAGAGGCGGGGAATCAGAGGCGGGGAAACAGAGGCGGGGAATCAGATATGGCGAATCAGAGGTGGCGAATCAAAGGCGGTGAATCAGAGATGGGGAATCAGAGGCCGGGAATCAGAGGCAGGGAATCAAACACGGGGAATCAGAGGCGGGGAATCATAGCTGGCGAATCAGAGGCGGGGAATCAGAGGTGGGGAATCAGAGGCGGGGAATCAGATATTGGGAATCAGAGGTGGGGAATCAGAGGCGGGGAAACAGAGGCGGGGAATCAGATATGGGGTATCAGAGGTGGGGAATCAGAGGTTGTGAATCAGAGATGGGGAATCAGAGGCGGGGAATCAGAGGCCGGTAATCAGACGCGGGGAATCAGAGGCGGGGAATCAGACATGGGAAATTAGAGGCAGGGAATCAGAGTTGGGGATTCAGAGGCGGGGAATCAGATATGGGGAAACAGAGGCGGGGAATCAGAGGCGGGCAAATAGAGGCGGGGATCAGATATGGGGAAACAGAGGCGGGGAATCAGAGGCGGGGAAACAGAGGCGGGGAATCAGATATGGGGAATCAGAGGTGGGGAATCAGAGGTTGGGAATCAGAGATGCGGAATTAGAGGCGGGGAATGAGATATGGGGAATCAGAGGCGGGGAATCAGAGGCGGGGAAACAGAGGTGGGGAATCAGATATGGGGAATCAGAGGTGTGGAATCAGAGGTTGGGAATCAGAGGTTGGGAATCAGAGGCAGGGAATCAGAGGCTTGGAATCAGTTGCAGGGAATCAGATGCGGGGAATCAGAGGCGGGGAATCAGAGCTGGGGAATCAGAGGTGGGGAATCAGAGTTGGGGAATCAGAGGCGGGGACTTAGATATTGGGAAACAGAGGCGGGGAATCAAAGGTGGGGAAACAGAGGCGGGGAATCAGATATGGGGAATCAGAGGTGGGGAATCAGAGGCAGGGAATCAGATGTGCGGAATCAGAGATGGGGAATCAGAGGCAGGGAATCAGAATCAGAAGCAGGGAATCAGAGGCCGGGAATCAGAGGCCGGAATCAGATGCCGGGAATAAGAGGCCGGGAATCAGAGGTGGGGAATCAGAGTCCGGGAATCAGAGATGGGGATTTAGAGGCGGGGAATGAGATATGGGGAATCAGAGGCGGGGAATCAGAGGCGGGGAAACAGAGGCGGGGAATCAGATATGGGGAATCAGCGGTTGCGAATCAAAGGCGGTGAAGCAGAGATGGGGAATCAGAGGCCGGGAATCAGAGGCAGGGAATCAAACACGGGGAATCAGATGCGGGGAATCAGAGCTGGGGAATCAGAGGCGGGGAATCAGAGTTGGGGAATCAGAGGCGGGGAATCAGACGCAGGGAATCAATATGGGAAATCAGAGGTGGGGAATCAGACGCAGGGAATCAATATGGGAAATCAGAGGTGGGGAATCAGAGGTTGGGAATCAGAGGAAGGGAATCAGAGGCGAGGAATCAGAGCTGGGGAATCAGAGGCGGGGAATCAGAATTGGGGAGTCAGAGATGGGGAATCAGAGATGGGGAATCAGAGGCGGGGAATCAGACGCGTGGAATCAGAGGTGGTGAATCAGAGATGTGGAATCAGAGGCGGGGAATCAGAGGCAGGGAATCAGACGCGGGGAATCAGAGGCGGGGAATCATAGCTGGCGAATCAGAGGCGGGGAATGAGATATGGGCAATCAGAGGCGGGGAATCAGAGGCGGGGAAACAGTGGCGAGGAATCAGATATCGGGAATCAGAGGTGTCGAATCAAAGGCGGTGAATCAGAGATGGGGAATCAGATGCGGGGAATCAGAGGCAGGGGATCAAACACGGGGAATCAGAGGCGGGGAATCAGAGCTGTGGAATCAGAGGCGGGGAATCAGAGGCGGGGAATCAGAGCTGGGGAATCAGAGGTGGGGAATCAGAGTCGGGGAATCAGAGGCAGGGAGTCGGATGTGCGGAATCAGAGATGGGGAATCAGAGGTGGGGAATCAGAGGCGGTGAATCTGAGATGGGGAATCAGAGGCTGGGAATCAGAGGCAGGTTATCAGACACGGAGATTCAGAGGCTGGGAATCAGACGGGGGAATCAAAGGCGGGGAATGAAGCTGGGGAATCAGAGGCAGGGAATCAGAGTTGGGGATTCAGAGGCGGGGAATCAGATATGGGGAAACAGAGGCGGGGAATCAGAGGCGGGCAAACAGAGGCGGGGATTTAGATATGGGGAATCAGTGGTGGGGAATCAGAGGTGGTTTATCAGAGATGGGGAATCACAGGCGGGGAATCAGAGGCAGGGAATAGAACACGGGGAATCAGAGGCAGGGAATCAGAGCTGGGGAATCAGAGGCGGGGAATCATAGTTGGGAATCAGAGGCGGGGAATCAGATATGGGGAAACAGAGGCGGGGAATCAGGGGCGGGGAAACAGAGGCGGGGAATCAGATATGGGGAATCGGATGCGGGGAATGAGAGGCGGGGAATCAGAGCTGGGGAATCAGATATGGGGAATCAGAGGTGGGGAATCAGAGGCGTGGAAACAGAGGCGGGGAATCAGATATGGGGAATCAGAGGTGGGGAATCAGAGGCAGGTAATCAGATGTGCGGAATCAGAGATGGGGAATCAGAGGCAGGGAATCAGAATCAGAAGCGGGGAGTCAGAGGCCGGGAATCAGAGGCCTGGAATCAGATGCTGGGAATAAGAGGCCGGGAATCAGTGGTGGGGAATCAGAGTCCGGGAATCAGAGATGGGGATTCAGAGGCGGGGAATGAGATATGGAGAATCAGAGGCGGGGAATCAGAGGCGGGAAAACAGAGGTGGGGAATCAGATATGGGGAATCAGAGGTGGCGAATCAAAGGTGGTGAATCAGAGATGGGGAATCAGAGGCGGGGAATCAGAGGCAGGGAATCAAACACGGGGAATCAGAGGCGGGGAATCAGAGCTGGGGAATCAGAGGCTGGGAATCAAAGTTGGGGAATCAGAGGCTGGGAATCAGATATGGGGAAACAGGGGCGGGGAATCAGAGGCGGGGAAACAGAGGCGGGGAATCAGATATGGGGAATCAGAGGCGGGGAATTAGAGTTGGGGAATCAGAGGCGGGGAATCAGAGGCGGGGAAACAGAGGCGGGGAATCAAACACGGGGAATCAGGTGGGGAATCAGAGGTTGGGAATCAGAGGCAGGGAATCAGAGGCGGGGAATCAGAGGCGGGGAATCAGAGGCAGGGAATCAGATGTGCTGAATCGGAGATGGGGATTCAGAGGCAGGGAATCAGAGGCGGGGAATCAGAGGCGGGGAATCAGAGGCCGGAAATCAGATATGGGGAAACAGAGGCGGGGAATCAGAGGCGGGGAAACAGAGGCTGGGAATCAGATATGGGGAATCAGAGGTGGGGAATCAGAGGTTGGGAATCAGAGGCAGGGAATCAGAGGCTTGGAATCAGATGCAGGGAATCAGATGTGCGGAATCAGAGATGGGGAATATAAGGCAGGGAATCAGAATCAGAAGCAGGGAATCAGAGGCCGGGAATCAGAGGCCGGAATCAGATGCCGGGAATAAGAGGCCGGAAATCAGAGGTGGGGAATCAGAGGTGGGGAATCAGAGTTGGGGAATCAGAGGCGGGGACTTAGATATTGGGAAACAGAGGCGGGGAATCAGAGGCGGGGAATCAGATATGGGGAATCAGAGATGGGGAATCAGAGGCAGGGAATCAGATGTGCGGAATCAGAGATGGGGAATCAAAGGCAGGGAATCAGAATGAGAAGCAGGGAATCAGAGGCCGGGAATCAGAGGCCGGAATCAGATGCCGGGAATAAGAGGCCGGAAATCAGAGGTGGGGAATCAGAATCCAGGAATCAGAGATGGGGATTCAGAGGCGGGGAATGAGATATGGGGAATCAGAGGCGGGGAATCAGAGGCGGGGAAACAGAGGCGGGGAATCAGATATGGCGAATCAGAGGTGGCGAATCAAAGGCGGTGAATCAGAGATGGGGAATCAGAGGCCGGGAATCAGAGGCAGGGAATCAAACACGGGGAATCAGAGGAGGGGAATCAGAAATGGGGAATCAGAGATGGGGAATCAGAGATGGGGAATCAGAGGCAGGGAATCAGATGCGGGGAATCAGAGGTGGTGAATCAGAGATGTGGAATCAGAGGCAGGGAATCAGACGCGGGGAATAAGAGGCGGGGAATCATAGCGGGCGAATCAGAGGCGGGGAATCAGAGGTGGGGAATCAGAGGCGGGGAATCAGATATTGGGAATCAGAGGTGGGGAATCAGAGGCGGGGAAACAGAGGCGGGGAATCAGATATGGGGTATCAGAGGTGGGGAATCAGAGGTTGTGAATCAGAGATGGGGAATCAGAGGCGGGGAATCAGAGGCCGGTAATCAGACGCGGGGAATCAGAGGCGGGGAATCAGAGCTGGGAAATTAGAGGCAGGGAATCAGAGTTGGGGATTCAGAGGCGGGGAATCAGATATGGGGAAACAGAGGCGGGGAATCAGAGGCGGGCAAATAGAGGCGGGGATCAGATATGGGGAAACAGAGGCGGGGAATCAGAGGCGGGGAAACAGAGGCGGGGAATCAGATATGGGGATCAGAGGTGGGGAATCAGAGGTTGGGAATCAGAGGCTGGGAATCAGAGGCTGGGAATCAGATGCATGGAATCAGATGCGGGGAATCAGAGGCGGGGAATCAGAGCTGGGGAATCAGAGGTGGGGAATCAAAGTTGGGGAATCAGAGGCGGGGACTTAGATATGGGGAAACAGAGGCGGGGAATCAGAGGCGGGGAAACAGAGGCGGGGAATCAGATATGGGGAATCAGAGGTGGGGAATCAGAGGCAGGGAATTAGATTTGCGGAATCAGAGATGGAGAATCAGAAGCAGGGAATCAGAGGCCGGGAATCAGAGGCCGGAATCAGATGCCGGGAATAAGAGGACGGGAAACAGAGGTGTGGAATCAGAGTCCGGGACTCAGAGATGGGGAATCAGAGGCGGGGAATGAGATATGGGGAATCAGAGGAGGGGAATCAGAGGCGGGGAAACAGAGGCGAGGAATCAGATATGGGGAATCAGAGGTGGCGAATCAAAGGCGTTGAATCAGAGATGGGGAATCAGAGGTGGGGAATCAGAGGCAGGGAATCAAACACGGGGAATCAGAGGCGGGGAATCAGAGCTGGGGAATCAGAGGCGGGGAATCAGAGTTGGGGAATCAGAGGCGGGGAATCAGAGCTGGGGAATCAGAGGTGGGGATCAGAGTCGGGGAATCAGAGGCAGGGAATCAGATGTGCGGAATCAGAGATGGGGAATCAGAGGTGGGGAATCAGAGGCTGTGAATCAGAGATGGGGAATCAGAGGCGGGGAATCAGAGGCTGGAAATCAGACACGGGGACTCAGAGGCTGGGAATCAGACGGGGGGAATCAAAGGCGGGGAATCAGAGCTGGGGAATCAGAGGCAGGGAATCAGAGTTGGGGATTCAGAGGCGGGGAATCAGATATGGGGAAACAGAGGCGGGGAATCAGAGGTGGGCAAACAGAGGCGGGGAATTAGATATGGGGAATCAGAGGTGGGGAATCAGAGGTGGTGAATCAGAGATGGGGAATCACAGGCGGGGAATCAGAGGCAGGGAATAGAACGCGGGGAATCTGAGGCAGGGAATCAGAGTTGGGGCATCAGAGGTTGGGAATTAGATATGGGGAAACAGGCGGGGAATCAGAGGCGGGGAAACAGAGGCGGGAAATCTGATATGGGGAATCAGAGGTGGGGAATCAGAGGCAGGGAATCAGATGTGCGGAATCAGAGATGGGGAATCAGAGGCAGGGAATCAGAATCAGAAGCGGGGAATCGGAGGCCGGGAATCAGAGGCCGGGAATCAGATGCTGGGAATAAGAGGCCGGGAATCAGAGGTGGGGAATCAGAGTCCGGGAATCAGAGATGGGGATTCAGAGGCGGGGAATGAGATATGGAGAATCAGAGGCGGGGAATCAGAGGCGGGGAAACAGAGGTGGGGAATCAGATATGTGGAATCAGAGGTGGGGAATCAGAGGCTGTGAATCAGAGATGGGGAATCTGAGGTGGGGAATCAGAGGCAGGAAATCAGACACGGGGATTCAGAGGCTGGGAATCAGACGGGGGGAATCAAAGGCGGGGAATCAGAACTGGGGAATCAGAGGCAGGGAATCAGAGGTGGGGAATCAGAGGTGGGGAATCAGAGTTGGGGAATCAGAGGCGGGGACTTAGATATTGGGAAACAGAGGCGGGGAATCAGAGGCGGGGAATCAGATATGGGGAATCAGAGATGGGGAATCAGAGGCAGGGAATCAGATGTGCGGAATCAGAGATGGGGAATCAAAGGCAGGGAATCAGAATCAGAAGCAGGGAATCAGAGGCCGGGAATCAGAGGCCGGAATCAGATGCCGGGAATAAGAGGCCGGAAATCAGAGGTGGGGAATCAGAGTCCGGGAATCAGAGATGGGGATTCAGAGGCGGGGAATGAGATATGGGGAAATAGAGGCGGGGAATCAGAGGCGGGTAAACAGATGCGGGGAATCAGATATGGCGAATCAGAGGTGGCGAATCAAAGGCGGTGAATCAGAGATGGGGAATCAGAGGCTTGGAATCAGATGCAGGGAATCAGATGCGGCGAATCAGAGGCGGGGAATTGAGCTGGGGAATCAGAGGCGGGGACTTAGATATTGGGAAACAGAGGCGGGGAATCAGAGGCGGGGAAACAGAGGCGGGGAATCAGATATGGGGAATCAGAGATGGGGAATCAGAGGCAGGGAATCAGATGTGCGGAATCAGAGATGGGGAATCAAAGGCAGGGAATCAGAATCAGAAGCAGGGAATCAGATGCCGGGAATCAGAGGCCGGAATCAGATGCCGGGAATAAGAGGCCGGAAATCAGAGGTGGGGAATCAGAGTCCGAGAATCAGAGATGGGGATTCAGAGGCGGGGAATGAGATATGGGGAATAAGAGGCGGGGAATCAGAGGCGGGGAAACAGAGGCGGGGAATCAGATATGGCGAATCAGAGGTGGCGAATCAAAGGCGGTGAATCAGAGATGGGGAATCAGAGGCCGGGAATCAGAGGCAGGGAATCAAACACGGGGAATCAGAGGAGGGGAATCAGAATTGGGGAATCAGAGATGGGGAATCAGAGATGGGGAATCAGAGGCAGGGAATCAGACGCGGGGAATCAGAGGTGGTGAATCAGAGATGTGGAATCAGAGGCGGGGAATCAGAGGCAGGGAATCAGACGCGGGGAATAAGAGGCGGGGAATCATAGCTGGCGAATCAGAGGCGGGGAATCAGAGGTGGGGAATCAGAGGCGGGGAATCAGATATTGGGATTCAGAGGTGGGGAATCAGAGGCGGGGAAACAGAGGCGGGGAATCAGATATGGGGTATCAGAGGTGGGGAATCAGAGGTTGTGAATCAGAGATGGGGAATCAAAGGCGGGGAATCAGAGGCCAATAATCAGACGCGGGGAATCAGAGGCGGGGAATCAGAGCTGCGAAATTAGAGGCAGGGAATCAGAGTTGGGGATTCAGAGGCGGGGAATCAGATATGGGGAAACAGAGGCGGGGAATCAGAGGCGGGCAAATAGAGGCGGGGATCAGATATGGGGAAACAGAGGCGGGGAATCAGAGGCGGGGAAACAGAGGCGGGGAATCAAACACGGGGAATCAGAGGCGGGGAATCAGAGCTGGGGAATCAGAGGCTGTGAATCAAAGTTGGGGAATCAGAGGCAGGGAATCAGATATGGGAAAACAGGGGCGGGGAATCAGAGGCGGGGAAACAGAGGCAGGGAATCAGATATGGGGAATCAGAGGCGGGGAATTAGAGTTGGGGAATCAGAGGCGGGGAATCAGAGGCGGGGAAACAGAGGCGGGGAATCAAACACGGGGAATCAGAGGTGGGGAATCAGAGGTTGGGAATCAGATGCAGGGAATCAGAGGCGGGGAATCAGAGGTGGGGAATCAGAGGCAGGGAATCAGATGTGCGGAATCGGAGATGGGGAATCAGAGGCAGGGAATCAGAGGCGGGGAATCAGAGGTGGGGAATCAGAGGCCGGGAATCAGATATGGGGAAACAGAGGCGGGGAAACAGAGGCTGGGGATCAGATATGGGGAATCAGAGGTGGGGAATCAGAGGTTGGGAATCAGAGGCAGGGAATCAGAGGCTTGGAATCAGATGCAGGGAATCAGATGCGGGGAATCAGAGGTGGGGAATCAGCGTTGGGGAATCAGAGGCGGGGAATCAGAGCTGGGGATTCAGAGGTGGGGAATCAGAGTCGGGGAATCAGAGGCAGGGAATCGGATGTGCGGAATCAGAGATGGGGAATCAGAGGTGGGGAATCAGAGGCGGTGAATCTGAGATGGGGAATCTGAGGCGTGGAATCAGAGGCAGGTTTTCAGACACGGGGATTCAGAGGCTGGGAATCAGACGGGGGGAATCAAAGGCGGGGAATGAAGCTGGGGAATCAGAGGCAGGGAATCAGAGTTGGGGATTCAGAGGCGGGGAATCAGATATGGGGAAACAGAGGCGGGGAATCAGAGGCAGGCAAACAGAGGCGGGGAATTAGATATGGGGAATCAGTGGTGGGGAATCAGAGGTGGTGAATCAGAGATGGGGAATCACAGGCGGGGAATCAGAGGCAGGGAATAGAACGCGGGGAATCAGAGGCAGGGAATCAGAGCTGGGGAATAAGAGGCGGGGAATCATAGTTGGGAATCAGAGGCGGGGAATCAGATATGGGGAAACAGAGGCGGGGAATCAGGGGCGGGGAAACAGAGGCGGGGAATCAGATATGGGGAATCGGATGTGGGGAATCAGAGGCGGGGAATCAGAGCTGTGGAATCAGAGGCGGGGAATCAGAGTTGGGGCATCAGAGGTGGGGAATTAGATATGGGGAAACAGAGGCGGGGAATCAGAGGCGTGGAAACAGAGGCGGGGAATCAGATATGGGGAATCAGAGGTGGGGAATCAGAGGCAGGTAATCAGATGTGCGGAATCAGAGATGGGGAATCAGAGGCAGGGAATCAGAATCAGAAGCGGGGAGTCAGAGGACGGGAATCAGAGGCCTGGAATCAGATGCTGGGAATAAGAGGCCGGGAATCAGAGGTGGGGAATCAGAGTCCGGGAATCAGAGATGGGGAGTCAGAGGCGGGGAATGAGATATGGAGAATCAGAGGCGGGGTATCAGAGGCGGGGAAACAGAGGTGGGGAATCAGATATGGGGAATCAGAGGTGGCGAATCAAAGGCGGTGAATCAGAGATGGGGAATCAGAGCTGGGGAATCAGAGGCTGGGAATCAAAGTTGGGGAATCAGAGGCAGGGAATCAGATATGGGGAAACAGGGGCGGGGAATCAGAGGCGGGGAAACAGAGGCAGGGAATCAGATATGGGGAATCAGAGGCGGGGAATTAGAGCTGGGGAATCAGAGGCGGGGAATCAGAGGTGGGGAAACAGAGGCGGGGAATCAAACACGGGGAATCAGAGGTGGGGAATCAGAGGTTGGGAATCAGATGCAGGGAATCAGAGGCGGGGAATCAGAGGCGGGGAATCAGAGGCAGGGAATCAGATGTGCGGAATCGGAGATGGGGAATCAGAGGCAGGGAATCAGAGGCGGGGAATCAGAGGCGGGGAATCAGAGGCCGGGAATCAGATATGGGGAAACAGAGGCGGGGAAACAGAGGCTGGGGATCAGATATGGGGAAACAGAGGTGGGGAATCAGAGGTTGGGAATCAGAGGCAGGGAATCAGAGGCTTGGAATCAGATGCAGGGAATCAGATGCGGGGAATCAGAGGCGGGGAATCAGAGCTGGGGAATCAGATGCTGGGAATCAAAGTTGGGGAATCAGAGGCAGGGAATCAGATATGGGGAAACAGGGGTGGGGAATCAGAGGCAGGGAAACAGAGGCGGGGAATCAGATATGGGGAATCAGAGGCGGGGAATTAGAGTTGGGGAATCAGAGGCGGGGAATCAGAGGCGGGGAAACAGAGGCGGGGAATCAAACACGGGGAATCAGAGGTGGGGAATCAGAGGTTGGGAATCAGAGGCAGGGAATCAGAGGCGGGGAATCAGAGGCGGGGAATCAGAGGCAGGGAATCAGATGTGCGGAATCGGAGATGGGGAATCAGAGGCAGGGAATCAGAGGCGGGGAATCAGAGGCGGGGAACCAGAGGCCGGGAATCAGATATTGGGAAACAGAGGCGGGGAATCAGAGGCGGGGAAACAGAGGCTGGGAATCAGATATGGGGAATCAGAGGTGGGGAATCAGAGGTTGGGAATCAGAGGCAGGGAATAAGAGGCTTGGAATCAGATGCAGGGAATCAGATGCGGGGAATCAGAGGCGGGGAATCAGAGCTGGGGAATCAGAGGTGGGGAATTAGAGTTGTGGAATCAGAGGCGGGGACTTAGATATTGGGAAACAGAGGCGGGGAATCAGAGGCGGGGAAACAAAAGCGGGGAATCAGATATGGGGAATCAGAGATGGGGAATCAGAGGCAGGGAATCAGATGTGCGGAATCAGAGATGGGGAATCAAAGGCAGGGAATCAGAATCAGTAGCAGGGAATCAGAGGTGGGGAATCAGAGTCCGGGAATCAGAGATGGGGATTCAGAGGCGGGGAATGAGATATGGGGAATCAGAGGCGGGGAATCAGAGGCGGGGAAACAGAGGCGGGGAATCAGATATGGGGAATCAGAGGTGGCGAATCAAAGGCGGTGAATCAGAGTTGGGGAATCAGAGGCCGGGAATCAGAGGCAGGGAATCAAACACGGGGAATCAGAGGCGGGGAATCATAGCTGGCGAATCAGAGGCGGGGAATCAGAGGTGGGGAATCAGAGGCGGGGAATCAGATATTGGGAATCAGAGGTGGGGAATCAGAGGCGGGGAAACAGAGGCGGGGAATCAGATATGGGGTATCAGAGGTGGGGAATCAGAGGTTGTGAATCAGAGATGGGGAATCAGAGGCGGGGAATCAGAGGCCGGTAATCAGACGCGGGGAATCAGAGGCGGGGAATCAGAGCTGGGAAATTAGAGGCAGGGAATCAGAGTTGGGGATTCAGAGGCGGGGAATCAGATATGGGGAAACAGAGGCGGGGAATCAGATGCGGGCAAATAGAGGCGGGGATCAGATATGGGGAAACAGAGGCGGGGAATCAGAGGCGGGGAATCAGATATGGGGAATCAGAGGTGGGGAATCAGAGGTTGGGAATCAGAGGCTGGGAATCAGAGGCTGGGAATCAGATGCATGGAATCAGATGCGGGGAATCAGAGGCGGGGAATCAGAGCTGGGGAATCAGAGGTGGGGAATCAAAGTTGGGGAATCAGAGGCGGGGACTTAGATATGGGGAAACAGAGGCGGGGAATCAGAGGCGGGGAAACAGAGGCGGGGAATCAGATATGGGGAATCAGAGGTGGGGAATCAGAGGCAGGGAATTAGATTTGCGGAATCAGAGATGGGGAATCAGAAGCAGGGAATCAGAGGCCGGGAATCAGAGGCCGGAATCAGATGCCAGGAATAAGAGGCCGGGAATCAGAGGTGGGGAATCAGAGTCCGGGAATCAGAGATGGGGAATCAGAGGCGGGGAATGAGATATGGGGAATCCGAGGCGGGGAAACAGAGGCGAGGAATCAGATATGGGGAATCAGAGGTGGCGAATCAAAGGCGGTGAATCAGAGATGGGGAATCAGAGGCGGGGAATCAGAGGCAGGGGATCAAACATGGGGAATTAGAGGCGGGGAATCAGAGCTGGGGAATCAGAGGCGGGGAATCAGAGTTGGGGAATCAGAGGTGGGGAATCAGAGTTGGGGAATCAGAGGCGGGGACTTAGATATTGGGAAACAGAGGCGGGGAATCAAAGGTGGGGAAACAGAGGCGGGGAATCAGATATGGGGAATCAGAGGTGGGGAATCAGAGGCAGGGAATCAAACACGGGGAATCAGATGCGGGGAATCAGAGCTGGGGAATCAGAGGCGGGGAATCAGAGTTGGGGAATCAGAGGCGGGGAATCAGACGCAGGGAATCAATATGGGAAATCAGAGGTGGGGAATCAGACGCAGGGAATCAATATGGGAAATCAGAGTTGGGGAATCAGAGGTTGGGAATCAAAGGAAGGGAATCAGAGGCGAGGAATCAGAGCTGGGGAATCAGAGGCGGGGAATCAGAATTGGGGAATCAGAGATGGGGAATCAGAGATGGGGAATCAGAGGCGGGGAATCAGACGCGTGGAATCAGAGGTGGTGAATCAGAGATGTGGAATCAGAGGCGGGGAATCAGAGGCAGGGAATCAGACGCGGGGAATCAGAGGCGGGGAATCATAGCTGGCGAATCAGAGGCGGGGAATGAGATATGGGGAATCAGAGGCGGGGAATCAGAGGCGGGGAAACAGTGGCGAGGAATCAGATATGGGGAATCAGAGGTGGCGAATCAAAGGCGGTGAATCAGAGATGGGGAATCAGAGGCGGGGAATCAGAGGCAGGGGATCAAACACGGGGAATCAGAGGCGGGGAATCAGAGCTGTGGAATCAGAGGCGGGGAATCAGAGTTGGGGAATCAGAGGCGGGGAATCAGAGCTGGGGAATCAGAGGTGGGGAATCAGAGTCGGGGAATCAGAGGCAGGGATTCGGATGTGCGGAATCAGAGATGGGCAATCAGAGGTGGGGAATCAGAGGCGGTGAATCTGAGATGGGGAATCAGAGGCGGGGAATCAGAGGCAGGTTATCAGACACGGGGATTCAGAGGCTGGGAATCAGACGGGGGGAATCAAAGGCGGGGAATGAAGCTGGGGAATCAGAGGCAGGGAATCAGAGTTGGGGAATCAGAGGCGGGGAATCAGAGTTGGGGAATCAGAGGCGGGGAATCAGAGCTGCGGAATCAGAGGTGGGGATCAGAGTCGGGGAATCAGAGGCAGGGGATCAAACACGGGGAATCAGAGGCGGGGAATCAGAGCTGGGGAATCAGAGGCGGGGAATCAGAGTTGGGGAATCAGAGGCGGGGAATCAGAGCTGCGGAATCAGAGGTGGGGATCAGAGTCGTGGAATCAGAGGCAGGGAATCAGATGTGCGGAATCAGAGATGGGGAATCAGAGGTGGGGAATCAGAGGCTGTGAATCAGAGATGGGGAATCATAGGCGGGGAATCAGAGGCAAGAAATCAGACACGGGGTTTCAGAGGCTGGGAATCAGACGGGGGAATCAAAGGCGGGGAATCAGAGCTGGGGAATCAGAGGCAGGGAATCAGAGTTGGGGATTCAGAGGCGGGGAATCAGATATGGGGAAACAGAGGCGGGGAATCAGAGTCGGGCAAACAGAGGCGGGGAATTAGATATGGGGAATCAGAGGTGGGGAATCAGAGGTGGTGAATCAGAGATGGGGAATCACAGGCGGGGAATCAGAGGCAGGGAATAGAACGCGGGGAATCAGAGGCAGGGAATCAGAGTTGGGGCATCAGAGGTTGGGAATTAGATATGGGGAAACAGAGGCGGGGAATCAGAGGCGGGGAAACAGAGGCGGGAAATAAGATATGGGGAATCAGAGGTGGGGAATCAGAGGCAGGGAATCAGATGTGCAGAATCAGAGATGGGGAATCAGAGGCAGGAATTCAGAATCAGAAGCGGGGAATCAGAGGCCGGGAAACAGAGGTGGGGAATCAGATATGGGGAATCAGAGGTGGGGAATCAGAGGCCGGAATCAGATGCCGGGAATAAGAGGCCGGGAATCAGAGGTGGGGAATCAGAGTCCGGGAATCAGAGATGGGGAATCAGAGGCGGGGAATGAGATATGGGGAATCAGAGGCGGGGAATCAGAGGCGGGGAAACAGAGGCGAGGAATCAGATATGGGGAATCAGAGGTGGCGAATCAAAGGCGATGAATCAGAGATGGGGAATCAGAGGCGTGGAATCAGAGGCAGGGAATCAAACACGGGGAATCAGAGGCGGGGAATCAGAGCTGGGGAATCAGAGGCGGGGAATCAGAGTTGGGGAATCAGAGGCGGGGAATCAGAACTGGGGAATCAGAGGTGGGGATCAGAGTCGGGGAATCAGAGGCAGGGAATCAGATGTGCGGAATCAGAGATGGGGAATCAGAGGTGGGGAATCAGAGGCTGTGAATCAGAGATGGGGAATCAGAGGCGGGGAATCAGAGGCAAGAAATCAGACACGGGGTTTCAGAGGCTGGGAATCAGATATGGGGAAACAGAGGCGGGGAATCAGAGGCGGGCAAACAGAGGCGGGGAATTAGATATGGGGAATCAGAGGTGGGGAATCAGAGGCGGGCAAACAGAGGCGGGGAATTAGATATGGGGAATCAGTGGTGGGGAATCAGAGGTGGTTTATCAGAGATGGGGAATCACAGGCGGGGAATCAGAGGCAGGGAATAGAACGCTTGGAATCAGAGGCAGGGAATCAGAGCTGGGGAATCAGAGGCGGGGAATCATAGTTGGGAATCAGAGGCGGGGAATCAGGGGCGGGGAAACAGAGGCGGGGAATCAGATATGGGGAATCGGATGCGGGGAATCAGAGGCGGGGAATCAGATATGGGGAATCAGAGGTGGGGAATCAGAGGCAGGTAATCAGATGTGCGGAATCAGAGATGGGGAATCAGAGGCAGGGAAACAGAATCAGAAGCGGGGAGTCAGAGGCCGGGAATCAGAGGCCTGGAATCAGATGCTGGGAATAAGAGGCCGGGAATCAGAGGTGGGGAATCAGAGTCCGGGAATCAGAGATGGGGATTCAGAGGCGGGGAATGAGATATCGAGAATCAGAGGCGGGGAATCAGAGGCGGGAAAACAGAGGTGGGGAATCAGATATGGGGAATCAGAGGTGGCGAATCAAAGGTGGTGAATCAGAGATGGGGAATCAGAGGCGGGGAATCAGAGGCAGGGAATCAAACACGGGGAATCAGAGGCGGGGAATCAGAGCTGGGGAATCAGAGGCTGGGAATCAAAGTTGGGGAATCAGAGGCAGGGAATCAGATATTGGGAAACAGGGGCGGGGAATCAGAGGCGGGGAAACAGAGGCGGGGAATCAGATATGGGGAATCAGAGGCGGGGAATTAGAGTTGGGGAATCAGAGGCGGGGAATCAGAGGCGGGGAAACAGAGGCGGGGAATCAAACACGGGGAAGCAGAGGTGGGGAATCAGAGGTTGGGAATCAGAGGCAGGGAATCAGAGGCGGGGAATCAGATATGGGGAAACAGAGGCGGGGAATCAGGGGCGGGGAAACAGAGGCGGGGAATCAGATATGGGGAATCGGATGCGGGGAATCAGAGGCGGGGAATCAGATATGGGGAATCAGAGGTGGGGAATCAGAGGCAGGTAATCAGATGTGCGGAATCAGAGATGGGGAATCAGAGGCAGGGAATCAGAATCAGAAGCGGGGAGTCAGAGGCCGGGAATCAGAGGCCTGGAATCAGAGGCTGGGAATAAGAGGCCGGGAATCAGAGGTGGGGAATCAGAGTTCGGGAATCAGAGATGGGGATTCAGAGGCGGGGAATGAGATATGGAGAATCAGAGGCGGGGAATCAGAGGCGGGAAAACAGAGGTGGGGAATCAGATATGGGGAATCAGAGGTGGCGAATCAAAGGTGGTGAATCAGAGATGGGGAATCAGAGGCGGGGAATCAGAGGCAGGGAATCAAACACGGGGAATCAGAGGCGGGGAATCAGAGCTGGGGAATCAGAGGCTGGGAATCAAAGTTGGGGAATCAGAGGCAGGGAATCAGATATGGGGAAACAGGGGCGGGGAATCAGAAGCGGGGAAACAGAGGCGGGGAATCAGATATGGGGAATCAGAGGCGGGGAATTAGAGTTGGGGAATCAGAGGCGGGGAATCAGAGGCGGGGAAACAGAGGCGGGGAATCAAACACGGGGAATCAGAGGTGGGGAATCAGAGGTTGGGAATCAGAGGCAGGGAATCAGAGGCGGGGAAACAGAGGCGGGGAATCAGAGGCAGGGAATCAGATGTGCGGAATCGGAGATAGGGAATCAGAGGCGGGGAATCAGAGGCGGGGAATCAGAGGCCGGGAATCAGATATGGGGAAACAGAGGCGGGGAATCAGAGGCGGGGAAACAGAGGCTGGGAATCAGATATGGGGAATCAGAGGTGGGGAATCAGAGGTTGGGAATCAGAGGCAGGGAATCAGAGGCTTGGAATCAGATGCAGGGAATCAGATGCGGGGAATCAGAGGCGGGGAATCAGAGCTGGGGAATCAGAGGTGGGGAATCAGAGTTGGGGAATCAGAGGCGGGGACTTAGATATTGGGAAACAGAGGCAGGGAATCAGAGGCGGGGAATCAGATATGGGGAATCAGAGATGGGGAATCAGAGGCAGGGAATCAGATGTGCGGAATCAGAGATGGGGAATCAAAGGCAGGGAATCAGAATCAGAAGCAGGGAATCAGAGGCCGGGAATCAGAGGCCGGAATCAGATGCCGGGAATAAGAGGCCGGAAATCAGAGGTGGGGAATCAGAGTCCGGGAATCAGAGATTGGGATACAGAGGCGGGGAATGAGATATGGGGAATCAGAGGCGGGGAATCAGAGGCGGGGAAACAGAGGCGGGGAATCAGATATGGCGAATCAGAGGTGGCGAATCAAAGGCGGTGAATCAGAGATGGGGAATCAGAGGCCGGGAATCAGAGGCAGGGAATCAAACACGGGGAATCAGAGGAGGGGAATCAGAATTGGGGAATCAGAGATGGGGAATCAGAGATGGGGAATCAGAGGCAGGGAATCAGACGCGGGGAATCAGAGGTGGTGAATCAGAGATGTGGAATCAGAGGCGGGGAATCAGAGGCAGGGAATCAGACGCGGGGAATAAGAGGCGGGGAATCATAGCTGGCGAATCAGAGGCGGGGAATCAGAGGTGGGGAATCAGAGGCGGGGAATCAGATATTGGGAATCAGAGGTGGGGAATCAGAGGCGGGGAAACAGAGGCGGGGAATCAGAGGCGGGGAATCAGAGGCAGGGAATCAAACACGGGGAATCAGAGGCGGGGAATCAGAGCTGGCGAATCAGAGGCAGGGAATCAAAGTTGGGGAATCAGAGGCAGGGAATCAGATATGGGAAAACAGGGGCGGGGAATCAGAGGCGGGGAAACAGAGGCAGGGAATCAGATATGGGGAATCAGAGGCGGGGAATTAGAGTTGGGGAATCAGAGGCGGGGAATCAGAGGCGGGGAAACAGAGGCGGGGAATCAAACACGGGGAATCAGAGGTGGGGAATCAGAGGTTGGGAATCAGATGCAGGGAATCAGAGGCGGGGAATCAGAGGCGGGGAATCAGAGGCAGGGAATCAGATGTGCGGAATCAGAGATGGGGAATCAGAGGCAGGGAATCAGAGGCGGGGAATCAGAGGTGGGGAATCAGAGGCCGGGAATCAGATATGGGGAAACAGAGGCGGGGAAACAGAGGCTGGGGATCAGATATGGGGAATCAGAGGTGGGGAATCAGAGGTTGGGAATCAGAGGCAGGGAATCAGAGGCTTGGAATCAGATGCAGGGAATCAGATGCGGGGAATCAGAGGCGGGGAATCAGAGCTGGGGAATCAGATGCTGGGAATCAAAGTTGGGGAATCAGAGGCAGGGAATCAGATATGGGGAAACAGGGGTGGGGAATCAGAGGCGGGGAAACAGAGGCGGGGAATCAGATATGGGGAATCAGAGGCGGGGAATTAGAGTTGGGGAATCAGAGGCGGGGAATCAGAGGCGGGGAAACAGAGGCGGGGAATCAAACACGGGGAATCAGAGGTGGGGAATCAGAGGTTGGGAATCAGAGGCAGGGAATCAGAGGCGGGGAATCAGAGGCGGGGAATCAGAGGCAGGGAATCAGATGTGCGGAATCGGAGATGGGGAATCAGAGGCAGGGAATCAGAGGCGGGGAATCAGAGGCGGGGAACCAGAGGCCGGGAATCAGATATGGGGAAACAGAGGCGGGGAATCAGAGGCGGGGAAACAGAGGCTGAGAATCAGATATGGGGAATCAGAGGTGGGGAATCAGAGGTTGGGAATCAGAGGCAGGGAATAAGAAGCTTGGAATCAGATGCAGGGAATCAGATGCGGGGAAACAGAGGCGGGGAATCAGAGCTGTGGAATCAGAGGTGGGGAATTAGAGTTGTGGAATCAGAGGCGGGGACTTAGATATTGGGAAACAGAGGCGGGGAATCAGAGGCGGGGAAACAGAAGCGGGGAATCAGATATGGGAAATCAGAGATGGGGAATCAGAGGCAGGGAATCAGATGTGCGGAATCAGAGATGGGGAATCAAAGGCAGGGAATCAGAATCAGTAGCAGGGAATCAGAGGTGGGGAATCAGAGTCCGGGAATCAGAGATGGGGATTCAGAGGCGGGGAATGAGATATGGGGAATCAGAGGCGGGGAATCAGAGGCGGGGAAACAGAGGCGGGGAATCAGATATGGGGAATCAGAGGTGGCGAATCAAAGGCGGTGAATCAGAGTTGGGGAATCAGAGGCCGGGAATCAGAGGCAGGGAATCAAACACGGGGAATCAGAGGCGGGGAATCATAGCTGGCGAATCAGAGGCGGGGAATCAGAGGTGGGGAATCAGAGGCGGGGAATCAGATATTGGGAATCAGAGGTGGGGAATCAGAGGCGGGGAAACAGAGGCGGGGAATCAGATATGGGGTATCAGAGGTGGGGAATCAGAGGTTGTGAATCAGAGATGGGGAATCAGAGGCGGGGAATCAGAGGCCGGTAATCAGACGCGGGGAATCAGAGGCGGGGAATCAGAGCTGGGAAATTAGAGGCAGGGAATCAGAGTTGGGGATTCAGAGGCGGGGAATCAGATATGGGGAAACAGAGGCGGGGAATCAGATGCGGGCAAATAGAGGCGGGGATCAGATATGGGGAAACAGAGGCGGGGAATCAGAGGCGGGGAAACAGAGGCGTGGAATCAGATATGGGGAATCAGAGGTGGGGAATCAGAGGTTGGGAATCAGAGGCTGGGAATCAGAGGCTGGGAATCAGATGCATGGAATCAGATGCGGGGAATCAGAGGCGGGGAATCAGAGCTGGGGAATCAGAGGTGGGGAATCAAAGTTGGGGAATCAGAGGCGGGGACTTAGATATGGGGAAACAGAGGGGGGAATCAGAGGCGGGGAAACAGAGGCGGGGAATCAGATATGGGGAATCAGAGGTGGGGAATCAGAGGCAGGGAATTAGATTTGCGGAATCAGAGATGGGGAATCAGAAGCAGGGAATCAGAGGCCGGGAATCAGAGGCCGGAATCAGATGCCGGGAATAAGAGGCCGGGAATCAGAGGTGGGGAATCAGAGTCCGGGAATCAGAGATGGGGAATCAGAGGCGGGGAATGAGATATGGGGAATCAGAGGCGGGGAATCAGAGGCGGGGAAACAGAGGCGAGGAATCAGATATGGGGAATCAGAGGTGGCGAATCAAAGGCGGTGAATCAGAGATGGGGAATCAGAGGCGGGGAATCAGAGGCAGGGGATCAAATACGGGGAATCAGAGGCGGGGAATGAGAGCTGGGGAATCAGAGGCGGGGAATCAGAGTTGGGGAATCAGAGGTGGGGAATCAGAGTTGGGGAATCAGAGGCGGGGACTTAGATATTGGGAAACAGAGGCGGGGAATCAAAGGTGGGGAAACAGAGGCGGGGAATCAGATATGGGGAATCAGAGGTGGGGAATCAGAGGCAGGGAATCAAACACGGGGAATCAGATGCGGGGAATCAGAGCTGGGGAATCAGAGGCGGGGAATCAGAGTTGGGGAATCAGAGGCGGGGAATCAGACGCAGGGAATCAATGTGGGAAATCAGAGGTGGGGAATCAGACGCAGGGAATCAATATGGGAAATCAGAGTTGGGGAATCAGAGGTTGGGAATCAAAGGAAGGGAATCAGAGGCGAGGAATCAGAGCTGGGGAATCAGAGGCGGGGAATCAGAATTGGGGAATCAGAGATTGGGAATCAGAGATGGGGAATCAGAGGCGGGGAATCAGACGCGTGGAATCAGAGGTGGTGAATCAGAGATGTGGAATCAGAGGTGGGGAATCAGAGGCAGGGAATCAGACGCGGGGAATCAGAGGCGGGGAATCATAGCTGGCGAATCAGAGGCGGGGAATGAGATATGGGGAATCAGAGGCGGGGAATCAGAGGCGGGGAAACAGTGGCGAGGAATCAGATATGGGGAATCAGAGGTGGCGAATCAAAGGCGGTGAATCAGAGATGGGGAATCAGAGGCGGGGAATCAGAGGCAGTGGATCAAACACGGGGAATCAGAGGCGGGGAATCAGAGCTGTGGAATCAGAGGCGGGGAATCAGAGTTGGGGAATCAGAGGCGGGGAATCAGAGCTGGGGAATCAGAGGTGGGGAATCAGAGTCGGGGAATCAGAGGCAGGGAGTCGGATGTGCGGAATCAGAGATGGGGAATCAGAGGTGGGGAATCAGAGGCGGTGAATCTGAGATGGGGAATCAGAGGCGGGGAATCAGAGGCAGGTTATCAGACACGGGGAATCAGAGGCGGGGAATCAGAGCTGGGGAATCAGAGGCGGGGAATCAGAGTTGGGGAATCAGAGGTGGGGAATCTGAGTTGGGGAATCAGTGGCGGGGACTTAGATATTGGGAAACAGAGGCGGGGAATCAAAGGTGGGGAAACAGAGGCGGGGAATCAGATATGGGGAATCAGAGGTGGGGAATCAGAGGCAGGGAATCAAACACGGGGAATCAGATGCGGGGAATCAGAGCTGGGGAATCAGAGGCGGGGAATCAGAGTTGGGGAATCAGAGGCGGGGAATCAGACGCAGGGAATCAATGTGAGAAATCAGAGGTGGGGAATCAGACGCAGGGAATCAATATGGGAAATCAGAGTTGGGGAATCAGAGGTTGGGAATCAAAGGAAGGGAATCAGAGGCGAGGAATCAGAGCTGGGGAATCAGAGGCGGGGAATCAGAATTGGGGAATCAGAGATTGGGAATCAGAGATGGGGAATCAGAGGCGGGGAATCAGACGCGTGGAATCAGAGGTGGTGAATCAGAGATGTGGAATCAGAGGCGGGGAATCAGAGGCAGGGAATCAGACGCGGGGAATCAGAGGCGGGGAATCATAGCTGGCGAATCAGAGGCGGGGAATGAGATATGGGGAATCAGAGGCGGGGAATCAGAGGCGGGGAAACAGTGGCGAGGAATCAGATATGGGGAATCAGAGGTGGCGAATCAAAGGCGGTGAATCAGAGATGGGGAATCAGAGGCGGGGAATCAGAGGCAGTGGATCAAACACGGGGAATCAGAGGCGGGGAATCAGAGCTGTGGAATCAGAGGCGGGGAATCAGAGTTGGGGAATCAGAGGCGGGGAATCAGAGCTGGGGAATCAGAGGTGGGGAATCAGAGTCGGGGAATCAGAGGCAGGGAGTCGGATGTGCGGAATCAGAGATGGGGAATCAGAGGTGGGGAATCAGAGGCGGTGAATCTGAGATGGGGAATCAGAGGCGGGGAATCAGAGGCAGGTTATCAGACACGGGGATTCAGAGGCTGGGAATCAGACGGGGAAAATCAAAGGCGGGGAATGAAGCTGGGGAATCAGAGGCAGGGAATCAGAGTTGGGGAATCAGAGGCGGGGAATCAGAGTTGGGGAATCAGAGGCGGGGAATCAGAGCTGCGGAATCAGAGGTGGGGATCAGAGTCGGGGAATCAGAGGCAGGGGATCAGAGGCGGGGAGTCAGATATGGGGAATCAGAGGTGGGGAATCAGGGGCGGGGTATCAGAGGCTGGGTATCAGACACGGGGATTCAATTGCGGGGAATCAGAGATGGGGTATCAGAGGCGGGGAATCAGATATGGGGAAACAGAGGCGGGGAATCAGAGGCGGGGAAACAGAGGCGGGGAATCTGATATGGGGACTCAGAGGTGGCGAATGAAAGGCGGTGAATCAGAGATGGGGAATCAGAGGCGGGGAATCAGAGGCAGGGAATCAAACACGGGGAATCAGAGGTGGGGAATCAGAGCTGAGGTATCAGAGGCGGGGAATCAGAGTTGGGGAATCAGAGGCGGGGAATCAGATATGGGGAAACAGAGGCGGGGAATCAGAGGAAGGGAAACAGAGGTGGGGAATCAGATATGGGGAATCAGAGGTGGGGAATCAGAGGTTTGGAAACAGAGGCAGGAAATCAGAGGCGGGGAGTCAGAGGCGGGGAATCAGAGGCAGGGAATCAGATGTGCGGAATCAGAGGTGGGGAATCAGAGCTGGGGAATCAGAGGTGGGGAATCAGAGGTTGTGAATCAGAGATGGGGAATCAGAGGCGGGGAATCAGAGGCCGGTAATCAGACGTGGGGAATCAGAGGCGGGGAATCAGAGCTGGGAAATTAGAGGCAGGGAATCAGAGTTGGGGATTCAGAGGCGGGGAATCAGATATGGGGAAACAGAGTCGGGGAATCAGATGCGGGCAAATAGAGGCGGGGATCAGATATGGGGAAACAGAGGCGGGGAATCAGAGGCGGGGAAACAGAGGCGTGGAATCAGATATGGGGAATCAGAGGTGGGGAATCAGAGGTTGGGAATCAGAGGCTGGGAATCAGAGGCTGGGAATCAGATGCATGGAATCAGATGCGGGAATCAGAGGCGGGGAATCAGAGCTGGGGAATCAGAGGTGGGGAATCAAAGTTGGGGAATCAGAGGCGGGGACTTAGATATGGGGAAACAGAGGCGGGGAATCAGAGGCGGGGAAACAGAGGCGGGGAATCAGATATGGGGAATCAGAGGTGGAGAATCAGAGGCAGGGAATTAGATTTGCGGAATCAGAGATGGGGAATCAGAAGCAGGGAATCAGAGGCCGGGAATCAGAGGCCGGAATCAGATGCCGGGAATAAGAGGCCGGGAATCAGAGGTGGGGAATCAGAGTCCGGGAATCAGAGATGGGGAATCAGAGGCGGGGAATGAGATATGGGGAATCAGAGGCGGGGAATCAGAGGCGGGGAAACAGAGGCGAGGAATCAGATATGGGGAATCAGAGGTGGCGAATCAAAGGCGGTGAATCAGAGATGGGGAATCAGAGGCGGGGAATCAGAGGCAGGGGATCAAACACGGGGAATCAGAGGCGGGGAATCAGAGCTGGGGAATCAGAGGCGGGGAATCAGAGTTGGGGAATCAGAGGTGGGGAATCAGAGTTGGGGAATCAGAGGCGGGGACTTAGATATTGGGAAACAGAGGCGGGGAATCAAAGGTGGGGAAACAGAGGCGGGGAATCAGATATGGGGAATCAGCGGTGGGGAATCAGAGGCAGGGAATCAAACACGGGGAATCAGATGCGGGGAATCAGAGCTGGGGAATCAGAGGCGGGGAATCAGAGTTGGGGAATCAGAGGCGGGGAATCAGACGCAGGGAATCAATGTGGGAAATCAGAGGTGGGGAATCAGACGCAGGGAATCAATATGGGAAATCAGAGTTGGGGAATCAGACGTTGGGAATCAAAGGAAGGGAATCAGAGGCGAGGAATCAGAGCTGGGGAATCAGAGGCGGGGAATCAGAATTGGGGAATCAGAGATGGGGAATCAGAGATGGGGAATCAGAGGCGGGGAATCAGACGCGTGGAATCAGAGGTGGTGAATCAGAGATGTGGAATCAGAGGCGGGGAATCAGAGGCAGGGAATCAGACGCGGGGAATCAGAGGCGGGGAATCATAGCTGGCGAATCAGAGGCGGGGAATGAGATATGGGGAATCAGAGGCGGGGAATCAGAGGCGGGGAAACAGTGGCGAGGAATCAGATATGGGGAATCAGAGGTGGCGAATCAAAGGCGGTGAATCAGAGATGGGGAATCAGAGGCGGGGAATCAGAGGCAGGTTATCAGACACGGGGATTCAGAGGCTGGGAATCAGACGGGGGGAATCAAAGGCGGGGAATGAAGCTGGGGAATCAGAGGCAGGGAATCAGAGTTGGGGAATCAGAGGCGGGGAATCAGAGTTGGGGAATCAGAGGCGGGGAATCAGAGCTGCGGAATCAGAGGTGGGGATCAGAGTCGGGGAATCAGAGGCAGGGGATCAAACACGGGGAATCAGAGGCGAGGAATCAGAGCTGGGGAATCAGAGGCGGGGAATCAGAGTTGGGGAATCAGAGGCGGGGAATCAGAGCTGCGGAATCAGAGGTGGGGATCAGAGTCGTGGAATCAGAGGCAGGGAATCAGATGTGCGGAATCAGAGATGGGGAATCAGAGGTGGGGAATCAGAGGCTGTGAATCAGAGATGGGGAATCAGAGGTGGGGAATCTGAGGCAAGAAATCAGACACGGGGTTTCAGAGGCTGGGAATCAGATGGGGGAATCAAAGGCGGGGAATCAGAGCTGGGGAATCAGAGGCAGGGAATCAGAGTTGGGGATTCAGAGGCGGGGAATCAGATATGGGGAAACAGAGGCGGGGAATCAGAGTCGGGCAAACAGAGGCGGGGAATTAGATATGGGGAATCAGAGGTGGGGAATCAGAGGTGGTGAATCAGAGATGGGGAATCACAGGCGGGGAATCAGAGGCAGGGAATAGAACGCGGGGAATCAGAGGCAGGGAATCAGAGTTGGGGCATCAGAGGTTGGGAATTAGATATGGGGAAACAGAGGCGGGGAATCAGAGGCGGGGAAACAGAGGCGGGAAATCAGATATGGGGAATCAGAGGTGGGGAATCAGAGGCAGGGAATCAGATGTGCGGAATCAGAGATGGGGAATCAGAGGCAGGGATTCAGAATCAGAAGCGGGGAATCAGAGGCCGGGAAACAGAGGTGGGGAATCAGATATGGGGAATCAGAGGTGGGGAATCAAAGGCGATGAATCAGAGATGGGGAATCAGAGGCGTGGAATCAGAGGCAGGGAATCAAACACGGGGAATCAGAGGCGGGGAATCAGAGCTGGGGAATCAGAGGCGGGGAATCAGAGTTGGGGAATCAGAGGCGGGGAATCAGAGCTGGGGAATCAGAGGTGGGGATTAGAGTCGGGGAATCAGAGGCAGGGAATCAGATGTGCGGAATCAGAGATGGGGAATCAGAGGTGGGGAATCAGAGGCTGTGAATCAGAGATGGGGAATCAGAGGCGGGGAATCAGAGGCAAGAAATCAGACACGGGGTTTCAGAGGCTGGGTATCAGACGGGGGAATCAAAGGCGGGGAATCAGAGCTGGGGAATCAGAGGCAGGGAATCAGAGTTGGGGATTCAGAGGCGGGGAATCAGATATGGGGAAACAGAGGCGGGGAATCAGAGGCGGGCAAACAGAGGCGGGGAATTAGATATGGGGAATCAGAGGTGGGGAATCAGAGGCGGGCAAACAGAGGCGGGGAATTAGATATGGGGAATCAGTGGTGGGGAATCAGAGGTGGGGAATCAAAGGCGATGAATCAGAGATGGGGAATCAGAGGCGTGGAATCAGAGGCAGGGAATAGAACGCGGGGAATCAGAGGCAGGGAATCAGAGCTGGGGAATCAGAGGCGGGGAATCATAGTTGGGAATCAGAGGCGGGGAATCAGATATGGGGAAACAGAGGCGGGGAATCAGGGGCGGGGAAACAGAGGCGGGGAATCAGATATGGGGAATCGGATGCGGGGAATCAGAGGCGGGGAATCAGATATGGGGTATCAGAGGTGGGGAATCAGAGGCAGGTAATCAGATGTGCGGAATCAGAGATGGGGAATCAGAGGCAGGGAATCAGAATCAGAAGCGGGGAGTCAGAGGCCGGGAATCAGAGGCCTGGAATCAGATGCTGGGAATAAGAGGCGTGAATCAGACGTGGGGAATCAGAGTCCGGGAATCAGAGATGGGGATTCAGAGGCGGGGAATGAGATATGGAGAATCAGAGGCGGGGAATCAGAGGCGGGAAAACAGAGGTGGGGAATCAGATATGGGGAATCAGAGGTGGCGAATCAAAGGTGGTGAATCAGAGATGGGGAATCAGAGGCGGGGAATCAGAGGCAGGGAATCAAAAACGGGGAATCAGAGGCGGGGAATCAGAGCTGGGGAATCAGAGGCTGGGAATCAAAGTTGGGGAATCAGAGGCAGGGAATCAGATATGGGGAAACAGGGGCGGGGAATCAGAGGCGGGGAAACAGAGGCGGGGAATCAGATATGGGGAATCAGAGGCGGGGAATTAGAGTTGGGGAATCAGAGGCGGGGAATCAGAGGCGGGGAAACAGAGGCGGGGAATCAAACACGGGGAATCAGAGGTGGGGAATCAGAGGTTGGGAATCAGAGGCAGGGAATCAGAGGCGGGGAATCAGAGGCGGGGAATCAGAGGCAGGGAATCAGATGTGCGGAATCGGAGATAGGGAATCAGAGGCGGGGAATCAGAGGCGGGGAATCAGAGGCCGGGAATCAGATATGGGGAAACAGAGGCGGGGAATCAGAGGCGGGGAAACAGAGGCTGGGAATCAGATATGGGGAATCAGAGGTGGGGAATCAGAGGTTGGGAATCAGAGGCAGGGAATCAGAGGCTTGGAATCAGATGCAGGGAAACAGATGCGGGGAATCAGAGGCGGGGAATCAGAGCTGGGGAATCAGAGGTGGGGAATCAGAGTTGGGGAATCAGAGGCGGGGACTTAGATATTGGGAAACAGAGGCAGGGAATCAGAGGCGGGGAATCAGATATGGGGAATCAGAGATGGGGAATCAGAGGCAGGGAATCAGATGTGCGGAATCAGAGATGGGGAATCAAAGGCAGGGAATCAGAATCAGAAGCAGGGAATCAGAGGCCGGGAATCAGAGGCCGGAATCAGATGCCGGGAATAAGAGGCCGGAAATCAGAGGTGGGGAATCAGAGTCCGGGAATCAGAGATTGGGATTCAGAGGCGGGGAATGAGATATGGGGAATCAGAGGCGGGGAATCAGAGGCGGGGAAACAGAGGCGGGGAATCAGATATGGCGAATCAGAGGTGGCGAATCAAAGGCGGTGAATCAGAGATGGGGAATCAGAGGCCGGGAATCAGAGGCAGGGAATCAAACACGGGGAATCAGAGGAGGGGAATCAGAATTGGGGCATCAGAGATGGGGAATCAGAGATGGGGAATCAGAGGCAGGGAATCAGACGCGGGGAATCAGAGGTGGTGAATCAGAGATGTGGAATCAGAGGCGGGGAATCAGAGGCAGGGATTCAGACGCGGGGAATAAGAGGCGGGGAATCATAGCTGGCGAATCAGAGGCGGGGAATCAGAGGTGGGGAATCAGAGGCGGGGAATCAGATATTGGGAATCAGAGGTGGGGAATCAGAGGCGGGGAAACAGAGGCGGGGAATCAGATATGGGGTATCAGAGGTGGGGAATCAGAGGTTGTGAATCAGAGATGGGGAATCAGAGGCGGGGAATCAGAGGCCGGTAATCAGACGCGGGGAATCAGAGGCGTGGAATCAGAGCTGGGAAATTAGAGGCAGGGAATCAGAGTTGGGGATTCAGAGGCGGGGAATCAGATATGGGGAAACAGAGGCGGGGAATCAGAGGCGGGCAAATAGAGGCGGGGTTCAGATATGGGGAAACAGAGGCGGGGAATCAGAGGCGGGGAAACAGAGGCGGGGAATCAGATATGGGGATCAGAGGTGGGGAATCAGAGGTTGGGAATCAGATGCTGGGAATCAGAGGCTGGGAATCAGATGCATGGAATCAGATGCGGGGAATCAGAGGCGGGGAATCAGAGCTGGGGAATCAGAGGTGGGGAATCAAAGTTGGGGAATCAGAGGCGGGGACTTAGATATGGGGAAACAGAGGCGGGGAATCAGAGGCGGGGAAACAGAGGCGGGGAATCAGATATGGGGAATCAGAGGTGGGGAATCAGAGGCAGGGAATTAGATTTGCGGAATCAGAGATGGGGAATCAGAAGCAGGGAATCAGAGGCCGGGAATCAGAGGCCGGAATCAGATGCCGGGAATAAGAGGCCGGGAATCAGAGGTGGGGAATCAGAGTCCGGGAATCAGAGCTGGGGAATCAGAGGCGGGGAATGAGATATGGGGAATCAGAGGCGGGGAATCAGAGCTGGGGAATCAGAGGTGGGGATCAGAGTCGGGGAATCAGAGGCAGGGAATCAGATGTGCGGAATCAGAGATGGGGAATCAGAGGTGGGGAATCAGCGGCTGTGAATCAGAGATGGGGAATCAGAGGCGGGGAATCAGAGGCAGGAAATCAGACACGGGGACTCAGAGGCTGGGAATCAGACGGGGGGAATCAAAGGCGGTGAATCAGAGCTGGGGAATCAGAGGCGGGGAATCAGAGTTGGGGAATCAGAGGCGGGGAATCAGACGCAGGGAATCAATGTGGGAAATCAGAGGTGGAGAATCAGACGCAGGGAATCAATATGGGAAATCAGAGTTGGGGAATCAGACGTTGGGAATCAAAGGAAGGGAATCAGAGGCGAGGAATCAGAGCTGGGGAATCAGAGGCGGGGAATCAGAATTGGGGAATCAGAGATGGGGAATCAGAGATGGGGAATCAGAGGCGGGGAATCAGACGCGTGGAATCAGAGGTGGTGAATCAGAGATGTGGAATCAGAGGCGGGGAATCAGAGGCAGGGAATCAGACGCGGGGAATCAGAGGCGGGGAATCATAGCTGGCGAATCAGAGGCGGGGAATGAGATATGGGGAATCAGAGGCGGGGAATCAGAGGCGGGGAAACAGTGGCGAGGAATCAGATATGGGGAATCAGAGGTGGCGAATCAAAGGCGGTGAATCAGAGATGGGGAATCAGAGGCGGGGAATCAGAGGCAGGGGATCAAACACGGGGAATCAGAGGCGTGGAATCAGAGCTGTGGAATCAGAGGCGGGGAAACAGAGTTGGGGAATTAGAGGCGGGGAATCAGAGCTGGGGAATCAGAGGTGGGGAATCAGAGTCGGGGAATCAGAGGCAGGGAGTCGGATGTGCGGAATCAGAGATGGGGAATCAGAGGTGGGGAATCAGAGGCGGTGAATCTGAGATGGGGAATCAGAGGCGGGGAATCAGAGGCAGGTTATCAGACACGGGGATTCAGAGGCTGGGAATCAGACGGGGGGAATCAAAGGCGGGGAATGAAGCTGGGGAATCAGAGGCAGGGAATCAGAGTTGGGGAATCAGAGGCGGGGAATCAGAGTTGGGGAATCAGAGGCGGGGAATCAGAGCTGCGGAATCAGAGGTGGGGATCAGAGTCGGGGAATCAGAGGCAGGGGATCAAACACGGGGAATCAGAGGCGAGGAATCAGAGCTGGGGAATCAGAGGCGGGGAATCAGAGTTGGGGAATCAGAGGCGGGGAATCAGAGCTGCGGAATCAGAGGTGGGGATCAGAGTCGTGGAATCAGAGGCAGGGAATCAGATGTGTGGAATCAGAGATGGGGAATCAGAGGTGGGGAATCAGAGGCTGTGAATCAGAGATGGGGAATCAGAGGTGGGGAATCAGAGGCAAGAAATCAGACACGGGGTTTCAGAGGCTGGGAATCAGATGGGGGAATCAAAGGCGGGGAATCAGAGCTGGGGAATCAGAGGCAGGGAATCAGAGTTGGGGATTCAGAGGCGGGGAATCAGATATGGGGAAACAGAGGCGGGGAATCAGAGTCGGGCAAACAGAGGCGGGGAATTAGATATGGGGAATCAGAGGTGGGGAATCAGAGGTGGTGAATCAGAGATGGGGAATCACAGGCGGGGAATCAGAGGCAGGGAATAGAACGCGGGGAATCAGAGGCAGGGAATCAGAGTTGGGGCATCAGAGGTTGGGAATTAGATATGGGGAAACAGAGGCGGGGAATCAGAGGCGGGGAAACAGAGGCGGGAAATCAGATATGGGGAATCAGAGGTGGGGAATCAGAGGCAGGGAATCAGATGTGCGGAATCAGAGATGGGGAATCAGAGGCAGGGATTCAGAATCAGAAGCGGGGAATCAGAGGCCGGGAAACAGAGGTGGGGAATCAGATATGGGGAATCAGAGGTGGGGAATCAAAGGCGATGAATCAGAGATGGGGAATCAGAGGCGTGGAATCAGAGGCAGGGAATCAAACACGGGGAATCAGAGGCGGGGAATCAGAGCTGGGGAATCAGAGGCGGGGAATCAGAGTTGGGGAATCAGAGGCGGGGAATCAGAGCTGGGGAATCAGAGGTGGGGATTAGAGTCGGGGAATCAGAGGCAGGGAATCAGATGTGCGGAATCAGAGATGGGGAATCAGAGGTGGGGAATCAGAGGCTGTGAATCAGAGATGGGGAATCAGAGGCGGGGAATCAGAGGCAAGAAATCAGACACGGGGTTTCAGAGGCTGGGTATCAGACGGGGGAATCAAAGGCGGGGAATCAGAGCTGGGGAATCAGAGGCAGGGAATCAGAGTTGGGGATTCAGAGGCGGGGAATCAGATATGGGGAAACAGAGGCGGGGAATCAGAGGCGGGCAAACAGAGGCGGGGAATTAGATATGGGGAATCAGAGGTGGGGAATCAGAGGCGGGCAAACAGAGGCGGGGAATTAGATATGGGGAATCAGTGGTGGGGAATCAGAGGTGGGGAATCAAAGGCGATGAATCAGAGATGGGGAATCAGAGGCGTGGAATCAGAGGCAGGGAATAGAACGCGGGGAATCAGAGGCAGGGAATCAGAGCTGGGGAATCAGAGGCGGGGAATCATAGTTGGGAATCAGAGGCGGGGAATCAGATATGGGGAAACAGAGGCGGGGAATCAGGGGCGGGGAAACAGAGGCGGGGAATCAGATATGGGGAATCGGATGCGGGGAATCAGAGGCGGGGAATCAGATATGGGGTATCAGAGGCGGGGAGTGAGATATGGGGAATCAGAGGCGGGGAATCAGAGCTGGGGAATCAGAGGTGGGGATCAGAGTCGGGGAATCAGAGGCAGGGAATCAGATGTGCGGAATCAGAGATGGGGAATCAGAGGTGGGGAATCAGCGGCTGTGAATCAGAGATGGGGAATCAGAGGCGGGGAATCAGAGGCAGGAAATCAGACACAGGGACTCAGAGGCTGGGAATCAGACGGGGGGAATCAAAGGCGGGGAATCAGAGCTGGGGAATCAGAGGCGGGGAATCAGAGTTGGGGAATCAGAGGCGGGGAATCAGACGCAGGGAATCAATGTGGGAAATCAGAGGTGGGGAATCAGACGCAGGGAATCAATATGGGAAATCAGAGTTGGGGAATCAGACGTTGGGAATCAAAGGAAGGGAATCAGAGGCGAGGAATCAGAGCTGGGGAATCAGAGGCGGGGAATCAGAATTGGGGAATCAGAGATGGGGAATCAGAGATGGGGAATCAGAGGCGGGGAATCAGACGCGTGGAATCAGAGGTGGTGAATCAGAGATGTGGAATCAGAGGCGGGGAATCAGAGGCAGGGAATCAGACGCGGGGAATCAGAGGCGGGGAATCATAGCTGGCGAATCAGAGGCGGGGAATGAGATATGGGGAATCAGAGGCGGGGAATCAGAGGCGGGGAAACAGTGGCGAGGAATCAGATATGGGGAATCAGAGGTGGCGAATCAAAGGCGGTGAATCAGAGATGGGGAATCAGAGGCGGGGAATCAGAGGCAGGGGATCAAACACGGGGAATCAGAGGCGGGGAATCAGAGCTGTGGAATCAGAGGCGGGGAATCAGAGTTGGGGAATTAGAGGCGGGGAATCAGAGCTGGGGAATCAGAAGTGGGGAATCAGAGTCGGGGAATCAGAGGCAGGGAGTCGGATGTGCGGAATCAGAGATGGGGAATCAGAGGTGGGGAATCAGAGGCGGTGAATCTGAGATGGGGAATCAGAGGCGGGGAATCAGAGGCAGGTTATCAGACACGGGATTCAGAGGCTGGGAATCAGACGGGGGGAATCAAAGGCGGGGAATGAAGCTGGGGAATCAGAGGCAGGGAATCAGAGTTGGGGAATCAGAGGCGGGGAATCAGATATGGGGAAACAGAGGCGGGGAATCAGAGTCGGGCAAACAGAGGCGGGGATCAGAGTCGGGGAATCAGAGGCAGGGGATCAAACACGGGGAATCAGAGGCGAGGAATCAGAGCTGGGGAATCAGAGGCGGGGAATCAGAGTTGGGGAATCAGAGGCGGGGAATCAGAGCTGCGGAATCAGAGGTGGGGATCAGAGTCGTGGAATCAGAGGCAGGGAATCAGATGTGCGGAATCAGAGATGGGGAATCAGAGGTGGGGAATCAGAGGCTGTGAATCAGAGATGGGGAATCTGAGGTGGGGAATCAGAGGCAAGAAATCAGACACGGGGTTTCAGAGGCTGGGAATCAGATGGGGGAATCAAAGGCGGGGAATCAGAGCTGGGGAATCAGAGGCAGGGAATCAGAGTTGGGGATTCAGAGGCGGGGAATCAGATATGGGGAAACAGAGGCGGGGAATCAGAGTCGGGCAAACAGAGGCGGGGAATTAGATATGGGGAATCAGAGGTGGGGAATCAGAGGTGGTGAATCAGAGATGGGGAATCACAGGCGGGGAATCAGAGGCAGGGAATAGAACGCGGGGAATCAGAGGCAGGGAATCAGAGTTGGGGCATCAGAGGTTGGGAATTAGATATGGGGAAAGAGAGGCGGGGAATCAGAGGCGGGGAAACAGAGGCGGGAAATCAGATATGGGGAATCAGAGGTGGGGAATCAGAGGCAGGGAATCAGATGTGCGGAATCAGAGATGGGGAATCAGAGGCAGGGATTCAGAATCAGAAGCGGGGAATCAGAGGCCGGGAAACAGAGGTGGGGAATCAGATATGGGGAATCAGAGGTGGGGAATCAAAGGCGATGAATCAGAGATGGGGAATCAGAGGCGTGGAATCAGAGGCAGGGAATCAAACACGGGGAATCAGAGGCGGGGAATCAGAGCTGGGGAATCAGAGGCGGGGAATCAGAGTTGGGGAATCAGAAGCGGGGAATCAGAGCTGGGGAATCAGAGGTGGGGATTAGAGTCGGGGAATCAGAGGCAGGGAATCAGATGTGCGGAATCAGAGATGGGGAATCAGAGGTGGGGAATCAGAGGCTGTGAATCAGAGATGGGGAATCAGAGGCGGGGAATCAGAGGCAAGAAATCAGACACGGGGTTTCAGAGGCTGGGTATCAGACGGGGGAATCAAAGGCGGGGAATCAGAGCTGGGGAATCAGAGGCAGGGAATCAGAGTTGGGGATTCAGAGGCGGGGAATCAGATATGGGGAAACAGAGGAGGGGAATCAGAGGCGGGCAAACAGAGGCGGGGAATTAGATATGGGGAATCAGAGGTGGGGAATCAGAGGCGGGCAAACAGAGGCGGGGAATTAGATATGGGGAATCAGTGGTGGGGAATCAGAGGTGGGGAATCAAAGGCGATGAATCAGAGATGGGGAATCAGAGGCGTGGAATCAGAGGCAGGGAATAGAACGCGGGGAATCAGAGGCAGGGAATCAGAGCTGGGGAATCAGAGGCGGGGAATCATAGTTGGGAATCAGAGGCGGGGAATCAGATATGGGGAAACAGAGGCGGGGAATCAGGGGCGGGGAAACAGAGGCGGGGAATCAGATATGGGGAATCGGATGCGGGGAATCAGAGGCGGGGAATCAGATATGGGGTATCAGAGGTGGGGAATCAGAGGCAGGTAATCAGATGTGCGGAATCAGAGATGGGGAATCAGAGGCAGGGAATCAGAATCAGAAGCGGGGAGTCAGAGGCCGGGAATCAGAGGCCTGGAATCAGATGCTGGGAATAAGAGGCCGGGAATCAGACGTGGGGAATCAGAGTCCGGGAATCAGAGATGGGGATTCAGAGGCGGGGAATGAGATATGGAGAATCAGAGGCGGGGAATCAGAGGCGGGAAAACAGAGGTGGGGAATCAGATATGGGGAATCAGAGGTGGCGAATCAAAGGTGGTGAATCAGAGATGGGGAATCAGAGGCGGGGAATCAGAGGCAGGGAATCAAACACGGGGAATCAGAGGCGGGGAATCAGAGCTGGGGAATCAGAGGCTGGGAATCAAAGTTGGGGAATCAGAGGCAGGGAATCAGATATGGGGAAACAGGGGCGGGGAATCAGAGGCGGGGAAACAGAGGCGGGGAATCAGATATGGGGAATCAGAGGCGGGGAATTAGAGTTGGGGAATCAGAGGCGGGGAATCAGAGGCAGGGAAACAGAGGCGGGGAATCAAACACGGGGAATCAGAGGTGGGGAATCAGAGGTTGGGAATCAGAGGCAGGGAATCAGAGGCGGGGAATCAGAGGCGGGGAATCAGAGGCAGGGAATCAGATGTGCGGAATCGGAGATAGGGAATCAGAGGCGGGGAATCAGAGGCGGGGAATCAGAGGCCGGGAATCAGATATGGGGAAACAGAGGCGGGGAATCAGAGGCGGGGAAACAGAGGCTGGGAATCAGATATGGGGAATCAGAGGTGGGGAATCAGAGGTTGGGAATCAGAGGCAGGGAATCAGAGGCTTGGAATCAGATGCAGGGAAACAGATGCGGGGAATCAGAGGCGGGGAATCAGAGCTGGGGAATCAGAGGTGGGGAATCAGAGTTGGGGAATCAGAGGCGGGGACTTAGATATTGGGAAACAGAGGCAGGGAATCAGAGGCGGGGAATCAGATATGGGGAATCAGAGATGGGGAATCAGAGGCAGGGAATCAGATGTGCGGAATCAGAGATGGGGAATCAAAGGCAGGGAATCAGAATCAGAAGCAGGGAATCAGAGGCCGGGAATCAGAGGCCGGAATCAGATGCCGGGAATAAGAGGCCGGAAATCAGAGGTGGGGAATCAGAGTCCGGGAATCAGAGATTGGGATTCAGAGGCGGGGAATGAGATATGGGGAATCAGAGGCGGGGAATCAGAGGCGGGGAAACAGAGGCGGGGAATCAGATATGGCGAATCAGAGGTGGCGAATCAAAGGCGGTGAATCAGAGATGGGGAATCAGAGGCCGGGAATCAGAGGCAGGGAATCAAACACGGGGAATCAGAGGAGGGGAATCAGAGGCGGGGAAACAGAGGCGGGGAATCAGATATGGGGATCAGAGGTGGGGAATCAGAGGTTGGGAATCAGAGGCTGGGAATCAGAGGCTGGGAATCAGATGCATGGAATCAGATGCGGGGAATCAGAGGCGGGGAATCAGAGCTGGGGAATCAGAGGTGGGGAATCAAAGTTGGGGAATCAGAGGCGGGGACTTAGATATGGGGAAACAGAGGCGGGGAATCAGAGGCGGGGAAACAGAGGCGGGGAATCAGATATGGGGAATCAGAGGTGGGGAATCAGAGGCAGGGAATTAGATTTGCGGAATCAGAGATGGGGAATCAGAAGCAGGGAATCAGAGGCCGGGAATCAGAGGCCGGAATCAGATGCCGGGAATAAGAGGCCGGGAATCAGAGGTGGGGAATCAGAGTCCGGGAATCAGAGCTGGGGAATCAGAGGCGGGGAATGAGATATGGGGAATCAGAGGCGGGGAATCAGAGCTGGGGAATCAGAGGTGGGGATCAGAGTCGGGGAATCAGAGGCAGGGAATCAGATGTGCGGAATCAGAGATGGGGAATCAGAGGTGGGGAATCAGCGGCTGTGAATCAGAGATGGGGAATCAGAGGCGGGGAATCAGAGGCAGGAAATCAGACACGGGGACTCAGAGGCTGGGAATCAGACGGGGGGAATCAAAGGCGGGGAATCAGAGCTGGGGAATCAGAGGCGGGGAATCAGAGTTGGGGAATCAGAGGCGGGGAATCAGATATGGGGAAACAGAGGAGGGGAATCAGAGGCGGGGAAACAGAGGCGGGGAATCTGATATGGGGAATAAGAGGTGGCGAATGAAAGGCGGTGAATCAGAGATGGGGAATCAGAGGCGGGGAATCAGAGGCAGTGAATCAAACACGGGGAATCATAGGTGGGGAATCAGAGCTGGGGAATCAGAGGCGGGGAATCAGAGTTGGGGAATCAGAGGCGGGGAATCAGATATGGGGAAACAGAGGCTGGGAATCAGAGGCAGGGAAACAGAGGTGGGGAATCATATATGGGGAATCAGAGGTGGGGAATCAGAGGTTGCGAAACAGAGGCAGGGAATCAGAGCTGGGGAATCAGAGGCGGGGAATCAGAGTTGGGGAATCAGAGGCGGGGAATCAGAGCTGCGGAATCAGAGGTGGGGATCAGAGTCGTGGAATCAGAGGCAGGGAATCAGATGTGCGGAATCAGAGATGGGGAATCAGAGGTGGGGAATCAGAGGCTGTGAATCAGAGATGGGGAATCAGAGGCGGGGAATCAGAGGCAAGAAATCAGACACGGGGTTTCAGAGGCTGGGAATCAGACGGGGGAATCAAAGGCGGGGAATCAGAGCTGGGGAATCAGAGGCAGGGAATCAGAGTTGGGGATTCAGAGGTGGGGAATCAGATATGGGGAAACAGAGGCGGGGAATCAGAGTCGGGCAAACAGAGGCGGGGAATTAGATATGGGGAATCAGAGGTGGGGAATCAGAGGTGGTGAATCAGAGATGGGGAATCACAGGCGGGGAATCAGAGGCAGGGAATAGAACGCGGGGAATCAGAGGCAGGGAATCAGAGTTGGGGCATCAGAGGTTGGGAATTAGATATGGGGAAACAGAGGCGGGGAATCAGAGGCGGGGAAACAGAGGCGGGAAATCAGATATGGGGAATCAGAGGTGGGGAATCAGAGGCAGGGAATCAGATGTGCGGAATCAGAGATGGGGAATCAGAGGCAGGGATTCAGAATCAGAAGCGGGGAATCAGAGGCCGGGAAACAGAGGTGGGGAATCAGATATGGGGAATCAGAGGTGGGGAATCAGAGGCCGGAATCAGATGCCGGGAATAAGAGGCCGGGAATCAGAGGTGGGGAATCAGAGTCCGGGAATCAGAGATGGGGAATCAGAGGCGGGGAATGAGATATGGGGAATCAGAGGCGGGGAATCAGAGGCGGGGAAACAGAGGCGAGGAATCAGATATGGGGAATCAGAGGTGGCGAATCAAAGGCGATGAATCAGAGGTGGGGATTAGAGTCGGGGAATCAGAGGCAGGGAATCAGATGTGCGGAATCAGAGATGGGGAATCAGAGGTGGGGAATCAGAGGCTGTGAATCAGAGATGGGGAATCAGAGGCGGGGAATCAGAGGCAAGAAATCAGACACGGGGATTCAGAGGCTGGGTATCAGACGGGGGAATCAAAGGCGGGGAATCAGAGCTGGGGAATCAGAGGCAGGGAATCAGAGTTGGGGATTCAGAGGCGGGGAATCAGATTTGGGGAAACAGAGGCGGGGAATCAGAGGCGGGCAAACAGAGGCGGGGAATTAGATATGGGGAATCAGAGGTGGGGAATCAGAGGCGGGCAAACAGAGGCGGGGAATTGGATATGGGGAATCAGTGGTGGGGAATCAGAGGTGGTTTATCAGAGATGGGGAATCACAGGCGGGGAATCAGAGGCAGGGAATAGAACGCGGGGAATCAGAGGCAGGGAATCAGAGCTGGGGAATCAGAGGCGGGTATCATAGTTGGGAATCAGAGGCGGGGAATCAGATATGGGGAAACAGAGGCGGGGAATCAGGGGCGGGGAAACAGAGGCGGGGAATCAGATATGGGGAATCGGATGCGGGGAATCAGAGGCGGGGAATCAGATATGGGGTATCAGAGGTGGGGAATCAGAGGCAGGTAATCAGATGTGTGGAATCAGAGATGGGGAATCAGAGGCAGGGAATCAGAATCAGAAGCGGGGAGTCAGAGGCCGGGAATCAGAGGCCTGGAATCAGATGCTGGGAATAAGAGGCCGGGAATCAGACGTGGGGAATCAGAGTCCGGGAATCAGAGATGGGGATTCAGAGGCGGGGAATGAGATATGGAGAATCAGAGGCGGGGAATCAGAGGCGGGAAAACAGAGGTGGGGAATCAGATATGGGGAATCAGAGGTGGCGAATCAAAGGTGGTGAATCAGAGATGGGGAATCAGAGGCGGGGAATCAGAGGCAGGGAATCAAACACGGGGAATCAGAGGCGGGGAATCAGAGCTGGGGAATCAGAGGCTGGGAATCAAAGTTGGGGAATCAGAGGCAGGGAATCAGATATGGGGAAACAGGGGCGGGGAATCAGAGGCGGGGAAACAGAGGCGGGGAATCAGATATGGGGAATCAGAGGCGGGGAATTAGAGTTGGGGAATCAGAGGCGGGGAATCAGAGGCGGGGAAACAGAGGCGGGGAATCAAACACGGGGAATCAGAGGTGGGGAATCAGAGGTTGGGAATCAGAGGCAGGGAATCAGAGGCGGGGAATCAGAGGCGGGGAATCAGAGGCAGGGAATCAGATGTGCGGAATCGGAGATAGGGAATCAGAGGCGGGGAATCAGAGGCGGGGAATCAGAGGCCGGGAATCAGATATGGGGAAACAGGGGCGGGGAATCAGAGGCGGGGAAACAGAGGCGGGGAATCAGATATGGGGAATCAGAGGCGGGGAATTAGAGTTGGGGAATCAGAGGCGGGGAATCAGAGGCGGGGAAACAGAGGCGGGGAATCAAACACGGGGAATCAGAGGTGGGGAATCAGAGGTGGGGAATCAGAGGTTGGGAATCAGAGGCGGGGAATCAGATATGGGGAAACAGAGGCGGGGAATCAGAGTCGGGCAAACAGAGGCGGGGAATTAGATATGGGGAATCAGAGGTGGGGAATCAGAGGTGGTGAATCAGAGATGGGGAATCACAGGCGGGGAATCAGAGGCAGGGAATAGAACGCGGGGAATCAGAGGCAGGGAATCAGAGTTGGGGCATCAGAGGTTGGGAATTAGATATGGGGAAACAGAGGCGGGGAATCAGAGGCGGGGAAACAGAGGCGGGAAATCAGATATGGGGAATCAGAGGTGGGGAATCAGAGGCAGGGAATCAGATGTGCGGAATCAGAGATGGGGAATCAGAGGCAGGGATTCAGAATCAGAAGCGGGGAATCAGAGGCCGGGAAACAGAGGTGGGGAATCAGATATGGGGAATCAGAGGTGGGGAATCAAAGGCGATGAATCAGAGATGGGGAATCAGAGGCGTGGAATCAGAGGCAGGGAATCAAACACGGGGAATCAGAGGCGGGGAATCAGAGCTGGGGAATCAGAGGCGGGGAATCAGAGTTGGGGAATCAGAGGCGGGGAATCAGAGCTGGGGAATCAGAGGTGGGGATTAGAGTCGGGGAATCAGAGGCAGGGAATCAGATGTGCGGAATCAGAGATGGGGAATCAGAGGTGGGGAATCAGAGGCTGTGAATCAGAGATGGGGAATCAGAGGCGGGGAATCAGAGGCAAGAAATCAGACACGGGGTTTCAGAGGCTGGGTATCAGACGGGGGAATCAAAGGCGGGGAATCAGAGCTGGGGAATCAGAGGCAGGGAATCAGAGTTGGGGATTCAGAGGCGGGGAATCAGATATGGGGAAACAGAGGCGGGGAATCAGAGGCGGGCAAACAGAGGCGGGGAATTAGATATGGGGAATCAGAGGTGGGGAATCAGAGGCGGGCAAACAGAGGCGGGGAATTAGATATGGGGAATCAGTGGTGGGGAATCAGAGGTGGGGAATCAAAGGCGATGAATCAGAGATGGGGAATCAGAGGCGTGGAATCAGAGGCAGGGAATAGAACGCGGGGAATCAGAGGCAGGGAATCAGAGCTGGGGAATCAGAGGCGGGGAATCATAGTTGGGAATCAGAGGCGGGGAATCAGATATGGGGAAACAGAGGCGGGGAATCAGGGGCGGGGAAACAGAGGCGGGGAATCAGATATGGGGAATCGGATGCGGGGAATCAGAGGCGGGGAATCAGATATGGGGTATCAGAGGCGGGGAGTGAGATATGGGGAATCAGAGGCGGGGAATCAGAGCTGGGGAATCAGAGGTGGGGATCAGAGTCGGGGAATCAGAGGCAGGGAATCAGATGTGCGGAATCAGAGATGGGGAATCAGAGGTGGGGAATCAGCGGCTGTGAATCAGAGATGGGGAATCAGAGGCGGGGAATCAGAGGCAGGAAATCAGACACAGGGACTCAGAGGCTGGGAATCAGACGGGGGGAATCAAAGGCGGGGAATCAGAGCTGGGGAATCAGAGGCGGGGAATCAGAGTTGGGGAATCAGAGGCGGGGAATCAGACGCAGGGAATCAATGTGGGAAATCAGAGGTGGGGAATCAGACGCAGGGAATCAATATGGGAAATCAGAGTTGGGGAATCAGACGTTGGGAATCAAAGGAAGGGAATCAGAGGCGAGGAATCAGAGCTGGGGAATCAGAGGCGGGGAATCAGAATTGGGGAATCAGAGATGGGGAATCAGAGATGGGGAATCAGAGGCGGGGAATCAGACGCGTGGAATCAGAGGTGGTGAATCAGAGATGTGGAATCAGAGGCGGGGAATCAGAGGCAGGGAATCAGACGCGGGGAATCAGAGGCGGGGAATCATAGCTGGCGAATCAGAGGCGGGGAATGAGATATGGGGAATCAGAGGCGGGGAATCAGAGGCGGGGAAACAGTGGCGAGGAATCAGATATGGGGAATCAGAGGTGGCGAATCAAAGGCGGTGAATCAGAGATGGGGAATCAGAGGCGGGGAATCAGAGGCAGGGGATCAAACACGGGGAATCAGAGGCGGGGAATCAGAGCTGTGGAATCAGAGGCGGGGAATCAGAGTTGGGGAATTAGAGGCGGGGAATCAGAGCTGGGGAATCAGAAGTGGGGAATCAGAGTCGGGGAATCAGAGGCAGGGAGTCGGATGTGCGGAATCAGAGATGGGGAATCAGAGGTGGGGAATCAGAGGCGGTGAATCTGAGATGGGGAATCAGAGGCGGGGAATCAGAGGCAGGTTATCAGACACGGGATTCAGAGGCTGGGAATCAGACGGGGGGAATCAAAGGCGGGGAATGAAGCTGGGGAATCAGAGGCAGGGAATCAGAGTTGGGGAATCAGAGGCGGGGAATCAGATATGGGGAAACAGAGGCGGGGAATCAGAGTCGGGCAAACAGAGGCGGGGATCAGAGTCGGGGAATCAGAGGCAGGGGATCAAACACGGGGAATCAGAGGCGAGGAATCAGAGCTGGGGAATCAGAGGCGGGGAATCAGAGTTGGGGAATCAGAGGCGGGGAATCAGAGCTGCGGAATCAGAGGTGGGGATCAGAGTCGTGGAATCAGAGGCAGGGAATCAGATGTGCGGAATCAGAGATGGGGAATCAGAGGTGGGGAATCAGAGGCTGTGAATCAGAGATGGGGAATCTGAGGTGGGGAATCAGAGGCAAGAAATCAGACACGGGGTTTCAGAGGCTGGGAATCAGATGGGGGAATCAAAGGCGGGGAATCAGAGCTGGGGAATCAGAGGCAGGGAATCAGAGTTGGGGATTCAGAGGCGGGGAATCAGATATGGGGAAACAGAGGCGGGGAATCAGAGTCGGGCAAACAGAGGCGGGGAATTAGATATGGGGAATCAGAGGTGGGGAATCAGAGGTGGTGAATCAGAGATGGGGAATCACAGGCGGGGAATCAGAGGCAGGGAATAGAACGCGGGGAATCAGAGGCAGGGAATCAGAGTTGGGGCATCAGAGGTTGGGAATTAGATATGGGGAAAGAGAGGCGGGGAATCAGAGGCGGGGAAACAGAGGCGGGAAATCAGATATGGGGAATCAGAGGTGGGGAATCAGAGGCAGGGAATCAGATGTGCGGAATCAGAGATGGGGAATCAGAGGCAGGGATTCAGAATCAGAAGCGGGGAATCAGAGGCCGGGAAACAGAGGTGGGGAATCAGATATGGGGAATCAGAGGTGGGGAATCAAAGGCGATGAATCAGAGATGGGGAATCAGAGGCGTGGAATCAGAGGCAGGGAATCAAACACGGGGAATCAGAGGCGGGGAATCAGAGCTGGGGAATCAGAGGCGGGGAATCAGAGTTGGGGAATCAGAAGCGGGGAATCAGAGCTGGGGAATCAGAGGTGGGGATTAGAGTCGGGGAATCAGAGGCAGGGAATCAGATGTGCGGAATCAGAGATGGGGAATCAGAGGTGGGGAATCAGAGGCTGTGAATCAGAGATGGGGAATCAGAGGCGGGGAATCAGAGGCAAGAAATCAGACACGGGGTTTCAGAGGCTGGGTATCAGACGGGGGAATCAAAGGCGGGGAATCAGAGCTGGGGAATCAGAGGCAGGGAATCAGAGTTGGGGATTCAGAGGCGGGGAATCAGATATGGGGAAACAGAGGAGGGGAATCAGAGGCGGGCAAACAGAGGCGGGGAATTAGATATGGGGAATCAGAGGTGGGGAATCAGAGGCGGGCAAACAGAGGCGGGGAATTAGATATGGGGAATCAGTGGTGGGGAATCAGAGGTGGGGAATCAAAGGCGATGAATCAGAGATGGGGAATCAGAGGCGTGGAATCAGAGGCAGGGAATAGAACGCGGGGAATCAGAGGCAGGGAATCAGAGCTGGGGAATCAGAGGCGGGGAATCATAGTTGGGAATCAGAGGCGGGGAATCAGATATGGGGAAACAGAGGCGGGGAATCAGGGGCGGGGAAACAGAGGCGGGGAATCAGATATGGGGAATCGGATGCGGGGAATCAGAGGCGGGGAATCAGATATGGGGTATCAGAGGTGGGGAATCAGAGGCAGGTAATCAGATGTGCGGAATCAGAGATGGGGAATCAGAGGCAGGGAATCAGAATCAGAAGCGGGGAGTCAGAGGCCGGGAATCAGAGGCCTGGAATCAGATGCTGGGAATAAGAGGCCGGGAATCAGACGTGGGGAATCAGAGTCCGGGAATCAGAGATGGGGATTCAGAGGCGGGGAATGAGATATGGAGAATCAGAGGCGGGGAATCAGAGGCGGGAAAACAGAGGTGGGGAATCAGATATGGGGAATCAGAGGTGGCGAATCAAAGGTGGTGAATCAGAGATGGGGAATCAGAGGCGGGGAATCAGAGGCAGGGAATCAAACACGGGGAATCAGAGGCGGGGAATCAGAGCTGGGGAATCAGAGGCTGGGAATCAAAGTTGGGGAATCAGAGGCAGGGAATCAGATATGGGGAAACAGGGGCGGGGAATCAGAGGCGGGGAAACAGAGGCGGGGAATCAGATATGGGGAATCAGAGGCGGGGAATTAGAGTTGGGGAATCAGAGGCGGGGAATCAGAGGCAGGGAAACAGAGGCGGGGAATCAAACACGGGGAATCAGAGGTGGGGAATCAGAGGTTGGGAATCAGAGGCAGGGAATCAGAGGCGGGGAATCAGAGGCGGGGAATCAGAGGCAGGGAATCAGATGTGCGGAATCGGAGATAGGGAATCAGAGGCGGGGAATCAGAGGCGGGGAATCAGAGGCCGGGAATCAGATATGGGGAAACAGAGGCGGGGAATCAGAGGCGGGGAAACAGAGGCTGGGAATCAGATATGGGGAATCAGAGGTGGGGAATCAGAGGTTGGGAATCAGAGGCAGGGAATCAGAGGCTTGGAATCAGATGCAGGGAAACAGATGCGGGGAATCAGAGGCGGGGAATCAGAGCTGGGGAATCAGAGGTGGGGAATCAGAGTTGGGGAATCAGAGGCGGGGACTTAGATATTGGGAACAGAGGCAGGGAATCAGAGGCGGGGAATCAGATATGGGGAATCAGAGATGGGGAATCAGAGGCAGGGAATCAGATGTGCGGAATCAGAGATGGGGAATCAAATGCAGGGAATCAGAATCAGAAGCAGGGAATCAGAGGCCGGGAATCAGAGGCCGGAATCAGATGCCGGGAATAAGAGGCCGGAAATCAGAGGTGGGGAATCAGAGTCCGGGAATCAGAGATTGGGATTCAGAGGCGGGGAATGAGATATGGGGAATCAGAGGCGGGGAATCAGAGGCGGGGAAACAGAGGCGGGGAATCAGATATGGCGAATCAGAGGTGGCGAATCAAAGGCGGTGAATCAGAGATGGGGAATCAGAGGCCGGGAATCAGAGGCAGGGAATCAAACACGGGGAATCAGAGGAGGGGAATCAGAGGCGGGGAAACAGAGGCGGGGAATCAGATATGGGGATCAGAGGTGGGGAATCAGAGGTTGGGAATCAGAGGCTGGGAATCAGAGGCTGGGAATCAGATGCATGGAATCAGATGCGGGGAATCAGAGGCGGGGAATCAGAGCTGGGGAATCAGAGGTGGGGAATCAAAGTTGGGGAATCAGAGGCGGGGACTTAGATATGGGGAAACAGAGGCGGGGAATCAGAGGCGGGGAAACAGAGGCGGGGAATCAGATATGGGGAATCAGAGGTGGGGAATCAGAGGCAGGGAATTAGATTTGCGGAATCAGAGATGGGGAATCAGAAGCAGGGAATCAGAGGCCGGGAATCAGAGGCCGGAATCAGATGCCGGGAATAAGAGGCCGGGAATCAGAGGTGGGGAATCAGAGTCCGGGAATCAGAGCTGGGGAATCAGAGGCGGGGAATGAGATATGGGGAATCAGAGGCGGGGAATCAGAGCTGGGGAATCAGAGGTGGGGATCAGAGTCGGGGAATCAGAGGCAGGGAATCAGATGTGCGGAATCAGAGATGGGGAATCAGAGGTGGGGAATCAGCGGCTGTGAATCAGAGATGGGGAATCAGAGGCGGGGAATCAGAGGCAGGAAATCAGACACGGGGACTCAGAGGCTGGGAATCAGACGGGGGGAATCAAAGGCGGGGAATCAGAGCTGGGGAATCAGAGGCGGGGAATCAGAGTTGGGGAATCAGAGGCGGGGAATCAGATATGGGGAAACAGAGGAGGGGAATCAGAGGCGGGGAAACAGAGGCGGGGAATCTGATATGGGGAATAAGAGGTGGCGAATGAAAGGCGGTGAATCAGAGATGGGAAATCAGAGGCGGGGAATCAGAGGCAGTGAATCAAACACGGGGAATCATAGGTGGGGAATCAGAGCTGGGGAATCAGAGGCGGGGAATCAGAGTTGGGGAATCAGAGGCGGGGAATCAGATATGGGGAAACAGAGGCTGGGAATCAGAGGCAGGGAAACAGAGGTGGGGAATCATATATGGGGAATCAGAGGTGGGGAATCAGAGGTTGCGAAACAGAGGCAGGGAATCAGAGCTGGGGAATCAGAGGCGGGGAATCAGAGTTGGGGAATCAGAGGCGGGGAATCAGAGCTGCGGAATCAGAGGTGGGGATCAGAGTCGTGGAATCAGAGGCAGGGAATCAGATGTGCGGAATCAGAGATGGGGAATCAGAGGTGGGGAATCAGAGGCTGTGAATCAGAGATGGGGAATCAGAGGCGGGGAATCAGAGGCAAGAAATCAGACACGGGGTTTCAGAGGCTGGGAATCAGACGGGGGAATCAAAGGCGGGGAATCAGAGCTGGGGAATCAGAGGCAGGGAATCAGAGTTGGGGATTCAGAGGTGGGGAATCAGATATGGGGAAACAGAGGCGGGGAATCAGAGTCGGGCAAACAGAGGCGGGGAATTAGATATGGGGAATCAGAGGTGGGGAATCAGAGGTGGTGAATCAGAGATGGGGAATCACAGGCGGGGAATCAGAGGCAGGGAATAGAACGCGGGGAATCAGAGGCAGGGAATCAGAGTTGGGGCATCAGAGGTTGGGAATTAGATATGGGGAAACAGAGGCGGGGAATCAGAGGCGGGGAAACAGAGGCGGGAAATCAGATATGGGGAATCAGAGGTGGGGAATCAGAGGCAGGGAATCAGATGTGCGGAATCAGAGATGGGGAATCAGAGGCAGGGATTCAGAATCAGAAGCGGGGAATCAGAGGCCGGGAAACAGAGGTGGGGAATCAGATATGGGGAATCAGAGGTGGGGAATCAGAGGCCGGAATCAGATGCCGGGAATAAGAGGCCGGGAATCAGAGGTGGGGAATCAGAGTCCGGGAATCAGAGATGGGGAATCAGAGGCGGGGAATGAGATATGGGGAATCAGAGGCGGGGAATCAGAGGCGGGGAAACAGAGGCGAGGAATCAGATATGGGGAATCAGAGGTGGCGAATCAAAGGCGATGAATCAGAGGTGGGGATTAGAGTCGGGGAATCAGAGGCAGGGAATCAGATGTGCGGAATCAGAGATGGGGAATCAGAGGTGGGGAATCAGAGGCTGTGAATCAGAGATGGGGAATCAGAGGCGGGGAATCAGAGGCAAGAAATCAGACACGGGGATTCAGAGGCTGGGTATCAGACGGGGGAATCAAAGGCGGGGAATCAGAGCTGGGGAATCAGAGGCAGGGAATCAGAGTTGGGGATTCAGAGGCGGGGAATCAGATTTGGGGAAACAGAGGCGGGGAATCAGAGGCGGGCAAACAGAGGCGGGGAATTAGATATGGGGAATCAGAGGTGGGGAATCAGAGGCGGGCAAACAGAGGCGGGGAATTGGATATGGGGAATCAGTGGTGGGGAATCAGAGGTGGTTTATCAGAGATGGGGAATCACAGGCGGGGAATCAGAGGCAGGGAATAGAACGCGGGGAATCAGAGGCAGGGAATCAGAGCTGGGGAATCAGAGGCGGGTATCATAGTTGGGAATCAGAGGCGGGGAATCAGATATGGGGAAACAGAGGCGGGGAATCAGGGGCGGGGAAACAGAGGCGGGGAATCAGATATGGGGAATCGGATGCGGGGAATCAGAGGCGGGGAATCAGATATGGGGTATCAGAGGTGGGGAATCAGAGGCAGGTAATCAGATGTGTGGAATCAGAGATGGGGAATCAGAGGCAGGGAATCAGAATCAGAAGCGGGGAGTCAGAGGCCGGGAATCAGAGGCCTGGAATCAGATGCTGGGAATAAGAGGCCGGGAATCAGACGTGGGGAATCAGAGTCCGGGAATCAGAGATGGGGATTCAGAGGCGGGGAATGAGATATGGAGAATCAGAGGCGGGGAATCAGAGGCGGGAAAACAGAGGTGGGGAATCAGATATGGGGAATCAGAGGTGGCGAATCAAAGGTGGTGAATCAGAGATGGGGAATCAGAGGCGGGGAATCAGAGGCAGGGAATCAAACACGGGGAATCAGAGGCGGGGAATCAGAGCTGGGGAATCAGAGGCTGGGAATCAAAGTTGGGGAATCAGAGGCAGGGAATCAGATATGGGGAAACAGGGGCGGGGAATCAGAGGCGGGGAAACAGAGGCGGGGAATCAGATATGGGGAATCAGAGGCGGGGAATTAGAGTTGGGGAATCAGAGGCGGGGAATCAGAGGCGGGGAAACAGAGGCGGGGAATCAAACACGGGGAATCAGAGGTGGGGAATCAGAGGTTGGGAATCAGAGGCAGGGAATCAGAGGCGGGGAATCAGAGGCGGGGAATCAGAGGCAGGGAATCAGATGTGCGGAATCGGAGATAGGGAATCAGAGGCGGGGAATCAGAGGCGGGGAATCAGAGGCCGGGAATCAGATATGGGGAAACAGAGGCGGGGAATCAGAGGCGGGGAAACAGAGGCTGGGAATCAGATATGGGGAATCAGAGGTGGGGAATCAGAGGTTGGGAATCAGAGGCAGGGAATCAGAGGCTTGGAATCAGATGCAGGGAATCAGATGCGGGGAATCAGAGGCGGGGAATCAGAGCTGGGGAATCAGAGGTGGGGAATCAGAGTTGGGGAATCAGAGGCGGGGACTTAGATATTGGGAAACAGAGGCAGGGAATCAGAGGCGGGGAATCAGATATGGGGAATCAGAGATGGGGAATCAGAGGCAGGGAATCAGATGTGCGGAATCAGAGATGGGGAATCAAAGGCAGGGAATCAGAATCAGAAGCAGGGAATCAGAGGCCGGGAATCAGAGGCCGGAATCAGATGCCGGGAACAAGAGGCCGGAAATCAGAGGTGGGGAATCAGAGTCCGGGAATCAGAGATTGGGATTCAGAGGCGGGGAATGAGATATGGGGAATCAGAGGCGGGGAATCAGAGGCGGGGAAACAGAGGCGGGGAATCAGATATGGCGAATCAGAGGTGGCGAATCAAAGGCGGTGAATCAGAGATGGGGAATCAGAGGCCGGGAATCAGAGGCAGGGAATCAAACACGGGGAATCAGAGGAGGGGAATCAGAATTGGGGAATCAGAGATGGGGAATCAGAGGCAGGGAATCAGACGCGGGGAATCAGAGGTGGTGAATCAGAGATGTGGAATCAGAGGCGGGGAATCAGAGGCAGGGAATCAGACGCGGGGAATAAGAGGCGGGGAATCATAGCTGGCGAATCAGAGGCGGGGAATCAGAGGTGGGGAATCAGAGGCGGGGAATCAGATATTGGGAATCAGAGGTGGGGAATCAGAGGCGGGGAAACAGAGGCGGGGAATCAGATATGGGGTATCAGAGGTGGGGAATCAGAGGTTGTGAATCAGAGATGGGGAATCAGAGGCGGGGAATCAGAGGCCGGTAATCAGACGCGGGGAATCAGAGGCGGGGAATCAGAGCTGGGAAATTAGAGGCAGGGAATCAGAGTTGGGGATTCAGAGGCGGGGAATCAGATATGGGGAAACAGAGGCGGGGAATCAGAGGCGGGCAAATAGAGGCGGGGTTCAGATATGGGGAAACATAGGCGGGGAATCAGAGGCGGGGAAACAGAGGCGGGGAATCAGATATGGGGATCAGAGGTGGGGAATCAGAGGTTGGGAATCAGAGGCTGGGAATCAGAGGCTGGGAATCAGATGCATGGAATCAGATGCGGGGAATCAGAGGTGGGGAATCAGAGCTGGGGAATCAGAGGTGGGGAATCAAAGTTGGGGAATCAGAGGCGGGGACTTAGATATGGGGAAACAGAGGCGGGGAATCAGAGGCGGGGAAACAGAGGCGGGGAATCAGATATGGGGAATCAGAGGTGGGGAATCAGAGGCAGGGAATTAGATTTGCGGAATCAGAGATGGGGAATCAGAAGCAGGGAATCAGAGGCCGGGAATAAGAGGCCGGGAATCAGAGGTGGGGAATCAGAGTCCGGGAATCAGAGCTGGGGAATCAGAGGCGGGGAATGAGATATGGGGAATCAGAGGCGGGGAATCAGAGCTGGGGATTCAGAGGCGGGGAATCAGAGTTGGGGAATCAGAGGCGGGGAATCAGATATGGGGAAACAGAGGAGGGGAATCAGAGGCGGGGAAACAGAGGCGGGGAATCTGATATGGGGAATCAGAGGTGGCGAATGAAAGGCGGTGAATCAGAGATGGGGAATCAGAGGCGGGGAATCAGAGGCAGTGAATCAAACACGGGGAATCATAGGTGGGGAATCTGAGCTGGGGAATCAGAGGCGGGGAATCAGAGTTGGGGAATCAGAGGCGGGGAATCAGATATGGGGAAACAGAGGCTGGGAATCAGAGGCAGGGAAACAGAGGTGGGGAATCATATATGGGGAATCAGAGGTGGGGAATCAGAGGTTGCGAAACAGAGGCAGGGAATCAGAGCTGGGGAATCAGAGGCGGGGAATCAGAGCTGGGGAATCAGAGGCAGGGTATCAGAGTTGGGGATTCAGAGGCGGGGAATCAGAGCTGGGGAATCAGAGGTGGGGAATCAGAGGCGGGGAAATAGATATGGGGAAACAGAGGCGGGGAATTAGAGGCGGGGAAACAGAGGCGGGGAATCAGATATGGGGAATCAGAGGTGGGGAATCAGAGGCAGGGAATCAGATGTGCGGAATCAGAGATGGGGAATCAGAGGCAGGGATCAGAATCAGAAGCGGGGAATCAGAGGCCGGGTACAGAGGCCGGGAATCAGATGCCGGGAATAAGAGGCCAGGAATCAGAGTCCGGGAATCAGAGATGGGGAATCAGAGGCGGGGAATGAAATATGGGGAATCAGAGGCGGGGTATCAGAGGCGGGGAAACAGAGGCGGGGAATCTGATATGGGGAATCAGGGTGGCGAATGAAAGGCGGGGAATCAGAGGCAGGGAATCAAACACGGGGAATCAGAGGCGGGGAATCAGAGCTGGGGAATCAGAGGCGGGGAATCAGAGTTGGGGAATCAGAGGCGGGGAATCAGATATGGGGAAACAGAGGCGGGGAATCAGATATGGGGAATCAGAGGTGGGGAATCAGAGGATGGGAAACAGAGGCAGGGAATCAGAGGCGGGGAGTCAGAGGCGGGGAATCAGAGGCAGTGAATCAGATGTGCAGAATCAGAGATGGGGAATCAGAGGCAGCGAATCAGAGGCGGGGAATCAGAGGCGGGGAATCAGAGGCCGGGAATCAGAGGCCGGGAATCAGAGGCCGGGAATCAGAGGCCGGCAATCAGAGGCCGGGAATCAGAGATGGGGATTCAGAGGCGGGGAATCAAACACGGGGAATCAGAGCTGGGGAATCAGAGGCAGGGAATCAGAGGCGGGGAATCAGAGGAAGGGAATCAGATGTGGGGAATCAGAGGCGGGGAATCAGAGCTGGGGAATCAGAGGCGGGGAATCAGAGTTTGGGAATCAGAGGCGTGGAATTAGATATGGGGAAACAGAGGCGGGGAATCAGAGGCGGGGAAACAGAGCTGGGGAATCAGAGGCGGGGAAATCAGAGTTGGGGAATCGGAGGCGGGGAATCAGATATGGGGAATCGGAGGCGGGGAATTAGAGGCACGGAAAGAGAGGCGGGGAATCAGATATGGGGAATCAGAGGTGGGGAATCAGGGGTGGGGCATCAGAGGCTGGGTATCAGACACGGGGATTCAGAGGCGGGGAATCAGAGGCAGGGAATCAGATGTGCGGAATCAGAGATGGGGAATCAGAGGCAGGGAATCAGATGTGCGGAATCAGAGATGGGGAATCAAAGGCAGGGAATCAGAATCAGAAGCAGGGAATCAGAGGCCGGGAATCAGAGGCCGGAATCAGATGCCGGGAATAAGAGGCCGGAAATCAGAGGTGGGGAATCAGAGTCCGGGAATCAGAGATGGGGATTCAGAGGCGGGGAATGAGATATGGGGAATCAGAGGCGGGGAATCAGAGGCGGGGAAACAGAGGCGGGGAATCAGATATGGTGAATCAGAGGTGGCGAATCAAAGGCGGTGAATCAGAGATGGGGAATCAGAGGCGGGGAATCAGAGTTGGGGAATCAGAGGCGGGGAATCAGATATGGGGAAACAGAGGCTGGGAATCAGAGGCAGGGAAACAGAGGTGGGGAATCATATATGGGGAATCAGAGGTGGGGAATCAGAGGTTGCGAAACAGAGGCAGGGAATCAGAGCTGGGGAATCAGAGGCGGGGAATCAGAGCTGGGGAATCAGAGGCAGGGTATCAGAGTTGGGGATTCAGAGGCGGGGAATCAGAGCTGGGGAATCAGAGGCGGGGAATCAGAGGCGGGGAAATAGATATGGGGAAACAGAGGCGGGGAATTAGAGGCGGGGAAACAGAGGCGGGGAATCAGATATGGGGAATCAGAGGTGGGGAATCAGAGGCAGGGAATCAGATGTGCGGAATCAGAGATGGGGAATCAGAGGCAGGGATCAGAATCAGAAGCGGGGAATCAGAGGCCGGGTACAGAGGCCGGGAATCAGATGCCGGGAATAAGAGGCCAGGAATCAGAGTCCGGGAATCAGAGATGGGGAATCAGAGGCGGGGAATGAAATATGGGGAATCAGAGGCGGGGTATCAGAGGCGGGGAAACAGAGGCGGGGAATCTGATATGGGGAATCAGGGTGGCGAATGAAAGGCGGGGAATCAGAGGCAGGGAATCAAACACGGGGAATCAGAGGTGGGGAATCAGAGCTGGGGAATCAGAGGCGGGGAATCAGAGTTGGGGAATCAGAGGCGGGGAATCAGATATGGGGAAACAGAGGCGGGGAATCAGATATGGGGAATCAGAGGTGGGGAATCAGAGGATGGGAAACAGAGGCAGGGAATCAGAGGCGGGGAGTCAGAGGCGGGGAATCAGAGGCAGTGAATCAGATGTGCAGAATCAGAGATGGGGAATCAGAGGCAGCGAATCAGAGGCGGGGAATCAGAGGCGGGGAATCAGAGGCCGGGAATCAGAGGCCGGGAATCAGAGGCCGGGAATCAGAGGCCGGCAATCAGAGGCCGGGAATCAGAGATGGGGATTCAGAGGCGGGGAATCAAACACGGGGAATCAGAGCTGGGGAATCAGAGGCAGGGAATCAGAGGCGGGGAATCAGAGGAAGGGAATCAGATGTGGGGAATCAGAGGCGGGGAATCAGAGCTGGGGAATCAGAGGCGGGGAATCAGAGTTTGGGAATCAGAGGCGTGGAATTAGATATGGGGAAACAGAGGCGGGGAATCAGAGGCGGGGAAACAGAGCTGGGGAATCAGAGGCGGGGAAATCAGAGTTGGGGAATCGGAGGCGGGGAATCAGATATGGGGAATCGGAGGCGGGGAATTAGAGGCACGGAAAGAGAGGCGGGGAATCAGATATGGGGAATCAGAGGTGGGGAATCAGGGGTGGGGCATCAGAGGCTGGGTATCAGACACGGGGATTCAGAGGCGGGGAATCAGAGGCAGGGAATCAGATGTGCGGAATCAGAGATGGGGAATCAGAGGCAGGGAATCAGATGTGCGGAATCAGAGATGGGGAATCAAAGGCAGGGAATCAGAATCAGAAGCAGGGAATCAGAGGCCGGGAATCAGAGGCCGGAATCAGATGCCGGGAATAAGAGGCCGGAAATCAGAGGTGGGGAATCAGAGTCCGGGAATCAGAGATGGGGATTCAGAGGCGGGGAATGAGATATGGGGAATCAGAGGCGGGGAATCAGAGGCGGGGAAACAGAGGCGGGGAATCAGATATGGTGAATCAGAGGTGGCGAATCAAAGGCGGTGAATCAGAGATGGGGAATCAGAGGCCGGGAATCAGAGGCAGGGAATCAGACGCGGGGAATCAGAGGTGGTGAATCAGAGATGTGGAATCAGAGGCGGGGAATCAGAGGCAGGGAATCAGACGCGGGGAATAAGAGGCGGGGAATCATAGCTGGCGAATCAGAGGTGGGGAATCAGAGGTGGGGAATCAGAGGCGGGGAATCAGATATTGGGAATCAGATCTGGGGAATCAGAGATGGGGAATCAGAGGCAGGGATCAGAATCAGAAGCGGGGAATCAGAGGCCGGGTACAGAGGCCGGGAATCAGATGCCGGGAATAAGAGGCCAGGAATCAGAGTCCGGGAATCAGAGATGGGGAATCAGAGGCGGGGAATGAAATATGGGGAATCAGAGGCGGGGTATCAGAGGCGGGGAAACAGAGGCGGGGAATCTGATATGGGGAATCAGGGTGGCGAATGAAAGGCGGGGAATCAGAGGCAGGGAATCAAACACGGGGAATCAGAGGCGGGGAATCAGAGCTGGGGAATCAGAGGCGGGGAATCAGAGTTGGGGAATCAGAGGCGGGGAATCAGATATGGGGAAACAGAGGCGGGGAATCAGATATGGGGAATCAGAGGTGGGGAATCAGAGGATGGGAAACAGAGGCAGGGAATCAGAGGCGGGGAGTCAGAGGCGGGGAATCAGAGGCAGTGAATCAGATGTGCAGAATCAGAGATGGGGAATCAGAGGCAGCGAATCAGAGGCGGGGAATCAGAGGCGGGGAATCAGAGGCCGGGAATCAGAGGCCGGGAATCAGAGGCCGGGAATCAGAGGCCGGCAATCAGAGGCCGGGAATCAGAGATGGGGATTCAGAGGCGGGGAATCAAACACGGGGAATCAGAGCTGGGGAATCAGAGGCAGGGAATCAGAGGCGGGGAATCAGAGGAAGGGAATCAGATGTGGGGAATCAGAGGCGGGGAATCAGAGCTGGGGAATCAGAGGCGGGGAATCAGAGTTTGGGAATCAGAGGCGTGGAATTAGATATGGGGAAACAGAGGCGGGGAATCAGAGGCGGGGAAACAGAGCTGGGGAATCAGAGGCGGGGAAATCAGAGTTGGGGAATCGGAGGCGGAGAATCAGATATGGGGAATCAGAGGCGGGGAATCAGGGGTGGGGTATCAGAGGCTGGGTATCAGACACGGGGATTCAGAGGCGGGGAATCAGAGGCAGGGAATCAGATGTGCGGAATCAGAGATGGGGAATCAGAGGCAGGGAATCAGATGTGCGGAATCAGAGATGGGGAATCAAAGGCAGGGAATCAGAATCAGAAGCAGGGAATCAGAGGCCGGGAATCAGAGGCCGGAATCAGATGCCGGGAATAAGAGGCCGGAAATCAGAGGTGGGGAATCAGAGTCCGGGAATCAGAGATGGGGATTCAGAGGCGGGGAATGAGATATGGGGAATCAGAGGCGGGGAATCAGAGGCGGGGAAACAGAGGCGGGGAATCAGGGGTGGGGTATCAGAGGCTGGGTATCAGACACGGGGATTCAGAGGCGGGGAATCAGAGGCAGGGAATCAGATGTGCGGAATCAGAGATGGGGAATCAGAGGCAGGGAATCAGATGTGCGGAATCAGAGATGGGGAATCAAAGGCAGGGAATCAGAATCAGAAGCAGGGAATCAGAGGCCGTGAATCAGAGGCCGGAATCAGATGCCGGGAATAAGAGGCCGGAAATCAGAGGTGGGGAATCAGAGTCCGGGAATCAGAGATGGGGATTCAGAGGCGGGGAATGAGATATGGGGAATCAGAGGCGGGGAATCAGAGGCGGGGAAACAGAGGCGGGGATACAGATATGGTGAATCAGAGGTGGCGAATCAAAGGCGGTGAATCAGAGATGGGGAATCAGAGGCCGGGAATCAGAGGCAGGGAATCAGACGCGGGGAATCAGAGGTGGTGAATCAGAGATGTGGAATCAGAGGCGGGGAATCAGAGGCAGGGAATCAGACGCGGGGAATAAGAGGCGGGGAATCATAGCTGGCGAATCAGAGGCGGGGAATCAGAGGTGGGGAATCAGAGGCGGGGAATCAGATATTGGGAATCAGAGGTGGCGAATCAGAGACGGGGAAACAGAGGCGGGGAATCAGATATGGGGTATCAGAGGTGGGGAATCAGAGGTTGTGAATCAGAGATGGGGAATCAGAGGCGGGGAATCAGAGGCCGGTAATCAGACGCGGGGAATCAGAGGAGGGGAATCAGAGCTGGGAAATTAGAGGCAGGGAATCAGAGTTGGGGTTTCAGAGGCGGGGAATCAGATATGGGGAAACAGAGGCGGGGAATCAGAGGCGGGCAAATAGAGGCGGGGTTCAGATATGGGGAAACAGAGGCGGGGAATCAGAGGCGGGGAATCAGAGCTGGGGAATCAGAGGTGGATAATCAAAGTTGGGGAATCAGAGGCGGGGAATTAGATTTGCGGAATCAGAGATGGGGAATCAGAAGCAGGGAATCAGAGGCCGGGAATCAGAGGCCGGAATCAGATGCCGGGAATAAGAGGCCGGGAATCAGAGGGGGGGAATCAGAGTCCGGGAATCAGAGATGGGGAATCAGAGGCGGGGAATGAGATATGGGGAATCAGAGGAGGGGAATCAGAGGCGGGGAAACAGAGGCGAGGAATCAGATATGGGGAATCAGAGGTGGCGAATCAAAGGCGTTGAATCAGAGATGGGGAATCAGAGGCGTGGAATCAGAGGCAGGGAATCAAACACGGGGAATCAGAGGCGGGAAATCAGAGCTGGGGAATCAGAGGCGGGGAATCAGAGTTGGGGAATCAGAGGCGGGGAATCAGAGCTGGGGAATCAGAGGTGGGGATCAGAGTCGGGGAATCAGAGGCAGGGAATCAGATGTGCGGAATCAGAGATGGGGAATCAGAGGTGGGGAATCAGCGGCTGTGAATCAGAGATGGGGAATCAGAGGCGGGGAATCAGAGGCAGGAAATCAGACACGGGGACTCAGAGGCTGGGAATCAGACGGGGGGAATCAAAGGCGGGGAATCAGAGCTGGGGAATCAGAGGCGGGGAATCAGAGTTGGGGAATCAGAAGCGGGGAATCAGATATGGGGAAACAGAGGAGGGGAATCAGAGGCGGGGAAACAGAGGCGGGGAATCTGATATGGGGAATCAGAGGTGGCGAATGAAAGGCGGTGAATCAGAGATGGGGAATCAGAGGCGGGGAATCAGAGGCAGTGAATCAAACACGGGGAATCATAGGTGGGGAATCAGAGCTGGGGAATCAGAGGCGGGGAATCAGAGTTGGGGAATCAGAGGCGGGGAATCAGATATGGGGAAACAGAGGCTGGGAATCAGAGGCAGGGAAACAGAGGTGGGGAATCATATATGGGGAATCAGAGGTGGGGAATCAGAGGTTACGAAACAGAGGCAGGGAATCAGAGCTGGGGAATCAGAGGCGGGGAATCAGAGCTGGGGAATCAGAGGCAGGGAATCAGAGTTGTGGATTCAGAGGCGGGGAATCAGAGCTGGGGAATCAGAGGCGGGGAATCAGAGGCGGGGAAATAGATATGGGGAAACAGAGGCGGGGAATTAGAGGCGGGGAAACAGAGGCGGGGAATCAGATATGGGGAATCAGAGGTGGGGAATCAGAGGCAGGGAATCAGATGTGCGGAATCAGAGATGGGGAATCAGAGGCAGGGATCAGAATCAGAAGCGGGGAATCAGAGGCCGGGATCAGAGGCCGGGAATCAGATGCCGGGAATAAGAGGCCAGGAATCAGAGTCCGGGAATCAGAGATGGGGAATCAGAGGCGGGGAATGAAATATGGGGAATCAGAGGCGGGGTATCAGAGGCGGGGAAACAGAGGCGGGGAATCTGATATGGGGAATCAGGGTGGCGAATGAAAGGCGGTGAATCAGAGATGGTGAATCAGAGGCGGGGAATCAGAGCTGGGGAATCAGAGGCGGGGAATCAGAGTTGGGGAATCAGAGGCGGGGAATCAGATATGGGGAAACAGATGCGGGGAATCAGATATGGGGAATCAGAGGTGGGGAATCAGAGGATGGGAAACAGAGGCAGGGAATCAGAGGCGGGGAGTCAGAGGCGGGGAATCAGAGGCAGGGAATCAGATGTGCAGAATCAGAGATGGGGAATCAGAGGCAGCGAATCAGAGGCGGGGAATCAGAGGCGGGGAATCAGAGGCCGGGAATCAGAGGCCGGGAATCAGAGGCCGGGAATCAGAGGCCGGCAATCAGAGGCCGGGATTCAGAGATGAGGATTCAGAGGCGGGGAATCAAACACGGGGAATCAGAGCTGGGGAATCAGAGGAAGGGAATCAGAGGCGGGGAATCTGAGGAAGGGAATCAGATGTGGGGAATCAGAGGCGGGGAATCAGAGCTGGGGAATCAGAGGCGGGGAATCAGAGTTTGGGAATCAGAGGCGTGGAATTAGATATGGGGAAACAGAGGCGGGGAATCAGAGGCGGGGAAACAGAGCTGGGGAATCAGAGGCGGGGAAATCAGAGTTGGGGAATCGGAGGCGGGGAATCAGATATGGGGAATCAGAGGCGGGGAATTAGAGGCACGGAAAGAGAGGCGGGGAATCAGATATGGGGAATCAGAGGTGGGGAATCAGGGGTTGGGTATCAGAGTCTGGGTATCAGACACGGGGATTCAGAGGCGGGGAATCAGAGGCAGGGAATCAGATGTGCGGAATCAGAGATGGGGAATCAGAGGCAGGGAATCAGATGTGCGGAATCAGAGATGGGGAATCAAAGGCAGGGAATCAGAATCAGAAGCAGGGAATCAGAGGCCGTGAATCAGAGGCCGGAATCAGATGCCGGGAATAAGAGGCCGGGAATCAGAGGTGGGGAATCAGAGTCCGGGAATCAGAGATGGGGATTCAGAGGCGGGGAATGAGATATGGGGAATCAGAGGCGGGGAATCAGAGGCGGGGAAACAGAGGCGGGGAATCAGATATGGCGAATCAGAGGTGGCGAATCAAAGGCGGTGAATCAGAGATGGGGAATCAGAGGCCGGGAATCAGAGGCAGGGAATCAAACACGGGGAATCAGAGGAGGGGAATCAGAATTAGGGAATCAGAGATGGGGAATCAGATGTGCGGAATCAGAGATGGGGAATCAGAGGTGGGGAATCAGAGGCTGTGAATCAGAGATGGGGAATCAGAGGCGGGGAATCAGAGGCAAGAAATCAGACACGGGGTTTCAGAGGCTGGGAATCAGATGGGGGAATCAAAGGCGGGGAATCAGAGCTGGGGAATCAGAGGCAGGGAATCAGAGTTGGGGATTCAGAGGCGGGGAATCAGATATGGGGAAACAGAGGCGGGGAATCAGAGTCGGGCAAACAGAGGCGGGGAATTAGATATGGGGAATCAGAGGTGGGGAATCAGAGGTGGTGAATCAGAGATGGGGAATCACAGGCGGGGAATCAGAGGCAGGGAATAGAACGCGGGGAATCAGAGGCAGGGAATCAGAGTTGGGGCATCAGAGGTTGGGAATTAGATATGGGGAAACAGAGGCGGGGAATCAGAGGCGGGGAAACAGAGGCGGGAAATCAGATATGGGGAATCAGAGGTGGGGAATCAGAGGAAGGGAATCAGATGTGCGGAATCAGAGATGGGGAATCAGAGGCAGGGAATCAGAATCAGAAGCGGGGAATCAGAGGCCGGGAAACAGAGGTGGGGAATCAGATAAGGGGAATCAGAGGTGGGGAATCAGAGGCAGGGAATTAGATTTGCGGAATCAGAGATGGGGAATCAGAAGCAGGGAATCAGAGGCAGGGAAACAAACACGGGGAATCAGAGGCGGGGAATCAGAGCTGGGGAATCAGAGGCTGGGAATCAAAGTTGGGGAAACAGAGGCAGGGAATCAGATATGGGGAAACAGGGGCGGGGAATCAGAGGCGGGGAAACAGAGGCTGGGAATCAGATATGGGGAATCAGAGGTGGGGAATCAGAGGCGGGGAATCAGAGCTGGGGAATCAGAGGTGGGGAATCAAAGTTGGGGAATCAGAGGCGGCGACTTAGATATGGGGAAACAGAGGCGGGGAATCAGAGACGGGGAAACAGAGGCGGGGATTCAGATATGGGGAATCAGAGGTGGGGAATCAGAGGCAGGGAATTAGATGTGCGGAATCAGAAATGGGGAATCAGAGGCAGGGAATCAGAATCAGAAGCAGGGAATCAGAGGCCGGGAATCACAGGCCGGAATCAGATGCCGGGAATAAGAGGTCGGGAATCAGAGGTGGGGAATCAGAGTCCGGGAATCAGAGATGGTGAATCAGAGGCGGGGAATGAGATATGGGGAATCAGAGGCGGGGAATCAGAGGCGGGGAAACAGTGGCGAGGAATCAGATATGGGGAATCAGAGGTGGCGAATCAAAGGCGGTGAATCAGAGATGGGGAATCAGAGCTGGGGAATCAGAGGCAGGGGATCAAACACGGGGAATCAGAGGCGGGGAATCACAGCTGGGGAATCAGAGGTGGGGAATCAGAGTTGGGGAATCAGAGGCGGGGAATCAGAGCTGGGGAATCAGAGGTGGGGAATCAGAGTCGGGGAATCAGAGGCAGGGAATCGGATGTGCGGAATCAGAGATGGGGAATCAGAGGTGGGGAATCAGAGGCGGTGAATCTGAGATGGGGAATCAGAGGCGGGGAATCAGAGGCAGGTTTTCAGACACGGGGGTTCAGAGGCTGGGAATCAGACGGGGGGAATCAAAGGCGGGGAATGAAGCTGGGGAATCAGAGGCAGGGAATCAGAGTTGGGGATTCAGAGGCGGGGAATCAGATATGGGGAAACAGAGGCGGGGAATCAGAGGCGGGCAAACAGAGGCGGGGAATTAGATACGGGGAATCAGTGGTGGGGAATCAGAGGTGGTGAATCAGAGATGGGGAATCACAGGCGGGGAATCAGAGGCAGGGAATAGAACGCGGGGAATCAGAGGCAGGGAATCAGAGCTGGGGAATAAGAGGCGGGGAATCATAGTTGGGAATCAGAGGCAGGGAATCAGATATGGGGAAACAGAGGCGGGGAATCAGGGGCGGGGAAACAGAGGCGGGGAATCAGATATGGGGAATCGGATGTGGGGAATCAGAGGCGGGGAATCAGAGCTGTGGAATCAGAGGCGGGGAATCAGAGTTGGGGCATCAGAGGTGGGGAATTAGATATGGGGAAACAGAGGCGGGGAATCAGAGGCGTGGAAACAGAGGCGGGGAATCAGATATGGGGAATCAGAGGTGGGGAATCAGAGGCAGGTAATCAGATGTGCGGAATCAGAGATGGGGAATCAGAGGCAGGGAATCAGATGCTGGGAATAAGAGGCCGGGAATCAGAGGTGGGGAATCAGAGTCCGGGAATCAGAGATGGGGAGTCAGAGGCGGGGAATCAGAGCTGGGGAATCAGAGGTGGGGAATCAAAGTTGGGGAATCAGAGGCGGGGACTTAGATATGGGGAAACAGAGGCGGGGAATCAGAGACGGGGAAACAGAGGCGGGGATTCAGATATGGGGAATCAGAGGTGGGGAATCAGAGGCAGGGAATTAGATGTGCGGAATCAGAAATGGGGAATCAGAGGCAGGGAATCAGAATCAGAAGCAGGGAATCAGAGGCCGGGAATCACAGGCCGGAATCAGATGCCGGGAATAAGAGGTCGGGAATCAGAGGTGGGGAATCAGAGTCCGGGAATCAGAGATGGGGAATCAGAGGCGGGGAATGAGATATGGGGAATCAGAGGCGGGGAATCAGAGGCGGGGAAACAGTGGCGAGGAATCAGATATGGGGAATCAGAGGTGGCGAATCAAAGGCGGTGAATCAGAGATGGGGAATCAGAGCTGGGGAATCAGAGGCAGGGGATCAAACACGGGGAATCAGAGGCGGGGAATCACAGCTGGGGAATCAGAGGTGGGGAATCAGAGTTGGGGAATCAGAGGCGGGGAATCAGAGCTGGGGAATCAGAGGTGGGGAATCAGAGTCGGGGAATCAGAGGCAGGGAATCGGATGTGCGGAATCAGAGATGGGGAATCAGAGGTGGGGAATCAGAGGCGGTGAATCTGAGATGGGGAATCAGAGGCGGGGAATCAGAGGCAGGTTTTCAGACACGGGGATTCAGAGGCTGGGAATCAGACGGGGGGAATCAAAGGCGGGGAATGAAGCTGGGGAATCAGAGGCAGGGAATCAGAGTTGGGGATTCAGAGGCGGGGAATCAGATATGGGGAAACAGAGGCGGGGAATCAGAGGCGGGCAAACAGAGGCGGGGAATTAGATACGGGGAATCAGTGGTGGGGAATCAGAGGTGGTGAATCAGAGATGGGGAATCACAGGCGGGGAATCAGAGGCAGGGAATAGAACGCGGGGAATCAGAGGCAGGGAATCAGAGCTGGGGAATAAGAGGCGGGGAATCATAGTTGGGAATCAGAGGCAGGGAATCAGATATGGGGAAACAGAGGCGGGGAATCAGGGGCGGGGAATCAGAGGCGGGGAATCAGATATGGGGAATCGGATGTGGGGAATCAGAGGCGGGGAATCAGAGCTGTGGAATCAGAGGCGGGGAATCAGAGTTGGGGCATCAGAGGTGGGGAATTAGATATGGGGAAACAGAGGCGGGGAATCAGAGGCGTGGAAACAGAGGCGGGGAATCAGATATGGGGAATCAGAGGTGGGGAATCAGAGGCAGGTAATCAGATGTGCGGAATCAGAGATGGGGAATCAGAGGCAGGGAATCAGATGCTGGGAATAAGAGGCCGGGAATCAGAGGTGGGGAATCAGAGTCCGGGAATCAGAGATGGGGAGTCAGAGGCGGGGAATGAGGTATGGAGTATCAGAGGCGGGGAATCAGAGGCGGGGAAACAGAGGTGGGGAATCAGATATGGGGAATCAGAGGTGGCGAATCAAAGGCGGTGAATCAGAGATGGGGAATCAGAGGCGGGGAATCAGAGGCAGGGAATCAAACACGGGGAATCAGAGGCGGGGAATCAGAGCTGGGGAATCAGAGGCTGGGAATCAAAGTTGGGGAATCAGAGGCAGGGAATCAGATATGGGGAAACAGGGGCGGGGAATCAGAGGCGGGGAAACAGAGGCAGGGAATCAGATATGGGGAATAAGAGGCGGGGAATTAGAGTTGGGGAATCAGAGGCGGGGAATCAGAGGCGGGGAAACAGAGGCGGGGAATCAAACGGGGAATCAGAGGTGGGGAATCAGAGGTTGGGAATCAGATGCAGGGAATCAGAGGCGGGGAATCAGAGGCGGGGAATCAGAGGCAGGGAATCAGATGTGCGGAATCGGAGATGGGGAATCAGAGGCAGGGAATCAGAGGCGGGGAATCAGAGGCGGGGAATCAGAGGCCGGGAATCAGATATGGGGAAACAGAGGTGGGAAAACAGAGGCTGGGGATCAGATATGGGGAATCAGAGGTGGGGAATCAGAGGTTGGGAATCAGAGGCAGGGAATCAGAGGCTTGGAATCAGATGCAGGGAATCAGATGCGGGGAATCAGAGGCGGGGAATCAGAGCTGGGGAATCAGATGCTGGGAATCAAAGTTGGGGAATCAGAGGCAGGGAATCAGATATGGGGAAACAGGGGTGGGGAATCAGAGGCGGGGAAACAGAGGCGGGGAATCAGATATGGGGAATCAGAGGCGGGGAATTAGAGTTGGGGAATCAGAGGCGGGGAATCAGAGGCGGGGAAACAGAGGCGGGGAATCAAACACGGGGAATCAGAGGTGGGGAATCAGAGGTTGGGAATCAGAGGCAGGGAATCAGAGGCGGGGAATCAGAGGCGGGGAATCAGAGGCAGGGAATCAGATGTGCGGAATCGGAGATGGGGAATCAGAGGCAGGGAATCAGAGGCGGGGAATCAGAGGCGGGGAACCAGAGGCCGGGAATCAGATATGGGGAAACAGAGGCGGGGAATCAGAGGCGGGGAAACAGAGGCTGGGAATCAGATATGGGGAATCAGAGGTGGGGAATCAGAGGTTGGGAATCAGAGGCAGGGAATAAGAGGCTTGGAATCAGATGCAGGGAATCAGATGCGGGGAATCAGAGGCGGGGAATCAGAGCTGGGGAATCAGAGGTGGGGAATTAGAGTTGTGGAATCAGAGGCGGGGACTTAGATATTGGGAAACAGAGGCGGGGAATCAGAGGCGGGGAAACAGAAGCGGGGAATCAGATATGGGGAATAAGAGATGGGGAATCAGAGGCAGGGAATCAGATGTGCGGAATCAGAGATGGGGAATCAAAGGCAGGGAATCAGAATCAGTAGCAGGGAATCAGAGGTGGGGAATCAGAGTCCGGGAATCAGAGATGGGGATTCAGAGGCGGGGAATGAGATATGGGGAATCAGAGGCGGGGAATCAGAGGCGGGGAAACAGAGGCGGGGAATCAGATATGGGGAATCAGAGGTGGCGAATCAAAGGCGGTGAATCAGAGATGGGGAATCAGAGGCCGGGAATCAGAGGCAGGGAATCAAACACGGGGAATCAGAGGTGGGGAATCATAGCTGGCGAATCAGAGGCGGGGAATCAGAGGTGGGGAATCAGAGGCGGGGAATCAGATATTGGGAATCAGAGGTGGGGAATCAGAGGCGGGGAAACAGAGGCGGGGAATCAGATATGGTGTATCAGAGGTGGGGAATCAGAGGTTGTGAATCAGACATGGGGAATCAGAGGCGGGGAATCAGAGGCCGGTAATCAGACGCGGGGAATCAGAGGCGGGGAATCAGAGCTGGGAAATTAGAGGCAAGGAATCAGAGTTGGGGATTCAGAGGCGGGGAATCAGATATGGGGAAACAGAGGCGGGGAATCAGATGCGGGCAAATAGAGGCGGGGATCAGATATGGGGAAACAGAGGCGGGGAATCAGAGGCGGGGAAACAGAGGCGTGGAATCAGATATGGGGAATCAGAGGTGGGGAATCAGAGGTTGGGAATCAGAGGCTGGGAATCAGAGGCTGGGAATCAGATGCATGGAATCAGATGCGGGGAATCAGAGGCGGGGAATCAGAGCTGGGGAATCAGAGGTGGGGACTCAAAGTTGGGGAATCAGAGGCGGGGACTTAGATATGGGGAAACAGAGGCGGGGAATGAGAGGCGGGGAATCAGAGGCGGGGAAACAGAGGCGAGGAATCAGATATGGGGAATCAGAGGTGGCGAATCAAAGGCGGTGAATCAGAGATGGGGAATCAGAGGCGGGGAATCAGAGGCAGGGGATCAAACACGGGGAATCAGAGGCGGGGAATCAGAGCCGAGGAATCAGAGGCGGGGAATCAGAGTTGGGGAATCAGAGGTGGGGAATCAGAGTTGGGGAATCAGAGGCAGGGACTTAGATATTGGGAAACAGAAGCGGGGAATCAAAGGAGGGGAAACAGAGGCGGGGAATCAGATATGGGGAATCAGAGGTGGGGAATCGGAGGCAGAGAATTAGATTTGCGGAATCAGAGGCAGGGAATCAGAAACAGACGCAGGGAATCAGAGGCCGGGAATCAGAGGCCGGAATCAGATGCCGGGAATAAGAGGCCGGGAATCAGAGGTGGGGAATCAGAGTCCGGGAATCAGAGATGGGGATTTAGAGGCGGGGAATGAGATATGGGGAATCAGAGGCGGGGAATCAGAGGCGGGGAAACAGAGGCGGGGAATCAGATATGGGGAATCAGAGCTGGGGAATCAGAGGCAGGGGATCAAACACGGGGAATCAGAGGCGGGGAATCACAGCTGGGGAATCAGAGGTGGGGAATCAGAGTTGGGGAATCAGAGGCGGGGAATCAGAGCTGGGGAATCAGAGGTGGGGAATCAGAGTCGGGGAATCAGAGGCAGGGAATCGGATGTGCGGAATCAGAGATGGGGAATCAGAGGTGGGGAATCAGAGGCGGTGAATCTGAGATGGGGAATCAGAGGCGTGGAATCAGAGGCAGGTTTTCAGACACGGGGATTCAGAGGCTGGGAATCAGACGGGGGGAATCAAAGGCGGGGAATGAAGCTGGGGAATCAGAGGCAGGGAATCAGAGTTGGGGATTCAGAGGCGGGGAATCAGATATGGGGAAACAGAGGCGGGGAATCAGAGGCGGGCAAACAGAGGCGGGGAATTAGATATGGGGAATCAGTGGTGGGGAATCAGAGGTGGTGAATCAGGGATGGGGAATCACAGGCGGGGAATCAGAGGCAGGGAATAGAACGCGGGGAATCAGAGGCAGGGAATCAGAGCTGGGGAATAAGAGGCGGGGAATCATAGTTGGGAATCAGAGGCGGGGAATCAGATATGGGGAAACAGAGGCGGGGAATCAGGGGCGGGGAAACAGAGGCGGGGAATCAGATATGGGGAATCGGATGTGGGGAATCAGAGGCGGGGAATCAGAGCTGTGGAATCAGAGGCGGGGAATCAGAGTTGGGGCATCAGAGGTGGGGAATTAGATATGGGGAAACAGAGGCGGGGAATCAGAGGCGTGGAAACAGAGGCGGGGAATCAGATATGTGGGAATCAGAGGTGGGGAATCAGAGGCAGGTAATCAGATGTGCGGAATCAGAGATGGGGAATCAGAGGCAGGGAATCAGAATCAGAAGCGGGGAGTCAGAGGACGGGAATCAGAGGCCTGGAATCAGATGCTGGGAATAAGAGGCCGGGAATCAGAGGTGGGGAATCAGAGTCCGGGAATCAGAGATGGGGAGTCAGAGGCGGGGAATGAGATATGGAGAATCAGAGGCGGGGAATCAGAGGCGGGGAAACAGAGGTGGGGAATCAGATATGGGGAATCAGAGGTGGCGAATCAAAGGCGGTGAATCAGAGATGGGGAATCAGAGGCGGGGAATCAGAGGCAGGGAATCAAACACGGGGAATCAGAGGCGGGGAATCAGAGCTGGGGAATCAGAGGCTGGGAATCAAAGGTGGGGAATCAGAGGCAGGGAATCAGATATGGGGAAACAGGGGCGCGGAATCAGAGGCGGGGAAACAGAGGCAGGGAATCAGATATGGGGAATCAGAGGCGGGGAATTAGAGTTGGGGAATCAGAGGCGGGGAATCAGAGGCGGGGAAACAGAGGCGGGGAATCAAACACGGGGAATCAGAGGTGGGGAATCAGAGGTTGGGAATCAGATGCAGGGAATCAGAGGCGGGGAATCAGAGGCGGGGAATCAGAGGCAGGGAATCAGATGTGCGGAATCGGAGATGGGGAATCAGAGGCAGGGAATCAGAGGCGGGGAATCAGAGGCGGGGAATCAGAGGCCGGGAATCAGATATGGGGAAACAGAGGCGGGGAAACAGAGGCTGGGGATCAGATATGGGGAATCAGAGGTGGGGAATCAGAGGTAGGGAATCAGAGGCAGGGAATCAGAGGCTTGGAATCAGATGCAGGGAATCAGATGCGGGGAATCAGAGGCGGGGAATCAGAGCTGGGGAATCAGATGCTGGGAATCAAAGTTGGGGAATCAGAGGCAGGGAATCAGATATGGGGAAACAGGGGTGGGGAATCAGAGGCGGGGAAACAGAGGCGGGGAATCAGATATGGGGAATCAGAGGCGGGGAATTAGAGTTGGGGAATCAGAGGCGGGGAATCAGAGGCGGAGAAACAGAGGCGGGGAATCAAACACGGGGAATCAGAGGTGGGGAATCAGAGGTTGGGAATCAGAGGCAGGGAATCAGAGGCGGGGAATCAGAGGCGGGGAATCAGAGGCAGGGAATCAGATGTGCGGAATCGGAGATGGGGAATCAGAGGCAGGGAATCAGAGGCGGGGAATCAGAGGCGGGGAACCAGAGGCCGGGAATCAGATATGGGGAAACAGAGGCGGGGAATCAGAGGCGGGGAAACAGAGGCTGGGAATCAGATATGGGGAAATCAGAGGTGGGGAATCAGAGGTTGGGAATCAGAGGCAGGGAATAAGAGGCTTGGAATCAGATGCAGGGAATCAGATGCGGGGAATCAGAGGCGGGGAATCAGAGCTGGGGAATCAGAGGTGGGGAATTAGAGTTGTGGAATCAGAGGCGGGGACTTAGATATTGGGAAACAGAGGCGGGGAATCAGAGGCGGGGAAACAGAAGCGGGGAATCAGATATGGGGAATCAGAGATGGGGAATCAGAGGCAGGGAATCAGATGTGCGGAATCAGAGATGGGGAATCAAAGGCAGGGAATCAGAATCAGTAGCAGGGAATCAGAGGTGGGGAATCAGAGTCCGGGAATCAGAGATGGGGATTCAGAGGCGGGGAATGAGATATGGGGAATCAGAGGCGGGGAATCAGAGGCGGGGAAACAGAGGCGGGGAATCAGATATGGGGAATCAGAGGTGGCGAATCAAAGGCGGTGAATCAGAGTTGGGGAATCAGTGGCCGGGAATCAGAGGCAGGGAATCAAACACGGGGAATCAGAGGCGGGGAATCATAGCTGGCGAATCAGAGGCGGGGAATCAGAGGTGGGGAATCAGAGGCGGGGAATCAGATATTGGGAATCAGAGGTGGGGAATCAGAGGCGGGGAAACAGAGGCGGGGAATCAGATATGGGGTATCAGAGGTGGGGAATCAGAGGTTGTGAATCAGAGATGGGGAATCAGAGGCGGGGAATCAGAGGCCGGTAATCAGACGCGGGGAATCAGAGGCGGGGAATCAGAGCTGGGAAATTAGAGGCAGGGAATCAGAGTTGGGGATTCAGAGGCGGGGAATCAGATATGGGGAAACAGAGGCGGGGAATCAGATGCGGGCAAATAGAGGCGGGGATCAGATATGGGGAAACAGAGGCGGGGAATCAGAGGCGGGGAAACAGAGGCGTGGAATCAGATATGGGGAATCAGAGGTGGGGAATCAGAGGTTGGGAATCAGAGTCTGGGAATAAGAGGCTGGGAATCAGATGCATGGAATCAGATGCGGGGAATCAGAGGCGGGGAATCAGAGCTGGGGAATCAGAGGTGGGGAATCAAAGTTGGGGAATCAGAGGCGGGGACTTAGATATGGGGAAACAGAGGCGGGGAATCAGAGGCGGGTAAACAGAGGCGGGGAATCAGATATGGGGAATCAGAGGTGGGGAATCAGAGGCAGGGAATTAGATTTGCGGAATCAGAGATGGGGAATCAGAAGCAGGGAATCAGAGGCCGGAAATCAGAGGCCGGAATCAGATGCCGGGAATAAGAGGCCGGGAATCAGAGGTGGGGAATCAGAGTCCGGGAATCAGAGATGGGGAATCAGAGGCGGGGAATGAGATATGGGGAATCAGAGGCGGGGAAACAGAGGCGAGGAATCAGATATGGGGAATCAGAGGTGGCGAATCAAAGGCGGTGAATCAGAGATGGGGAATCAGAGGCGGGGAATCAGAGGCAGGGGATCAAAGACGGGGAATCAGAGGTGGGGAATCAGAGCTGGGGAATCAGAGGCGGGGAATCAGAGTTGGGGAGTCAGAGGTGGGGATTCAGATATGGGGAATCAGAGGTGGGGAATCAGAGGCAGGGAATCAAACACGGGGAATCAGATGCGGGGAATCAGAGCTGGGGAATCAGAGGCGGGGAATCAGAGTTGGGGAATCAGAGGCGGGGAATCAGACGCAGGGAATCAATATGTGAAATCAGAGGTGGGGAATCAGACGCAGGGAATCAATATGGGAAATCAGAGTTGGGGAATCAGAGGTTGGGAATCAAAGGAAGGGAATCAGAGGCGAGGAATCAGAGCTGGGGAATCAGAGGCGGGGAATCAGAATTGGGGAATCAGAGATGGGGAATCAGAGATGGGGAATCAGAGGCGGGGAATCAGACGCGTGGAATCAGAGGTGGTGAATCAGTGATGTGGAATCAGAGGCGGGGAATCAGAGGCAGGGAATCAGACGCGGGGAATCAGAGGTGGGGAATCATAGCTGGCGAATCAGAGGCGGGGAATGAGATATGGGGAATCAGAGGCGGGGAATCAGAGGCGGGGAAACAGTGGCGAGGAATCAGATATGGGGAATCAGAGGTGGCGAATCAAAGGCGGTGAATCAGAGATGGGGAATCAGAGGCGGGGAATCAGAGGCAGGGGATCAAACACGGGGAATCAGAGGCGGGGAATCAGAGCTGTGGAATCAGAGGCGGGGAATCAGAGTTGGGGAATCAGAGGCGGGGAATCAGAGCTGGGGAATCAGAGGTGGGGAATCAGAGTCGGGGAATCAGAGGCAGGGAGTCGGATGTGCGGAATCAGAGATGGGTAATCAGAGGTGGGGAATCGGAGGCGGTGAATCTGAGATGGGGAATCAGAGACGGGGAATCAGTGGCAGGTTATCAGACACGGGGATTCAGAGGCTGGGAATCAGACGGGGGGAATCAAAGGCGGGGAATGAAGCTGGGGAATCAGAGGCAGGGAATCAGAGTTGGGGAATCAGAGGCGGGGAATCAGAGTTGGGGAATCAGAGGCGGGGAATCAGAGCTGCGGAATCAGAGGTGGGGATCAGAGTCGGGGAATCAGAGGCAGGGGATCAAACACGGGGAATCAGAGGCGGGGAATCAGAGCTGGGGAATCAGAGGCGGGGAATCAGAGTTGGGGAATCAGAGGCGGGGAATCAGAGCTGCGGAATCAGAGGTGGGGATCAGAGTCGTGGAATCAGAGGCAGGGAATCAGATGTGCGGAATCAGAGATGGGGAATCAGAGGCTGTGAATCAGAGATGGGGAATCAGAGGCGGGGAATCAGAGGCAAGAAATCAGACACGGGGTTTCAGAGGCTGGGAATCAGACGGGGGAATCAAAGGCGGGGAATCAGAGCTGGGGAATCAGAGGCAGGGAATCAGAGTTGGGGATTCAGAGGCGGGGAATCAGATATGGGGAAACAGAGGCGGGGAATCAGAGTCGGGCAAACAGAGGCGGGGAATTAGATATGGGGAATCAGAGGTGGGGAATCAGAGGTGGTGAATCAGAGATGGGGAATCACAGGCGGGGAATCAGAGGCAGGGAATAGAACGCGGGGAATCAGAGGCAGGGAATCAGAGTTGGGGCATCAGAGGTTTGGAATTAGATATGGGGAAACTGAGGCGGGGAATCAGAGGCGGGGAAACAGAGGCGGGAAATCAGATATGGGGAATCAGAGGTGGGGAATCAGAGGCAGGGAATCAGATGTGCGGAATCAGAGATGGGGAATCAGAGGCAGGGATTCAGAATCAGAAGCGGGGAATCAGAGGCCGGGAAACAGAGGTGGGGAATCAGATATGGGGAATCAGAGGCGGGGAATCAGAGCTGGGGAATCAGAGGCGGGGAATCAGAGTTGGGGAATCAGAGGCGGGGAATCAGAGCTGGGGAATCAGAGGTGGGGATCAGAGTCGGGGAATCAGAGGCAGGGAATCAGATGTGCGGAATCAGAGATGGGGAATCAGAGGTGGGGAATCAGCGGCTGTGAATCAGAGATGGGGAATCAGAGGCGGGGAATCAGAGGCAGGAAATCAGACACGGGGACTCAGAGGCTGGGAATCAGACGGGGGGAATCAAAGGCGGGGAATCAGAGCTGGGGAATCAGAGGCGGGGAATCAGAGTTGGGGAATCAGAAGCGGGGAATCAGATATGGGGAAACAGAGGAGGGGAATCAGAGGCGGGGAAACAGAGGCGGGGAATCTGATATGGGGAATCAGAGGTGGCGAATGAAAGGCGGTGAATCAGAGATGGGGAATCAGAGGCGGGGAATCAGAGGCAGTGAATCAAACACGGGGAATCATAGGTGGGGAATCAGAGCTGGGGAATCAGAGGCGGGGAATCAGAGTTGGGGAATCAGAGGCGGGGAATCAGATATGGGGAAACAGAGGCTGGGAATCAGAGGCAGGGAAACAGAGGTGGGGAATCATATATGGGGAATCAGAGGTGGGGAATCAGAGGTTGCGAAACAGAGGCAGGGAATCAGAGCTGGGGAATCAGAGGCGGGGAATCAGAGCTGCGGAATATGAGGCAGGGAATCAGAGTTGGGGATTCAGAGGCGGGGAATCAGAGCTGGGGAATCAGAGGCGGGGAATCAGAGGCGGGGAAATAGATATGGGGAAACAGAGGCGGGGAATTAGAGGCGGGGAAACAGAGGCGGGGAATCAGATATGGGGAATCAGAGGTGGGGAATCAGAGGCAGGGAATCAGATGTGCGGAATCAGAGATGGGGAATCAGAGGCAGGGATCAGAATCAGAAGCGGGGAATCAGAGGCCGGGATCAGAGGCCGGGAATCAGATGCCGGGAATAAGAGGCCAGGAATCAGAGTCCGGGAATCAGAGATGGGGAATCAGAGGCGGGGAATGAAATATGGGGAATCAGAGGCGGGGTATCAGAGGCGGGGAAACAGAGGCGGTGAATCTGATATGGGGAATCAGGGTGGCGAATGAAAGGCGGTGAATCAGAGATGGTGAATCAGAGGCGGGGAATCAGAGGCAGGGAATCAAACACGGGGAATCAGAGGCGGGGAATCAGAGCTGGGGAATCAGAGGCGGGGAATCAGAGTTGGGGATTCAGAGGCGGGGAATCAGATATGGGGAAACAGAGGCGGGGAATCAGAGGCGGGCAAACAGAGGCGGGGAATTAGATATGGGGAATCAGAGTTGGGGAATCAGAGGCGGGCAAACAGAGGAGGGGAATTAGATATGGGGAATCAGTGGTGGGGAATCAGAGGTGGTTTATCAGAGATGGGGAATCACAGGCGGGGAATCAGAGGCAGGGAATAGAACGCGGGGAATCAGAGGCAGGGAATCAGAGCTGGGGAATCAGAGGCGGGGAATCATAGTTGGGAATCAGAGGCGGGGAATAAGATATGGGGAAACAGAGGCGGGGAATCAGGGGCGGGGAAACAGAGGCGGGGAATCAGATATGGGGAATCGGATGCGGGGAATCAGAGGCGGGGAATCAGATATGGGGAATCAGAGGTGGGGAATCAGAGGCAGGTAATCAGATGTGCGGAATCAGAGATGGGGAATCAGAGGCAGGGAATCAGAATCAGAAGCGGGGAGTCAGAGGCCGGGAATCAGAGGCCTGGAATCAGATGCTGGGAATAAGAGGCCGGGAATCAGAGGTGGGGAATCAGAGTCCGGGAATCAGAGATGGGGATACAGAGGCGGGGAATGAGATATGGAGAATCAGAGGCGGGGAATCAGAGGCGGGAAAACAGAGGTGGGGAATCAGATATGGGGAATCAGAGGTGGCGAATCAAAGGTGGTGAATCAGAGATGGGTAATCAGAGGCGGGGAATCAGAGGCAGGGAATCAAACACGGGGAATCAGAGGCGGGGAATCAGAGCTGGGGAATCAGAGGCTGGGAATCAAAGTTGGGGAATCAGAGGCAGGGAATCAGATATGGGGAAACAGGGGCGGGGAATCAGAGGCGGGGAAACAGAGGCGGGGAATCAGATATGGGGAATCAGAGGCTGGGAATTAGAGTTGGGGAATCAGAGGCGGGGAATCAGAGGCGGGGAAACAGAGGCGGGGAATCAAACACGGGGAATCAGAGGTGGGGAATCAGAGGTTGGGAATCAGAGGCAGGGAATCAGAGGCGGGGAATCAGAGGCGGGGAATCAGAGGCAGGGAATCAGATGTGCGGAATCGGAGATAGGGAATCAGAGGCGGGGAATCAGAGGCGGGGAATCAGAGGCCGGGAATCAGATATGGGGAAACAGAGGCGGGGAATCAGAGGCGGGGAAACAGAGGCTGGGAATCAGATATGGGGAATCAGAGGTGGGGAATCAGAGGTTGGGAATCTGAGGCAGGGAATCAGAGGCTTGGAATCAGATGCAGGGAATCAGATGCGGGGAATCAGAGGCGGGGAATCAGAGCTGGGGAATCAGAGGTGGGGAATCAGAGTTGGGGAATCAGAGGCGGGGACTTAGATATTGGGAAACAGAGGGAGGGAATCAGAGGCGGGGAATCAGATATGGGGAATCAGAGATGGGGAATCAGAGGCAGGGAATCAGATGTGCGGAATCAGAGATGGGGAATCACAGGCGTGGAATCAGAGGCAGGGAATAGAACGCGGGGAATCAGAGGCAGGGAATCAGAGTTGGGGCATCAGAGGTTTGGAATTAGATATGGGGAAACTGAGGCGGGGAATCAGAGGCGGGGAAACAGAGGCGGGAAATCAGATATGGGGAATCAGAGGTGGGGAATCAGAGGCAGGGAATCAGATGTGCGGAATCAGAGATGGGGAATCAGAGGCAGGGATTCAGAATCAGAAGCGGGGAATCAGAGGCCGGGAAACAGAGGTGGGGAATCAGATATGGGGAATCAGAGGTGGGGAATCAGAGGCCGGAATCAGATGCTGGGAATAAGAGGCCGGGAATCAGAGGTGGGGAATCAGAGTCCGGGAATCAGAGATGGGGAATCAGAGGCGGGAATGAGATATGGGGAATCAGAGGCGGGGAATCAGAGGCGGGGAAACAGAGGCGAGGAATCAGATATGGGGAATCAGAGGTGGCGAATCAAAGGCGATGAATCAGAGATGGGGAATCAGAGGCGTGGAATCAGAGGCAGGGAATCAAACACGGGGAATCAGAGGCGGGGAATCAGAGCTGGGGAATCAGAGGCGGGGAATCAGAGTTGGGGAATCAGAGGCGGGGAATCAGAGCTGGGGAATCAGAGGTGGGGATCAGAGTCGGGGAATCAGAGGCAGGGAATCAGATGTGCGGAATCAGAGATGGGGAATCAGAGGTGGGGAATCAGAGGCTGTGAATCAGAGATGGGGAATCAGAGGCGGGGAATCAGAGGCAAGAAATCAGACACGGGGTTTCAGAGGCTGGGAATCAGACGGGGGAATCAAAGGCGGGGAATCAGAGCTGGGGAATCAGAGGCAGGGAATCAGAGTTGGGGATTCAGAGGCGGGGAATCAGATATGGGGAAACAGAGGCGGGGAATCAGAGGCGGGCAAACAGAGGCGGGGAATTAGATATGGGGAATCAGAGGTGGGGAATCAGAGGCGGGCAAACAGAGGAGGGGAATTAGATATGGGGAATCAGTGGTGGGGAATCAGAGGTGGTTTATCAGAGATGGGGAATCACAGGCGGGGAATCAGAGGCAGGGAATAGAACGCGGGGAATCAGAGGCAGGGAATCAGAGCTGGGGAATCAGAGGCGGGGAATCATAGTTGGGAATCAGAGGCGGGGAATCAGATATGGGGAAACAGAGGCGGGGAATCAGGGGCGGGGAAACAGAGGCGGGGAATCAGATATGGGGAATCGGATGCGGGGAATCAGAGGCGGGGAATCAGATATGGGGAATCAGAGGTGGGGAATCAGAGGCAGGTAATCAGATGTGCGGAATCAGAGATGGGGAATCAGAGGCAGGGAATCAGAATCAGAAGCGGGGAGTCAGAGGCCGGGAATCAGAGGCCTGGAATCAGATGCTGGGAATAAGAGGCCGGGAATCAGAGGTGGGGAATCAGAGTCCGGGAATCAGAGATGGGGATTCAGAGGCGGGGAATGAGATATGGAGAATCAGAGGCGGGGAATCAGAGGCGGGAAAACAGAGGTGGGGAATCAGATATGGGGAATCAGAGGTGGCGAATCAAAGGTGGTGAATCAGAGATGGGTAATCAGAGGCGGGGAATCAGAGGCAGGGAATCAAACACGGGGAATCAGAGGCGGGGAATCAGAGCTGGGGAATCAGAGGCTGGGAATCAAAGTTGGGGAATCAGAGGCAGGGAATCAGATATGGGGAAACAGGGGCGGGGAATCAGAGGCGGGGAAACAGAGGCGGGGAATCAGATATGGGGAATCAGAGGCAGGGAATTAGAGTTGGGGAATCAGAGGCGGGGAATCAGAGGCGGGGAAACAGAGGCGGGGAATCAAACATGGGGAATCAGAGGTGGGGAATCAGAGGTTGGGAATCAGAGGCAGGGAATCAGAGGCGGGGAATCAGAGGCGGGGAATCAGAGGCAGGGAATCAGATGTGCGGAATCGGAGATAGGGAATCAGAGGCGGGGAATCAGAGGCGGGGAATCAGAGGCCGGGAATCAGATATGGGGAAACAGAGGCGGGGAATCAGAGGCGGGGAAACAGAGGCTGGGAATCAGATATGGGGAATCAGAGGTGGGGAATCAGAGGTTGGGAATCAGAGGCAGGGAATCAGAGGCTTGGAATCAGATGCAGGGAATCAGATGCGGGGAATCAGAGGCGGGGAATCAGAGCTGGGGAATCAGAGGTGGGGAATCAGAGTTGGGGAATCAGAGGCGGGGACTTAGATATTGGGAAACAGAGGCAGGGAATCAGAGGCGGGGAATCAGATATGGGGAATCAGAGATGGGGAATCAGAGGCAGGGAATCAGATGTGCGGAATCAGAGATGGGGAATCAAAGGCAGGGAATCAGAATCAGAAGCAGGGAATCAGAGGCCGGGAATCAGAGGCCGGAATCAGATGCCGGGAATAAGAGGCCGGAAATCAGAGGTGGGGAATCAGAGTCCGGGAATCAGAGATGGGGATTCAGAGGCGGGGAATAAGATATGGGGAATCAGAGGTGGGGAATCAGAGGCGGGGAAACAGAGGCGGGGAATCAGATATGGCGAATCAGAGGTGGCGAATCAAAGGCGGTGAATCAGAGATGGGGAATCAGAGGCCGGGAATCAGAGGCTGGGAATCAAACACGGGGAATCAGAGGAGGGGAATCAGAATTGGGGAATCAGAGATGGGGAATCAGAGGCGGGGAATCAGAGGCAGGGAATCAGACGCGGGGAATAGGAGGCGGGGAATCATAGCTGGCGAATCAGAGGTGGGGAATCAGAGGTGGGGAATCAGAGGCGGGGAATCAGATATTGGGAATCAGAGGTGGGGAATCAGAGGCGGGGAAACAGAGGCGGGGAATCAGAGGCGGGGAAACAGAGGCAGGGAATCAGATATGGGGAATCAGAGGCGGAGAATTAGAGTTGGGGAATCAGAGGCGGGGAATCAGAGGCAGGGAATCAAACACGGGGAATCAGAGGCGGGGAATCAGAGCTGGGGAATCAGAGGCTGGGAATCAAAGTTGGGGAATCAGAGGCAGGGAATCAGATATGGGGAAACAGGGGCGGGGAATCAGAGGCGGGGAAACAGAGGCAGGGAATCAGATATGGGGAATCAGAGGCGGGGAATTAGAGTTGGGGAATCAGAGGCGGGGAATCAGAGGCGGGGAAACAGAGGCGGGGAATCAAACACGGGGAATCAGAGGTGGGGAATCAGAGGTTGGGAATCAGATGCAGGGAATCAGAGGCGGGGAATCAGAGGCGGGGAATCAGAGGCAGGGAATCAGATGTGCGGAATCGGAGATGGGGAATCAGAGGCAGGGAATCAGAGGCGGGGAATCAGAGGCGGGGAATCATAGGCCGGGAATCAGATATGGGGAAACAGAGGCGGGGAAACAGAGGCTGGGGATCAGATATGGGGAATCAGAGGTGGGGAATCAGAGGTTGGGAATCAGAGGCAGGGAATCAGAGGCTTGGAATCAGATGCAGGGAATCAGAGGCGGGGAATCAGAGGCGGGGAATCAGAGGCAGGGAATCAGATGTGCGGAATCGGAGATGGGGAATCAGAGGCAGGGAATCAGAGGCGGGGAATCATGGGCGGGGAACCAGAGGCCGGGAATCAGATATGGGGAAACAGAGGCGGGGAATCAGAGGCGGGGAAACAGAGGCTGGGAATCAGATATGGGGAATCAGAGGTGGGGAATCAGAGGTTGGGAATCAGAGGCAGGGAATAAGAGGCTTGGAATCAGATGCAGGGAATCAGATGCTGGGAATCAGAGGCGTTGAATCAGAGCTGGGGAATCAGAGGTGGGTAATTAGAGTTGTGGAATCAGAGGCGGGGACTTAGATATTGGGAAACAGAGGCGGGGAATCAGAGGCGGGGAAACAGAAGCGGGGAATCAGATATGGGGAATCAGAGATGGGGAATCAGAGGCAGGGAATCAGATGTGCGGAATCAGAGATGGGGAATCACAGGCGGGGAATCAGAGGCAGGGAATAGAACGCGGGGAATCAGAGGCAGGGAATCAGAGCTGGGGAATCAGAGGCGGGGAATCATAGTTGGGAATCAGAGGCGGGGAATCAGATATGGGGAAACAGAGGCGGGGAATCAGGGGCGGGGAAACAGAGGCGGGGAATCAGATATGGGGAATCGGATGCGGGGAATCAGAGGCGGGGAATCAGATATGGGGAATCAGAGGTGGGGAATCAGAGGCAGGTAATCAGATGTGCGGAATCAGAGATGGGGAATCAGAGGCAGGGAATCAGAATCAGAAGCGGGGAGTCAGAGGCCGGGAATCAGAGGCCTGGAATCAGATGCTGGGAATAAGAGGCCGGGAATCAGAGGTGGGGAATCAGAGTCCGGGAATCAGAGATGGGGATTCAGAGGCGGGGAATGAGATATGGAGAATCAGAGGCGGGGAATCAGAGGCGGGAATACAGAGGTGGGGAATCAGATATGGGGAATCAGAGGTGGCGAATCAAAGGTGGTGAATCAGAGATGGGTAATCAGAGGCGGGGAATCAGAGGCAGGGAATCAAACACGGGGAATCAGAGGCGGGGAATCAGAGCTGGGGAATCAGAGGCTGGGAATCAAAGTTGGGGAATCAGAGGCAGGGAATCAGATATGGGGAAACAGGGGCGGGGAATCAGAGGCGGGGAAACAGAGGCGGGGAATCAGATATGGGGAATCAGAGGCTGGGAATTAGAGTTGGGGAATCAGAGGCGGGGAATCAGAGGCGGGGAAACAGAGGCGGGGAATCAAACACGGGGAATCAGAGGTGGGGAATCAGAGGTTGGGAATCAGAGGCAGGGAATCAGAGGCGGGGAATCAGAGGCGGGGAATCAGAGGCAGGGAATCAGATGTGCGGAATCGGAGATAGGGAATCAGAGGCGGGGAATCAGAGGCGGGGAATCAGAGGCCGGGAATCAGATATGGGGAAACAGAGGCGGGGAATCAGAGGCGGGGAAACAGAGGCTGGGAATCAGATATGGGGAATCAGAGGTGGGGAATCAGAGGTTGGGAATCAGAGGCAGGGAATCAGAGGCTTGGAATCAGATGCAGGGAATCAGATGCGGGGAATCAGAGGCGGGGAATCAGAGCTGGGGAATCAGAGGTGGGGAATCAGAGTTGGGGAATCAGAGGCGGGGACATAGATATTGGGAAACAGAGGCAGGGAATCAAAGGCGGGGAATCAGATATGGGGAATCAGAGATGGGGAATCAGAGGCAGGGAATCAGATGTGCGGAATCAGAGATGGGGAATCACAGGCGGGGAATCAGAGGCAGGGAATAGAACGCGGGGAATCAGAGGCAGGGAATCAGAGTTGGGGCATCAGAGGTTTGGAATTAGATATGGGGAAACTGAGGCGGGGAATCAGAGGCGGGGAAACAGAGGCGGGAAATCAGATATGCGGAATCAGAGGTGGGGAATCAGAGGCAGGGAATCAGATGTGCGGAATCAGAGATGGGGAATCAGAGGCAGGGATTCAGAATCAGAAGCGGGGAATCAGAGGCCGGGAAACAGAGGTGGGGAATCAGATATGGGGAATCAGAGGTGGGGAATCAGAGGCCGGAATCAGATGCCGGGAATAAGAGGCCGGGAATCAGAGGTGGGGAATCAGAGTCCGGGAATCAGAGATGGGGAATCAGAGGCGGGGAATGAGATATGGGGAATCAGAGGCGGGGAATCAGAGGCGGGGAAACAGAGGCGAGGAATCAGATATGGGGAATCAGAGGTGGCGAATCAAAGGCGATGAATCAGAGATGGGGAATCAGAGGCGTGGAATCAGAGGCAGGGAATCAAACACGGGGAATCAGAGGCGGGGAATCAGAGCTGGGGAATCAGAGGCGGGGAATCAGAGTTGGGGAATCAGAGGCGGGGAATCAGAGCTGGGGAATCAGAGGTGGGGATCAGAGTCGGGGAATCAGAGGCAGGGAATCAGATGTGCGGAATCAGAGATGGGGAATCAGAGGTGGGGAATCAGAGGCTGTGAATCAGAGATGGGGAATCAGAGGCGGGGAATCAGAGGCAAGAAATCAGACACGGGGTTTCAGAGGCTGGGAATCAGACGGGGGAATCAAAGGCGGGGAATCAGAGCTGGGGAATCAGAGGCAGGGAATCAGAGTTGGGGATTCAGAGGCGGGGAATCAGATATGGGGAAACAGAGGCGGGGAATCAGAGGCGGGCAAACAGAGGCGGGGAATTAGATATGGGGAATCAGAGGTGGGGAATCAGAGGCGGGCAAACAGAGGAGGGGAATTAGATATGGGGAATCAGTGGTGGGGAATCAGAGGTGGTTTATCAGAGATGGGGAATCACAAGCGGGGAATCAGAGGCAGGGAATAGAACGCGGGGAATCAGAGGCAGGGAATCAGAGCTGGGGAATCAGAGGCGGGGAATCATAGTTGGGAATCAGAGGCGGGGAATCAGATATGGGGAAACAGAGGCGGGGAATCAGGGGCGGGGAAACAGAGGCGGGGAATCAGATATGGGGAATCGGATGCGGGGAATCAGAGGCGGGGAATCAGATATGGGGAATCAGAGGTGGGGAATCAGAGGCAGGTAATCAGATGTGCGGAATCAGAGATGGGGAATCAGAGGCAGGGAATCAGAATCAGAAGCGGGGAGTCAGAGGCCGGGAATCAGAGGCCTGGAATCAGATGCTGGGAATAAGAGGCCGGGAATCAGAGGTGGGGAATCAGAGTCCGGGAATCAGAGATGGGGATTCAGAGGCGGGGAATGAGATATGGAGAATCAGAGGCGGGGAATCAGAGGCGGGAAAACAGAGGTGGGGAATCAGATATGGGGAATCAGAGGTGGCGAATCAAAGGTGGTGAATCAGAGATGGGTAATCAGAGGCGGGGAATCAGAGGCAGGGAATCAAACACGGGGAATCAGAGGCGGGGAATCAGAGCTGGGGAATCAGAGGCTGGGAATCAAAGTTGGGGAATCAGAGGCAGGGAATCAGATATGGGGAAACAGGGGCGGGGAATCAGAGGCGGGGAAACAGAGGCGGGGAATCAGATATGGGGAATCAGAGGCGGGGAATTACAGTTGGGGAATCAGAGGCGGGGAATCAGAGGCGGGGAAACAGAGGCGGGGAATCAAACACGGGGAATCAGAGGTGGGGAATCAGAGGTTGGGAATCAGAGGCAGGGAATCAGAGGCGGGGAATCAGAGGCGGGGAATCAGAGGCAGGGAATCAGATGTGCGGAATCGGAGATAGGGAATCAGAGGCGGGGAATCAGAGGCGGGGAATCAGAGGCCGGGAATCAGATATGGGGAAACAGAGGCGGGGAATCAGAGGCGGGGAAACAGAGGCTGGGAATCAGATATGGGGAATCAGAGGTGGGGAATCAGAGGTTGGGAATCAGAGGCAGGGAATCAGAGGCTTGGAATCAGATGCAGGGAATCAGATGCGGGGAATCAGAGGCGGGGAATCAGAGCTGGGGAATCAGAGGTGGGGAATCAGAGTTGGGGAATCAGAGGCGGGGACTTAGATATTGGGAAACAGAGGCAGGGAATCAGAGGCGGGGAATCAGATATGGGGAATCAGAGATGGGGAATCAGAGGCAGGGAATCAGATGTGCGGAATCAGAGATGGGGAATCACAGGCGGGGAATCAGAGGCAGGGAATAGAACGCGGGGAATCAGAGGCAGGGAATCAGAGTTGGGGCATCAGAGGTTTGGAATTAGATATGGGGAAACTGAGGCGGGGAATCAGAGGCGGGGAAACAGAGGCGGGAAATCAGATATGGGGAATCAGAGGTGGGGAATCAGAGGCAGGGAATCAGATGTGCGGAATCAGAGATGGGGAATCAGAGGCAGGGATTCAGAATCAGAAGCGGGGAATCAGAGGCCGGGAAACAGAGGTGGGGAATCAGATATGGGGAATCAGAGGTGGGGAATCAGAGGCCGGAATCAGATGCCGGGAATAAGAGGCCGGGAATCAGAGGTGGGGAATCAGAGTCCGGGAATCAGAGATGGGGAATCAGAGGCGGGGAATGAGATATGGGGAATCAGAGGCGGGGAATCAGAGGCGGGGAAACAGAGGCGAGGAATCAGATATGGGGAATCAGAGGTGGCGAATCAAAGGCGATGAATCAGAGATGGGGAATCAGAGGCGTGGAATCAGAGGCAGGGAATCAAACACGGGGAATCAGAGGCGGGGAATCAGAGCTGGGGAATCAGAGGCGGGGAATCAGAGTTGGGGAATCAGAGGCGGGGAATCAGAGCTGGGGAATCAGAGGTGGGGATCAGAGTCGGGGAATCAGAGGCAGGGAATCAGATGTGCGGAATCAGAGATGGGGAATCAGAGGTGGGGAATCAGAGGCTGTGAATCAGAGATGGGGAATCAGAGGCGGGGAATCAGAGGCAAGAAATCAGACACGGGGTTTCAGAGGCTGGGAATCAGACGGGGGAATCAAAGGCGGGGAATCAGAGCTGGGGAATCAGAGGCAGGGAATCAGAGTTGGGGATTCAGAGGCGGGGAATCAGATATGGGGAAACAGAGGCGGGGAATCAGAGGCGGGCAAACAGAGGCGGGGAATTAGATATGGGGAATCAGAGGTGGGGAATCAGAGGCGGGCAAACAGAGGAGGGGAATTAGATATGGGGAATCAGTGGTGGGGAATCAGAGGTGGTTTATCAGAGATGGGGAATCACAAGCGGGGAATCAGAGGCAGGGAATAGAACGCGGGGAATCAGAGGCAGGGAATCAGAGCTGGGGAATCAGAGGCGGGGAATCATAGTTGGGAATCAGAGGCGGGGAATCAGATATGGGGAAACAGAGGCGGGGAATCAGGGGCGGGGAAACAGAGGCGGGGAATCAGATATGGGGAATCGGATGCGGGGAATCAGAGGCGGGGAATCAGATATGGGGAATCAGAGGTGGGGAATCAGAGGCAGGTAATCAGATGTGCGGAATCAGAGATGGGGAATCAGAGGCAGGGAATCAGAATCAGAAGCGGGGAGTCAGAGGCCGGGAATCAGAGGCCTGGAATCAGATGCTGGGAATAAGAGGCCGGGAATCAGAGGTGGGGAATCAGAGTCCGGGAATCAGAGATGGGGATTCAGAGGCGGGGAATGAGATATGGAGAATCAGAGGCGGGGAATCAGAGGCGGGAAAACAGAGGTGGGGAATCAGATATGGGGAATCAGAGGTGGCGAATCAAAGGTGGTGAATCAGAGATGGGTAATCAGAGGCGGGGAATCAGAGGCAGGGAATCAAACACGGGGAATCAGAGGCGGGGAATCAGAGCTGGGGAATCAGAGGCTGGGAATCAAAGTTGGGGAATCAGAGGCAGGGAATCAGATATGGGGAAACAGGGGCGGGGAATCAGAGGCGGGGAAACAGAGGCGGGGAATCAGATATGGGGAATCAGAGGCGGGGAATTACAGTTGGGGAATCAGAGGCGGGGAATCAGAGGCGGGGAAACAGAGGCGGGGAATCAAACACGGGGAATCAGAGGTGGGGAATCAGAGGTTGGGAATCAGAGGCAGGGAATCAGAGGCGGGGAATCAGAGGCGGGGAATCAGAGGCAGGGAATCAGATGTGCGGAATCGGAGATAAGGAATCAGAGGCGGGGAATCAGAGGCCGGGAATCAGATATGGGGAAACAGAGGCGGGGAATCAGTGGCGGGGAAACAGAGGCTGGGAATCAGATATGGGGAATCAGAGGTTGGGAATCAGAGGCAGGGAATCAGAGGCTTGGAATCAGATGCAGGGAATCAGATGCGGGGAATCAGAGGCGGGGAATCAGAGCTGGGGAATCAGAGGTGGGGAATCAGAGTTGGGGAATCAGAGGCGGGGACTTAGATATTGGGAAACAGAGGCAGGGAATCAGAGGCGGGGAATCAGATATGGGGAATCAGAGATGGGGAATCAGAGGCAGGGAATCAGATGTGCGGAATCAGAGATGGGGAATCAAAGGCAGGGAATCAGAATCAGAAGCAGGGAATCAGAGGCCGGGAATCAGAGGCCGGAATCAGATGCCGGGAATAAGAGGCCGGAAATCAGAGGTGGTGATTCAGAGGCGGGGAATGAGATATGGGGAATCAGAGGCGGGGAATCAGAGGCGGGGAAACAGAGGCGGGGAATCAGATATGGCGAATCAGAGGTGGCGAATCAAAGGCGGTGAATCAGAGATGGGGAATCAGAGGCCGGGAATCAGAGGCTGGGAATCAAACACGGGGAATCAGAGGAGGGGAATCAGAATTGGGGAATCAGAGATGGGGAATCAGAGATGGGGAATCAGAGGCAGGGAATCAGACGCGGGGAATCAGAGGTGGTGAATCAGAGATGTGGAATCAGAGGCGGGGAATCAGAGGCAGGGAATCAGATGCGGGGAATAGGAGGCGGGGAATCATAGCTGGCGAATCAGAGGTGGGGAATCAGAGGTGGGGAATCAGAGGCGGGGAATCAGATATTGGGAATCAGAGGTGGGGAATCAGAGGCGGGGAAACAGAGGCGGGGAATCAGAGGCGGGGAAACAGAGGCAGGGAATCAGATATGGGGAATCAGAGGCGGGGAATTAGAGTTGGGGAATCAGAGGCGGGGAATCAGAGGCAGGGAATCAAACACGGGGAATCAGAGGCGGGGAATCAGAGCTGGGGAATCAGAGGCTGGGAATCAAAGTTGGGGAATCAGAGGCAGGGAATCAGATATGGGGAAACAGGGGCGGGGAATCAGAGGCGGGGAAACAGAGGCAGGGAATCAGATATGGGGAATCAGAGGCGGGGAATTAGAGTTGGGGAATCAGAGACGGGGAATCAGAGGCGGGGAAACAGAGGCGGGGAATCAAACACGGGGAATCAGAGGTGGGGAATCAGAGGTTGGGAATCAGATGCAGGGAATCAGAGGCGGGGAATCAGAGGCGGGGAATCAGAGGCAGGGAATCAGATGTGCGGAATCGGAGATGGGGAATCAGAGGCAGGGAATCAGAGGCGGGGAATCAGAGGCGGGGAATCAGAGGCCGGGAATCAGATATGGGGAAACAGAGGCGGGGAAACAGAGGCTGGGGATCAGATATGGGGAATCAGAGGTGGGGAATCAAAGGTTGGGAATCAGAGGCAGGGAATCAGAGGCTTGGAATCAGATGCAGGGAATCAGATGCGGGGAATCAGAGGCGGGGAATCAGAGCTGGGGAATCAGATGCTGGGAATCAAAGTTGGGGAATCAGAGGCAGGGAATCAGATATGGGGAAACAGGGGTGGGGAATCAGAGGCGGAAAAACAGAGGCGGGGAATCAGATATGGGGAATCGGAGGCGGGGAATTAGAGTTGGGGAATCAGAGGCGGGGAATCAGAGGCGGGGAAACAGAGGCGGGGAATCAGAGGCCGGGAATCAGATATGGGGAAACAGAGGCGGGGAAACAGAGGCTGGGGATCAGATATGGGGAATCAGAGGTGGGGAATCAAAGGTTGGGAATCAGAGGCAGGGAATCAGAGGCTTGGAATCAGATGCAGGGAATCAGATGCGGGGAATCAGAGGCGGGGAATCAGAGCTGGGGAATCAGATGCTGGGAATCAAAGTTGGGGAATCAGAGGCAGGGAATCAGATATGGGGAAACAGGGGTGGGGAATCAGAGGCGGAAAAACAGAGGCGGGGAATCAGATATGGGGAATCGGAGGCGGGGAATTAGAGTTGGGGAATCAGAGGCGGGGAATCAGAGGCGGGGAAACAGAGGCGGGGAATCAAACACGGGGAATCAGATATGGGGAAACAGAGGCGGGGAAACAGAGGCTGGGGATCAGATATGGGGAATCAGAGGTGGGGAATCAGAGGTTGGGAATCAGAGGCAGGGAATCAGAGGCTTGGAATCAGATGCAGGGAATCAGATGCGGGGAATCAGAGGCGGGGAATCAGAGCTGGGGAATCAGATGCTGGGAATCAAAGTTGGGGAATCAGAGGCAGGGAATCAGATATGGGGAAACAGGGGTGGGGAATCAGAGGCGGGGAAACAGAGGCGGGGAATCAGATATGGGGAATCAGAGGCGGGGAATTAGAGTTGGGGAATCAGAGGCGGGGAATCAGAGGTGGGGAAACAGAGGCGGGGAATCAAACACGGGGAATCAGAGGTGGGGAATCAGAGGTTGGGAATCAGAGGCAGGGAATCAGAGGCGGGGAATCAGAGGCGGGGAATCAGAGGCAGGGTATCAGATGTGCGGAATCGGAGATGGGGAATCAGAGGCAGGGAATCAGAGGCGGGGAATCATGGGCGGGGAACCAGAGGCCGGGAATCAGATATGGGGAAACAGAGGCGGGGAATCAGAGGCGGGGAAACAGAGGCTGGGAATCAGATATGGGGAATCAGAGGTGGGGAATCAGAGGTTGGGAATCAGAGGCAGGGAATAAGAGGCTTGGAATCAGATGCAGGGAATCAGATGCGGGGAATCAGAGGCGGGGAATCAGAGCTGGGGAATCAGAGGTGGGGAATTAGAGTTGTGGAATCAGAGGCGGGGACTTAGATATTGGGAAACAGAGGCGGGGAATCAGAGGCGGGGAAACAGAAGCGGGGAATCAGATATGGGGAATCAGAGATGGGGAATCAGAGGCAGGGAATCAGATGTGCGGAATCAGAGATGGGGAATCACAGGCGGGGAATCAGAGGCAGGGAATAGAACGCGGGGAATCAGAGGCAGGGAATCAGAGCTGGGGAATCAGAGGCGGGGAATCATAGTTGGGAATCAGAGGCGGGGAATCAGATATGGGGAAACAGAGGCGGGGAATCAGGGGCGGGGAAACAGAGGCGGGGAATCAGATATGGGGAATCGGATGCGGGGAATCAGAGGCGGGGAATCAGATATGGGGAATCAGAGGTGGGGAATCAGAGGCAGGTAATCAGATGTGCGGAATCAGAGATGGGGAATCAGAGGCAGGGAATCAGAATCAGAAGCGGGGAGTCAGAGGCCGGGAATCAGAGGCCTGGAATCAGATGCTGGGAATAAGAGGCCGGGAATCAGAGGTGGGGAATCAGAGTCCGGGAATCAGAGATGGGGATTCAGAGGCGGGGAATGAGATATGGAGAATCAGAGGCGGGGAATCAGAGGCGGGAATACAGAGGTGGGGAATCAGATATGGGGAATCAGAGGTGGCGAATCAAAGGTGGTGAATCAGAGATGGGTAATCAGAGGCGGGGAATCAGAGGCAGGGAATCAAACACGGGGAATCAGAGGCGGGGAATCAGAGCTGGGGAATCAGAGGCTGGGAATCAAAGTTGGGGAATCAGAGGCAGGGAATCAGATATGGGGAAACAGGGGCGGGGAATCAGAGGCGGGGAAACAGAGGCGGGGAAACAGAGGCGGGGAATCAAACACGGGGAATCAGAGGTGGGGAATCAGAGGTTGGGAATCAGAGGCAGGGAATCAGAGGCGGGGAATCAGAGGCGGGGAATCAGAGGCAGGGAATCAGATGTGCGGAATCGGAGATAGGGAATCAGAGGCGGGGAATCAGAGGCGGGGAATCAGAGGCCGGGAATCAGATATGGGGAAACAGAGGCGGGGAATCAGAGGCGGGGAAACAGAGGCTGGGAATCAGATATGGGGAATCAGAGGTGGGGAATCAGAGGTTGGGAATCAGAGGCAGGGAATCAGAGGCTTGGAATCAGATGCAGGGAATCAGATGCGGGGAATCAGAGGCGGGGAATCAGAGCTGGGGAATCAGAGGTGGGGAATCAGAGTTGGGGAATCAGAGGCGGGGACTTAGATATTGGGAAACAGAGGCAGGGAATCAGAGGCGGGGAATCAGATATGGGGAATCAGAGATGGGGAATCAGAGGCAGGGAATCAGATGTGCGGAATCAGAGATGGGGAATCACAGGCGGGGAATCAGAGGCAGGGAATAGAACGCGGGGAATCAGAGGCAGGGAATCAGAGTTGGGGCATCAGAGGTTTGGAATTAGATATGGGGAAACTGAGGCGGGGAATCAGAGGCGGGGAAACAGAGGCGGGAAATCAGATATGGGGAATCAGAGGTGGGGAATCAGAGGCAGGGAATCAGATGTGCGGAATCAGAGATGGGGAATCAGAGGCAGGGATTCAGAATCAGAAGCGGGGAATCAGAGGCCGGGAAACAGAGGTGGGGAATCAGATATGGGGAATCAGAGGTGGGGAATCAGAGGCCGGAATCAGATGCCGGGAATAAGAGGCCGGGAATCAGAGGTGGGGAATCAGAGTCCGGGAATCAGAGATGGGGAATCAGAGGCGGGGAATGAGATATGGGGAATCAGAGGCGGGGAATCAGAGGCGGGGAAACAGAGGCGAGGAATCAGATATGGGGAATCAGAGGTGGCGAATCAAAGGCGATGAATCAGAGATGGGGAATCAGAGGCGTGGAATCAGAGGCAGGGAATCAAACACGGGGAATCAGAGGCGGGGAATCAGAGCTGGGGAATCAGAGGCGGGGAATCAGAGTTGGGGAATCAGAGGCGGGGAATCAGAGCTGGGGAATCAGAGGTGGGGATCAGAGTCGGGGAATCAGAGGCAGGGAATCAGATGTGCGGAATCAGAGATGGGGAATCAGAGGTGGGGAATCAGAGGCTGTGAATCAGAGATGGGGAATCAGAGGCGGGGAATCAGAGGCAAGAAATCAGACACGGGGTTTCAGAGGCTGGGAATCGGACGGGGGAATCAAAGGCGGGGAATCAGAGCTGGGGAATCAGAGGCAGGGAATCAGAGTTGGGGATTCAGAGGCGGGGAATCAGATATGGGGAAACAGAGGCGGGGAATCAGAGGCGGGCAAACAGAGGCGGGGAATTAGATATGGGGAATCAGAGGTGGGGAATCAGAGGCGGGCAAACAGAGGAGGGGAATTAGATATGGGGAATCAGTGGTGGGGAATCAGAGGTGGTTTATCAGAGATGGGGAATCACAAGCGGGGAATCAGAGGCAGGGAATAGAACGCGGGGAATCAGAGGCAGGGAATCAGAGCTGGGGAATCAGAGGCGGGGAATCATAGTTGGGAATCAGAGGCGGGGAATCAGATATGGGGAAACAGAGGCGGGGAATCAGGGGCGGGGAAACAGAGGCGGGGAATCAGATATGGGGAATCGGATGCGGGGAATCAGAGGCGGGGAATCAGATATGGGGAATCAGAGGTGGGGAATCAGAGGCAGGTAATCAGATGTGCGGAATCAGAGATGGGGAATCAGAGGCAGGGAATCAGAATCAGAAGCGGGGAGTCAGAGGCCGGGAATCAGAGGCCTGGAATCAGATGCTGGGAATAAGAGGCCGGGAATCAGAGGTGGGGAATCAGAGTCCGGGAATCAGAGATGGGGATTCAGAGGCGGGGAATGAGATATGGAGAATCAGAGGCGGGGAATCAGAGGCGGGAAAACAGAGGTGGGGAATCAGATATGGGGAATCAGAGGTGGCGAATCAAAGGTGGTGAATCAGAGATGGGTAATCAGAGGCGGGGAATCAGAGGCAGGGAATCAAACACGGGGAATCAGAGGCGGGGAATCAGAGCTGGGGAATCAGAGGCTGGGAATCAAAGTTGGGGAATCAGAGGCAGGGAATCAGATATGGGGAAACAGGGGCGGGGAATCAGATATGGGGAATCAGAGGCGGGGAATTACAGTTGGGGAATCAGAGGCGGGGAATCAGAGGCGGGGAAACAGAGGCGGGGAATCAAACACGGGGAATCAGAGGTGGGGAATCAGAGGTTGGGAATCAGAGGCAGGGAATCAGAGGCGGGGAATCAGAGGCGGGGAATCAGAGGCAGGGAATCAGATGTGCGGAATCGGAGATAAGGAATCAGAGGCGGGGAATCAGAGGCGGGGAATCAGAGGCCGGGAATCAGATATGGGGAAACAGAGGCGGGGAATCAGAGGCGGGGAAACAGAGGCTGGGAATCAGATATGGGGAATCAGAGGTTGGGAATCAGAGGCAGGGAATCAGAGGCTTGGAATCAGATGCAGGGAATCAGATGCGGGGAATCAGAGGCGGGGAATCAGAGCTGGGGAATCAGAGGTGGGGAATCAGAGTTGGGGAATCAGAGGCGGGGACTTAGATATTGGGAAACAGAGGCAGGGAATCAGAGGCGGGGAATCAGATATGGGGAATCAGAGATGGGGAATCAGAGGCAGGGAATCAGATGTGCGGAATCAGAGATGGGGAATCAAAGGCAGGGAATCAGAATCAGAAGCAGGGAATCAGAGGCCGGGAATCAGAGGCCGGAATCAGATGCCGGGAATAAGAGGCCGGAAATCAGAGGTGGGGATTCAGAGGCGGGGAATGAGATATGGGGAATCAGAGGCGGGGAATCAGAGGCGGGGAAACAGAGGCGGGGAATCAGATATGGCGAATCAGAGGTGGCGAATCAAAGGCGGTGAATCAGAGATGGGGAATCAGAGGCCGGGAATCAGAGGCTGGGAATCAAACACGGGGAATCAGAGGAGGGGAATCAGAATTGGGGAATCAGAGATGGGGAATCAGAGATGGGGAATCAGAGGCAGGGAATCAGACGCGGGGAATCAGAGGTGGTGAATCAGAGATGTGGAATCAGAGGCGGGGAATCAGAGGCAGGGAATCAGATGCGGGGAATAGGAGGCGGGGAATCATAGCTGGCGAATCAGAGGTGGGGAATCAGAGGTGGGGAATCAGAGGCGGGGAATCAGATATTGGGAATCAGAGGTGGGGAATCAGAGGCGGGGAAACAGAGGCGGGGAATCAGAGGCGGGGAAACAGAGGCAGGGAATCAGATATGGGGAATCAGAGGCGGGGAATTAGAGTTGGGGAATCAGAGGCGGGGAATCAGAGGCAGGGAATCAAACACGGGGAATCAGAGGCGGGGAATCAGAGCTGGGGAATCAGAGGCTGGGAATCAAAGTTGGGGAATCAGAGGCAGGGAATCAGATATGGGGAAACAGGGGCGGGGAATCAGAGGCGGGGAAACAGAGGCAGGGAATCAGATATGGGGAATCAGAGGCGGGGAATTAGAGTTGGGGAATCAGAGGCGGGGAATCAGAGGCGGGGAAACAGAGGCGGGGAATCAAACACGGGGAATCAGAGGTGGGGAATCAGAGGTTGGGAATCAGATGCAGGGAATCAGAGGCGGGGAATCAGAGGCGGGGAATCAGAGGCAGGGAATCAGATGTGCGGAATCGGAGATGGGGAATCAGAGGCAGGGAATCAGAGGCGGGGAATCAGAGGCGGGGAATCAGAGGCCGGGAATCAGATATGGGGAAACAGAGGCGGGGAAACAGAGGCTGGGGATCAGATATGGGGAATCAGAGGTGGGGAATCAGAGGTTGGGAATCAGAGGCAGGGAATCAGAGGCTTGGAATCAGATGCAGGGAATCAGATGCGGGGAATCAGAGGCGGGGAATCAGAGCT